>NC_064628.1:167049597-167702847 GCF_023864275.1 Schistocerca cancellata | reverse complement strand
TGTACACAATTTTTTTTACAGTTTATAATCAAATAGTTTATCTCACTTTGAAGCTTGTTAATTCAGAGCTTTGATTATCATGTCCATTTCAATTTCTGTTACTTTGTTGGTAACTACCTTAACATTTCGCTTTACATTGTTCCTCATCTTTCTCTGAGACTAATTATGCTTTTAGTTCACAGTCACAATACATTAGTTTCTCCGATCTGTTAGCAATTATTATTATTTCAATTCATTTCAATCGTTCTTTCTATTTATTAGATTCATTAAAGTTATCACTGTCATTTCAACAAAAATTCTCTTTTTACTAGATGTGAGGATCAATCAGTCACATTGGATTGCCCTCTCACATGAGAACAGAACACCATTCAAGAAAATTTCAAATTCCTTATCGCGATCTCGGTTTGCGTCTCGGATTGACTTTAAAATGAAAAATAAAGACATTTCAAAACTAGCTTTTCCCGATTTCGTTCACGCGCTTCCTTTTGAAAATCGTATGCCAAACCAGCCTTCCACGTCAACCGCATTTCTCAATCTGTGACGTCAAGTCTACGGGACGGGTTTAGGCGGGTTAGGATATTTACACAAATTCAGAAGAAAGACATAGATATAATAGTACATAGAAGAAGAAATCTAGCAAACAACTTCTTGTTCCTTATGACTCAGAAATTAATTTTCCTTTGCGCCGTACGTCTGGGTACACGCTCCAATTACAAACTAGCTACTTTGTTTTGCCGGCGGTTTCATTGTCATTTTATTCTCGCCTTGACGCCTGCTTGCGCTACACTGCATTGGCCTCTATATATGACCTTAAGTCATAATTGCTTTGTCCTTGCCACTTACACTCTTATACTTGGTATTTATTTCACTTATGGCTTTGAATGTATCTGTCCTGCGTATTGCAATTACAATTAATGCTACTTTGTTTATCTAGCTGAAGGATAGCACTTTCGTGGTCATGTTGGTACTTACAAGTAACTCACATGCTTCGTAAACATTACGTTATTTTAATGCAGAGATGAACCTGTTCCAGATTTCTATGTACATTGGAACTTAATCTAGACATAGCTGACTTAGAAACTAGTTACATGTTTTCCTTTTTAGTGGGATCAGGAACCAATAATTGTCAAGCGACCCTTGTCCTTGACGAAAATAAATTTCGTTTCTGGATCATTGCTCCTTGAACTTAAAAAAAAATTCTTACATACTATGTTTTATTTTCACTTCTTTAGCATTTCATATCGCAGAAGCCGGCTTGTTAGGCACATCCTTCGCTTTATATTTCATTTCTCTCTCTTAAATATTATCTCCTTAAAACTAAATCTTAAAACTAGAGTTCTTGGAGTTGATCACTTTCTTTGTTAAACAAGATTTTTTTTATCAGCTTGTCTGTACTTAAATTATGGCTCAAGATAACATATTTTAAATTGTCTGCTGTATAGCAAGATAGACTCACTGTCGTGTAATATATTCTAAGCATTTTTTTTTTTTAACGAAGTCAAATCAGTTGTCACTTAGTCACTAGCGGCTAACCTTCTCTTATCATTATAAAGCTTTCCTTTTGACTTATTCTGTAGCATGATATTTTTTAAGATCAGAGTGATGGTATAATCCTTTTATTTTTCCATTTGCGGGATCAGAAATCAGATAACAACCTGTATGCGGTATACGAAGGATCTCGTAAGGTCCCTCAAAAAGACTTTGCCATTTTCGATTTTTGTGTAAGAGCAACGATGGTTTAAAGTGTGTTTTTAGCAAGACCTTTTCGCCTACTTTATAAGTTAACACCTTATTAATATGTTTGTCATACGCCTTCTTGCGTAAATTGGCTTGGGTGGTCAACGTTGTTAGAGCTTGTCTTATTCTGGCGTCTAAACTAGCACTTGTGTTGTTACACTTAGGAATTGAATTGACCTTGAACATCCTTGGACGGTTAATGTGGGAATTTTAATTAATGTACTAATTTGCTTATAGAAACATAAGGACATAGCATTAATATTTGCACCTGTATCTAGGATTACAGTCGTCAAAATTCCGGCTATAGGAAGTTTTGTCATAGCTTGCACTTGGTCATCTATCGGTTCATCACCGTCAGTTGTCTCTTTCTCTTGTAATAATTCTTGTCTCATGTCAATCCCGTCATTGTATCTCAGTACAAGTACGTCATGGTTAGTCTCCGTCGAAGTGGTAGCCCCCATTCTGTCTCACAGCATCACTTAGGGAGCTTTCAGATGCTGGACTTAGTTTTCCTGCTTGTGTGGTTTTGATTGGCCTTCATCATTAGGAAGTTCGACCAATCTGACATTGTGAGAACACTGAGGAACAAAATTACTGTTATGCAAAAACCTCGATCAAAATGTTGCTGCGTTTGTTCTGGTGTCCAATACGTGTTACTGTCTTCCGCGTTTGCGAAAAATACAGGGGGATTGTAATGCCTTCGCGGGGTCTGATAATTTTTATTACTATTATGATTTCCGGAATTGTTACTGTGAAATCCACCTTCACACTGTGGGTTGCCGTTAAACTGTGTGTTTCTGTACATTCCCTGCGCTTGATTTTTACTAGGCGCGGAGTTGTATTGGTATGAGTGGGCGTTATCAGCTGTTTGTTGCTGCCCGTAATCTGAGTGTTGGCTGCGCGAGTACGGTGCATTCCATTGCGATCCGCTCTGCTGTTGCCAACCTTTTTGACTGAAACCGTTTCCAAACTTCTGCTTGTACGATTGATTGCCATACTGGTTACCAGTCGCGTTATAAACGGGATTGAATCGGTTGTGTTGATTATGTCTATTCCTTTTGTGCGGATACCCACTGCCTTTATTTCCGTTTTCCCAATCGTCACTATTTTTTGAACCGTTCCCTGGCTTTTCATAGCCGTTACTGTCGTAATGTTGTGGCCAAGAATTGTGCGGAGTATTCCGCGGTTTGTTAGCTCTCATGTCCTCATAGATCAGGTCTAGGGAATCTAATATCGACAGAAAGGTATCTGGATCATCATCTGGTATGGCTATCAGCTTTTCACGAATCGAAATGGGTAATTTAGACTTGAGAATCATAATTACATCTTTACTATTGATAGGGTTATCCCAATACCTAATTTTGCCAAGATATTTTTCGAAGTACATTCTCAGGCTACTATTCCTGGGGTCAAATTGTTCTGCATTATAGACTTCTTTACGAAGGCGCTTCTGAACACCTTCGCTCCAAAATTTGCTGAGGAAACAGTGCTCAAACTCCTCATATGTTCGACACTTATCAACCATTTCTGTTCCCCATATTGCCGATTCGCCACCTATATATCCGGTAACAAATTGGATACGCTGTCTATCAGTCCACGAATTTGGAAAAATGCCAGAGAATCCACGAAGAAAGACAATTGGGTGGATATTTCGTTTTTCTGGGTTAAAGGTTTGAAAAACTCGATGCTTTATCATGCTTTCTTCCTTCATCATTTTTACTACTGAGTCAGATTCTTGATTTCGGTGACTAACTGGAATATGTGGTGGTGAAGTGTGTTTATTAGATACAACAGGTATTCGGAATTGCCGAAATAATTCATCTTCTTCCTCTGAGGCTAAAGAGTTAGGATAATTCGGTCTCTCTATTCGGGAACTACTACTCACTTGTGCCTTCAGGTTATTTAGCTGTTCCGTTACCTCTTGCTTCCAATTTGGTAATTCTTGCTGAAGGGTACGCCTAATGCTACCGAGTTCAGACATTACGGTATCTCCGGAGCTTCCAGGAGCTGACAAGATACCAAGAGTGGTTGCTTTCACAGTCTCTACTAGGTCTTTGTTAATTTTATCTTCGACAAATTTGTCCTTTCCAGCAATCCAGTTCTCATACTTTTCTCTAAATTCTCTCTCATGACTATCTAGCCTCTCCTTTACTTTCGTTTCCGTTTCCAGAGTCAAATTTGACATTCCCTCAGTTAGTTTTTCTACCTGCGTAGTTACTCTGTCTAATCTGTGATTAACCGTGGTTACGGTGGAGTCAAGATTCTTGGTTGCGTTTCGGATGTCAGCTGTCTCGCTTTGCATGGTAGCTAAAGTGTCATTCAGTTCGAAAATTATTCCACTTCGCATTTGAGAAACAGCATCCTTAACTTGCTTTGCTACTTCTTTGGCTACGTTTTCTCTAACAGTTTTTATTTCTTCGCTTACTGTAGAAAGTTTATCTTCAAGTGAGGCTAACATTTGTCTATTTTCGTCTTTCAAATCATTTTTAATGGAATTCACCATTTGGCGATTTTCCTCTTTCAATTGGCGATTTCCGTCCTGCATCATTTGACTTATTTGACTCAGTAGCTGTTTGAATACATCGTCTGTCACTACCCCTGAATTGCTTTCACCTGCCTCCCTTGCAACCGGCATATGGCTACGACTACTAGTGGCAGAAACTATGCTGGCATTGTCTAGTTCAGTACCAGTAACATTATGGTGTGAGGCACTAAAGTCCGTAAGATTTCCCACTTCACTTTCTACAATTGTTTCAATTGGTGTCTCAGCCCTACAAATTACCGTGCGGGACCGTAAGCGACGCGACACTTCACTCGTTTCATTCCGTTCATTTGAATCTAGTGATGACATTTTATCGTCTGCCATAGCTCACTTATTTACAAGCAGTAAGTCAATGAAGTTCGTTTGAGCTACGGCCGTCAGCTGTCGACAGAGATGTAATTTATCGGTTGCGAGTCGGTTGTCACTGCTACGTCACAAGATCGGAATGTCGGGAGATGCACCTCACGAGAACAAGAGACTATTCTGGACCGTAAAGGAAGTATGGCTGCACACTGTTCAAAATAAATGAAAACTAAGGCTGGTCAGCTCTGTGAACAGGCAGCGGACATTTAAAAACAAATGATATGCAATCACAACAATGGAATTTAAACAATACTTGAAGAAATTACTAATCTACTAAATGCAATCTACTGAATTCAAAGCAAATTTTACTGCAACTACTAAAGATCGCCACAAATTGATTAATGTCGGCTGAAATTAAGGAAGCTTCGCTACCGCTAACGAAATTTTAACATACGTTACTGATGACTGCCTTGGGCGTTGCAACTAGATTTTCGCACAAATTCTGTTCCAAAAAAAATCTCTCTTCCGTAATTTTCTCTGAATATCTCGTTTCTTTCGCTCAATGGAAATTTTATTGGATGGCGTTTGATGTCATGTAACAAATAAAAAGCACAAGATTAGCTACAATTATTTATGAATATTCCCACAATGCGTATCTTATATAAATTATTATTCCTTTGAGTATATTTTTTTTTTTAATTCAGGACCCTGTTCGGGCGCCAATTATAACGATATGTTTACGTAATGAGTATACATAAACATACAGTTATAAACGTCCCCGTTCGTAGTCGCTAATTATAACAATATGTTTACTTTTGTGCTGTAACATATAGCTATAATCAGCGGTGGAAACATATTTGCGAACGCCGACCGTGTGCGGCTGATTCTTCTTTGATCGTCTGATCAGTCGGAAGTTGCATTGCAGAGGAGAGTAAATGCCTATTCAAAATATAATTATTTTGGATAGCTCAACATGAATTTCCTAAGGGACCGTAGTTTATCATGCATTTATCAGTAGAGTATGGCGCGGAGAAAATATTTCGCCGCATGCAACTTCCGTCCGAACTCGACGAAAGAATTCGTGACTGTGAACACTCTATTTCGCAGAAACGTAAAGAAAATTAAATAACTTCATGAAGGAGTGAGACATAGATTCTATATTAAATAAATAGTCCATACACCAGTTCCATGAAACCCTGAATTTATGGCAATTAATAGACGAACTTACACTGCAATGAAGGATTTAACATGGATGCCGTTTTGACTGGCACTTCTCTTAATGAAAACAATTCCTTCGACGTTTTCACATACACGTCGCACAGTAAATCTACTGCTAGGCACTTTTAGTATTACACATTTACACTAGAACAATATTAATTTTAACAATAATAATACGGCGGCAAGACATGCGCGTCCGACACAAGTTACAGGAGACAAGAGAAGAATGAGTAACTGTTATTCGAGAATATCTCGTACCTCAAAAAAAAAATGTGTAAAAGTGTTCTTCTTCTGTCTGTTTTTCGCGCCGCGGTTTTCAAAGTCAATAACTCACTGCATCTCTGACGGCGCTTCGACAATAAACAAGTTACGTCACAGGTCGTTCACCTTTTACATTCTCGCAACATTATTTGCTAACTGTAGCTGTTGCCGAGCGACTGCTCGATTAGTGAATGATTTAAAATGATAAGACAATCACATAATGTTACAGAGGCTGCGATACTTCTGCGTGTTCAGTGTTCCATCGCTCACGTGCAGAGGCTAACACGTTTCTTGTAATCGTTTCTATGCAGCTCTTGTTGGAAAGAAACACAGCAGGGATAGAACCCACTTCCTCTTGCGATTGGAATAACGTGTGGATCAACTGCAACAGCAGCAAGAACATTAATTTCCCCCTCTTCTGCCATCACTTGTTTCCTTCTGTTATGTTGACTAGGTGTTACACTATTACTTTCATGTAACTGGTTGAAGACATTGATAGATAACTGTCGAGATGGTTGACGTCTGTTGGGTTATGTTGCCACATACACCGTACAAGAACGAACTGCATTCTTCCTGCACTCTCCATACACCATGAGCATGTCGTCTTTTTCTACACTGGTAAACCCTTCGCCCACTCACGACCTTCTGTTTCGAATGTCACACACCAATTGACTAGCAAGTCGCAAGCACTCAAGGAACAGACAGGCGCACTGTAAGCAAACATAACAACATCGTACCCAGAAACTACGCAGGCTGAATGGAACAAACAGGCATCGGTGTGGAACCTTTTCAAAGCACGATGCCTCGTAAATGACTCGCACTAAGCTGCTGCAACCAAAGCCATTAACGTTCCAACTTACCCTGCTTTTAGTTTGCTAACCTCAATAGGCATTGCTTCATTTAAAACCTCTATGTTTGCATAAAAAATACACTTTCTATTATTACAATCTGTTTATTGGCTGACAATACGGGTCTCTGATAACCAAGTGATTCCGTGAAAACCGCACATCAACAGCCCTTTCTATTTCAGTAATACTTGCGGTGCAGGTTTTAGGTGACACTCCCTCTACAGAGAGTGTTTGGTTTAACGTGAGGCCGCTAATTATCTCTAAAACGACGCATCTTACGAAAAAGATGTTCTAAGGGAAAAGTTAATATTATGAAAGGGGACAATCGTCTGTGCTACGATTGATCACCTCCTAGCCACACCTCCTGAAGGGCGAGATCAACTTCGTATTTTCAAATTCGAACCTCACATTTTTATTTCATATGCGGATTCTACGCCAAAAAATAGCTACCATTGTTTTACAGTCGTGACAGATGAGGCTGTAATCGACAAATATCTGGTATCCCCGTTTTTGCAATTAAGAACCAACGCATTTATTCTACATTTGATTTACAATGTAAAAGTAAACTTTTCTATTCTAACGGCGATATTTATGTTCGACATTGACTTTAGTGTTGCGAATATGACAGTACAGTAAAATATGCTTAGCCGTTTAAGTTTCTCGATAGAAGCTCGCTTAACGTGATCCAGGAACAACGACGTGGACGTAACAGTTTTCTGTTCCCATTTGGGTGCTTGATCTAAGTGAATCCCCTAGCCTCTTACCATGTGTGTGCTTGATTTAGGTGAGTATCCATGGCAGGTGCGTCTGTTAGAGGGCAGCTACCGAAATCAAGCATTTCGATGGTTTGGGAACTCACCAAAATTACGAAACAAGTGGTTTATTTGTGCTATAACAAGGAATAAGACAATAAATATATCAACTTTCTACGGTATATTGACACGACACTGATAAAATTAATTCTGATACCAAGCGCCAAGCTGTAGATAAACACTTTATGGAAAATTGTATAAATTGATGGTGGTTATACCAATGTCCAGGAAGAGCAAGTGAAATGCTGAATTCCTGCGGAAATCACAAGTTCGTTGACATACTAAGCCTCGTGAACATTGAGGTCGAAGTTCCAGTACAGCATTCGCATTCTAAGTCCAGATCATCGAACAACAGGTCCATCGCAGAATAGTACTTCCGAGTTTTGGAACAGAAACGTAACACGATAAGAACTGGCTTGTTGACGTCAGGAGCGGCTTTAAATTAGGCTCCATAATTAATGGAGCCGGCGGCTGGAATCGCTGTACATTCTGGGCGGCCAATCGCTGAGTGTTATGAGTGGCCAATCTTTTGAAGCAAGCAAGGGCGCGAAGGCGGCCTGCGGTGTAAGCAGCGGTCCGCGAACGAAGAAGTGCCGACAACGATACATTTCTTGGCCGCTGCTCTTTGGGGAGATTTAATAGTGGTGAATACTACACATCTTACCCCTTGGGGAAGCGGGGTGGCATATGCTGCGAGTGAAGGCAACATCTATGGGGTCCTCCGAGTCCTCAGTGTCGTTGGTGACTCGTGGCACAGGAGCATACGGACGAAAATGCTGTGGCCGGGAGTGAAGGTTGTATGGTGTGGACGTCGGCAGCGGAGCCGGTGGAGCAGGAGGAACCAGCAGCGTGTCTTCATCTTCATCCAAAGCTACTCGTGGTTTGTGACTGGACGACATTTCGTAGTCTGGGAAGGGCAGCCTCTGTGACTGGGCGACATCTGGGGTAAGTAGCTCTTGTTGGTGGTGTTCGTCAGCTGGCTGTGGACAAAAGGCACGTATAAGTCTGGTGTTACTCTGGCTGCGAGGCGTGGGGTAAGATGGGAATTAGGTGACTGGTATTAGTGGTGTGGAGATGGGGATGGAAAAACTATTGGGCAACTAGTCATGGACGAAGCTAATTGGCAGGTCGCAGACCCTCCCGTCTGGAAGCTGTGCATCGAGGACCTTCTTGGCCTGGTGCTGGACAATTGTTCCTGGAGCCCAGGCTGGTTGCTGGCCACATCCTTTCACCCACACCAAGGTCTCAAGACGGAACTTGGAAGCAGGAAAGGGTGGTTTTGGCAGTGGCGTCGGCATGAGCACGCTCAAGAGGGTCCGAGGCTGCCGTTCGTGGAGAAATTCTACAGGACTTTTCCCTCCAATAGGTGTGGAACTTATAACAATACCTCCACTAACAGTTAATCAGTTCAAAAATTATCACGTCGCGCACTCAAAGTATGATCTTTTTATTGCGCAACTAAAAGGTCTTTAATGTGGCAGGTATGAAAATTAACTGATGAAAATTAACAATAATATCACTTATCTTGTATTTGCAAACCAACGACGATCTCGCTCTGGATTTGGCTCGTAATTAAAAATGTTGTCTTGGCAGCATGACTATCGCTGTTGGTGCGAAAGGCACTCGGATGTTAATTACGCCGACTTGAAGAACTTACGAAGACAATCTCTCAGGATTAATTTGATGATTTATGTTTTTCATTGCAATGTGCTTCATACTTTTTTAAACAATGATCACTTGAAAATAATTCTTGACACTGACTTTTCACAAAAATTCACATTTATTGAACTCTTGATACTTTCGCATGTTCAAAACATTACTTCATCATAAAATTCGCAGCCGTTACTGCTTTTAATAAAACTCTCAACATTTTTCATTGTCCACAACTCAGACTCATCTTTTCATTACCAACACAAAGTCAAGACTGTTCATATTCAACAGAAAAACTTGACAACCCTGTACGCTTCCTCGAAAAAAGTCACAAGCCAGCCTCAAAGATAACAATAAGTACAAAGATATTCGCACTAGATATTATATCGATTTCAACATCTCAAAATATCGACGTACATACATATAAAAATGAAACCAAATTTGAATAGAATGAAAAATATGAGATATTACGTTGAAAAAATTCGTTAATCTTAATTTACGGTATCAGAAAATAGGGTTGGTGGGTGGTAATGGTTTTGCAAATAAAGAATCATTACAACACCCCCCCCACACACACACACTCACACACAATTCCATGCACAAGTTGCATGGGGTGGGTGTCCCTATGCAAATACGTTTCAAAAAAAAATTTTTATTTTATCATGTAAAATCATATTATAACATTAGAAAAATTATTGGTTTGAGATAATGTGTGGTGTCTTTGCAGAGCTGTATACCAAGTACTGGTCACTATTGCTTTTTCAGTTTGTTATTACAGTGTCACTTTTCTCTTTTCAGATATAATGTCTTTCACACTTTCCTCTAGATATTGTAATTATGACTCACATACTTCCAGTTTTTCACAGATGACACACTATTTCATTCTTACACCATTTCTTTTCCTTGCTAATGTGCTCGTATTTATGCACAAGCCCATATGTTTTTCCATTGGGTACAGGTCCTTCTATAAACAGGCAGGTTTGATTTCTCAGGTAGATAATCTGAAAATATCACCAAACTTTTACCTCCTAGTCCATTACAAATTCCTATACAGGTATACATAAAGAAATTATACCAGTTTGAGTTTCAGTATGAATACAAAAGTATACCTAGACATATTTTAGCATTAACTAGCACACAGACACATAAGAAATAAAAAATTCTAATAGTATAATAAAATGTTATAAAAGGTCACTCTGACCAAAGTTCTGCACATGTGTAAAAACATTGCATAACACTTTGCAAGCACAAAAGTAATATATGAAATTTTTTACAGTAGAACATTACTCAAGAAAAAGTTACTTATCCTATGTGTCTTAGTTTTTACAAGAAGAGAAAAAATAAATCTGTTTGCATATAAAATTACAAAAAATAAACATGTTTGTTGGTCTGTGCTGAAAATCGAAAGATATAGTACTACTATAGACACTGCTACAACAGACAAGAATAAAATGTAACAGATGAAAATTACTTTAGGGATAGCCTCTGAAAATGACAAATGACTAAATTTTGAAAAGACCTCCACTCAAATTTATCTCATCAGTGCAAATAGACATGAAGATGTAAAATAATAATATACAACACATTTTATACAAAGAAGAAGAGAAAATTGCTCAGTGTAATACTGAGTCTTTAAGTAATTGCTGAATCTTTGTTACAGCAGAGAATATGAACACAGAATATATATGTCATAGCCATTCAATGAAAATCTTACTTAAGATTGTCTCTCTCTACCTTATCTTTACGTTGCACAAAGTGCTGAAATCACTCCACAATTGTGTACCAACAATACACTATCCTTAAATCACATAATGTCCAATCTGATTCTTCACTTAGCAAATCGAATACAGTGCATGAATAAAATAAGTTTTTACTTATGCGCTTGTAAAGTCTTTCTCTAAGTTCTCCCATATTATGTTGTAAATTTTCTTGCAAGTCACATCAAATTATAATTAGCAGTACACATCACTAAGCAAAAATAATATGAGGTTTAGAAAAGATACATAATTCTACTATTTATATCTTGTTCCTGTCATTCAAAAGTCTTTAGTGGTCTGACATAATGGGACACAAAATTGAAAAATGACTTAGCAAATGCAATAGATAGATGAAACAAGTTACTTATTATCTATAAATACACGATTCAGAATAAAATTCATCTCCTAGCACACCACGACTTTTCCATCATCAAATGAACAAATGTCATACGTAGTTGTTCCACAGTATGAGAAGTTTTTCTCAGTTAAACAAATGTCAATTGTGAAATAAATAATCAGACAGGTAAAATATGTCCATATTAACCCAAATAAAACTTCCATTGCTTCCTCCACAAGGGTTCAACCACAAACTTCTTTCACATATAAATTGGTTTTCATTCTCTCAGTCCTAACTTATAGGCTCAAAAATGCAATAATAATGTAGTGTACAAAATATGAATAGTATAGCACAAGAAGAAAACAAATGTAAAACCAAGCATATGTGCATGACAACTTATCCAGTCAATAGCAGAGTATGACAAAATTGAACACCTGTTCATCACTGTATAACTTTCCAAGATATACAGTCCATCAACATACTACCACAATAGATGCATTTCACAAGTACTTTAAACCAATAGAGTGCACACAAAAAATATAAATGTTATAATATCCTTATATATCTAATAAAATATCCAATTAATAATATGCACAAAATACAACTAATATAGTACATGTCATAATACATAAATAAAGTAAAATGTGAAACCAAGTATCTCTATACAATAAATGGTCCAATAAGCAATAAGTAGTCAAAACAATCAGTATTCTGTACCTCCTTCCAACAGTAAATAAATTCCATTACTATATGCAGTCCTCACAACACATGACAGTAAATAAATTTCGTAAGTATTGCATAGCATGAAAAATTTTCCTTGTGTTTCAAAACTTTTAAAAAAAATTATTATCCAGGTTATCAAAATTACCAAATTTCATCTTAAGCATGAGACTTATATAGCTTCAGCTCTGTCACATTACATAATCAAAATAGTTTTCTTGACTCTGGGTAAATTAATCTGTAAGCATTAGGATGAGGATTTTCTTTTATCTCGAATGATCCTATATAAATGTAAAAAAAAAAAAAAAAAATCAATTCTGAGATCATTAGCTTAGATTTTTCTTCCATCTTTTCTAGAACTAAGTCCCTGATACCAAAATGAGAAAACCTACCTTTAGCATCATGTCTTTTCTTTCTATATTCACCCTGTTTTTTTCATGGTTTCTTTAACAATCTATTCTCTTTCCTGTGTTGATAAAATTTGGCATACTGGATACTCTATGTGCTCAGAAATGAAACTAGCAGGTCTTTTATTAAACATAATTTCAAATAGTGAAAAGCCAGTGGATGTGTGTTGCAAACTGTTCGTTATGTCCTCAAAGTCATTCACATACTCAATCCAATTCACATGATTTTTGCTAAAATATGTTCTACAAAGCCGTCCTATCTCCCTCATGTATCTCACTGCAGGGTTACTAGATGGATGGTAAACTGAAATCAAAATATGTTTCATGTTTGCATTTTCAACAAGGTCTTTCCATACTTTTGATGTAAACTGTGATCTGTTGTCAGATAAGATTGCTTGTGGTGTACCTATCTTCTTGAAATAATGACTTATTAGTTTAGATGTGATCTGCTTACTAATAGCTTTTCTCAAAGGATATAATTTGATACATTTGGAAAATATGTCAACAGTCACAAAAATATAGCAGTAGCCTCTTTTTGACTTGGGAAGGGGTCCGTAGATGGCACAGGCTGTTAGCTCCAAATTTTGTTAGGATAAATGTTTTGCATCATTCCTCTACACCTTCACTCTCTCACACCGGTCACAGGTGGCTAACATTTTCTTCACTCTTCTAGCAATATTGTAGCAATATATGTTTTATTGAATATTTGTATGCACTTAGTAGAACCATAATGTCAAAAACTTTCATGTATGTATTTCATTAAGGTGTTTATGTGTTGTTCAGGCCAGCATAATTTCCAATCATCTACATCTGGTCTTAATTTCCTAAACAAAATTCCCTTGTGTACCTTGTAATACTCATCCATTTTTGTTTTAACTCCCAAATAACTCTTTACTAGTTTCCAATTCTCATCATCATTTTGGTGTCTTCTAATGTCATTACAAATTTTCAAAATTTCCCCTTACTCTTTTATTCCTCTCAAGTAAATAAATTTGAAATTTCTGTCATCATTTCCAACATGATTTTAAAAATTTAGCCCAATAGGTGATCTAGAATGAGCATCAGCTATTACATCTTCCTTCCCTTAATATATTTAATTTCATAATCAAACTGTTGTAAGAATAAAGCCCATCTGGTTATTCTACTGTGGTATAGCTTACACTCCTGTAAATAGCTTAAAGCTTTGTGGTTAGCGAAAACAATTACTTTGTGTCCAAGCAGATAATTTTTAAATTTATTGAAAGCCCAATGTATAGCCAAAAGTTCCTTTTCAGAAACAGTGTAAGTTTTTTCATACTTTTGTAATACTCGACTGGCAAATGCAATACAGTGATGTTCGATGTGATCTCCCACAACCTTTTCCTGAAATAAATGTACTCCTAGTCCTGTGTCACTACTGTCATCAAGCAGAAAGGTAAAGGCATGTCTGCTTGATATAAAATTTTACTCTGTGAAAGTTGTTTCTTTATGTCATCAAACGCTTTTTGACATTCAGAAGACCAACCCACACAGTGTTCTTTTTAAATAAATCACATAAACAAGTAGCATTCACAGCTTGAGTACTGACATATTTTCTGTAAAATCCAGCAAGACCAAAAAAAGATTTTAACTGTTTTTTGTTTTTAGGAATAGGAAAGTTTTCTATTGCTTCGATTTTCTCCTTGTCAGAAATAATGTGGCCCAAAAATTTCAATACACTTACCCAAATTTACATTTCTGTAATTTCAAAGTCATACCCCCCTCCCTTAATTTTGCACATACCTATGTTAGCAATTCAAAATGTTCTTCCCATGTTTTTCCAGAAATTAAAATGTCATCTACTTATACAATAAGCTTTGACAGTAGTTCACTCCCCAAAACAAGATCAAATGTCCTAATAAATTCAGGTACAGAGACGGTAAGTCCAAATGAAACAACACAATAATGGTAACTCTTACCTCCATACATACATGCAGTGTATTTTTAGAATTTATTTCCAAAGAAATTTGGTGGAAACCTGAGGTTAAATCCAAACTGCTCATAAATTTCATACACTCAAATTTATGCAAAAGCTCATCTATGTTTTCAGGATGGTCATTTTCCCTCTTCAAAAATTTTTTTAAGTGCCTAGAGTCAAGTAGTAGCCTAACACCCTCACCCACATTTAGAATTCACCACCAATGGATTATTACAATCACTGTCATTTCTTTCAATCATCCCCCATGCTTCCATTTTTCGTATTTCACTTTAAACCTCTCTCCTGTTTGCAAATTGTATGCTGTGAGGTTTAAGGAAAAAAGGCTCATGATTTCTAAGATGTAAGGTACATTGATAGTCTTTTACTCTCCCACTTTTCACTAAATACATCTTGAAATTCCCAAAGTAAATTTTCTAATTGTTCCTTTTGATGAGTGTTTAGATTCGTTACTTCATCTACTTTACACCTGACTAAGTTCTCATAATTTTGACTAGTATAATTTTTCTCAGGTTTATCATCATATAAATACAAATTCTCTTCATAATCTATAACCTTCCTAACATGATGGCAATTATCTCCACAGTGTATTATGCTTATCTGTGTACATACAGTAATATTGCTTTCTTGGTTCACAATCAAATAATTGCATTTCGTTCCAGCTAAAGGCAGCACGTACCTTCAATTTTATTTTATTTTATTTAGTCCTTCAAATCCTACATGTATAGAACATATACAAGGATATTGGACATGGTTAGGTATTTACAAGATAAAATACAGTTTGTATTGCTATCTTAAGGATTAGATATTGAAACAATTTAGCAAAGAATCATACATACAACAAACATTAGAGGCAACATACAGAGAAGAATATTCATAATGCATCTTAATTTTTGTTGTTTGGCTTCTAGGTACTCTGTCAGAACGTAAAAGCACTGATCAATTAAACATTCCTTTATTCGGACAAAACAACTGAGTATAGCTACTGATTTAATATGCTTAGGCAGATTACTGTAAATCTTTATCCCAGAACATAGTGTGCCTTTTTGGCACAATGAAGTTCTCACCTGTTTCGTATGAAGGTCATATTTTGCCTTGTATTGTATGCATGTACATCCTCATTTTAATAAGATATCTGGGTGTCTATCAATATATTATTTGATGAAAACTGATGTCTTGTAGATAAAAATGCAAGGAAGAGGAAGAACTGACAGTTTTTTGAATATGGGTCTGCATGATTTCGTATTGTTTACCCCTTCAATAATTGTTAATATTCTCTTTTTCATCCTGAACAGTTTAATATTTGTTGTTGCATTGCCCCAGAGATACCCAGTCCATGCCAAATAATATGTTTTCTTCTAAGTTTGGTTTTACAAGACATCCTTGTTCAAATTTTACATTTATTTCCAATGACAAAAATACTTGACTTTTAATAACCTTGATATGCTTTCCTGTGGCTCCTCTTATCTTTACTCCCATCACAGGTGCTTCAACAAAATCATCACTGTTTCTAAACTTGTTCCTAAATGTTTCCAAAATAGCTGAAATAGGAGTCCCTGTCTCAATGAGACATTTTCCTTCCAAATTGTTCACTTTAACTTTAATATAAGGACATCCTAATTCACATTATTCCACCTGTTCTCTGAATGGTTCATGCAACAGATCACTTTAAATTTCTTTAAAATTTCCCTCATTATTTCCCTGATTAGTTTTCAATAATTGTACACACACTCTAACACTTTCATTACCATTTTCCATGGATACTACAGATTGAGTATACAATAACTTTTAATTACTTTTCATTATTTGCCACCAGTGGGGATATAATGTTTTGCAGATGTTAGCTAGACAGTTCTAAAATACCTCCCTATATGTTCTGTGATTACAACTACTCCATAATATTTTTAAAAAATTTTCACCCTTTCCTTCAAAATTTATGTACTGGTTCTAATGTTTCACACTATAGTTAGACATAACATTACAGTTCTCAATAACCTCAAACTGATAGCATAGAATTAATTTTACCTGTTCTTCAGATGCACAAATGTCAACCTCCTCATTGCAAATCACACTCACCTTATTATCCTTACAATTATAATCATCATCATCACACAATTTCACCACTTCTCTATGAATAATCACAACAAACACCCGAAACTCACCTTCCCCAATAACCACAGTATTACTTACCTCCATAATAATCTCTACAACAGCATCAGCATTCACATTCTCATCAAAATCAAAATTTTCTCCTTCATGCATCCTACTCACAGTTACATTAGGTTTCACTATTATTCTTACAATGCTCTCCACATTTGGCAAATAATTTATTTAAATCAGAGCTGTAACATTCATCAGATACTTTAGTAATACTTTGGCTCTCAGTCTCAACCCAATAATAAAATTCTGACTAAATTGCAGTATCCACATCTGGCTTGTTTTCAAAAGTTGTTACTTTATTATTTTCAACATGATTACTCTCCCTCATAGTGTTCCAAAATTTCTGATCAAAATTTAAACTGTTGACTTGGTTTTGAACATCAGTGTCTGTTACTTGTGGTGTACACTTAGTTTGTCATTCCCTAGTTTTTTGATAATAGTAATTTACATTTCTACCTTTCCCCTTGTTTGCTTCTCCCAACTGTCAGTTGAGGTCCTATTTTGAATAAATTTCCTCACCCCAAAACTGCAGACCCTCATTTAGGCGGCCCTGAGCTTCCCTGCCTGTTTCCTCTGTTATCTTGCCTCCAATTTGGATACCCTCTGTTTCTGTCTTCCCACCTGTTCCTATTTCCAAAATTTCTATTCCTTTCAGTTCCATTATAATCCTTGTTATTTCCCCTTTGATCAAAAAAAGGCTCTGAGCACTATGGGACTTAACTTCCGAGGTCATCAGTCCCCTAGAACTTAGAACTACTTAAACCTAACTAACGTAAGGACATCACACACATCCAGGATTCGAACCTGCGACCGTAGCAGTTGAGCGGTATCAGACTGTAGCGCCTAGAACCGCTCGTCCACAGTGTCTGGCTTTCCCCTTTGTCGATCATGCCTGTTCTCCCTGTGTTCCCTTCTTTCTCCAAATCTATTTGAATACCACCAACTCTGTGGTGTTAACCATTATTAAAATTTTGCATACTCTCGCTTTCCAAAGCTCTATCCAATTTGTCTACATACTTTAACAATTGTTCTAAAGAATCATCAGGTCTGTTCTAAACAATCATCAGGTCTGTGGACCAAATCCCACTGTAATCTCTCAGGTAATCTTCTTTTAAGTGCATCTATCTGTGTCATTTCATCAAAAGGTTTGTCTAAGTGTATCACCTTTCTTAATTGATCTTTACAAAATGGTTTCATAGTGCCCACTCTTCCTCTAAAAACAGGTCCATTTAAAAATACAGATTTTATTCTCCCCTGTTCTGACTCTGACCAAAGTTTGTTTAAAAAACTTTTTTCAAAATTAGCAAAGGTTCCCCACTGATCAAAATTTTGATTTGCCCAAGATAAAGCCTCTCCTTCAAGAATTTTTTTCACAAATTTGAATTTAAATTACCAGACATGTATGGCACAAAATTATCCTATGTTATGACCATACTGGTCCATGATTGTATAAATTTTTAGTAACAATATTTTCTTCAACTTCGCTTATCTTGGTTTTTAGAGTATCTACTATAGTAGTGAGGTTTGTTTCTAAATTATTGACTTTTTTCTCAACATGATTGATTGCATTATCATTGTTGGCTTTCCAATTGTCTAATTTTGCTTCTAATGCCCTGTTTTCATTTTGAATTTCCTGAATTTCTTTGACTCTATTACTATTTTCTGCAACAAATTCATTTTCAAGAACTACCAGTTTTTTCTCTGTCTTCTCAACCCTTGACTCTATAGCTTTCAAATTGTCCTCCAATGTATTTTTGACCTCATTTATTTTTGATGTATTGTTGGCCAAATCTGATTCAATTACAGCTAAATTTTCATTCATTTCTGATTTAATTACAGTTAACTGCTTATTTAAATTTTCGTTCTGCTTATTTAAATTTTCATTCATTTCAATTTTTAAATTATTTATGTGTTCAAAAAGTAAGTCTAGTTTGTCAATTTTGCAGTCGCCCCCCCATTGTTTCCTCCCCTACTTCAGCTTTCTCCATTGTTAATAACAAAATTAATAATATTAATGACAGTGTCTAATTATAAATGTTTATAAAGATTTTTAGTTTGCACTTATCTCACAGTCGATGTCTTCTCCATCGACCTCATGTTTGGTTGTTTTTGTCCTCTATCATTTCGTTATTTATGTCTTCATTTTTGCGTCCAATTCAGTTTCGTAATTACGTCCCGTTTATTTGTTGATAGTTTCCATTTACATGTTTTTAATGTTTACACCATAACACAGCACTTATTTCCTGAAATATTGCTTCAGTTAGTTTGTCCAATTAGTATGTGAGAGATCCCGGATGGGCACCCCCATATAACAATACCTCCACTTACAGTTAATCAGTTCAAAAATTATCATATCGCGCACTTAAAGTATGATCTTTTTATTACGCAACTAATAGGTCTTTAAGGTGGCAGGTATTGCTACATCAACTGATTACAGTCACTGAAGAAAATTAACAATAATATCACGTATCTTGTATTTGCAATCCAATGACGACCTCGCTCTGGCTTTGGCTCGTAATTAAAAATGTTGTCTTGGCAGCATGACTAGATGTTGGTGCGAAAGGCACTCGAATGTTAATTACGCCGACTTGAAGAATTTATGAATACAATCTTCCAGGATTAATTTGATGATTTATGTTTTTCATTGCAATGTGCTTCATACTTTTTTTAAACAATGGTCACTTTAAAATAATTCTTGACACTGACTTTTCACAAAAATTCAAATTTATTAAACTTTTAATACTTTTGCATGTTCAAAACATTACTTCATCATAAAATTCGCAGCCGTTACTGCTCTTAATAAAACTCTCAACATTTTTCATTGTCCACAACTCAGACTCATCTTTTCATTTCCAGCACAAAGTCAAGACTGTTCATATTCAACCAAAAACATGACTACCCTGTACGCTTCCTCGCCAAAAGTCACAAGCCAGCCTCAAAGTTAACAATAAGTACAAAGGTATTCACACTAGATATTATATCGATTTCAACATCTCAAAATACCGACGTACATACATATAAAAATGAAACCAAATTTGAATAGAGTGAAAAATATAAGACATTACGTACAAAAATATTCATTAATCTATGGTATCGAAAAATAGGGTTGGTGGGTGGTAATGGTTTCGCAAATAAAGAACCATTACAAACTGTTACTGCTCAAAATAAAAAAAAGTTAGTGATGCATTGGTTGAGTGATCCTGGAGGTATTTCTTTATCTCAGTTTTGAAAGAGCGGACCATCCTCTCAATTTCTCTATTCAGTTGTAGATGGAAGGCGGACGTTGGAATATGGCGATTGCCATGCTGGGCACAGAAACAATGACACGTCTCTCTACGGAATAGTGGGCCATTGTCAGTTACAAGCACTTCTGTCAGACTTTCAGTCACAAAAATTTTTTCTAAGGCTGTGATGGTGTTGGTAGTTGACTTAATCAAGAACATGGCGTTAAACAATGGCCTGACAAAATTAATGTGTATCTGCTCCCAGGGACGAGCACATGGTGGCCAAGAAGCATTGAATGTCGTGGGGCTGCCTGCTGGCTTTGGCAGGATGGACATGTTTGGGTGAGTCGTTCAGTCTACTGGTTCATGCCCAGCCAGAAAGTGAACCTGCGAGTCAGGAGTTTAGTTCAGGGAACACTCAGTGACCTTGGTGCAGTAGTTGTAAGACGTTCTGACGTAAAGAATAAGGAATGACTACTCGTGGATGCCCCTCGTGAGTAGAATTACTCCAACGATCAACACGAACTGATGTCTGGCATTAAAGAATTGACACAATTTCGAGGACGCCTAGTAAGGTTTTTGTTTGGGCCATTCATGACGTATGTGACTCCGGATTTGTTGGAGTACCTCGTCGCTACCGATTGCGTCTGCGGACCGGGAGCTGGTAATGGGAAAACAATCTATGGCGGCTTCTACTTCTTCAACGATATGGATACACAGAATTTCTTCTTTCTCAAACTCTGAATCGAGTCCCCATGGAAAAGGGGGGAGAGGGCATTAGCATTGGCATGCTCATTCGTGTCGTGGATGTTAATCTTATACTGGCAGCGCGCCGAAAATAAAACCTAGCGCTGGAGGCAGTGAGTAGTCCTATCTGGTATCTTCGCTGCTGAACTGAGTAAGGAGATCAGCGGTTTATGGTCTGTAAAGAGGTGAAACTTTGTGCCATAAACAAAAACGTCGAATTTTTTTAATGCGAAGAATATAGCCATTGATTATTTTTCTTTCAGGGAGTATCTGCGTTGGGTGTAGGTCAATGTTTTCGATGCTTAGGCCACAGGGTGCTCAGAGCCATCCGCCACCCTGTGTGTCAGGGCCGCTCCGACGCCTGTACCAGATGCGTCCGTTGCAATAACTACCTGCTTTGTTACATCAAATTGTGCGAGGCATGGGGCCGTCAACAGCTGGGATTTCAACCTGTGGAAGGCGCTCTCTCAAACTGGTGCCCACAGGAAAGACATCCCTTTTTTCTCTAACTGGGACAAGGGGGTGGCTTCTGTTGCTGCTGCAGGTAAAAACATTCGGTAATACGATATCTTCCCCAGAAAGGAACGAAGTTGCTTAAACGTTATTGGTCTGGGAAGTTTCATTATGGTTTCGACATGTTTATCCAGAGGACAAGTACCCGAGCTGGAAATGATGTGGTAGAGGTGCTCAATCTCTGGCTGGAAAAAGCATTTTTCTTTTCTGCATTTTACGCCGGCATTCCTCAAGACGCTGTGTAAAGATTAGAGACTGCGAAGATGTTCCTCCGTGGTTGTTAAAATGATATCGTCTAAAAAATTAATACATCTATCCACTTTGGGTACTAATCGTTCCAAAAATCGCTGAAAAATGGCTGGGGCACTGGCTACACCAAACATTTAGGAGTTTCAAGCGATAAAGCCCGCGCGGCGTGTTAAGTGTAAGAAACTACTGAGTTTCTGCATCAAGGGGAAGCTGGAGGTATGCATGCCCTAGGTCTGTTTTAGAGGAGGAGTTTCCAACTTTTAATTTTGACAGTAATTGTTCCGGTGTCGGAATATGGTATGTCTCAGTCTCTGATTGGGAGCTGACAGGTACTCCAAAATCGCCGAAGAGAGGTATCTTCCCCGATGGCTTTCGATGACTAAGGGGGTAGCCCATTGACAAGAAAGAATAGGTTCTAGAAGCCCAAATGCAGTGAGGCGATTCAATTCTTCCTTAACTTAGTCTCTGAGAGCTAACGAAACGGCTCGGGCTCGAAAGTACCGAGGCCGTGCATTAGGTTTCAGTGCGATGTGCGCCTCAAAATCCTTTGCAGTGACGAGTTCCGGGGTGAACAGGTCCTCGTAACACTGGCAGAGGTGTCTAGTTCCGAGTAAGGAACATTTTCGGAGGTCAAATCCGCAGAAGCAGTCAGTGAAAATTCAAATTTCTAAATAGAGTTAAGTCCAAACAAATTCTGTTAACGACTAAGAAGGTAATGTGGCGGCTGACATTATGATGTGTCGTTAGCAGTTCGACTTGACCACGTACCGGGATGGTATGTTTGTTTAAGCCATTAGACGTCTCTTTGTTTCTTGCAAGGGAGGAGGTCCAAGTCGCAAACAGGTACCGTAATTCAGAATGCGCCGGTGTCTGCTAGTAATTGAACTGGTTTCCCTGGAATTTGGACTTCTACGTAAGTCTTACTGGAGATCTCTTGATGGTCTGTAGTGGCTACCAGATGAACATCCAGCTGCTGAGGAGGAGGCTGTCTTGCCTGACAGGACTTACGACATACAGAAGCTAAATGGCCGTTGGCAGAACAGTTTTGGCAATAGGACCATGTGTCAGGACAGTCTCGACGTTGATGCTTTTTAAAACCATGCGGGCATGACGGCAATCTTTCCGGTACCAAAGACTGGTTTGGAGGACGTTGTTGGTTAATGCTACAGCGTCCCTCCTGTACAGTTGCTACGTCCAAGTAGCCACTAGTGTGGCCACTGGCTGCTGGCTCGGATGTGTTTACATTAACAGCTGCTACGTCGATCTACGACTGTAGTTTCTTGCCTGCTGCTCGGGTCAGTTCGAAGTTTTGTGCTGTCTAAAACTTTGTCTAACGATGGATCTTGGAGTCGTAGTGCCTCTACTGGAAAAGCCTGTCTGGAGTACCTCAGATGATCATGTCCCTGATGATTTCTTTCGTATATGACTATTCACTTTTACAGGTAACAAAATAACACTTTCACCCTAAATCTTGCAACTCTGTGGATCATTCTCTATGAGTCTGGTTTAGCTGTTTCTTGCGTTGGTAAAATGCTTCCCGAGAGGAAAAAACATGGGAATGCCGCTGATAATACACTACTGGCCATTAAAATTGCTACAACATGAAGATGACGTGCGACAGACGCGAAATTTAACCAACAGGAAGAAGATGCTGTGATATGAAAATGATTAGCATTTCAGAGCATTCACATGAGGTTGGCGCCGGTGGCGACACCTACAACGTGCTGACATGAGGGAAGTTTCCAACCGATTTCCCATACACATACACAAGTCGACCGGCGTTGCCTGGTGAAACGTTGTTGTGATGGCTCGTCTAAGGAGGAGAAATGCCTACCATCACATTTCCGACTTTGAGGTTTACCGTATCGCGACATTGCTGCTCGCATTGGTCGAGATCCAATGACTGTTAGCAGAATATGGAATCGGTGGGTTCAGGAGGGTAATACGGAACGCCGTTCTGGATCATAACGCCCTCGTATCACTAGCAGTCGACAGGCATCATATCCGCATGGCAGTAACGGATCGTGCAGCCACGTCTCGATCCCTGAGTCAACATATGGGAACGTTTGCAAGGCAACAACCATCTGCACGAACAGTTCGACGACGTATGCAGCAGCATGGACTATCAGCTCAGAGACCATGGCTGCGGTTACTCTCGACGCTGCATCACAGACAGGAGCGCCTGCGATGATGTACTCAACGACGAACTTGGGTGCACGAATGGCAAAACATCATTTTTTCGGATGAATCCAGGTTCTGTTTACAGCATCATGATGGTCGCATCCGTGTTTGGCGTCACCACGGTGAACGCACATTGGAAGCGTGTATTCGTTGTCGCCATACTGGCGTATCACCCGGCGTGATGGTATGGGGTGCACATGTCGCTCACCTCTTGTTCGCATTGACGGTACTTTGAACTGTAAACGTTACATTTCAGCTGTGTTACGACCCGTGGTTCTACCCTTCATTCGATCCCTGCAACGCCCTACATTTCAGTAGGATAATGCACGACCGCATGTTGCAGGTCCTGTACGGGCCTTCTGGATACAGAAAATGTTCGACTGCTGCCCTGGCCAGCACATTCTCCAGATCTCTCACCAACTGAAAACGTCTGGTCTATTGTGGCCGAGCAACTGGCTCTTCACAATACGCCAATCACTAATCTTGATGAACTCTGGTATCGTGTTGAAACTGCATGGACAGTTGTACCTGCACACGCCATCCAAGCTCTGTTTGACTGAATGCCCAGGCGTATGAAGGCCGTTATTGCGGCCAGAGGTAGTTGTTCTGGTTACTGATTTCTCAGGATTTATGCACCCAAATTGCGTGAAAATGTAATCACACGTCAGTTCTAGTATAATATTTTTGTCCAATGAATACCCGTTTATCATCTGCATTTCTTCTTGGTGTAGCAATTTTAATCGCTGGTAGTGTATTTAGCCATCAAGAAATATTTGAGAAGGCGAGCTCTGAAGTATTAGATAAGGGGGCCAATTTGCACAGTAGACGGTTACTCTCAGGTTTTGACCATGCCAAAGACAGAGGCTTCGCGAGGCTGACGTCCGTTACCATGAATGCGTTGAAGTGTTCCAATAATCTTGATTCGTAGGCTTCCCCATCCTCTAAAGCCTCATCAAAGGAAGGAAAAAGCTGGCACTTGCTATGCTGATTCCGTCTGCAGTAATCTTTGAAGAAGTGGTTGGAAGGTGTTCAATAGCAGCTTCTGGCTCTCGTCCTGCTGACGAATAAGTTGCGTGAGTAAAGCTTCCAGTATAGATGGTTGTTGGATCGTTATCATTTTATTGTATTATAACTAGAAATAACACAATAAATACATAATCGTTCTATGGTTTATTGATACAACACTGATACAAAGAATTCTGTCACCAAGCGCCAAGTTTTGTATGAACACTTTGTGGAAAATTGTATAAATTGATGGTGGTTATAGCAATGTCTAGAAAGTGCAAGTGAAATGCTGAATTCCGGCGGAAATCACAAGTTCGTTGACATAGAAAGCCTCGTGAACGTTGAAGACCAAGTTCCAGTATAGCATTCAAATTCTAATTCCACAACATCGAACAACAGGTCAACCGCAGCGTAGTGCTTCCGAGTTGTGGAGTAGAAACATAGCACGACGAGAATAAAGGCTCCATAGCTAATGACTCGGCTGCTGGGGTCACTATATATTCTGGGCGGCCAATCGCAGTGTTGTGGGTGGCCAACCGCTGTGTTTTGAAGGGCGCGAGCGCGCGCGCTCGGAGGCTGCCTGCGATGTTAACAGTGGGCCGCGCAGGGAGAAGTGCGGCCAACGATGCAGTTCTTGGCCGCGAGTAATGGAGCGCGCCGCTGCCCGATTTTGACATTTAATAGTGGATACCACAATTTGCAAGAAATTTCAATGTTTATCCTTAGTATTTGTACCGTACAATTACATTTGCAACATTCAGTCAACGTTTGAACATCCGTATCAACCGTTACAACACAAAGGTTTGCATTTACTTCTTAAATGAAATTGGAATCAAATGCGTCAGTTCTTAACTGCAAAAACAGGCGGCGTCTACCATGAAATGAAAACAATTGTTTGTGTAAACTGTACGTAGTTTATGGCCTAGAATCCGAATATGTAACAAAATGGGATTCGCATTTAAAAATAGAAAATAGATCCGAGGAGCAGTTAAGAGATCGCCAGTTGTAGCACAGTCAGATGTCACATTCACTAATATCAACTTTTCACCTAGAACCTTTTTCTTTCCTAAGATGCATCGCTTACGAGAAATTTACTTGTCCCAAGTCAAAACATTCTACGTATTGAATAAGTTCTGGGCAAATAAACTACTCTAGTAAGAAGAATACAACAAGCCTTGCAAGAAAGCTGAACTGATTTGTGAAACCGCGAACTATATTATCAAAACTGTTAAATACCATCGGATCATGAGTTAAATGTCAGTATACAAACTTACACTGCAAAATTGCATCAACTGCAATAAGAAAATGACAATGGTAGAAGAATGTGGTCACAAATACTACCTTAAAATTATTTTTGTGTCATCAGTTGTACGACATTACCGGTGTCTCGGAGTTCAGCTCAGAGAAAATGTCCAGTGATGCCAATCAGGCGAAGGTGCAGGCCATTTAATAACTTCTTCACATCCTATCCAGCGTCCAGGATATAGCTGCGTAAGTCCTTTTCTTGCCACAAGCGATCAGTGAGCCAGACATCTTCTTACTAGCACCACATACATCCACGCAATTTAATTTCTGCGTCCTCTAGATGGGTCGGTAGCACTTCAGTAAGAAATTGTACATATCTTTTATCTGTTAAATGTTTTCAATTAACTATACTCAAACCGCCTCGTATTACCCTGCACCTAACGTTCACATTACAGCGCTTCTGATATTCCACTTGCCTCACCCATTGCAGATCCTCAACAGCCCAATTATGCATATTTCTTGCATTCAGATTCCCATGATTCCTGAAGTTAACGATTCGGAAAGAGTTCTTTGACTAAGGAACCTGTTGCTCTGATGTCGCATGAGCGGCGGGTGACAGAATTCTGTGCGTCTTCTGCCATCCCGCTGGTTAATCTACTGGTGATGAGGTGACACATAATATGGATGGAGGCTGTTTGGGCGCAAAATGCGACAAAGCTGGACTGACTTATTTCAGAGGCGCCCGCAGTTTCTTCGAAGCTGACGCGTAGAATACGAACAATAGATGCCAGAACATCGATTCGGGCGCTCAGCTCTTTGTTGCAGGCTTTCTGCTTATCCTCTGCGCACTATTCCAGTACATCTACATCTACACTCCTGGAAATTGAAATAAGAACACCGTGAATTCATTGTCCCAGGAAGGGGAAACTTTATTGACACATTCCTGGGGTCAGATACATCACATGATCACACTGACAGAACCACAGGCACATAGACACAGGCAACAGAGCATGCACAATGTCGGCACTAGTACAGTGTATATCCACCTTTCGCAGCAATGCAGGCTGCTATTCTCCCATGGAGACGATCGTAGAGATGCTGGATGTAGTCCTGTGGAACGGCTTGCCATGCCATTTCCACCTGGCACCTCAGTTGGACCAGTGTTCGTGCTGGACGTGCAGACCGCGTGAGACGACGCTTCATCCAGTCCCAAACATGCTCAATGGGGGACAGATCCGGAGATCTTGCTGGCCAGGGTAGTTGACTTACACCTTCTAGAGCACGTTGGGTGGCACGGGATACATGCGGACGTGCATTGTCCTGTTGGAACGGCAAGTTCCCTTGCCGGTCTAGGAATGGTAGAACGATGGTTCGATGACGGTTTGGACATACCGTGCACTATTCAGTGTCCCCTCGACGATCACCAGTGGTGTAAGGCCAGTGTAGGAGATCGCTCCCCACACCATGATGCCGGGTGTTGGCCCTGTGTGCCTCGGTCGTATGCAGTCCTGATTGTGGCGCTCACCTGCACGGCGCCAAACACGCATACGACCATCATTGGCACCAAGGCAGAAGCGACTCTCATCGCTGAAGACGACACGTCTCCATTCGTCCCTCCATTCACGCCTGTCGCGACACCACTGGAGGCGGGCTGCACGATGTTGGGGCGTGAGCGGAAGACGGCCTAACGGTGTGCGGGACCGTAGCCCAGCTTCATGGAGACGGTTGCGAAAGGTCCTCGCCGAAGTGGCGAAGTGGCGGTGCGGTCCTCTGCGGCACTGCGTAGGATCCTACGGTCTTGGCGTGCATCCGTGCGTCGCTGCGGTCCGGTCCCAGGTCGACGGGCACGTGCACCTTCCGCCGACCACTGGCGACAACATCGATGTACTGTGGAGACCTCACGCCCCACGTGTTGAGCAATTCGGCGGTACGTCCACCCGGCCTCCCGCATGCCCACTATACGCCCTCGCTCAAAGTCCGTCAACTGCACATACGGTTCACGTCCACGCTGTCGCGGCATGCTACCAGTGTTAAAGACTGCGATGGAGCTCCGTATGCCACGGCAAACTGGCTGACACTGACGGCGGCGGTGCACAAATGCTGCGCAGCTAGCGCCATTCGACGGCCAACACCGCGGTTCCTGGTGTGTCCGCTGTGCCGTGCATGTGATCATTGCTTGTACAGCCCTCTCGCAGTGTCCGGAGCAAGTATGGTGGGTCTGACACACCGGTGTCAATGTGTTCTTTTTTCCATTTCCAGGAGTGTATATCTATATCTACACAGATAAACCGCAAGCCACCGTACGGTACGTGGCGGAGGGTACCCTGTACCACTAGTTGTCGTTTTCTTTCCTGCTCCATTTGCAAATAGAGTGAGGGAAAACAACTGTCTACATACCTCCGTATGAGCCCTATTTCTCGGATCTTATCTTCGTGGCAGTAGAATCGTTCACCTTCAAATGCCGGTTCTCTAAATTTTCTCGACAGTGTTTTCGAAAAAAATGTCGCCTTCCCTCCAGGGATTCCCATTTGAGTTCCCGAAGTATATCCGGCACACTGACGTGTTGTTCGAAGGAACCGGTAACAAATCAAGCAGCTCGCCTCTGAATTGCTTCGATGTCTTCCTTCAGTCCTACCTGGTACGGATGCAAAACACTCTAGCAGTGTTCAGGAATAGATCGCACCAGCGTCCTTTATGCGGTCTCCTTTACAGGTGAAGCACTCTTTCCTAAAATTCTTCCAATAAACCGAAGTCGACCATTCGTCTTCCCTACCACAGTTCTCAAAGCTCGTTCCTTCTCATGTCGCTTTGCAACGTTACTCCCAGTAATTTAAATGACTTGACTATGTCAAGCGTACCGGCCGGGGTGGCCGAGCGGTTCTAGGCGCTACAGTCTGGAACCGTGCGACCGCTCCGGTCGCAGGTTCGAATCCTGCCTCGGGCATGGATGTGTGTGATGTCCTTAGGTTAGTTAGGTTTAAGTAGTTCTAAGTTCTAGAGGACTGATGACCTCAGCTGTAAGTCCCATAGTGCTCAGAGCCATTTGAACCATTTATGTCAAGCGTGACACTAGTAATACTGCATCCGAAAATTACAGGTTTGATCTTTATACTCATACGCATTAACTTGCATTTTTCCTAATTCATCACATCAACAGGAAATTTTGTCTAAGTCGTCTTGTATCTTCCTACAGTCACTCAACTTCGTCGCCTTACCTACACCACTGCATCATCAGCAATCAACCGCAGATTGCTGCCCATTCTGTTAGCAAATCATGCACATATATAGAGAACAACAGCTGTCCTACCACACTTCCGGGCGGCACTCCTGACTATCCTTTTGTCTGTGATGAAAACCTGCCGTCGATGACAACACACTAGGTTCTACAATTTAAGAAGTCTTCGAGCCATTCACATACCTGTGAACTTATTCCATATGCTCGTACCTTCGTTAACAGTCTGGAATGGGGCACCGTGTCAAGTGCTTTCCGGAAATCTGCCTGTTGCCCTTCATCCATAGCTCGCTGCATATCATGTAAGAAAAGGGCACTAGCGATGCTTTTTAAAACCGTGCTGTTTCGTTGACATAAGCTTCTCAGTGTCAAGAAAGTTTATTATATTCGAACTGAGAATATGTTCAAGAATTCTGCACTAAAGTCTCCTCAGATATTGGTCTGTCATTTCCCTTCCAACAGCAGTTTTTTGTGCATTCGCTGAATTGCCATTCTTGTGTAACACCGTCTGTTTGGATACCTTTGTGAGTACTGCGGATCTGCTCTCTTCGCGTTGCTTCTGTATTGTCCGTAATGAAATAGCATATCTAATTTCTCTTGGCTTGTGCAAGACATTTATTTCTTCTAAGTAACTAGAACTCGACAAACATGAAAGACACAAGAATGAAAGCTGAATTTCATGCTTATCCGACGTGACGTATTGTCTTATTTGGTTACGAAATCACGAACTTTCGCATAAGACAGTAATAAGTTTCATGTTCAAAACAGATAAATCGTAAGTTCTGAATATTGTAATTCCTCCTAAACCAGTAACAGGGTTCTGAAGAATGAAACACCTCATATCACACACACACACACACACACACACACACACACACACACACACACACACATATATATATATATATATATATATATATATATATATCGCATCATCTGTCTTCTGACTGGTTTGATGTGGCCCGCCACGAATTTCTCTCCTGTGCCAACCTTTTCACCTCAGGTAGCAATTGCAACCTACATCCTCGTCCTCAATTATTTGCTGGACGTATTGAAATCTCTGTCTTGCTCTAGAGTTTCTATTCTCTACAGATCCCTCTAGTATCACGGAAGTAATTCCTGTTGCCCTAAGAGATGTCCGAACGTCCTGTCCCTTCCTCTTATCAGCATTTTCCATACATTCCTTTCCTCTCCCATTCTGCGGAGAACTCCTTCATTCCTTATCTTTTCAGTCCATCTAATTTTTAGCATTCTTCTGTGGCACCACATCTCAAATGATTCGATTCTCTTGTATTCTGATTTTCCCACAGTCCATGTTTCACTACCATACGATGTTGATCTCAAAACGTACATGCTCAGAAAATTCTTCCTCAAATTAAGGCCTACTTTTCATACTAATAGACTTCTCTTGGCCAGGTGTGCCCTTTTTGCCAGTGATAATTTGCTTTTTGTGTCCTCCTTGCTCCGTCTATCATGGGTTATTTTGCTGTCTAGATAGCAGAATTCCTTAACTTCATTTACTTCGTGATCACCAATACTGTAGTTAAGTTTTTCACTGTTCTCATTTCTACTGCTTGTCATTACTTCCGTCTTTCTTCAACTAACTCTCAGTCCATATTCTGTAATTATTCGACTTCTCATTCCATTCAACAGGTCCTGTAATTTTGGTTCACCGTTGTTCAGGATAGCAATGTCATTAGGGGATCCTGTTGTTGATATCTCTTCACCCTGAGTATCACTAACACTCTTCAGCCCTTGTTTTACTTTTGTCATTGCTCCATCGAGGTACAGATTGAACAGTAGATGAGAAAGACTACATCCCTGTCTTAGAGCCTTTCTAATCCGAGCACTTCGTTCTTGCTCCTCCAATCTAATTGTTCCCTCTTGGTTCTTTGACGTATTGTATACTACTCGTCTTTTCCTATAGTTTACTCTATTTTTCTCAGAATTTCAAACATTTTGCACCATTTTACATTGTCCTTCTTCCAGGTCAACAAATCTTACGAATGTGTATTTCTCTTCACTCTTACTTCCATTATCAAAGTTAGAACTGCCTCGCTGGGCGTCTCCTGAACTGTTCTCTTTTCGTTGCTTCTGCATTTTCCGTTATGAGACTGCATATCTGATACCTGTTGGCTTGTGAAAAACATTTATTTTTCGTAGCTAACCAGCACTCGACATACGTGAAAGAGACATACGAAAGTTGAATTTCCTGCGTGCCCCTCTTGTACTATTATCGCGGCGGTGTAGCACTGTGTCTATTGTCTGTCCGACGTGATGAATTTCCTTATTCGGCTATGAAACTTTAGCATAAGGTAACAGTCAGTTTCATATTCGAAACAGGCAACTCCTAAGTTCTAAATATTGAAGTTTTCCCTAAACCAGTTGTAGGATTTGGAAGAATGAAACGCCACAGGATTCGTCGCTTTCTGAACTATAATACTAGCAGCAGAAATTACCATAGCTCCATTTGAAAAAGCGAACCTCATACCAATGTTTCAGTACTTAACATAGCTATTAGAAGATCCTATACGTTATTTAGTGAGAACTTTTTCATATTTCATCTGAGCGAAAACAAATGCGTATGAATGTGTGTGTGCTTGTGCGCTTGTCAATGAGCACACTAGATTTTTATGTTTTTATTTACTGGAAGTCTTCTTTATTCCTTATTACACATCTGAATTTCGTAATGTTTTCAGTCCCTCTCTGACAGGCGAAACACTGAAGAAGTTTGTGAGTTGCTTAAGGCGGTTAAGATAACACGTCGTTCGAAGGCCATAGCCGTATTTACCATTCATTAGCGGCTGTAGACAATATACTCCAAAGATCATAAAGATTATCTCGCCAAGGTAACAGGTCATTAGGAGCTGTTGATGGTTGGCTGTCATGCTCCGCACGGTCGCTATATATGAGGCGGCGCGCATCGTCGGTTAGCAGCAGTAGGGCAGCCGGGCATGTCGCCCTCCAGTCGCTTAGCGGCCACCCTGCCGCTGGCGCTGGTGGTGGCCGTCATCGTGGCGGCTGGTGTGCCCCAGGAGGACACCGCCTCGCCCGTGGTGCGCACTCGCCAGGGCGCCGTGAAGGGGCGCTACCAGGCGTCCAGCAACGGCCGCCGGCTGCTCGCCTTCCTCTACCTGCCTTACGCCCAACCACCAGTGGGTCAGCTGCGTTTCCGGGTGCGTACCTCAGCCATTTCCACATTCATATTGATACTTGATGTCACCGACTGCATTCCGCAGCGCACTGTTTCTTTCGTTCTCGTGTTTATTCGGCCTATACACGTACATTTGTGCTAGGCGGCCAGTGACTTGCTCCCAGTTTTACAACAGCATTCATCTTGGCAGTTTATTAGTTGGGTGTCGCCAACGGTCTAACGGCTTCGTTCGCACCATAAGATGAGACTGAGGTGACAGAAGTCATTGGATATCACCTAACAGCGTGTCAGACCTGGGCGTGGTGCAACGAAGTGGCATGGATTCAACAAATCGCTGGAAGATCCCTGCAAAAATATTGAGCCAGCCACCTATAATTACGAAAGTGTTACTGGTACAGGGTTTTGTGCACGTACTGATACCTCTACAGGGTGTTACAAAAAGGTACGGCCAAACTTTCAGGAAACATTCCTCGCACACAAATAAAGAAAAGATGTTATGTGGACATGTTAGAGCTCATTTTAGTTTCGTCAGTATGTACTGTACTTCCTCGATTCACCGCCAGTTGGCCCAATAGAAGGAACGTAATGTTGCTATAACATGCGCCTTTACAGGTACGACACAACATGCTGTTTATGCACGATGGAGCTCCTGCACATTTCAATCGAAGTGTTCGTACGCTTCTCAAGAACAGATTCGGTGGCCGATGGATTGGTAGAGGCGGACCAATTCCATGGCCTCCAAGCTCTCCTGACCTCAACCCTCTTGACTTTCATTTATGGGGGCATTTGAAAGCTCTTGTCTACGCAACCCCGGTACCAAATGTAGAGACTCTTCGTGCTCGTATTGCAGACGGCTGTGATACAATACGCCATTCTCCAGGGCTGCATCAGCGCTTCAGGGATTCCATGCGACGGAGGGGGGATGCATGTATCCTCGCTAAAGGAGGACATTTTGAACATTTCCTGTAAGTTTGAAGTCACGCTGTTACGTTCTGTTGCTAAGTGTTTCCATTCCATGATTAATGTGATTTGAATAGAAGTAATAAAATGAGCTCTAACATGGAAAGTAAGCGTTTCCGGACACATGTCCACATAACATATTTTCTTTCTTTGTGTGTGAGGAATGTTTCCTGAAAGTTTGGCCGTACCTTTTTGTAACACCCTGTATAATGTCCCATAAATGTTCCATTCTGTTCATTTCGGGCGAGCTGGGTGGCCAAATAATTCTTTCGAATTGTATAGAATGTTCTTCAAACCAATCGCGAACAACGGTGGCCCGGTACCATGGTGCATTGTCATCCATAAAAATTCCATCGTTGTTTGGGAATCACATGACCATGAATACCATCTGCTCTTACCAACTGAAATCGGGACTCATCTGGCCAGGTAACGGTTTTCCAGTCTATGGTCCAACTGTCATTGTCACGAGCCTAAGAGAGGCGCTGCAGGCAATGTCTTGCTGTTACCGAAAGAACTCGGCTCTGTCGTCTTCTGCCATAGTCCATTAACACAAAATTTCGTCACACTTTCCTAACGGATACTTTCATCGTGCACCCCACTTTGATTTCTGAGATTCTATCACGTGATGTTGCTTGTCTGTTGGCACTGACATCCCTACGCAAACGTCGCTGCTCTCGGTCGTTAACTTAAGGCTGTCGGCCACTGTGTTTTCCGTGGTCAGAGTTAATACCTGAAATTTGGTATTCTCGCCATATTCTTGACTCTGTGGATGTCAGAATATTGAATTCCCTTACGATTTCCGAAATGGAACGTCCCATGCTTCTATCTCCATCCGCAGAGTCTGTTAATTCTCGTCGTGCGACCACAATCACGCCGGAAACCTTTTCACGTGAATCACCTGAGTAGAAATCATATCTCCGCCAGTGCACTGCCATTTCATAACTTATGCAGGCCATACTATCGCCATTTTCATCTGTGAATATCGCTAGCTCACTACTTTTGTTACCTCAGTGTAAAGTAGCCTGTTTTATGGTTACGATATTTTAAGAAAACTGCCAGAAGATAACGTATGCCGTGTTTCGGCACGAAACTAGGTAGCGCACCCTACTGCCAGAGAAAAACTTGACCGATATTTAACAGGCCTCCAGCGTCCATATCAATGTAAACAGATAGTTGATGGACTGGCCCGTTACGCTTCTTATTATGGTCTGCGAAGGTGTCTGTCTGGCCACGGTAGCGTTTATCAGTTTGGTGAATAAAGTGTAGTGAAACCTCAGTGTTTCTTTAACCATGATGTCATAAGCCACACCCGAACTCTGACGTCCAGTCGTTGTGAGGGAAGACAGTCATCAAATGATCGTCATTCTGTCTTACAGCCATCCGCTTATCGCATTAGCTGTTAATGACTGATCAATCCACCACATGCCAAATTCGGTAACGTGTGACAGCAGTTTTTTACAGTGACGATTTGTACAAATCGGAGGATGATGTAGTTAACTTTGAGTCAGATAAAAATCCTGGATATATTCTTGAAGGCAAATGTGTTTCAGAAATCGTTGCTAATCAAGTAAAAGTGAATAATTCCTTACGGAAATAAACAACGTTACGTCCTTTACCATCAGTTACGTGATATTTCGTAACAGTGTGATGGCAAAATTGTTGCGGAACATTCTTAACGTTTATGGCCTGTAGGTTGCTGACTATATAAAATCAGTTGTATTGTGATCAAACATAGATTAATTACCGAAGTTGTTCTTCTTTATTATTTCAAAAATTGGTAATGCAGATCTCAGTATCAAAAACTGAAGAGTTCAACCCTTTAAATTTGTATTATAGAGAGGTTTTACATCCAAGTATCGTTAACTCCCTCAACAATTAAACGGCGGTAAGTCAACGGTAATTCAGTTTTCAAGTAACCAATGTTAGGTACCAATGACATATTTTTAAGAACAGAAGTTACTGTTTCAAATCAATTCGTTCATTACTATAGAAATATTTGAATACAATAACTGCTCTGAATAAAAATCACATCGATTGTACTTAAAATGTCCTATTTATGACGTTTTGTTGAAACTTTACTGTGCAGTTTCTTAAAGTAATCGACTTGTAACTTACAACTGTTCACAACGAAGGTCTTATTATTTCTCTCTTCACTGAAATGGCCCTAAAACTAACTGTGTTTCTTGAAGTTTTCAGAGCGAATAGAATATTCAAAATAAATGTAACTTCTGGTAGCAATATCATTATTCTATGGTGAAAAGGATAATCTTTAGTATACCCAAGCAAAAAAAAAAAAGTTGATAAGAAAGTGATAACCTTATAAGTGAACGATGGTGCTGTTTCACAACAGACAAGTGCCAAATGAGACAGCGATCTGCTGAATACGCCGTCACTCATAATTACGCAGTCTGGCACTTCGTCCTATGAAAAACAACTGCACAGGATCTGCAAGTGGTGTCATTGCTCATCTTGGCACGGATCACGCCATAGCAGTATTGCACGAGTTGAATATCGTATTGACCCGAAAATAAGACGCACTTTTTATCCGAATTCACCCTCGAAAAGTTTGGGTACGTCTTATAACCGCAACCTTTTCTTTTTACAAACAATTTCTGTACAAAAATTAAGCTCGTTTGCAATAACGCAAATAGCGTACGTCAGAGAAACTGGCGACAAGCCTTTTTATTACGTAACACTGGAAACTTTTAGCGGTCTTTTACTGGTGTTACCGCTGTGTACGTCTTCCAACATTGTTCCGTTAGCTTATAATTCAGTTCCAGTCGGCTACTGGGTAAGAAAGCCTGATTTATGACGATATGGACGGTCATTTAGAGCGAAAAGCATCATCAAACCAAGGAAGTCGGCATAGCTACGATGCAGGCTTCAAACTTATAATGGTGTTTTATGCCGAAACCACAACCGACAAAGAGGCCGGTAGAAAGTGCGGACTGGACGAAACTACTGTAAGACGTTGGCCTGCTACAGAAGAAAAATGGAAGAACACAGTTTCAAACAGAAAATCGTTCATCGGACCGCAATGTGGCAAGCATCCGGAACTTGATGCTAAGATTCTTTCCCACGTACAGAATAAGAGCATAGATGGGATGCATGTCTGACGAGAAGCTATTTAAGTGACGGCCTTGGAAATCGCGAAAGTCTTAAAGGTACCACAACAAGAATTTCGTGCGAGTATTGGTCGGTGTCGTCGGCTTATGCAGTGAAACGGACTTCGTGTCCGATGAAGTTCTACCCTACCACAGACAGTGCCAGCAGATTACGAGGAGAAGCTGGTCAATTTCCAGCGTTACGTCATCGTCATCCATCTGCAAAATTGTCGCTCATATCATTTTAGCAGATTGGCAATGCTAACGAAACGCCAGTCAGTATTTTCTAATATGCCGAGTAATATGAAAATACACAAGAAAGGGTTAAAATGTATCTCTTTAAGAAGCATCTAGAATGAAAAAATTGAACTGTGATGTTAACTGTAACAACCGATAGGGGAAAGTTACCCTCTTATTTCAATCTGAAGAGAAACCATGCCCAAAGAAAACTTTCCTGTCGGCTTAGTGATTCTCTGTCAAGAAAAGGGCTGAATGTCAACACAACTGATAGTTGACTGGTTGACTACTGTCTGAAATCGCAGACCTGGGGCACCGCTTGCTAAGAGACCATCCTAGTTTTGCATGCTTTTAAGAGACATCTAACTGCTGAAGTAAAAGATAAACTTACTGCACAAAAACAGATTTTATCGTAATACCTGGACAAATGATTTCACAACTACAGGTACTAGACGTGGCCATAAACAAACCGTACAAGGACAACTTTCGAGAAATGTGTTCAGATTAGCTTCTGGTACATCATGTCCTTACACCGTCTGGTAAGATTAAGAAGCCACCAGTCACTGTTTTATTCGTGTGGGTTCTTGCATCATGGTCTTCAATATCATCAGAGAACATTATTAAGTGGTTCAAGAAATGCTGCATATCTATGGCAGTGAGGATGACATACTGTCCGAGGACAATGAAGAAAAAGGTAAGACTGAGAATGAGAGTGATGAAGTGAGTACTGGTACTGACAGTGATGATATTAAACAAGAAACTATATGTTGTCAGCGTGGTGTATCAAATGTAAGAACAAATGTTTACAGTACATACCCACGGTTTACATGTAAGTACAAATACATTTTTGGTAAGTTTTCTCCTCTCAATCAGTGTGCGCCTTATTTTCGCGCAGAATCTCTTGTTTTTCCTTGAAATTTAGGAATGCGGAAATTTTTAATTTCGGTCAATAATTATATCAAAAGTTGAAAACAACTGATGGAAATAAGCAGTGAGACGAACAGAAATGACTCTTTTCTTGAAAGACAATAATAACACTGAAGTGACCGGGATTCCTGATGGTTCCCTGGCCATTACAAAAGGGGGCATAAGGTCAATAGTTAGTGAGATAAACATCGATGACAACTCATGTTCTGCAGCGTGCTCCCATGCCGGCCGCAAGGTTGGCAAAGAGTTCTTGTGTTATCGCGTTCCATTTCTAAATGGTTGAAATGGCTCTGAGCACCATGGGACTTAACATCTGAGGTCATCAGTCCCCTAGAACTTAGAACTACTTAAACCTAACTAACCTAACGACATCACACACATCCATGCCCGAGGCAGGATGCGAATCTGCGTCCGTCGCGGTCGCGCGGTTCCAGACTGAAGCGCCTAGAACCGCTGGGCCACACCGGCCGGCGTTCCATTTCTCCACCAGCGCAGCTGACAACTGCTGGTTGGTCTGTGATGCATGTGGAAGTTCTTCAAAATGTCTCCCTAACGCACCACACATGTACTCGATGGTATTTAAAAAAGACAAGGGAACGGTCAGGACAAGCATTCGCCACATATCGCTCCAAGAGTCCTCCACCTGCACTGTTCGATGCGGTCGCACACTGTCATTCACGAAAATAGTGCCAGGGCCGCATGAACCGCTCTAAAGACGAACCTGCGAGCGTACCGTCTTCGAAAATTTGGAGATCAGTGCGCTCTGGCAACATTATGCCTACCCACACAATAACACATGAAGTAGCGAAACGATTATGTTCGACAATGCTGGATATACCCTGATATAGTCGTAGGTAGGAACATACAACGCACTCAGGAACATGTGGGAAATAATCATTTTGATAGTCCAACTGTTACGATGTAGGGAGGCAGAATGTTGAATGGGCAAACTGACCGTCAAATCTTAGCACAGTAAATTGTTTTGGGAACACAACTCAACAGTTTAAAGTCCAGAAACACACACCAAAACCATATTCACAAGTTTCTTCGAAAACAATTAGTTCTAATCCTAACTACATGATTATCCGGTGTTGCCCGGGTCTGTATTTATTCCAATCTCCCATTAGCCTATCTCCTCCTCCCCCTTTGTCCACCTCCTCCCCTCCCTCTCACTATCCACTTGCTCTCCCTCCCCTCCCCCCTCTCCCTGTTCATCTCCTCTGTACATTTCTTCCTGCCTCCTCCTCCTCCTCGTCTCTCTACCTTTCTCTTCTGCTTTCTCAGTCCATCTCCCCCTCTTTCTTTTCTCTGCCCATCTCCTCCTCTCCCCGCTCCCTATCCCCATCCTTCTCCTCCTCCTCTTCCAATCTGTATCTGTTTCCTCTATACCTATCTGTCCATCTCCTCTTCTCCCCCCCCCCCCCCCCTTTTGTCACACACTTTATCACGATCCCAACTGAAGGCTGATGATTCTTACCTCTATAGTGTTTCTTTCCAGATTGTAACTAGTATGTGCACCAAATTTGATTGAAATCGTTTCATGGGATTAGAATGACCTTTCCACCCGTCTCTTTGTCAGAATACACTCATGTAAAATGTATTACACAAATACGTTATACATTTCACACGTTTTGTGGGTGTTTCACATCTATGCTAGCGAATCTCGCCCTGCAGTTTCATTACGACGCAGCTCAATGTTTATGACGTCGTATCTCTGGAACTATGTGCTGTACAGGTAATAATTTTGCAGGTTCATCGAGTGCAATACGTGGCTACAGTCTGTGGAACATGTTGTGGACAGAGAAGTGCTAAATTAAAACTTCATGCATGATGCGACATTTTTATCACGCATCTCTGTATTTCACTTCATATATCCTGATCTACGAGTCGTACAGTAATGTAGCTTTGTAGGTACATTCAGAAGCATATTTGGATACAGTCTGAAAGAATTATTGCAAGTAGAATTAGCAGGAACGAAGATATATATTAAAACGTCTTGCACTATGTGGTAGTTTTTCATGAAGTCAGTGTTGATGACATCGTACCTCCTGAACTAAGAGTCGTACAAATATGTAATTTTTCTGGTGCATTCAATGGTATATTTAAACACTGTCTGCAAAATGTGTCACGAATATAGCTACTAGTAAAAGATGTAATAAATAGAAAGGTCATTTTACATGCTGATGTTTTACCGCACGAGCAGCGAATATGTAGTAAGCGATAATCTTGATACGTTTCATCAATTCTTGGGGTGTGTTCAGCAAGAAAAAGGGTTTGAAATTTCATGTAAAATTTTCTGTAAGTCTCTAAGCGCTAACATTCTCAAATACTGCATGTCTAAAGTATGGGTTTTCAGGCGTCGTGGAGTACACTGCTTTTTCACTCCCACCCCTCACCCTTTGATAGTTTGGTGGTTCTTACACCCACAGTTATTCGTTACGTACAATAACTGATATGTATACTGAGTTTGGTTGAATCCAATAGTTTAGGAGGAGATGCGGAACTTACCAACATCAGCGAAATCTGTGAACGGAGTAAACCTTGTGATATCGTATTTAAACTCTTTGTGTATCGGATTCTCTGAGGCGGAGTTGGGAGCCAACCCAGCATTTGCCTCACTGACGGTGGGAACTCACTTAAAAATCACTGTCTGGTCTGTGTACCATCCCACGTTGTTTATTCCGATGTGCCTATTCAATACAGGTCTTGCTAATCTTCCAGTCCTGCAGGCTAGTGCGCTGCTTATTACGCCATATGAGGAGATCCCATGCTTCTACTAAGACTAAAAGGAGATACTGAGCGGATACAAGGAATGGAAAGGAGAAAGATCACAGATTTGTTTGACACATGAGAGTGTGTCATGAATATGCTGAAGAAGCTTAAATGGTTTGATGAATGGCAGCTTGCTCTAAATGTAGAAAAATGCAAGTTAATGTAGGTGAATAGGAAAAACAAATATCTAACTTTCGAATACGTGATGCTGCTTCACACACATCGATTAAATATTTCGACCTAACGTCACAAAATGGTATGAAATGGAATAAACATATCGGGTTGTTGGTAGGGAAGACGAATGCTCGACTTCGTTTTGTTAGAGAATTTTGGAAAAGTGTAGCTCATCCACATAGGCTTCGTGGCGGGCCGCATCAAACCAGTCTGAAGACTGATGACTCAGAAAAATAAATAAGTAAATAAAAAAAATAAAAGGTGCAGGAAATCGACGTGGCATGAATTCCACAAGTCGTTGGAAGTTCTTTGCAGTAATAGTGCGTCATGCTGCCTCATTAACCGGCCATAATTGCGAAAGTGTTGCCGATGCAAGATTGCCGGCCGCGGTGGTCTAGCGGTTCTAGCGCTGCAGTCCGGAACCGCGGGACTGCTACGGTCGCAGGTTCGAATCCTGCCTCGGGCATGGGTGTGTGTGATGTCCTTAGGTTAGTTAGGTTTAAGTAGTTCTAAGTTCTAGGGGACTTATGACCTAAGATGTTGAGTCCCATAGTGCTCGGAGCCATTTGAACCATTTTTTTGATGCAAGATTTTGTGCACGAACTGACCTCTAGATTATGTCACATAAGTATATGATGGGAGTCAGGTAGGGTGACATGAGTGGCCAAATGATTCACTCGAATTGTCCAGAATGTTCTTCAAAGCAATCACGAACAGTTGTGGCCAGGACACAAGGCGTATTTTCATCGATAAAAATTCTGTCTTTGTTTGGATGATGAAATCTATGAACGTCTGCGAGCGGTCTCCGGGTAGCTGAACATAACCATTTCCAATCAATGATCGGTTCAAGTATACCAGAGGACGCAGTACATTCCATACAAACACAGCAACCACTACCTTGCTTATTGCCTTGTTGACAGCTTGGCTCCAAGGCTTTGTGGGGCCTGCGCCACACTCGAACTCTTCCATTAGCTCTTACCAATTGAAGTCGTTACTCATCCGATCAGGCCACGGTTTCCCAGTCGTCTAGGGTCCAACCGATTCGGTAAGAAGCCCAGAAGAGACGCTGTAGGTGATGTGCTGTTGGCAAAGGCACTCGCTTCGGTTGTCAGTTACCATAGTCCATTAACACCAAATTTCGCCGCCTTTTCGTGGCGATTTCGTTGGTCATATGTCCCACACTGATTACCGCGGTTATTGTCCGCAGTGTTGCTTACTTGTTAGCGCTGATAACTCTACGAGAACACCGCTTCTCTCGGGCATCGGCCACTGCGTTGTCCGTGGTGGGAGGTAATACCTGAAATTTGGTAATCTCAGCACACTCTTGACGCTGTGGAACTCGTAATATTGAACTCTCTATTTCCGAAGTGCAGTGTACCATGCGTCTAGCTCCAACTTCCATTCCGTGTTCAAACTCTGTTAATTCCGATCATACGGCCAAACTTAGGTCGGAAACCTTTTCAAATGACAGCTCAGCCACTGCACCGCCATTTTACACCTTGTGCTTGCGATAATACCGCCATCTGTGTACGTGGATATCGCCATCCCATGACTTTTGTCACTTCAGTGTATGCCATTTTTGATCAAGAATGCATGTCGGAGGTGCAGTCACCATCACCGCAACATCAAATAATCTGACGCGGTCGTCCCGGATAACTGGTGGCGTGGAAAATTGGACTTTTGTTTTTATGTTTTGCTTCAACAGCCTACACAAACAATATTTCGTGAACCTCGCATTTACCTTGGACGTGACAGTTCGTTCACGGCCCGAGCTTATGCAGTCAGGTCGGTTTCACTCACCGAACAGCTTCTGCCGGTGTGCCGCCAGGATGGCTACCCTCGACTAAGGTGATTCTCCGGCGAGAGGAGAGTATCCGCGCGGAGACGCCGCGTAGTCGAAGAGATAAGAGCGTCGGCACACGAGACGAGTTAACTAAAGCCGACGTGGCGCTCAAAGGGTTTTGTGACGTCACTCCCTGCTGTTTCTCGTCGAGAAGCGATTTCGTCACGTTAAACACAAAACAAGTTCTGAGATATTTCGGCAATGTGCGACGTAAAGAAGAACCAGTAGGAAGCAAGAACTCTCCCTACGTCACAGGCATGAAACAAGACCCCATACTATAATTGTCATGTTCAGCAGAAGCCAATATTCGATGGTCTTATTTCATGCGTTACACCCTATGAATAGATGATGTTTTAAGCAGCAGCACGTTGAATGTCTCGAGATGAATCGTTATTGGTAACAGCTGTTGTAACAAATCTAAGAAAGTCTATTAACAGATTTTCATAAACCCAGCTTTAAATGATTTCTGAAGGAGTATACTACGACCCCCTACGTGAGCTCACATAGGGGTCGTAAGGATATGATTAGAATAATTACTGCACGCACAGATGCATTCAAATAATCATTCTTCCTGCGCTCCATACGTGAATGGAACAGGAAGAAACCCTAATAACTGGTGCAATGGGACAAACCCCCTGCTGTGCACCTCACGGTAGTTCGTACAGAATAGACGTAGAATAAAATGACTGGAAAAGCCATACTGGTGGTTAAGGAATTTTCATAGTTAACTCATTTTCACGTTGTAGCTCGTGTGTAATGATAGTAAGCCGTTTTAAAGTAACGACCCATTTACGATTCATGAGAACATGTGGTTCTTATTATGTTTTATTATATAATTAATAATCAGTAACATTCCGGAGAGGAAAACACAGGTGACTTCGCGTACTTGGTTGAGGCCCCGTGTCAGAAAACGAGCAGTAGATAGGATACGGTTTCGCGTCACGTTATATCCATTTTTTTTTCACCTTCACGTCCTCCAAAAGGCTGTGGGAGTTTAATATGAAATTAATAGAAATAATTTCTATAATACTGTATGTTAAGTAAATATGAGTGCGCTCTCTGTCAGAAGTGAGTGTGTTTGATTTGGTGAACTTTTATAAACTGATGTCTTTCGTGAGCGGAAAGGTATCTTACATTTTTTTTTCTCACTGCACGTTCATGGGTATTAAAATTTTTATTTATTTATACCGCAGAGAGAACGGCATGACTAGCATACGTCCTGCTTTCCGAGGAAATGCTCGTTTTAATAGATCTGAAGTAGGGATTCTACGAGCACCCATTCTTGTGAGCCAACTGTATGGTTTGCGAGCCAATTAAATCCGATAACCGCTGAGAACGCAAAATCACGTCAACCAGCTCGTGCCGTGTGGCTTCGGCGCTGTGTCTCGTGACGTGAGATATTCCGTCTGCGTTCACGTCAACGTTAGCTGCCTCGTCTCGTGTGACAATGGGTTAAGGCGGCAAACGGTCACGGTAGGCGGGGTCGGCGCCTCCTAGGTGTCCTCTCACGGGCCGTATAATGTACGTGGACGAGGAGCAGGTAAAGTCAGCGAGGAAACGGCGAAGTGGGAAACGAAGGTCACGGCATGTCATATAGGTGGCTCGCGGAGAGGAACGTAGCCAATGAGATGCGGCATTGGTTTTACGTCACAAGCAGAGCTCAGGAGAAGCCATATTTTAAGGAGATAAACTCCGTGTTTGATGGCTTTCTTTTACTATTATAGAGTACGTGGTATGAATATAAGCTGTTTCAAAGCACCAGCACAGTGAGGATCTCTCGAAGAAGGTAAGAGTTGTCATTAATAAATGACGAGAAGATACATATCGTCAGGAAAAGGCTGACAGTATTTGACGCTTTTATAGGTACAGCGTGTGTGCTATGAAGGTATAGTGTTTCAAAGGTACGGCACAATGATGATCTCTCAAAAGCGTGTCGTTATTGGCACTATTTGTCATATGGTATCAAATAATGAGATTTACAGATAAAGCAATGTCGAAGTTGCAGCCGCGTGGTCTACGGCGTCCTGTCACGGTTCGCGCGGCTCCCCCGTCGGAGGTTCGACTCCTCCTTCGGGCATGGAGTGTGTGTAGTCCTTAGCATAAGTTAGTTCAAGTTAGATTAAGTAGTGTGTAAGCTTAGGGACCGATGACCTCAGCAGTTTGTCCCGTAAGATCTTACCACAAATTTCAGATTTCGAAGTTGTAACGCAGTTGACAGCAACGTAAACAACGAATAGATAATAAGTAGCATGTTCGCGTCTAACTGCTTTCTCTTTTTTTTCAGTCTTTGTTTTCTAAAAGATTCTGGGTTAATATAATAGATGTATTATCTGCAACAGTCGTTGTTTCTTAATTATAAAAATGTATTTGCTGAAATTCTTGTTACATAAGCCAATGACTGGAATGATTCCCCAGTGGTCACAGATACACTCCTGGAAATTGAAATAAGAACACCGTGAATTCATTGTCCCAGGAAGGGGAAACTTTATTGACACATTCCTGGGGTCAGATACATCACATGATCACACTGACAGAACCACAGGCACATAGACACAGGCAACAGAGCATGCACAATGTCGGCACTAGTACAGTGTATATCCACCTTTCGCAGCAATGCAGGCTGCTATTCTCCCATGGAGACGATCGTAGAGATGCTGGATGTAGTCCTGTGGAACGGCTTGCCATGCCATTTCCACCTGGCGCCTCAGTTGGACCAGCGTTCGTGCTGGACGTGCAGACCGCGTGAGACGACGCTTCATCCAGTCCCAAACATGCTCAATGGGGGACAGATCCGGAGATCTTGCTGGCCAGGGTAGTTGACTTACACCTTCTAGAGCACGTTGGGTGGCACGGGATACATGCGGACGTGCATTGTCCTGTTGGAACAGCAAGTTCCCTTGCCGGCCTAGGAATGGTAGAACGATGGGCTCGATGACGGTTTGGATGTACCGTGCACTATTCAGTGTCCCCTCGACGATCACCAGTGGTGTACGGCCAGTGTAGGAGATCGCTCCCCACACCATGATGCCGGGTGTTGGCCCTGTGTGCCTCGGTCGTATGCAGTCCTGATTGTGGCGCTCACCTGCACGGCGCCAAACACGCATACGACCATCATTGGCACCAAGGCAGAAGCGACTCTCATCGCTGAAGACGACACGTCTCCATTCGTCCCTCCATTCACGCCTGTCGCGACACCACTGGAGGCGGGCTGCACGATGTTGGGGCGTGAGCGGAAGACGGCCTAACGGTGTGCGGGACCGTAGCCCAGCTTCATGGAGACGGTTGCGCATGGTCCTCGCCGATACCCCAGGAGCAACAGTGTCCCTAATTTGCTGGGAAGTGGCGGTGCGGTCCCCTACGGCACTGCGTAGGATCCTACGGTCTTGGCGTGCATCCGTGCGTCGCTGCGGTCCGGTCCCAGGTCGAAGGGCACGTGCACCTTCCGCCGACCACTGGCGACAACATCGATGTACTGTGGAGACCTCACGCCCCACGTGTTGAGCAATTCGGCGGTACATCCACCCGGCCTCCCGCATGCCCACTATACGCCCTCGCTCAAAGTCCGTCAACTGCACATACGGTTCACGTCCACGCTGTCGCGGCATGCTACCAGTGTTAAAGACTGCGATGGAGCTCCGTATGCCACGGCAAACTGGCTGACACTGACGGCGGCGGTGCACAAATGCTGCGCAGCTAGCGCCATTCGACGGCCAACACCGCGGTTCCTGGTGTGTCCGCTGTGCCGTGCGTGTGATCATTGCTTGTACAGCCCTCTCGCAGTATCCGGAGCAAGTATGGTGGGTCTGACACACCGGTGTCAATGTGTTCTTTTTTCCATTTCCAGGAGTGTATTAACGTGAGTGCCATTCTGAGTTAGGAAGTGGAAAGAAGTTACACATTGAAAATTTTCCTTATCGTGAATGTTCAAAATATACATACTGCCTCACTTTCGTATATCGCCGGTAAATATCTGTCCCATCATGGTGAGAAACTTTGCAAAGACCTACTTCTCCATCCGAATAAATAGCGAAACGAACTCCGATCTTGAAACCTATGTGATGAAGCACGTTACTTTAGAGATGGTAGTCAATAAAGCATAGAGAATACGAATATTTTGCTTCTTCAGAACGACTTTAGACAATAAACTTGAACTATATTCAATTTCAAACAGAAAATAAGGTGGTGATCTAATTGAGCTAACGAATAACTTGTACTAGTATGTATCCCAGATCGCTGTACGACATTATGTATTGTTCCTCTACCCGCACGTATCTGTCGAAGCCAACAACGAGCACAAAATCTTCTCCTGGATTTTCTCCGCTGTTTTTCGATGGTCGCTAACAGAGTTTATGCATTTCACGCGTGTCCATTTTCTTAAAGAAACTGTTTGATTCGTGCCCTAGAGCTGCTGGGAAATGCCGCTCGAGAGATCTGTGGGCACCAATCATAAGGAGGATCACGTTACGTTCCGTTGATATAGTAGGCCGTTTCAGAGCAGGCAGTGTCTACCACAGACACCACATCTGGAGTGCTTTGGCGATGAGAAACACGTCCCGTGTGAGGGCAGCTGAGGCCGCCGTGCAAGCAACCGCGCGAGGAGATTGTGATTCCGAGTAGCGTGATTGTCTAATTAATTAGACAAATAAAGAACACTATAGTGACGCTGCACATTCGAGATTCACCAAAAGTTAGTGCGTTCCGTGCAGTCTCACGGTTTAAAATTTACTGTCCCTTTTTCTTCTGCATATAGACTTTTACAGGATACTTGCACCCAGACCTTCTGGAAAACTGGCTTTTATCACTACTGCAGACCACCAGTGTGGACTTTGTCTACCAACAGGAGAATGCTCCACCCCACTTACGTCATGATATTTGTGAGTTCTTAAACAGAAAATTGAAAAACCGATGCATCAGTCACAGTGGGTTTGATGATTCTTGTCATGGCCTCCCCGCTCTCCTGGCCTAATCCTATGCGATTTTTTTGTGTGGGGTGATGTGAAAGATTCAGTGTTTATTCCTACTCTGCCAACAAACGTATCAGAACTGCGAGCTCGCATCAACAGTGGTTTTGAACAAAGTGATACCCTGTGCCGACCGTGGAAAGAACTTGTTTATCTAGCTACTTGATATCTGTTGAATCAAGAGTGCACATATGGAGCACTTGTAGTACGTCAACAAAAACTTTCAGTTTTACTGTGTGTCCAAAGCTTTGTGACAATATGTCAAATGATGTTTCATAGCAAATCTACTAAATCGCTTCAATATTTATAATAACCATGAACTATGTATTGGTTTTCTTGGTTGGGTCGTAAAATAATTCAAGTGCTAATCTCGTGTGGGTACAATTTTATTTAACGACTTTTAAAATAGTGCTGTGCATTTTGTTCGAATGTACACGCGCTTGAACCATGTCATCATAAAATAAATTGCTTTGAACAATTTACCGCCAACAGAAGTTCGTCCCAAATAATGTGTGTCCAGTTTCATTTTCAATAGTTGAATAGTTAGCCATATGCATTGTTCCTTGACTTTTGGAAGGCATTCCATGCAATTTCGCACTGTAACTCAGTTCAGAACTCCTAGCACATAACGCTCAACATGTCGTTCTGTAAGAGATTGCAATTTCATATGAACAAGTACCTTTGTGATTACCACAGCCGAGTAGTAATGAGCTGTTATTATCGATAAAACACACGATCCATTCACTTTAACGTGACCACCACCAATGACTGACGTCAAGATACAATAACCACTCACAATAGGCAGGTGGAAGCACTAGCAGAAGAGGGTGTATATAAAGCAAGTCGAGATTGGGGATGGGGGATATGGAAAACAGAGCAGTCGTTCTCGTAATGCAGAAACGGAGTGTTTTCCCTGACGTCCAAAAGGGAATGATCGTTGGCTCTTAGACCAAGGACTGAACATTACCAAAAAGACCAATTTTGTAAACTCTTCTCTTGCGGCCATGGTTAAAGTATACTGTGCATGGCAGAATGGTGCTATCAACAGGTGCTGAGGCAACTGCAGTGCATGGGCCATATATTACAGGTATAAATGACGGCTGCTGAGATTACAGGCGAATAGATATGGAACTGTTGAGAAACTGACAGCCCAGATGAGCCAAAGGGCAACCAACAGTGTATTCTCGACGACTGTTCGGCGAATGTTGCTACATATGGCTTCCGCAATAGGCACCTGGTTCTTGCGTCCACGCTGACCTCTGTTCGTTGGCGACGAAGCCTGGAATTTGCGAGCCAGTATCGCAACTCGACATCCACTGAGTAGCAACAGGTGGCCTTTTCAGATGAATCACCTTCTATGCTCCATCTGACAGGTGGCCTTTGGCGTGTAAGGCGTGAAACGTCTGAAAGCAGTGTTCAACGTTCGAGAGAGGATTAGATTCTAGGGAATGTTATCATGGCGTTCCATGGGTGATCTTGTTATCGTGGACAGCACACTATGTGTTTATCCTTGGGAACCTTGTCCACCCCTACATGCAGCTTGTTTTTCCGTGGTACGATGGATTTAAACACAGTCAAGAATCTGTGGGACCGCATTGATCGGGCTTTTCGCGCCATAGAGTCTCAACCGGGAGACCTAGGACATCTGACCATGGCACTGGAGTCGTCATGGCTCCACATTCCTGTCGGTACCTCCCAGAACCTCACTGGCTTTTTTCCTGCGTGTCCAAACTGGAATATCTCTCTGTGATGACCCATAATTATCTACGATTATTGATGGATCTTTCAACATCCATTACATTTGTTGATGTCATGATATGAGTCTTATAGAACGTTAGGAGAACGTATTGTTTTAATGGCTTAATGTAACTCATCAAATTTAACATTACGATTTGGTTTATTATCGCGAAACTGGTTGTACCTTGATTCCGTAATAAAAGAGAATTAGCAGCTACAAGCGGACCCTAAAAGTTTTAGAATATTTTACGATAATTTTTACAATTTTTTTTAACTAAGGAAACTCCGGCTCCATCCCCCATGAACCGTGGACCTCGTTCTCAGTAGGGTGACTTGCATACCTCAGCGATACATACAACTGTACCGTATGTCCAACCACAACTGAAGAGTATCTGTTGAGAGGCCAGACAAACTTTTGGTCCCTGAAGAGGGACAGCTGTCTTTTCATTAGTTGCAGGGGCAACAGTTCGGATGATAGACTGATCTGGCCTTGTAACATCAACCAAAACGGCCTTGCTGGTACCGCCAACATCTGAAAGCAAGGGGAAACTGCAGCTTAATTTTTCCCTAGGACATGTAGCTTTACTGTATGGTTAAATGATTAAATGATAATGGCATGCTCTTGGGTAAAATATTCCGGGGGTAAAATAGTCCCCCATTCAGATCTCCGGGTGGGGACTGCTCAGAAGGATATCCTCATCAGGAGAAAACAAAATTGACATTCTATGGATCCCTTAATCGGACAGGTAGATCAGATAATTTGAAAAGGGAAACAGATAGATTGAAGTTAGGTAAAGTGGAAATTAGTGTAGTTTGATGGCAGGAGGGACAGGACTTTTAGTCAGGGGAATACAGGATTATAAATACAATGCAGTTGTGGATTTACTAACCAATAACAAAATAGGAATGCAGGTTCAAATGGTTCAAATGGCTCTGAGCACTATGCGACTTAACTTCTGAGGTCATCAGTCGCCTACAACTTAGAACTAATTAAACCTAACTAACCTAAGGACATCACACACATCCATGCCCGAGGCAGGATTCGAAACTGCGACCGTAGCGGTCACGCGGTTCCGGAATGCAGGTGAGCTGCTACGAACAGCGTAGTAAATGTATTATTATAGCCAAAATAAACACGAAGCCCACGCCTACCACAGTAATACTACTTTACATGGCAACTAGCTCCTCAGATGATAAAGAGATTGAAAAAATATATGATGAGATAAAATAAATTATTCAGATAGTTAAAGGAGACAAAAATTTAATTGTGATGGGGACTGGAATTCGATAGTAGGAAAGGGAGAGAAGGAAAAATAGTAGGTGAATATGGACTGGGTGAAAGGAATGAAAGACGAAGATGCCTGGTATAATTTTGCACCGGGTATAATTTAATAATAAATGGAGGTTGTATAAGCGGAATAGACGTGGAGACACCAGAAGGTTTCAGATTGATTATATAATGGCTAGACAGAGATTCGGAACCAGAATTTAAATTGTAAGAAAAATGTGGACCCCCAATGCAAATTACTGGTTATAAACTGAGATTAAAACTGAATAAATTGGAATAAGATGGAAAATTAAGGGTATGGGTGCTGGATAAGCTGAAACAACCACAGGGCGTTGAGAGATTCACAGGAAGCATTAGACAAGGGTTAACTAGAACAGGGGAAAGGAAAGCAGTAGGAGACGAATGGGTAGTTTTAATAGATGAAATAGTGAAGGCAGCAGAGGATCAAATAGGTAAGAAGACAACGTCTAATAGGAATCCCTGAATAACACAAGAGATATTGAATTTAACTGATGAAAGGTAGAACTTTAAAAATGCAGCAAATGAAGCAGGCGAAAGGGAATAGAAACGTTTAAAAAATGAGGCCTGCTAAGCGGAAACGGCTAGAGGACATATCTAAGAATTTAGAAACATATTTCACTAGGGGAAAGATAGATATGCCTACAGGAAAATTGAACAGGCCTTTGGTGAAAAGAGAAGCAGCTATACGAATATCAAGACTCAGAGGGTAAACCACTCCTAAGCAAAGAAGGGAAAGCTGAAAGTGGGAAGGAGTATACAGAATGCCTTTACAAGAAGATGAAAGCAATATTATAGAAAGAGGAGTGGACGTAGATGAAGATGAGAGATGATATACTGCGAGAAGAATTTGACAAGACACTGATAGAACTACGTCGAAGTAAGGCCCCAGGAGTAGAAGACATTCAGTCAGAACTACTGATAGCCTTGGGAGAACCAGCCACGACAAAACTCTTACAGCTGCAGCTGGTGAGCATGATGTATGAGGAAGGCGAAACACCCTCAGACTTTAAGAAGGATGTGGTAATTCCAATTCTAAAGGAAGCAGTTGCTGAGTGATGTGAAAATTACCGAACAATCAGTTTAATAAACCATGGTTGCAAAATACGAACACGATTTCTTTACAGAAGACTGGAAAAACTGGTAGAAGCCTACCTCGAGGAAGATCACGTTGAATTCCGGTGAAATGTGGGAACACGTGAGGCAATACTGACCAGGTTACGGGAAGGCAAACCTACGTTTGTAGCACTTGTAGACTTGGAGAAAGCTTTAGACAATGTTGACTGGAATACTTTCTTCGGAATTCTGAAGGTAGCAGGGGTAAAATACAGAGAGCGAAACACTACTTATAACTTGCACAGAAACCAGACGGCAGTTATAAGAGTCGAAGCACATGAAAGGGAGGCAGTGGTTGAAAAGTGAGTGAGACAGGGTTGTAGTCTATCCACGATGTTATTAAAAACGTACGCTGTACGAGCAGTAAAGGAACGCAAAGAAAAATTTTGAGTAGGAATTAAATTTCAGGGAGAAGAAATAAAAACTTTGAGGTTGACTGATGACATTGTAATTCTGTCAGGACAGCAAAGGACTTGGAAAGCAGTTGAACGGATTGGACGGTGTCTTGAAAGGAGAATATAAGATGAACATCAACAGCAATAAAACAAGGATAATGCAATGTAGTCGAATTAAATCAGTTGATGGTAAAGGAATCAGAATAGGAAAGAAGACATTTAAAGTAGATGAATTTTGCTATTTGGGCAGTAAAATAATTATTGATGGTCTGAGCAGAGGGAATATAAAATGTAGACTGCCAATGGCAATAAAAGCATTACTGAAGAAGAGAAATTTGTTAACATCAAATATAGTTTTGAATCTTGAGAAGTCTTTTCTGAAGGCATTTGTCGGTAGTGTAGTCATGTATGGAAGTGAAACATGGGAGATAAGCAGTTTAGATAAAAAGAAAATAGAAGCTTTCAACATGTGTTGCTACAAAACAATGTTGAAGGTTTATAATTTATATAAAAAACAGCTGCCAGCCACATGTATGGTTTAGAAAGGTTTATTATCTTCAGACCATGACCGGTTTCGGATTTATCTTTACAAATCCATCTTCAGATGGCAGATTACAAGCGTTCTTAGTTGGACCCAGTTTTGTTTATGTTATTCATTTGCTGCAGAGCTGTGTAGTTCTGCCAGACGAAATATTCGTGCGTTTATGTTTTCGAACGCAAGCTTGATAAACTTTTCAAAATGCACTATGTGAGTGCTATTCCAGTCTATGGATGTCACTTTTAACCTCATCATCTTAATTGACACGCAGCACACACGTTATTCGTGTGTGCTGCGTGTCAATTAAGATGATGAGGTTAAAAGTGACATCCATAGACTGGAATAGCACTCACATAGTGCATTTTGAAAAGTTTATCAAGCTTGCGTTCGAAAACATAAACGCACGAATATTTCGTCTGGCAGAACTACACAGCTCTGCAGCAAATGAATAACATAAACAAAACTGGGTCCAACTAAGAACGCTTGTAATCTGCCATCTGAAGATGGATTTGTAAAAATAAATCCGAAACCGGTCATGGTCTGAAGATAATAAACCTTTCTAAACCATACATGTGGCTGGCAGCTGTTTTTTATATAAATTATAAACCTTAAGTACAACAGCCACGTTTCTCAACATGTCGACTTTCGACAAAATAACAATGTTGAAGATTAGATGGGTACTGAATAGAATTGGAGAGACAAGAAACTTGTTGCACAACTTGGCCAAAGTAAGGGATCGGTTGATAAGGCATATTCTGGGACATCAACGGATCACCAGTTTAATACTGGAGTGAGGTGTGGATGGCAAAAATCGTAGAGGGAGACCGAGAGATGAATACAGTAAGCAGATTCAGAAAGATGTAGGTTGCGGTAGTTATTCGGAGATGAAGAGGCTGCACAGGATAGAGTAGCACGGAGGGTTGCATCGAACTAGTCTTCGGACTGAAAACCACAGCAACAACAACAAGAACATCATCAACAACAACTGAGGGAAATTGGTTTACACTTCATTACAGAAGGTGAATCACATTTCAGGTACCTAAAATAACTGCATTTTCGCCTTCGACAGAAATTATTGTGTATTTTCCACTACTGGCCAGATTCGGCTGTTAACATTTTCAAAGCGGTAGTTGTCGAGCATGAGGACAGGACATCAGTTTGTCCAAGCACACCAGTATGTGGCGGGAAAATATAGAACTTAGGCAAGTAAATTAAAGTTACAGTAGTTTGAAATTCAATGTATGAGGGTGGACATACCGGAACAATGTTTCGCCCTTTTTAGGAGAAACGAACAGGATTGTTTTTGCGCCGGTTTGTGACGACAGATGAAACTTGGGTGCACTGCTAAACCCCATAGAAAAAAAAAGTCAAAGCAGTGGAAACATGCTGATTCTTCGCCACCAAAGAAAGCAAAGACAATTCCTTCGGCGGGAAAGGTCATGGCATCAGTGTTCTGGGATGCGAAGAGGTTTCTGTTTGTAGATTATCTCCCCACTGGGCAAACAATTACTGGAGAATACTAGGCTAACCTCCTGGACAAATTGCAACAAAAGATACGCGAAAAAAGGCCAGGTTTAGCGAGGAAGAAAGTCATCTTCTATCATGACAACGCGCACCCGCACACATGTGCCGTCGCCATGGCCAAATTACACGAACTAAGGTATGAATTGTTACCACACCCGCCTTATTCACATTATATGGCTCCGTCAGACTTCCATCTCTTCCCAAAACTGAAAATTTTTCTTGGTGGACGAAGATTCACTTCAAACGAAGAATTAGTAGCCGGAGTTGACAACTATATTGCAGGCCTGGAAGAAACTCATTTTCGAGATTTGATCAAGGCACTGGAACATCGTTGAAGCAACTGCATCATTCTACAAGGAGACTACATTGAAAAATTAAAAAAAAGTTTCAGTGATGTAAGTACTTTCTTTCTATTCCGTTCCGAGAACTTTTTGAATCACCATCGTACTATTATATTAATGTAGTATGCCCTAAATGGTGATAAAATTAAATATAACATACTGCAGCGAGTCTCATTTGCCTCACTTGTCCAGCATCAAAACCTGATGGCATGTTTTATACCGAAGAATATGTACGTGTTGCAAGTTAACATTCACTCTGGTGAAATAGTAATAATGAAGCCACAGACTCTTATTCAGTTCTTACTTTCTACTAACGTAGGTGTTCCATAATTCCTTTAAGCTGCTGTGTCGATGCAAACATAAACCTTTTTACAAAATCGAGAACTGGTGGTCCGGTATTCAGAAAGCATTTCCATCATTCGGGTGAAGTGAAGGGTTTGTTTCTGATGATGACCTTAAGATATACGTACGACAAATAGCAACGAATTAGTAATGTACACACATATTTACAGGATCCACAGCCGCCAGATGGATGGGTGCACATCCGAGATGCCACTATGCGTGGGCCCGACTGCGTACAGAATGACGAGTTTTTCTTCCATAGTGGAGTGTCTGGATCTGAAGACTGCCTCTACCTCAACGTCTACACACCTGAGGTACCCTGTTTTCATAGATTACTGAGATATTTTTTCAGTTCTTGAAAGTTAGAACTATTCCTGTATCAGAAGTAAGTGTTAATACTAGTATACTCGTTTCAAGTGTTTCTAAATTTCATAAAAATGTTTAAAATGTTTATCAAATATTTATTTTGCTGTTACACATGCAATTTCTACAGAGCGCGCTACATGCGCCCTGTGATTTTAATGTAGCCAGTAGCCTTATGTAGTTGCACATGAGTGTTCATACTGTTGTTGTACAGTTTCTATATGAACACGTTCTTCTGTTTTCTTGTAATATAAATCTTTTCAGCTGTCACCATCCAGTCCACTGCCAGTCATGTTTTGGGTTCATGGAGGAGGATTTTTCTATGGGGGTGGCTCAGTCTATGGACCGGATTTTCTCTTGGATCATGATGTAGTATTAGTAACCATCAATTACCGACTTGGAACGTTAGGTAAGATAAATTACACTTTTTTAACACAGTGAAGGTGCTGTTGTTTAGTAGTAGTCTCTTCCTTCTTTCTCTCCTTTATACAGCTAGAGGAAACTGACAGTTATGGTTCTGCCATACTAGTAAAGTAATTTCATCAGAGTTTGGATGTCAAAAGTTTCTATGTCATTCCAAACGCGGAAGTGACAAATTACAACTAATAAGATGATACTAATACTGAGAAAGAACTATGCGACACAGTAACATGTTAAATTGTGCCAAGTTTCCATTCAGTACACACCTAAAGCAAGTTCACTGTTTACATTTACGTCTACAGTAGAATGGGCTATACCTAAGGGACCACGCTGTACATTATGGTAAAAACCAGCTAAGAATGCTGAATAAGCCAAAACATGTATCAATTACATAATGGTTTTTTGATATTCAACTCTGTTGTAGAGGGCCAATCACACGTACAATTTGAGCAAGTCTAGATTATTGCAACTGTATATTTTCAGAAACAGACCACTTCCTATCCAGAGCACTATAAAATTAATTTGCACAATCAATCTGCTTCTGTCGTGCTTTACTCGCCATATTAGAAACGTCATAGCGACTTTGAGTAGCGCTATAATACATATATGTGTAACACAGTATACAAGACACTTCTGGTAATTACAGATTCAGTATTCGATTTCTCTTTCGAATTCGAGTTACAAGAAAAGAAAATAGAAAATTATTTTCTCATTTCTACGCGAGTTTCTCCTCCGTCTTCACCCATGAACTACATTACTTTGATTCCGCTGAGAACGGCTGTAGTGCACAGTCAGCAGTGTGTGTGTGTGTGTGTGTGTGTGTGTGTGTGTGTGTGTGTGTGTTTGCTTTTGTGTGCTTGAGGACGCATACTGCAGCATACCGATGGAACGTACCTATTATTTACTATCTACAAAAGAGGTACTGTTTGGCTAAGATACTCCCGGTAGAAGGTGGCACATAAAAACGTAGCTTCAAAACTCGGGGCAAAATTTCAACGATACCTGATAAACTTAGCGCTTCTTACGTAGAACATAAAATTTTGCTCTCGGCACGTCACTACCCCAGTCTTCATTTATTCCTTAATAGAGAATTCTGCATAGCATCATGTCTGCTCAAATTTAGCTATGATATACAGATCTCTACAGTTGAATTAAGATACATAAATCGTCTGCTTTTCCACATGTGTACCAAGAAAACAGTGACGTATTTTATGCAGCTAGATGTTTGTAAGTAGGTTAATCAGCATGCGAAAACTCATAGTCTACCAATAGTCTTTGAGCTTTCGTGAGGTTTGGAAAGCAGGAGAGAGATACATTTCGGCTGTGAATGCTTATAATGAGACGTGCCAGGGTAGACCAGGGTTCGAGTACCCGAGAAGCTAATGGGTTCGTATTCGAGCATGATGAGGCGAAAAATTTTCTGCTTTCATAAGACTTAATCCTTATATTACTTTACATTGTCATTTCCTTTTCAGATCTACATAGCGACTGACATAATTACTGGATTTTCTCCTGTATTGCACGTGATAAACTATACAAACTAAGTGTCATTTAACTTCCACTTGAAATTACTGGCAGGACTTACAGTGTAACTAAACCATCGAACTCTCACACTAAACGCGTGTCGGGGAGCTACACAATGTGCGGGGTCCCCTACGCAAACTGTTCCTTCAGAAATCCGATTGACAGCAAAACACAATAGACTTTTTTTCTGACTTCATTTCTGTCTGCGTTTTGAAGAACACAGTGGTGATGTAATGTAACTAGCTGAGGAACCTTATGTAACTTAATATTAATAACCATAAAGCTCCACAATGAAATCCTGCTACAGGTGTAAATGTCTACGTTCTTATCTGTCAGTCTTTTATCAATAGACGTGTGGATGTAATTAGAGCAAATAAATAATTACTTTCCTAATTGTGTACATAAATATGCCGCCTTTGCAACGCTCCCGCAGGTTTTCTGAGCACCGAAGATGAAGCTGCTCCAGGAAATTTCGGACTTAAAGACCAGGTGGCGGCGCTGCGTTGGGTACAGGAGAACATCGCAGCGTTTGGCGGAGATCCGGACAGAGTCACCATTTTCGGCGAAAGTGCGGGGGCGGCCTCCGTACACCTCCTCGCACTGTCACCCCTCGCCAGAGGTATGGAAGCTGACACTTCATCGATTCTTTCATCCATTCACTAAATAACTTTGTATATTCTCATTTATTCGCCGTTCGTTTACTTTTACAAATACAGATCTGCTGGCATGTGTTCACGAGGAGCTTCAATGTGTATTAAATGCAGCCGAGGTCAAAATACAGTTTGATGCGTTTTCACTCAAGTTGTGGTATACTCTTTAATGTTGTTGTATCGGATCGGTTTATTTCATATACAGGGCGTTTCAAAAAGAAAGAGCAGATTTCAAACATTTATTTCTCAAAAACTACAAATGATAGAAACACAATTCAAACGTTTCTTGTCAGAGAAAGGTTCAAAGTTTTTCAATGGTCCGCGCAGAAGTTCCATGCAAATCCGCAGTGGCGCTGGCGTTTGTTTGTAGGAAAATGGCGACGACACCACAGGAACGATCATTTTGTGTGCTGCAATTTGCAAAGTTAGAGTCCATTGTTGGTGTGCAACGTGCATTCCGCCGTCAATTCAACAAACAGCCGCCTCGTCATAAGCAAATTTATGAGTGGCATCACAGATTCGTAGAAGATGGTTGCATCTGCAAGCGAAAAAGCACGGGTCGTCCACGCACATCGGATGAAAATGTCGAGCGTGTCCGTGCAGCTTACGAAAGGAGCCCTAGAAAATCCACGACACGGGCAAGTCACGAACTAAACATGTCTAAAACAACGGTATGGCGCGTTCTGAGTAACCGTCTGCACATGAAGCCGTACAAACTGCAGTTATTGCAAGCATTGCGTCCTGACGACCACAACAAAAGGTTCGAATTTTCAACTGCAATTCTACAGGACATGGAAGAGGACAATTTTGCCGAACGATTAATTTTTTCAGATGAATCAACGTTTCACATTTCTGGTAAAGTTAATCGGCATAACGTACGAATTTGGGCGAGTGAAACTCCGAGGGACGTTATTCAACATGAAAGAGACTCACCAAAGGTTAACGTCTTTTGTGCAATTTCGGTAAACAAAGTTTATGGACCTTTCTTTTTCATGGAGAAAACTATCACAGGAACCATTTACCTGGACATGTTAGAAAACTGGCTATTTCCTCAACTTCAGGAAGATTCAAATCACTTCATCTTCATGCAAGATGGCGCCCCACCACACTTCTCTGAACCTGTACGACGGTACCTAAATAACACCATTCCAGGACGGTGGATTGGAAGAGCAGGAGCACAAGATCAATGTCATCGTCTGTGGCCTCCCAGGTCACCAGACCTTACTCCCTGCGATTTTTATTTGTGGGGGTACATAAAGGACTGTGTTTATGTCCCACCTATGCCCGCTACTCTTCAAGAGGTACGACATCGAATTGTTGCGGCCGTGAATTCGGTAACTAAAGACCAGTTGCGTCGTGTGTGGCAAGAAATGAGATACCGGTTTGATATTTGTCGTGTAACAAATGGTGCTCATATTGAGGTACAGTTTTGATATTTGTTGTGTAACATTTGGTACTCATATTGAGTGAAGGACCGTTGGAATTGTGTTTCTATCATTTGTAGTTTTTGAGAAATAAATGTTTGAAATCTGCTCTTTCTTTTTGAAACGCCCTGTACTTTCCCAGAGTAACTTATTGCTGCAAACATGAATCGGATCAAATAGTATCATACACCACAGCCGACCGTTCAAAACGTTCAAGATATGTTCCCTAGCCTGCGTTATGAGCCCACTCTTTTATTCGCTGTTCCCATTATTTTCGTCTAGTAGCTCGGAGTGTGGTGTCGATTACATGACAGCGCACTTTCGATCACTGTGGAGGGTTAATTACCCGTAAGAGAGCTATCTAAAGGAAGTATAATGAGAATCAGAGCTGCGAAAACTAAAAGACAGCGTGAAAATGTAGCTCAGTAAGCTCAGTAAGTAATAACACTTTTGTAATGTCGCTGTATTGACGTGTTATTCGTATGGGAAATATTGCATAAATGCATGTTTTTATACTTTAATTGGGCTTAACTCTCTGTTGTTACGACATGAGAAGACTTATTTTGCTTTAGGTACTTCAACCGAGATCCACTTGCCAGTAATCTTGAGTCACCTTGTAGTCACAAAGAAGCCAGATTTAAATGAGGGAGCATCACAGTTTTCTACCCAGCGAAAGCAAAACACAACAGACTTTTTTTTCTGACTTCATTTCTGTCTGCGTTTTGAAGAACACACCTGATGAAGTGCAACAATATCATCCACAAGACTCAATTATATAAAAATAAAAATACGAAATTGAAATGAACGTTTTGAAATCATATTATGTGGAAACATGATTGGATCAGACCGTATTTTGTTCACTAGATTGGTTCAAAACGTATTAAGTGCAATTTAAAAATTAAAATGACGCCTCAATCCATTGGGAAACGATTTCAATCATTACTAACCCTAGCACATAATCTAAATACTTGGATCCTGTCGTCGAGAATTTTGACATATTTCATTTGGTTAGGAAGCCAAAAGCTTTTCTCGCTTTTTGTAAAATTATGATCTGCGCACGTAGTACGATTTGTAACGATGCTCCTCATGTAGAGTACGAGCTGCACTCTGCGGTGTTACCGCGTTTAAACAGTTACTTCCGAAACTCATTATTCATGCGTACGCGCCATCACTAAAGTTATCTCTTGTAGGTACTGACGTGCGAGCCGCTTGAGGCCTAGCAAACCGCGCGACTTTGGAAAAAAAATTAGGCGCTGGGAGAAGGTGTCAGAATACATGTCACCCATAACTCACTCGTTTACTTAAGAAAAAACTTTTGGGGACCCTATTAGCGAATTACAAAATGTCCCAGGAAAGGGAATGAATACTATCACGAGTGTTTGCGGCATGTCTAGCACAGAAAATATCACAAATACATTAAATGTATTCCCAGTTGCGATGGATAACCATCAGCTGCACAATGCAAGGACGCAGTGACCGGACTGGGACTCGAACCTAGATTTCCCACTTATCGCCAGCGATCGTCTTACGATGTTTGTTTATTTTGTTCGTAATTGTTCGTTGTATTTGGTCGTAGCGGACGTAAGATGACACCCACTGAATGTCGTTGTTGCATTCACTCAGTTTTTTTTTATTACAGAGGACCATTCGGCTATCCAAGCACATCTTACGACCAGATCCAAACCTCCATATGTCGTCAACCATATGTCTACAACCTGTACTCGTACATCCATTACGTATATTCTCGTACAAGAGAGACATTTTACTTCGAAGTCGCTGGCCCGGTATTGGCAGATATATGCGATATGGCAGTGCCTATATTATTTCGAAAAACGATACAATTTTCCTTCGGACCTTCATGCATGTCCGAAGGGACAGGTAGTCCAGCGACTAAGCCGTTACAAAATACATGAACTGTATTCGCAGTTGCGAATTTGTCCTCCTGTACTTAATAGTACCAGCAGGAATCTTACATGCATTTGGTTTTCTAACGGACGCCTGACGAATAAACAGTGGCCCTTCTTCACATGCTCTTAGCATTGTAGGAACACTGTGTTGACGATAGCTCTGTGCTTCAGTCCTCGAACGTGCTGTCTCTAGGCCAGTAGATATCTGAGGATACTGGCACCAGATGAATGAAGCCAGTGAAATCAAGTAGTACGCGACCTGTGACGGTTTATCTGTACATTTATTACTGCGGTCGCTGTGTGACCTGCAGCTTTACTCCTTCGTTTTCTACTACAACTATTATTACAAGATAAATTGTATATCTTCATGAAAGTGCAGAAGAGCACCTCTTGCCGGGTGCTGACAGGGCTACTAACTGAGTTCCTTGGCCATCGCTGATACAGTTTCATATTGGCTGTACCAAACTTTTAAGATCTTAGTACTGTGGCTCTGAATTCGTTTGCTGTCTTTGTCATACCTATCCGATAAGGAGTCAACGCCGGTACAGTGATTTAGGTTTTGTCATTTTACGGTCCCATTTGTACTTACCCAATATCCAAGTCATTCATTCGGGTTTCTAGTACTGGTTTTATCTACATACCACTTAGTAATACAGCTTCTTAATATTACTTATGGACATCCAAACGATGTAACAGTCACATGAAGCTTACCACTTATCTTTTAATCTTTTGCTTCTCTTGGTTTTAGGTATTATCTCGTATTTATCACATATAAGGAGAGCTGCCATTCTGTATACGACGTGCGAATTAGTTTAAATCATTTTGTGTTGCCTAACAATTCTTCATCCTACGCCAAGACTTCCCTGTAGACAATAGCACACCAGAATGTGGTGTCACCGCCAGACACCACACTTGCTAGGTGGTAGCCTTTAAATCGGCCGCGGTCCGCTAGTATACGTCGGACCCGCGTGTCGCCACTATCGGTGATTGCAGACCGAGCGCCGCCACACGGCAGGTCTAGTCCAGAGAGACTCCCTAGCACTCGTCCCAGTTGTACAGCCGACTTTGCTAGCGATGGTTCACTGACTACAGACGCTCTCATTTGCAGAGACGACAGTTTAGCGTAGCCTTCAGCTACGTCATTTGCTACGACCTAGCAAGGCGCCATATTCAGTTACTATTGATATTGATATTGTGAATCACGTACCGTCAAGAGCGACGTTCATCATTAATGGATTAAAGTTAAGTATCCAACTAATTACGCCCGCTTTCTGAATTCTACTTCCTTGTCATGTTCCAGACCTCACGTCAGTATAGTCTTTCTCTGCTCACGCCAGCCTGTGTGAGCTAAAACGCGTGCATTTCGGCCTCCTCTCGTAACACGGTGTTGGCTCTGCTGCCAACACAACACAGAAAACAGTCGACAAATGCTGCAGGCTTAATCTCAAAGATCATTCATGCACAGGGTGATTCTGTGATGTCACAAACTTTCAGGGGAAATGGAGAAGGATACGCGTAACAATCTGAGGAGAGAGACCTTAGTCCGGAAACAACCAAGTCCAAAGTTATAAGCGAAAATCCTCCTAATACCTCTGAGAGTGCGATACACAAATCGGTAGGGGAGGGTCGGTTAAAAAAGGGTACTTAATAAACAAAGTGGCTTATGTAATGAACTATGTGTGCCAATCTGTTGAGTTTTTAATGACTAATTGTCTAATCTGTATACTTACAATTGGACATGGGCTTCTTAGACTTAGAATTGGAGAAAAGTTCATTATAATAAATGCAAGCTGTATTATTATCTTCTCCTTCCCCTTCTGACGATGTGCTATACTCCCGTACTTTTCCAACTTTCTTTGCTTCCTTCTGTCCAACATTTCTGACTTCAGTAGGCCTAGAACTGTTAGAATGTGGCCCCATTTGAAGTTTTCTTTTGGGAGTCTTCCCCTTTTTCATAGAAGACTTTAATTCTTCCTTATAAGGTGAACTTGTAAGAACAGCTGTCTTTCCTCTTCTTCTATTAGATTTTTGTTCCTTTCTTTCAGCTATCGGCACTGCTTTTATTTCCTTCGGAGTGACGTGGAAAGCTGAAGTTGAAGGCTTAAGCCTATCCAACTGGGAAGAACCTAGTGTGGTTGGAAAAGATGTTTATCTGTTTAATGACTCTGAAGTAGGTTCTGAAGGCGGGACATCACCTTTCTCCAACGGTGGGTCATTGTCTGTTGTTTCAGCAGGCTGATAGACCTAATCAGGGAAAATATCTGCATCCTGTGGAAAGATTCCAGTTTTACGGAATGCATTTATAGCAGTCTCAATTGAAGCATCTTTCATGAATGCTGTCCCATACATACATGCAACTTTATTGATTTGTATCACTCGTCCAGGATGACACTCAAGCCACTTCCGAACCTCTTAAGAGTAATAATTACTCAGTGGGGCCATGAATGCAACATCCAGGGGCTGCATTCATGCTCAATACTGTTTGTGTGTGTTGAGTGACCATCCAAGAGCATAACGGGTTTCTCTGCAGTTGGTTTAGAAAATTCAACAAATCCTTGAAACCATTTCAGGAAAATTTCTTTCATCCATCCGCTAGTAGATCGCAGTAGATCGTTACGGAGCATTATCCAGCAGTTCAGGCTTGGCTCTTTGTCTAGGGAACACAAACATTGTGGGCACATAAATTCCAGAAGCACTCATACAGGGTACAGCAGTCACTAACATGCCTCTCTTCGCAGAAACCAAAACGCCAACTTGACATTTATCCCTCAAGGCAAGCACCACTGATTGCTTATTAGGGACTGTTGTCATTCCTGTCTCATCCACATAATAGACTCTATCGGCTGTGAAGTTGTACCTATTATACAGTTCTAACAGCAAACCAAAGAACTGCTTCACTACTGCACGGTTAAAGCCCACTGCTATGCCAAGAGATGTTGGCTCGGCAGAAAGCACGCTTATTTCCGGATTCCCCCTCAAAAACGAATAGAATCAGCAAAAAAAAAAATTGCTCTGAGCACTATGGGACTCAACATCGCAGGTCATAAGTCCCCTAGAACTCAGAACTACTTAAACCTAACTAATCTAAGGACATCACACACACCCATGCCCGAGGCAGGATTCGAACCTGCGACCGTAGCACTCCCGCGGTTCCGGACTGCAGCGACAGAACCGCACGGCCACCGCGATAGAATCAGCATTTACCTGCCATCTTCTTAGTCTTGCTGAAGTTATGCGGCAACTTATTTTCCTCTGCCAGTTCGAAAGCAAAATTCCGCACCTCATCGATGGTCAATCCAAACAATCTGCTTTCCATTCACAGGATATATTCAGCCAGTTCATTTTCCTGCTCCTGATTAAATACAAGTTTGTAGCTAAAACAACTACAATAACAATAATAAAAATAATAATAATCACTGCAACGGTTTAATTAATTTCTTCTAAAATAGTATATGGGCCTACCTTTCTTTGTAACATCCTCTAAACACATTCCATTCTGGGCCTTTTTTATGAAGGACTTTGATTCTTTCAAAAAGCCCATTGTTTGGGCCAAAACTGCCGCTACATCTTCTTTCACACTCTCTTGACTCCATGACTGTCTGCCAGTTTTCCTTTTATAAGGCGTCATAATTATGGCATACTTGAAGTTAGATCATGTGAATAATAATGATAATAATAATAGTAATAAATTTTATAATTGAACAATCTAAATAAACAATTTGAAAATCGTAAACGACAATTTTTAAATCAGTTCGATAAAACGGGGTATTATCCTGTTGTATCAAACTTAGTGGCACCCTGTTTCGTCCGACACGCCATATTAAGAACAAGTTGATTTCAATAGCCCTTTAGCGGGAAAAACATTTTGAAACACTCAACGATCTGTAGTGCAGACAACGTTTAACTTATATCATACTTACTTCACAGTCTCCAAAATAGTGACTTGCAAATATAAACGCACAATTCACAGTCGAATATTACAACACAACACTATAAAAATATATTTTTCTACCGAGAGAACTCACGGTTGCTTTCAACGGACTGCAGCTACTCTAAGAATGAAGGTCATCGAGTGGGAAAGAGGTTACTATGTTTACCGGGAGATGGCAGCACATATCAGACGAGAAAAGTACAATATCCTGTTTCATCAGACTACCCTGTTTTATCAGACTCTCTCCTACTGTTGTTAATAAGATTGTTTCTGGAACATAGCCACTTGTTATTTGTCAGTCGGTGTGGTTCCATCATGATGGAGCCCAACCTTATTTTGGACTGTAGTTTCGTGAACGCCTGGATCAGTGGATAGGAAGAGTTGTGTCTCGTGGTCAGCACCTTCATCTGATCTCACTCCACTTGACTTCATCTTGTGGTGACATGTAAAAAGTCTTGTATACGAGACGCCTGTCGAGACTAAAGAGGATATCCTGGCAAGAATTCTCGCTGCCGACACTGGGGATATTAGAATGAATTTGACAGAACTTTGTGCTACGATGCTAAGCTTGTATTGATGATGGGGGATGCCATATTGAGCAACTATTGTATATGCAGCAGAGTGTGAAACTTGAACAGGTAAATGGAATTCATTATGACTGTAGCGTATGCTTAGGATTTTCGAGCTCTCTGAAATCGAGCCCCTTGTGCCGCTGCTAGTCCCTCTACAAAATAAATTATATTAGGGCACTGGGGAGAATTCAGCAGGAAGCCTGTACATCACGATCAGGATGCAGAAGTTGTGGCCTTTACTTTGAGTGCAGCGTGAGGCTAAGGCGGAAGTTGAGTAGATTCCCGCTTATACGTTTTGACTCTGTCATTCCCAGTCAAGGATCCCTTGCACCAAATTGATACAGTTACCGTTCTCCATCATCCCTGAAAGTTTTTAACATCATCATGTAATCACCTTGTACACTACTGGCCATTAAAATTGCTACACCACGAAGATGACGTGCTACAGACGCGAAATTTAACCGACAGGAAGAAGATGCCGTGATATGCAAATGTTTAGTTTTTCAGAGTATTCACACAAGGTTGGCGAAGGTGGCGAAACCTACAACGTGCTGAGATGAGGAAAGTTTCCAACCGATTTCTCATACACAAACAGCAGTTGACCTGCGTTGCCTGGTGAAACGTTGTTGTGATGCCTCCTGTAAGGAGGAGAAATGCCTACCATCACGTTTCCGGCTTTGATAAAAGTCGCATTGTAGCCTATTGCGATTGCGGTATATCGTATCGCGACACTGCTGCTCGCGTTGGTCGAGATCCAATGACTGTTAGCAGAATATGGAATCGGCGGGTTCAGGAGGGTAATACGGAACGCCGTGCTGGATCCCAACGGCCTCGTATCACTAGCAGTCGAGATGACAGGCATCTTATCCGCATGGCTGTAACGGATCGTGCAGCCACGTCCCGATCCTTGAATCAACAGATGGGGACGTTTGCAAGACAACAACCATCTGGACGAACAGCTCGACGACGTTTGCAGCAGCATGGACTATCAGCTCGGAGACCATCGCTGCGGTTACCCTTGACGCTGCATCACAGACAGGAGCGACTGCGATGGTGTACTCAACGACGAACCTGGGTGCACGAATGGCAAAACGTCATTTTTTCGGATGAATCCAGGTTCTGTTTACAGCATCATGATGGTCGCATCCGTGTTTTGCGACATCGCGGTGAACGCACATTGGAACCGTGTATTCTTCATAGCCACACTGGTGTATCACCTGGCGTGATGGTATATGGTGCCATTGGTTACACATCTCGGTCACCTCTTGTGACTTGGAACAGTGGACGTTACATTTCAGATGTGTTACGACCCGTGGCTCTACCCTTCATTCGATCCCTGCGAAACCCTACATTTCAGCAGGATAATGCATGACTGCATGTTGCAGGTCCTGTACGGGCCTTTCTGGATGCAGAAAATGTTCGACTGCTGCCCTGGCCAGCACATTCTCCAGATCTCTCACCAACTGAAAACGTCTGTTCAATGGTGGCCGAGCAACTAGTTCGTCACAATACGCCAGTCACTACTGCTGATGAACTGTGGTATCGTGTTGAAGCTGCATGGGCAGCTGTACCTGTACACACCATCCAAGCTCTGTTTGACTCAATGCCCAGGCGTATCAAGGCCGTTATTACGGCCAGAGGTGGTTGTTCTGGGTACCGATTTCTCAGGATCTATGCACCCGAATTGCGCGAAAATGTAACCACATGTCAGTTGTAGTATAATATATTTGTCCAATGAATACCCGTTTATCATCTGCATTTCTTCTTGGTGTAGCAATTTTAATGGCCAGTAGTGTATATTGAGAATATTAGCGTCACAATGCTCAGAGTTCTTCATTACGATGGACGCATATGAATGTAACTCTAGTCACTTTATTCAAATCCAGTATCCCTTAAGCACCAATATAAATTTGACGAGCTTTTACGTTTCTGGCAGATAACATGTAATGAAAATGGAAGAAGGGGAAGGATTAGGGAAGGGAGTGTCGATGAAGAACGGATGTCGTCATAGAGAGACTACCATTCCATTTTTGGCGCCGTCCATTCAGTTTCCAGTGATATCTATGTGTAATTTTTCTTGAGGGTCGCAAAAACTAAAAGTTTGATACAGATGTAGCTATTAACGTTGTTGACCATTGTGTCATTCATACCATCTAAAGGCAACTGGGAATTGTGGTGTACAAAGTTTTCGACAGTCTCACTACAGATTTAACTGTCTTTTATTTTTACCGAGAGCAGTAGTTCGGTGGTAAGAAGTATTTGTGGTCAACAGGATCAAAAACCAAAACTCGTCCCACCATCCACATTCAGAATTTCTTTAGTTTCCCTAATTCATTTAAGGCAATTGCTGAAATGCTTCTTTCAAAAAGGAAACCCAGCTAACTTTCCCAATCTAAGTTTGTGCTTCGTCTGTTATGAATCTACAGTAAACTAGGTGTTAAATCTCGATCTTCCTTCCTTCGTTCTTCAAAGCTCGTAATTAAAACTGCAGCACAAGGAAGAATAGCCAATAACTAAAACCTTACAAATGTCTCTGTGGTCCTGGCTTCCGTAGCTGGGGGTAGTACATTTTGTAGCAAAAACTCCGCGAAGAGATGTATTTTGAACCAATTTTATTAAGGTGCTACAGGTTTAGTGGCTTGTAGCCATATCATTAGGTGCATGCATGTCCAAAGGAACAGGTACTGCAGCACCGCACGGCATAGCTAAGCAGTCTAGGGCGCCTTGCCACGGTCCTTGTGGCTTCCCCTGTCGGAGGTTCGAGTCCTCTGTCAGGCATGGGTGTGTGTGTGTTGTCCTTAGCGTAAGTCAGTTTAAGTTAGATTAAGTAGTGTGTAAGCCTACGGAGTGATGACCTCATCAGTTTGGTCCCATAGAAACTTACAACAATATTTCCAAAATGCCAGGCACTGTAGCGATTACAGCCATTAAGTAATACAGGGAATGTATTTGCAGTTGCGAATATGAACTGCCATCAGCTGTGTATTGGAATGACACAATGAAAATTTGTGAATGACCAGGATTCGATCACTTTATGCGAGCGGTCGCCTTAACCACTTCTGCCAGACCCAAACTCCCATATGTTGTGGTCCATGTGGCTCAACCTGCACCCGTATGTAATGTATATTCCTGTCCAAGAAGGACGTATTTATTGAGAGTACATCTAGGAAGAAACACTGCACCGTACTTCTTAATATCCCAGGCATTGCTATTTCATATTTATTTGCCAATACCAGGTCCTCAACTCTAAACAAATATGTCTTTTCTAGAAGAGAATGTACATAACGTACTAGTGCAGGTTGTGATTCAGGGACCACAACATGCGGAAGTTCGGATCTGGTCGCGATTCCTGTACAGACATCCGAAGCGGTAAAAATGGCGATTGCTCATAATATGCGGAAAATCTGGGTTTGAGTCCCAGTACAGCAAAAACTTTCACTGTTGTCATTCCAGTACATGGTAGATGGTGGTTCAATATTCTCAATTGCAAATACATTTCCTGAAACACCCAAGTAAGTCCCAGCAATGACTGGTAGCACTGCCTTTGATGTTTATACATACCAGACTATGTGGCTACAACTCACATAAGCTATAGTACCTTAACAAAATTGGTTCAAAATGCAGCCTTTTGCGGATTTCTCACTACAAAATGAACTAAAATAAGAATGCAAATGCGGCATAGTAGGAGGAATACATTACATTTGTAGGTGATTTAGGATTATATGGAGTACAAAGTTTAGCACACAGAGATCCCACCTGCGACAGCAGCCTAACCTCTAATCTGGCTGGTCATTGAGTCGAACTGTGGCTTGGATGACTGATACAGCTAAATCATTTCATGCTGTTTCAAATCTATCACAGTTTGCCAGTCTTAGTGGCTGGTGAGTGTTGGCGAACCAGTCTCTTGGCAAACCATGGCCAGATGTTTTCAGTGGGCGACAAATATGGTGCTGGCCAGGGCAACATTTTAATACTCTCTGTATGGAGGTAGTTCAATACAGCACAGGCAACATGTCACCTTGCGTTATCTTGTTGAATGGTAATGTCGCAGAGATTTCGAAGACAAGCATTGCCACAGGCCATAACACACCAGAAGTGCAGCAGTTAATGAATCACTGGCTATGGTAACCCCCCTCAGGAGACACCACCTTAACGAAACACAATGAAGTGGAGGGCTATGCCGGCGGTGGTTTAACTACCAGCAGGGCCTCCCAAGCGAGACAGGTCTCCATAGAGGATCCAGACAAAGTGTGTCTCACAACGTCCCGTCTAGTGTCCTGTCCCGTCCTGTCCTATCCTATTCTGTTCTGTCCCATCCTATACACACCCTTTCTTTCCTTTTTCTCCCTGTGATTGAGTGGCAGCAGACACAGTCCCCTAATGTGGACAGCGGAAGATCCTTGGAAACCAGGACAACGTTGATGCACCTAGGCCTTACTGCGAAGAGATGGATAGCGTTCTGTAGTCGTGGTGAAGACAAGCTATCTTCGGGGTAATGCCCTGAAATAAAACCTTGGCAGGTGTCCAGGCCATGAGGTGGCAGCCCCACCAAAACACTCGGGGGCTGTGGGCTGATAACCCGCACCACCAAAAAATACATATCACAGAAACTAAAAGGAGAAACAGCCGGATGGATCTTAAGGATATCTTCGGCCTGAGAAGGAAAACCCGTATTGGTTTTTCGAATGTAAGGACGTTGAGAGAGGCAGGGAGGCTAAGACAGGTCGAAAAAGAGATGGAGAACTATCGACTCGATATATTAGGACTAAGTGAAATAAGGTGGCCAGAATCTGGGGAATTGCAAACACAAAATGGTGGAGTGTTGTTGTATACAGGTCAGACAGTTGCGGACGCGATGCATAGGAATGGTGTAGGGCTCTTACCATCTAAAAGCAGCAAGAAGAGCTTACTGGAGTGGAAACCAGTCTCAGAACGGATAATAACAGCATGATTTAAAACAAATGTGCGATATGTCACTGTAATTCAATGCTATGCACCTACTGAAATAGCTAAAGGAGAATTAAAAGATGCATTTTATACAGAGCTTAACGGAGTCCTTAGACAAACAAATTGTAGGGACATAAAAATTTTAATGGGTGACTTGAACGCAAAAGTTGGTTCAGAAAATGAAGCGCTTGAAAATATCATGGGCGTGCATGGCGTGGGGATCAGAAATGTAAATGGTGAACTGTTGATAAACACATGCGCTGAACATGACCTAGTCATTGGAGGCACATTGTTTCCACATCGTAACTGCCATAAAATAACATGGGGTTTCTCCAGATCACGTTACCGAAAATCAAATAGACCACATAGTCATAAACCGCAAGTTCCGACACTCTTTGTTGGATGTCAGAAATAGAAGAGGAGCAGATGTTGGAAGTGACCACCACCTAGTTTGGGCGGAATTCAGACTGAAGATCGTGGCAAATAGAACCAAGATCAATCACAGGTGCAAGAAAATAGATGTGGCAAGGTTAAGATAATAACAGATCAAAGAAACATTTGCCCTTCAACTACAAAACAGATTCCAGGTCCTCTCTGAAGAAAACTTTATGGAAGTTTTGGCAAAAAATCAAAGACAATTATTTAGATGTGGGAGAAAAAATCTTAGGATTTAAGGCACATCAAAGGAAGGAATGGATCTCCGATGCTACACGGAATGAAATCAGCCACAGGAAAGAACTAAAACTTAAGTTAAATTTTTGTAAGACAAGAGCGCAAAGAGCGAAGTGCATAAAGAATACACGGAGGAGAACAACAAAGTGAAAATATGGCTACGTCGAGATAGAAGGAAATGGATAGACGAGCAAGCAAAATTAGCAGAAGAGGCAGCAAGACAAGAAAATATGAAAGAGCTCTACAATATTACCAAACGGTTGTCAATGAAGAACTTCAGACATGAAGGACCAGGTAAGAACTAGGATGGGGTGATGCTTACAACTCAACAGGCACAGCTACAGAGATGGGAGGAGCACTTCAAGGAACTGTTAAATTGTGAAGACAGCCAAGAGGAACAGGTAAGAGACGTTCCAGAGGAAGTCGAAGAAGATCATGATATAAATTTGCAGTGCCCCACAATGGACGAAATTAGGATTGCCTTGAAAACAATAAAAAATGCAAAGGCTCCAGGCCTAGACAACATAGCACCGGAACTCTTAAAAGCCGATGTTGAAAGTACTGTTAAAATGCTACATGCTTTGCTGAAGCGTATTTGACTTGAAGAGAAATCTCCAAAGGAGTGGAAAAATGGTTTGGTGGTAAAGCTCCCAAAAAAAGGGAAATTTGTCAGACTGTAACAACTGGCGTGGTATTACATTGTTGTCAGTGCCCAGTAAGGTCCTCACCAGAATTATTTTAAACAGAATTAGTTTCATTAGCTCAAAAGCGGACTGATATGCAGGATAAATTAAACTTGCTGAAAGTAGAAGCAGGGACTGCTGGCATCAGGATAAATACAGGCAAAACAAAGGAAATGAGAGTAAATGCAGGGAACTTGGAGGTGCCACTGTTAATAGGTGAGCAGCGGGTGGGGACTGTCAACTCATTCCTGTATCTGGGTAGTATAGTAACGGAAGATGGTGGAGCTGAAGATGATGTGAAAAACCGCATTAAAAAGGCAAATGCTGCCTGCATACAATTGTATCCAATATGGAAAAATAGAAATATATCGTACAAAACAAAAATCCGTATTTTTAATACAAATTTGAAGGCTGTCCTTCTGTACGCCAGTGAAAGCTGGAAAATGGATAAAAAGATAACATCCCAGTTACAAAGCTTCATAAATAGATGTCTTCGACGCACCATGTATGTCTGGTGGCCAGAAAAAGTATTTAATGAGGAGCTCTGGCGAATAACAAACCAGATACCTATAGAAGACCAGATACGAGAGAGAAAGTGGGGTTGGTTGGGGCACACCTTGAGAAAACCAGATGGAGCCATCGAGAAAAAAGCATTGGAATGGAATCCCCAGGGAACAAGGAAGAGAGGAAGACCAAGGGGCACATGGAAGAGGACAGTGGAAGGGGAAGCAAAAAGAGTTGGCAAGACCTGGGCAGAATTGAGGGAAATGGCCAAAGACAGAGACAGATGGCGAGTTTTTCTGGATGCCCTATGCCCCTATAGGGGCCAAAGGAATTAAGTCAAGTAGGTCAAGGCTATGCTAACCAGTAGTGATCGTCTCGTGTACCCAATAGCACCCCACACCACATCGCTTGATGCTGCGCCCACGTGACGGTACCACAAGAAGCCTGGGAGTATTCTTTATCTTTAGAACCTTCAGACGCAGGTCGACTGAAGAATTGGGACGCATGTGGAACGACGACTTGATGCCACTCTTACAGTCAATGACGTTATGGGGAGCATCACTGTTGGCATACTTACCTCTGCTGCTGCATCAGAGGAAGCTGCCACAATCGTCTGAGTACTAAAGTTCCTCATGGCTCCAGACATCTTCCCACTCTCTGTGTTTCTGTTCGTGTCACTGCCATTTTCTGACTCAAAGTCTACGATTCGGTTGTATAATCCTGCATGGCCGAATGAAGGATATGTCTTTCCTCTCGGGCGCTAGTCACGTGGGGCTGTTGAAGTCCTGCGTGTCATTGAGTATATCCCAAACGAAATCATCTAGCCGATATTCGCATGGCAGTAATGTGATCATGAGCAATGCAATATCGCGGAACGAAAAACCCCACACATCCAGTAGGCCACAATCCACCCATTGTCAGATTTTGGATCATGCTGGTAGGCACAAGGCATTATACTCCTCAAAAATAATATTGAGATATGATTTCTGAATGACAAAATTTACAACGTAATCTTTCCTAATGCACAGAATTTAGACGGCGTTACTATTACACAACTTGTACAGTTGTACTGAAAACGTAATTATTTGGGTACCCAGCTTGTAGTATATTTCACTCCAGTTTGGCCCTTGTTGGGTTCCAAATGGATAGCGATACAATTGCTGCGGAGAGCAGTATATATTTCCTGACGCTTTTGTAGATTAGGCTACGAGAGGTATACCTCACTGAACCAGGTCTCTTCCACCGCGTCATAATGGAGAGCGGCTCCGCCCTGACGCCCTGGACGTTGGCACGCAATGGGGAGTCAGCAGCGAGGGCGCGGCAGGTGGCGGCCTCCCTGGGCTGCCCCACACAGTCCCACGCCACCATGGTCGACTGTCTGCGCGGTGTCGACGACCACAAGCTGCTGCTCGCCGGGAACATCATTAAGGTTAGTCTTACACCTGAATGAGATTTTCATTCTGCAGCGATGTGTGGTTTAAAACTCCCTGGAAGACTGCAACAGTGCGCCGGACCAAGACTTGGGACTCCGAAATGTTGCCCTTCGCGGGCAAACTCTCCGCCGACTGAGCTACCCGTCCTCATAGCTCACTCCACCAGTACGGCATCTCCTACCTTCGAAAATTCACAGATGCTCTCCTGGGAATCTTGGAAGACTAGCATTCCTGGAAGAAAGGATATTCGGAGACATGGCTTAGCCACATCTCGGTGATGTTTTCAGTATGAGCTCATGCGCTGAATCGTGCTTCGGTAACTCAGTCGGTAGTGCACTTGCCAGCAAATCGCAAATTTCCTGAGTTCGAGTCTCAGTCCGACACACAGTTTTAATCTGCTAGGAAGTTTCAGTCTTATTCTCGATGATATTCGCTGCAATAGCCTCAAGATTCTCCAGGTTTTGTAGTGAAATGGGGAATGAAAAGTTAGAAATTCATCACATCCGCAATAAACAAGCGTTATCGAAAGTAGTTGACAGGGATTCCACATATGTGGGCAAAGTAACGACCTTTTTTTCATTAACACAAAGTGTGCCATGTTTCCGACCCTGTTGTAGGTCGAGCACCAACTCCTTTTGGGCCTAATTTTATTTAACCTCATAACCATGTTTCAGTTGACTTTTTTTATATACAGTACATCACCGATAAAAAATTTTCGAAAGGCCGTGACAATAACTACACACTTTTATTGAACAAGGAAACACATCGCGCAAGCATTTTTTTTGTCTTGGACAAAATGTATTCTTCCCTTCCTCTCATGTCTATTGGCATACCGTCTGCACATTTTAGAACCATGTTTGAGATTATTGTCGTGCTGCAGAACAAACCTACGCCTCTTTCCAGATGTAACTTCGTTATTGGTCAGTACCCTGTGATATCCTCCCTTCTTTGATGTTCCATTAATTCTCCCTAGATCACCGATTTCATTACCCCGAAAACATACCCACACCACGACCGACCCTCCACCATGCTTCACTGTTGTCTTCACACACTGACTCTTCAAACATTCTCCACGAAGTCGACGAACAAACATTCGAAGATGGCTTCCAAATACTTCCAAGTTAGGTTCGTCCATGAATAACACTTTGGACCACTGCTTTACGCTCCAGTTTCTGTGTTGCTGTGCCCATTGCAATCGACGCACCTTACTTTGTTAGCGCAATAAACATTTTTGGTCGCACTTCACCAATTTATACCTTGTTCATGAAAATGGCATTGCACTATTGAGACAGAGATTGCAGCTCATCGCATTTTATTTACTTCCTAGCGAATTTCAGGTGCAGCACGAGTCCTCTGGCGTTTATTCTGTACAGATATGAACTGATCTTCTCTGTATGATGGTACTAGGGGTGTTCCAGGTAGCGAAATACTTGATCATAAATTTATACAACATACTCTTCTGAAAACAGCTATAGTTAAATTATCACGCAGAGTCAAGATCGCAATAATATTTGTTTATTTACCGGCGTCGGCTTGTGTAAAAGCAGTCTTCAGAGTTTATGGACCCCTATGGCTGGTGCGGTGCCTCTTCGGTTGTCTCGTGAAACCACGATTGTGCACTGGTGGTATCACGAGGCAAAAATTTTAAAGATGGCTTTTAGGTAAGCCAAAACCGGTAAATAAACAAATATTATTGCGATCTTTACTGCGGATTACCGGCCAGGGTGGCCGAGCGGTTCTAGGCGCTACAGTCTGGAACCGCGCGACCACTACGGTCGCAGGTTCGAATCCTGCCTCGGTCATGGATGTGTGTGATGTCCTTAGGTTAGTTAGGTTCAAGTAGTTCTAAGTTCTAGGGGACTGATGACCTCAGAAGTTAAGTCCCATAGTGCTCAGAGCCAAAAGAGAGTATCTCAAAACTATGCTACACAATGATGACAAGCGTAGTTGTGACTGGAGTAAGTATCATGGATCCACGTACGTCAGCTGCTCAAATCAACATTCGTGTATCCTCGGTACCTGCTTAGTTCACTGCCATCACCTGCCATCACGATGTAACATGTTCTGAAGACGGTCGCATTTTGACGGAAACCTGTTACCATTGCCAATAAAATTTTTATTGCGGTCAAGATTGTTTTTAATTAAATTTTAAAATATTTAAAAAGGTCGCTGACATTCCCCACAAGCAACATTCTCAAAAATTACTGAAAAGAAAAAATTACTGATGACGCCGATTGCGGATAAGCTAAATACCAAATAAACAATGAAGTGCAAAAGATAGATTTGTTCTTATCAACAGGACAAACATAACTCAAGTAACAGTTGGGGATGATGCTGCAAATATTTGTAAAATCATGTTTCTACTTAACCTCGGTCTATGATGCGCAGTGCACCGAACATACTCCCTCTGACAGAAATGTTCCGGGACAGGATTTTTTATTTCTGAGTTTGCAGAATTGTAAAGGTACAAATGCCTTTTTTAAGTTACCTAGTATGTGTGTGTCCCTGAAATGACCTTGACCATGTTTCTGCGCAAACTCACAAGGTGACAGAGATGTGCTTTGGAACACACTGTTTGGGCTCTTGGCGCATTACGGTGGCACAATGGATGTTGACTGTGAGCTAGGTGGCACAATGGATGTAAGCTATCAGTGACAGCAAGTTCTGCATTAAGCTCAGGAAAATCCCTGGTCAACCATGGACAATAATTAAGCAATCACTGTGAGTGTGATATCAGAAGAACTTAATAGAATCATGAGGTGTCGGGTCTATCATAAGATTTTACGAGAAGATGTAGGTAAATGGAAAGTAATGCAAAACTCGCCCCTCACACAATAACAGACGAACAGAAAGAGTAAAGACGAAGAATTTCTGCTGAATTACTGGATAGAGCCAGACGTGATTGCACATTTCTGTCAAACATTATTGCTGGGGATGGAAGTTGATGCTATCAATATGACCCTCACACGAAGCGTCGAAGTTCTGAATGGCGGAGACTTGGATCACCAGTCTCGAAAAAAATTAAGACAACAACCTTCGAGAATAAGAACAATGTTGATAGCTTTCTTTGATAGCAAAGGACTAGTTCACCATGAGTATGTTCTTCCAGGGCAACAATGAACCAAACTCTTTGCATCGAAGTCTTGAAACGTTTGCGACAAGCGATTCGACGTCGCCGCCCTGATCTGTGACATTCTCATGACTGGTTCTTGTTGCAGGACAATGCAAGACCCCATACTGCTTTATATATTACAGAGTGTCTGACCAGACATTCTGTTATTGCCATCCCACATCCGCCCGTTATCTCACCTTGCGATTTTTACTTGTTTCCGCGACTGAAAAGGTGACTGAAAGGAAAGCTTCGCCAAGATATCACAGACATCCAGTGGGCTATGACAAATAAGCTTACAAGCATCGCGATTGAAAATTTCCCTGCTTGTTTCAAAGACCTCTAGAAACGTAGGGAACTTTGTATAGATAGCCAAGGGGGTTACTTCTATAGGGGATTGGATCATTACTTGGTAAGTGCAATTTTCTGTTTTTAAAGAAACCTGTCTTGGAACTTTTCTGACAAAGGGAGTATATGCTTCAAAATTATTTCAGTATCTCACAAACTTAATATCTTAACCTTTACGAGACAATGTGTAACAGCTGGCTGGACAAAATAATTCGACTCCGTCTTGCCGCTTGGTCGTAGAGGACTATTATTCATTAGTATAGTTTAAGTCTCGTAAACTATGCAATACTTCGTTTTTCTAGAAATGGGGCGTACACCCTGTCGTACTGTTTCATCCCGTCGAGGAAGCTGCCACGCCTTCTTCATTTCTTCCCGGACCCTCGCCACTCTTGAAGCCTGCTGAAGTGGACTGGATGGTTGGCGTGAATGAAAATGAAGGAGGAATTTTTAGTGCAGGTATAGCATTGATTTAGACGGTCCATTAAAACATATCGTTCCAGTACCTTTACATAAGACATACTAATTTAATAAGTCCATCACAAATTCACATATTTAATCCTGTACATACGTAAAAAGCTTGCATGTTCTTTCTGCCATCGTTGCAGCCGTGTTTTTTTAGCATGCACTAGGTAGTAACTCTGGCCTCACTCACTGAAGGATGAGGAACAGGAGGGTATTAGTCATTAGTGACACGACATTGTGCTCTATTGGAAGGGATGATCGGAGGAGATTCCCAGGCTACTACTTTCGAACATAGCGCGGGAGCTACAGTGGTAGGTCAGGATTAAATTGGTGGACGTGCTAAAGCTAAGCGAAATTTGTAAAAGTTTGAATATGAAAATATGTGCCGATAGGGTGATATAGTTTTCGGGCTTTCATCATACTACGCACCCTCCAACTCAGAGTTGCAATATTAAAAGTTTTGGCTGGTTTCATTGTCTAGGGGCTGGAATACGTAGCTGCCGCATTACAGGCCAAATACTGCTGAGTCTACAGTATACGATAAGAATACACACATGAATCGAATGGTCAAAGGTTTCTATCACTCGTCAGTTGCATATTATGAACGTAAAATATAAATTTATAAATGAAAGACTGCAATTAAATAAAATCTGCAGGTACTATCTTAACGACTTCAAATGATGAGTATGATAGTAAAAGTACTTTTGAGAATGCGGTATATTTCTGCAAAACACTTACTGGTGTCGATGGTCTAGCAATTAAATAAAATATAAGTTGAATAACAGGGAACGAATAGACTCCTACTGCACGTAATTAGTTATGAACAACAACATAGCTCGCGACATGTTCACTTCTAAACGCACACTACATCTTCATTGCAGAAGCTACGGAAATCACACAAGAGTACAGGTCGGCACTCCGAAATATTTCTGTTCTCCGCGACCAGCACTCACTCCTGTGTCCCGAGCCGTACTGCCCGCTTCCACAACTACCTCCTATCCAGTCTCTCCATTCACGAGCGCTTTGATTCGCTAGAGCGGTCGCGCCATATTTTTAAGCCAACGCACCCACACACATTTATGCACATTCGAAATATTGGATTTACATTTAAATACTTGAAATTAAATAAATATTCCTGCGGCTGGGCCATAAACATGCCCTAATACACATTATTAAATACATAAACAATTAAATAAACATATACCAAAAGAAATTGAACAACAGGTAGGCCAGCAGCCTAATGTGTCCGTGCTTTCTAAACCACAGTAAGTATTTAACCAATTTCTTTATGAATAGTATATATCGGTTATGAACAAAGTCATAGATGAATAAATATATTTATAAGCATGCTGCTACCGTTTTTTCGGGTAACTGTGGAGTACTTACGCCTGACACGATCGACAGTAATCGGCCACTTTGACCTCCAGTAACTCATGTACTATTCAAGTTACATGCCTGTAATTCATTCCAATTTAGGTTTACACTAATAGCTTTCTACAGACACGACATCGACGAAATCGGATGAAGCGTTTATATTTTGGAAATTCGTTGCTGAGTGTTACTTGTATAATTTACCGTCAGATACTAAACCTTACACTAATAAATATATGAAAAATCTGATTGCATCATCAGAATCATCGTGCAAATAATGGTAATGTAGATCTTTCTTTTTGAGGTATCATGATTCAACTGGCTACAATTAATTTCTATACGAACTGTGAAATGTCTGCCATTAAGGTTTCACAAAGTCCGCCATCTTTGGCACTCCCGGCATAGACATCTTCTTCATCGACACAAAGCACCGTCCTCGTCGCACCGTCCTCTTCCCAGCCACGCGACTGGATCATGGGCTGGGGCTACCCCTCTCGTCCGGCTAACGTTTGCCACCACGTGTTTGCTGCCGGGCCCCGGCTTTGACGAGCGTCCAGTGCGGCCGCCCTAATTCCGAACGTATAATACACTCCTGGAAATGGAAAAAAGAACACATTGACACCGGTGTGTCAGACCCACCATACTTGCTCCGGACACTGCGAGAGGGCTGTACAAGCAATGATCACACGCACGGCACAGCAGACACACCAGGAACCGCGGTGTTGGCCGTCGAATGGCGCTAGCTGCGCAGCATTTGTGCGACAGCGTGGACGTGAACCGTATGTGCAGTTGACGGACTTTGAGCGAGGGCGTATAGTGGGCATGCGGGAGACCGGGTGGACGTACCGCCGAATTGCTCAACACGTGGGGCATGAGGTCTCCACAGTACATCGATGTTGTCGCCAGTGGTCGGCGGAAGGTGCACGTGCCCGTCGACCTGGGACCGGACCGCAGCGACGCACGGATGCACGCCAAGACCGTAGGATCCTACGCAGTGCCGTAGGGGACCGCACCGCCACTTCCCAGCAAATTAGGGACACTGTTGCTCCTGGGGTATCGGCGAGGACCATTCGCAACCGTCTCCATGAAGCTGGGCTACGGTCCCGCACACCGTTAGGCCGTCTTCCGCTCACGCCCCAACATCGTGCAGCCCGCCTCCAGTGGTGTCGCGACAGGCGTGAATGGAGGGACGAATGGAGACGTGTCGTCGTCAGCGATGAGAGTCGCTTCTGCCTTGGTGCCAATGATGGTCGTATGGGTGTTTGGCGCCGTGCAGGTGAGCGCCACAATCAGGACTGCATACGACCGAGGCACACAGGGCCAACACCCGGCATCATGGTGTGGGGAGCGATCTCCTACACTGACCGTACACCACTGGTGATCGTCGAGGGGACACTGAATAGTGCACGGTACATCCAAACGGTCATCGAACCCATCGTTCTACCATTCCTAGACCGGCAAGGGAACTTGCTGTTCCAACAGGACAATGCACGTCCGCATGTATCCCGTGCCACCCAACGTGCTCTAGAAGGTGTAAGTCAACTACCCTGGCCAGCAAGATCTCCGGATCTGTCCCCCATTGAGCATGTTTGGGACTGGATGAAGCGTCGTCTCACGCGATCTGCACGTCCAGCACGAACGCTGGTCCAACTGAGGCGCCAGGTGGAAATGGCATGGCAAGCCGTTCCACAGGACTACATCCAGCATCTCTACGATCGTCTCCATGGGAGAATAGCAGCCTGCATTGCTGCGAAAGGTGGATATACACTGTACTAGTGCCGACATTGTGCATGCTCTATTGCCTGTGTCTATGTGCCTGTGGTTCTGTCAGTGTGATCATGTGATGTATCTGACCCCAGGAATGTGTCAATAAAGTTTCCCCTTCCTGGGACAATGAATTCACGGTGTTCTTATTTCAATTTCCAGGAGTGTATTTCCAGGGCGCCACAACTCGCCCGTTACCTCACAAATTTCGCAGTAATATTTTTTGTTATCACAGTAATGTTTGCCTCTGCCGCTAATTTGTTACTGCAGCGTTATCACCTTTACTGTTACTTATGCGTAAGCTGTTACTTTCTAGAAAATTGTGTGAATTTATCGAAGACGGCTCAGAGCGTATAAAAAAAATAGCTCTAAGTACTATGGGACTTAACATCTGAGGTCATCAGTCCGCTAGACTTAGAACTACTTAAACCTAACTAACCTAAAGACATCACGCACAACCATGCCCGAGGCAGTATTCGAACCTGCGACCATAGCAGGCGCGTGGTTCCGTACTGAAACGCCTAGAACCGCTCGGTCACAGCGGCCGGCAAAAGCTGTTTCTCACAAACCGATATAGTTGCGCTAAATACCGCCATGTTACACGCTGCAGTTCAGAGCGCTCTAGCGGCAGTGTATTGCAACTTGCTCCAGCCAAGCGAGGAAGTCGACCGAATATTCGCCGACGCGGTAGCCCAGCGTGTTCGGTTGGAGGGTTGACTGCCCTCTGTAATAAAGAAGAAACTGACTGACTGGATCAAAGACGAACTTGGACGGTTGTCATGGGATGTCCGCACCGAACAAATGGAACAAACAAAATGAGATAAAAAAATACGAATGATATGTAATACCTCAACCGATATTGAGAACAGAATGAAAAGTTCAGACGCCCTCGTAACATGGAGAAGCTCGAAAAACGTCTCGCGGATTAGTACTTTCTTCCGCCGACCCCTTCATTTCTCTTTCCTCAAAAACATAATGAAAAGCATGCAAACAAATTTACTTCGACACATACGTAAATCAGATGAATGAATAATTAGCCTGGGTAATTTCGTGAGGTTTGAGAAGAAAGAAATTTCTGTTGATCAGCTCTTATCTACTTGAAGAATGTCTTTTCAAAGACTGCTACACTGAATGTTTTTCATTATGTTAAACCTGACACTCTAATAGACAAATATTTCATAATTTCTAATAATTTCATGGTATTCCACTTACATAAAATTAAATTCTTGACTTCTTATCTTATCCTGAGTTCCCTCCCCGTGGGAAGCATGGAGTAGGGGCACGTTTGTTCTTAGGCACAGTGAAGAACAGATTCGCGCTCAGATTACCGAGACTATACAGTAGAAAAGAATGTAGAATTAAAATTATGTGTAAGATCATAACAACTTTTAATTGATTCCATTTAGTCAATAAATAGGACTAAGTGAAAAGGACGCTAGTCTTTTATAATTTTCTTAATACGTGTATTAACTTCATAGTGGTTTGCCCTACTATAAGGAACAGTCCAATGAAAAGATGGAAAAAAAGTAAGTACACTGTTTATTATTTCAAAACTAATCAAGTGTATCCACTGTGAAACAAGACAGTCAGTTCCTGCATTGAAAAATGTGTGAAGTTGCCTATGGCCCACGCCTGAGTACAATCGTGGTCCCGTAGGTAACCACAAGCATTTTCTATGTACACACTGACCATCTGGTCTCACAACGGGATAAATGTATTAACAGATAAGGCAATTACTTTTTAAATGAACTGTTTACTTACTTTCTTAGCATGTCTCATTTTCATTTGACTACCCCTTGTATAATAGCGTTTATTATTGCTGTTTACATCTGTGACTTGTTTAATGACGATGCATTCTCTTTCAGGGTTTTATGCGAACAGTTCAGTGTGGAAAGAGTTCGAAAATAATTTAAACACTTTGTTACCGATAACGATATTTTATGATACCGCACGAAATGCTGATCTCATTGGAGAAAAGATTCGTGAATTTTATTTTCCATCTGGAAGTCTCTCTCTCAAGGGTATGACTGAAGTGAGTATAAACTTGATATATAGTAGATAGTTGGACATTTTTCTTTTCGAATACACTTTCATAATGTAATAGCTTTTGATTAATACACTGTCGGAAAAGAAGTTCGTATAGCTTTTTGGAAGTCTCCAATTCACTTAAGATTTATTGTAGCAACAGTACATATGGATTAAATGAAATGGTTACATTTACAGATCAATAGCACAAGCGATTCTTAGGTACCACATGTCGATGCTTGCTGAAACACCCGTATTAATACGCCTCCACAAGCGGCAGTGCAGGCACCGACTCTGGCGTGCACTCGATCGTACAGTTGGCGAATACAGTCCTTGGATACGTATGCCACGCTTGTTAGACATGTTCACGTAGTTCTGTGAGAATATCGGTCAACAAGTCGCATGAGCAATTCTCGTCCCATCATATCCCGCACATGTTCGACCGGGGACAGGTCTGGAGGTCGTGCTAGCCAGGGAGGCTGCAGCACGTCTTGCAGAGCACGTTGAGTTTCAGGGTCAGTCTGAGTGCGAGCATTATCCTGTTGGAACACATCATCTTCCTGTTGCAAGAACAGATAATAATAAAAAGGGCGTGTGACGAGGGCCTCCCGTCGCGTAGACCGCTCGCCTGGTGCAAGTCTTTCGATTTGACGCCACTTCGGCGACTTGCGCGTCGATGGGGATGAAATAATGTTGACTAGGGCAACACAACACCCTGTCCCTGAGCGGAGAAAATCTCCGACCAATTTTCTTAGTTCACAATTCTGTTAGTCCACAATCACGTTAGTTTTTCGTTGTATAAAAGAGCATCATATTTTTCATTATATAAAAGAGTATCATATTTTTCATTGTATAAAAGAGCATCAAATTTTATTATTATTTATTAAGAATTCACTTGTACTGTAGAATGCTTTCTCTTTCAGCCATGTCTCTAACACCATTTGAAATTTATTTTCATGCAGCTCCCTTGTGCCATGTGAAATAGTGTTAAAAATGTTTTGCCAGCATGTAGAAAACTATTTTCGACTTTACTCAAATGTGTCTAAGGACTGTCTAATAAGTTCCTGTTTCTGGTTTCATATGAGTGCACATCTGACCTGCTTTCATACATGTGGGCATTCTGTTTGGCTTGCATAAGTGCTTTGAGTCTGTATAGACTGGAGACTGTAAGTATTCTGCGTTCAATAAAGTACTGTCTGCAAGAAGTTAATTTGTTCAAAGAAAAATACATCTAACGGCTTTCTTCTGCCAGAGGAAGACATCTTTTGCCCAGCAGAGTTTCCCCTAAGAAGTATTTCATAATGCAAATGTGTATGGAAAAAGGCACAGTGTGCCATAAGCATGCACTCCTTAGTGGCACAATCCTTAAGTTTCATAAGGAGATATAAAAATCTTGCCAACTTATTGTATACCTCTTCTGTGAGTATATTCCAGCATAATGTAGTATCTATATGCCTAATAGTTTTACTGAATGTCTGGGTTCATTTGATCCATTACTAATATCTCTAAGGGAAAAGGGGATGTGTTCAGTTTTGTTTTTATTTAATGACAGTCTATTTTCTTGGAACCACTGAGCTGCCTTTTCCATCATTTAGTTGTTCATTTGTTTGACTACATTCGCATCAGTATGTGATGTGATGAAAGTTGTGTCGTCTGCATACTTAACAGATTTATATGGTAATAAGATGGGCAGGTCAATCACATACACAATAAATAAGAAAGGTCCCAGTAAAGATCCTTGTGGGACTCCATATTTCACCTTGAGGAGGTCAGATTTGTTATTTGCATTTAAAACTACCATTTGGTTTTTGTTTGTTAAATATGTTTTCAGCAACAATAGTTCTACCTCAGTTATTCTTTATTTTTCAAATTTTTTAATTAAAATGTTGTGTGGGACAGTGTCAAATGCCTTGGTTTAATCTAATAAAGTTTCATTGGTGTGTTCCCCATTTTCAAAACCACGCAATATTGATAATACAACTTCTGAACTGCCTTTATTGTTGATAGCCCACTTCAGAATCCATATTGGGCCCTATTTAGGAGGTTGTAATACTCAAAAAAATCGTGTAATTGGTCTTTCATTAATATTTCAATAATTTTGGATAATATAGGTACTGTCGCACTGGGTCTGTAATTTTGGGGTGACTTTCTATCTCCTATTTTGAATATGAGCAAGACAATTGTCAGTTTAAGGCAGTCTGGAAATATTCCTTCTGTGAACAACCTATTGATTGGGTAAGACAGTGGATTGCATGTAGTGTCTATTAATTTATTTATGTTAAAATTAGATAAACCATAGATGTCTTCAGTTCTGGAGTTTCCCAATGATTTGACTACCTTTAGTATATCCTTAGGATAAATTGTTTCCATCCAAATTTTGTCAGGTCTACTGGAAACTCTGTTTCCCACAAATTGGGAAGTGTATCTGCATTGTCCTCTAAATTTCTTTCCTTTGTTATAGCTAATTCCCCATAATTTACGAAACTATTATTTAGTTCATCTTCACTTAGAGGGACAGGTAAATTTTCTGCAGTTAACCCTGTTTCTGCTTTAATTATTTTCCATGTTCCTTTAGATTTGTTACTGGCATGAGAAATATAGTTGTCATTTGCTTTTTTCTTTGCAGAAATGATAACTTTTCTGTAAAGCTTTTTAAATTTGGCATATGAATGTCTATTTTCATTATTTGAGCAAGAATTGTCATAGCAAATTCTTAAAAGAATTCTTAAGTTGTTTAAGTAAGGTGTATACCAGTCAGTTACATTAATTTTCTGTTTTCTCCTTGCATTTAGTCGATTGTGTTTCATGATGAGGGGGCACTATTCATTAAAGACAGTGATAATGGTTTCTAAATAATGAAAAGCATCACTTAAAGGCCTATTCTCCATGACAGTATTACACCAATCAATGGTCAGAAGTCTTTGTGTGAGGTTTGTTACATTTGATGGATTTATGTGTCTCACTGTCTGGGGTTCTATTGGTTGAGTATGATTTCTTTTGAACGCTATTAATTTTAGGGGAAAATTCTGTCATGGTCAGAGATCAGTGGTTTAACAACATTTAAGACTACTTCATCTTTGCCATTGTTTGACATGACATTGTGTAAACAGGCTTTCTGCCTGGTAGGCTTATAGTTAAAGCAATTGTAACTATATGATTTGAGGGTATGTAGCAGTAATCTGCTTTTAGAATTTTGCGCCGTCACATCTATATTAATTCCACCAAATATTAGAATTTTATGATTCTTATATCTAAGTAAGTACATTAAGACATTACCTATATATTGGACAATAACTTTGGCACCAGTTTTGGAGACACAGTGCATAGATACTACAACGATCTTGCTTTCGGTGAACTGAACGGCAGCAATTTAAATGTCTCCTCCATGCACTAAATCCTTAAGATCTGTAACCTTAACTGTACATCTGAGGTCACTTTTCATTAGTATTGACACTCCTCCATTTTCCATAACTGATCTAAGCTAAATGGTATGTGTAATAATTAGTTAGTAATAAGTAGTTTCTACATGTACTACTATTCAGAACAATTTATAAATAATATCTTGTTCAATTTCAAGCAAACTGTTATATGTCTTTTAACTTTTTTAACAGCTGTACTCAGATGTCATGTTTATTTGGGGAAGTGACGAGGCAGTCCGACGTTACAGAAACATGGCCTCTGTCTACTATTATTATTTTACCTACAGAGGAAAGTACAGGGCAGCAGATCCCTATCGAAAAATTGATTTTGATTTCGGTAAGATAAAACGTTTAGTGCTTTCATGTGTTGTTATATTGACTTCTTGCAGTAGAACACTAGAGCACGTGTTCTCTCTTACGCTTCATTCAATTAAACAGTAATAGATTATCACCATACTGAAGCTCTCGGATATATTTTGCAAGAGCATAATTTGTATAAGCGATTGGTATGAAAGTAAATGAATTTCAAGCCACCTGAGTGTGTATTCACCTGCTCACTCAGTCACAGAACTCTCATTTGGCCTCACATGATAAGTGAATCACTACCTATACTTTTCCACCATATTAAATCCCAAGTCCGAAACTTCTGCGGCAGTATTTAACTACACGAACCTCAAGAACACGAAAGCAGACACCAGCGAGAAAGTGACTGGGGGCATACAAATAGTATTCCGATACAGTCGGGGCCTGTTATCTTCGAGACCTCTCATACCAGCTGACACGTCAGCCCTTCTAGTATATCTAACGCTTTCCGATTCATTACTTTTGTTTGTATTTCTCAGATGTTCTTCTTTGTCTACAACTGACTAGATACAAATTGGACGACAGCTGAAAAACGAAAACTTAACTACTACTTGAACAGCTGAAAAGTGTCAAAATACGACAAGAGCTGACTCCATAAACTCCTAAAACGTGAAAGTGATTCGAAATGATTAACAAAATGGTTCACAGTTATTTCATTGAGCGTGAGATACTTCTAGTTAATCAAGGGATTTACACATTAATGCAGGGAAATACCGATTAACTTTCAAGTGAAAGTGTTAGTGTCCTTTGGTATGGCCCAAGTGTCCAAAGAGCTCTTGTTACTATACGGAATCCTTGAATTACGTGCAGTTCGGGTATTTGTTTCGAAGCTTACCAATAACTACAACAGATAATGAATCGATGACTTGTTAATAATTTAGCAGTAAAAATGGACTACAGAAAGTAAAGGTCCAACATTTTGTAACTGTGGTTTTACCCATAAATCGACTGGGAAACATAACACAGCGAAAAATCTCACGAAGAATGAAAAGAAGTTTTTGATTTTTTTGTACAAAAATTGAAATTTGCACCAGGATACCAATTCCAGAAATGGATGTACGCTTACAACATTTATAGCAACTACTTCATACAAAATAGTAGCAAACAACTGAAGTAGGGTCATATTTGCCACACGTGAATGACTCAATAACTCAACTTTTCACAGGACGCAATACAGAGACAGAATTTCCGACGTAACTGATAGCCTTACCCGCTGAACGGTTTCATGTATTATATCCACGTACGTTCAGTTCCATTCATACTGGTCGCTCGTACAAATTCCTCTTGTGTGAAAGTGTTTCGCATCATAGAACTATGGCTGTCAGTTTTTTAACGTTTTCTGGTAGGTGCTGGACACACAGACGAACTGTTCTACTTATTTCCGAAAAACCCGTTCTACCCAGAAAATTATGAGTTATCAGACGAAGACAGGAAGATCGTTGGTACGTTGACTAAGTTGTGGACCAATTTCGCTAAAACTGGGTAAGTACATCTCTCAAAGAATTAAAATAAACTATCGATTTATTTGTACTAATTGCCTGTAAGCTAAATGCCAAGAAATTGCGCCTTCGTGAGTAGATTTAAAAATTTTATTCTGAGGAAGATAAATAGAATAAACACACATATACGTGAGAATTTTGTGTAGCGTGTACTCTTGTTTGTTGGTCTTAATGTACCTGACAGCGGCGCTGACCGATCTTGAAGTAAAGCAAGCATTGGACAATTACTGGCTAGCGTCTTCGCTAGCGGAAACCCGCGGACGGTGGAGATACCAAGTTTGCTCACGTGGACTCCTCTCTCTTGCTAACAACCTGCTTGAAGTCTACATCTACATCTACATTTATACGCCGCAAGTCACCCAACGGTGTGTGGCGGAGGGCACTTTACGTGCCACTGTCATTACCTCCCTTTCCTGTTCCAGTTGCGTATGGTTCGCGGGAAGAACGACTGCCGGAAAGCCTCCGTGTGCCCTCGAATCTCTCTAATTTTACATTCGTGATCTCCTCTGGAGGTATAAGTAGGGGAAAGCAATATATTCGATACCTCATCCAGAAACGCACCGTCTAGAAACCTTTACAGCAAGCTACACTGCGATTCAGAGTGCCTCTCTTGCAGAGTCTACCATTTGAGTTTGCTAAACATCTCCGTAACACTATCACGCTTACCAAATAACCCTGTGATCTTCTCTATCTCCTCCGCCAACCCGACCTTGTACGGATCCCACACTGATGAGCAATACTCAAGTATAGGTCGAACAAGTGTTTTGTAAGCCACCTCCTTTGTTGATGGACTACTTTTTCTAAGGACTCTTCCAATGAATTTCAATCTGGCACCCGCCTTACCAACAGTTAATTTTATATGATCATTCCACTTCAAATCGTTCCGTACCCATACTCCCAAATATTTTACAGAAGTAACTGCTACCAGTGTTTGTTCCGCTATCATATAATCATACAATAAAGGATCCTTCTTTCTATGTATTCGCAATAAATTACATTTGTCTATGTTAAGGATCAGTTGCCACTCCCTGCACCAAGTGCCTATCTGCTGCAGTTCTTCCTGCATTTCGCTGCAATTTTCTAATGCCACAACTTCTCTGTCAACTACAGAATCATCCGCGAAAAGCCACATGGAACTTCCGACACTATCTACTAGGTCATTTATATATATTGTGAAAAGCAATGGTCCCATAACACTCTGAAACCGATAATAGTGGCTAACGGGCAAAAATTCTAACAATCAAGGAAGTAAGGAGCCACTAGGATCGGGCGAGGAAGCAGGGCCAAGTGCTGGTACAAGTAACACAACACCTTACTTCTAATGCATTTATTAAGACTAGCTAAAATACAATATACAATCTGCCAAGATAATGAATATAGGGAGAATCAAACCTTAAGAAACTAGTTCATGAACAATTCAACATTGTACCACGCAACATAGTACTGCGTATGCCTTAAGGGCTGCAATCGCAAAAAAAGCCTGAAGGGCCAATTTAGCAAGAATACATATAACGTGTTCAGCCTGAAGGACTAGTAAATTTGCAAATCAAAATTCAGTTCACTTCAAAATTTAAGATATGAAAGGCCAATACCACAGACAATGAAAATATTCAAGTATAAACGTATGAACAGAAGATTTGAGCCTGAAGGGCCTCCAAAATCGTTAACTAGACTTTAGTTAAAGAGCATATTTTCCAACAGTTTAGGCAAGGCAGTGTGAAACAATAAAGATGTCTGAAGGGCCGTGCAACTTACAAGTAAGGGGCCTGAAGGGCCAAATTAACAAGATAAGAAAATCTTAACAATATCAACTGGAAAATAACAAGTGCTTATTAACAACTCGACCTTAAGGGCCAGGTAATAAATGAAATTAGTCAAAAAAATTCTGCAATAAGAAAGTAATGGCCAGGATTTTATCAGTAAACCAACCTTAAGGACCACAGTACACTAACAAGGGAGGTTAAGTATTAAAACTTGATTTCAAAGCCTTAAGGGCTTTAGAGCTTCCAAAAGGGGGGCCTGAAGGGCCAATTCATAAAGGTACTTAATAAACAGCTCAGCCTGAAGGGCTGGCCGATGGTTAAGTTTAGGCAAGTTCTCAAAAATAGAAGGCAAATCAACAGATTTATCAGTAATCGAGCCTTAAGAGCCACAGTACATTTAGAATCAACATTAAGCATTAAGAACTATCATACAGTGAAGCAGTGAAGCAAATTCCTAAAACTTAGCAACCTTAAATAAATCAATTGATACTGTTGTTGTGGTCTTCAGTCCTGAGACTGGTTTGATGCAGCTCTCCATGCTAATCTATCCTGTGCAAGCTCCTTCATCTCCCAGTACCTACTGCAACCTACATCCTTCTGAATCTGCTTAGTGTATTCATCTCTTGGTCTCCATCTACGATTTTCACCCTCCACACTGCCCTCCAATGCTAAATTTGTGATCCCTTGATGCCTCAGAACATGTCCTACCAACCGATCCCTTCTTCTGGTCAAGTTGTGCCACAAACTTCTCTTCTCCCCAATCCTATTCAATACTTCCTCATTAGCTATGCAATCTACCCACCTAATCTTCAGCATTCTTCTGTAGCACCACATTTCGAAAGCTTCTATTCTCTTCTTGTCCAAACTATTTATTGTCCATGTTTCACTTTCATACATGGCTACACTCCATACAAATACTTTCAGAAACGACTTCCTGACACTTAAATCTATACTCGATGTTAACAAATTTCTCGAAACGCTTTCCTTGCCATTGCCAGTCTACATTTTATATCCTCTCTGCTTCGACCATCATCAGTTATTTTGCTCCCCAAATAGCAAAACTCCTTTACTACTTTAAGTGTCTCATTTCCTAATCTAATTCCCTCAGCATCACCCGATTTAATTCGACTACATTCCATTATCCTTGTTTTGCTTTTGCTGATATTCATCTTATATCCACCTTTCAAGACACTGTCCATTCCGTTCAACTGCTCTTCCAAGTCCTTTGCTGTTTCTGACAGAATTACAATGTCATCGGCGAACCTCAAAGTTTGTATTTCTTCTCCCTGGATGTTAATACCTACTCCAAACTTTTCTTTTGATTCCTTTACTGCTTGCTCAATATACAGATTGAATAACATCGGGGAGAGGCTACAACCCTGTCTCACTCCCTTCCCAACAATTGCTTCCCTTTCATGCCCCTCGACTGTTATAACTGCCATCTGGTTTCTGTACAAATTGTAAATAGCCTTTCGTTCCCTATATTTTACCCCTGCCACCTTTAAAATTTGAAAGAGAATATTCCAGTCAACATTGTCAAAAGCATTCTCTAAGTCTACAAATGCTAGAAATGTAGGTTTGCCTTTCCTTAACCTTGCTTCTAAGATAAGTCGTAAGGTCAGTATTGCCTCACGTGTTCCAACATTTCTACGGAATCCAAACTGATCTTCCCTGAGGTCGGCTTCTACCCATTTTTCCATTCGTCTGTAAATAATTCGTGTTAGTATTTTGCAGCTGTGACTTATTAAACTGATAGTTCGGTAATTTTCACATCTGTCACCACCTGCTTTCTTTGGGATTGGAATTATTATATTCTTCTTGAAGTCTGAGGGTATTTCGCCTGTTTCATACATTTTGCTCACCAGATGGTAGAGTTTTGTCAGGACTGGCTCTCCCAAGGCCGTCAGTAGTTCTAATGGAATGTCTACTCCCGGGGCCTTGCTTCGACTCAAGTCTTTCAGTGCTCTGTCAAACTCTTCACGCAGTATCGTATCTCCCATTTCATCTGCATCTACATCCTCTTCCATTTCCATAATATTGTCCTCAAGTACATCGCCCTTGTATAGACCCTGTATATACTCCTTCCACCTTTCTGCTTTCCCCTCTTTGCTTATAACTAGATTTCCATCTGAGCTCTTGATATTCATACAAGTGGTTCTCTTTTCTCCAAAGGTCTCTCTAATTTTCCTGTAGGCAGTATCTATCTTACCCCTAGTGAGATAAGCCTCTACATCCTTACATTTATCCTCTAGCCATGCCTGCTTAGTCATTTTGCACTTCCTGTCGATCTCATTTTTGAGACGTTTGTATTCCTTTTTGCCTGCTTTATTTGCTGTGTTTTTATATTTTCTCCTTTCATCAATTAAATTCAATATTTCTTATGTTACCCAAGGATTTCTACTAGCCCTCATCTTTTTACCTATTTGATCCTCTGCTGCCTTCACTACTTCATCCCTCAGAGTTACCCATTCTTCTTCTACTGTATTTCTTTCCCCCATTCCTGTCAATCTGTCAATTGTTCCCTTGTGCTCTCCCGTAAACTCTGTACAACCAGGTCCCATCTCCTTAAATTCCCACCTTTTTGCAGTTTCTTCAGTTTTAATCTACAGTTCATAACCAATAGATTGTGCTCAGAGTCCACATCTGCCCCTGGAAATGTCTTACAATTTAAAACCTCGTTCCTAAATCTCTGTCTTACCATTATATAATCTATCTGATACCTTTTAGTATCTCCAGAGTTCTTCCATGTATACAACCTTCTTTCATGATTCTTGAACCAAGTGTTAGCTATGATTAAGTTATGCTCTGCACAAAATTCTACCAGGCGGCTTCCTCTTTCATTTCTTAGCCCCAATCCATATTCACCTACTATGTTTCCTTCTCTCCCTTTTGCTACTGTCGAAGTCCAGTCACCCAAGACTATTAAATATTCGTCTCCCTTCGCTACCTGAATAATTTCTTTTATCTCATCATACATTTCATCAATTTCTTCGTCATCTGCAGAGCTAGATGGCATATAAACTTTCACTACTGTAGTACGCATGGGCTTCATGTCTGTCTTGGCCACTATAATACGTTCACTATGCTGTTTGTAGTAGCTTACCCACACTCCTATTTTTTTATTCATTATTAAACCTACTCCTGCATTACCCCTATTTGATTTTGTATTTATAACCCTGTATTCACCTGACCAAAAGTCTTGTTCCTCCTGCCACCTAATTTCACTAATTCCCACTATATCTAACTTTAACCTATCCACTTCCCTTTTTAAATTTTCTAATCTACCTGCACGATTAAGGGATCTGACATTCCATGCTCCGATCCGTAGAACGCCAGTTTTCTTTCTCCTGATAACGACGTCCTGTTGAGTAGTCCCCACCCGGAGATCCGAATGGGGGATTATTTTACCTCCGGAATATTTTACCCAAGAGGACGCCATCACATTTAACCATACAGTAAAGTTGCATGCCCTCGGGAAAAAGTACGGCTGTAGTTTCCCCTTGCTTTCAGCCGTTCGCAGTACCATAACAGCAAGGCCGTTTTGGTTAGTGTTACAAGGCCAGATCAGTCAATCATCCAGAGTGTTGCCCCTGCAATTACTGAAAAGACTGCTGCCCCTCTTCAGGAACCACACGTTTGTCTGGCCTCTCAACAGATACCCCTCCGTTGTGGTTGTACCTACGATACGGCTATCTGTATCATTGAGGCACGCAAGCCTCCCCACCAACGGCAAGGTCCATGGTTCATGGGGGGAGGCAATTGATACTATCCAGCTTAAAACCTAGGGCAACAATTTATGCATATACTTCTAAAAGTACTTGCATAAAATCTAAATTTAAAAATGCCAACAATCGCACACCAACACGTCCAGTAAATTTACAAAAGTTTAACCACAGTTGCTGAGTATGAAATACAAGCTGCTGCAAGGCTACCAATCAGTCATCGTGCCCCAATATCATTATTTACAATCTTCAGGTAGCACGAAACAGGAAAAATACAAGGTGAGCCCCAAAGAGGAATTAAATGATGCCCTTCAATTACAAATCATTAAACTGCAGCTAAAGCTGCCACATTTCACAAACTGGCGTAAAAACCACCAGCTCAATCGACACAGTTCATATAGGCAAACATACATATATAATTCTCTAACCCTGTAAAATTTTCAGTCTAAAAGGGGGCTCATAATAACATACGGTATTAAAACAATCTTTAAGATAAATACATGCACCAGCAACTTTTAAGGTGTGCACAGCCACGTACTTGACAAATTTCTTTTCTTCCTCTCACATACATAGAACACGTAGGCTCGGAACTGACTACCAAACTGGTAACAACAATCAATAGATAGCCACCAATACATCAGTACCTAATTAGACAGTCTCCTATTGTGGCATGACAGAGCAACAGTTCACATTCACAGCCTTTGGTTCAAATGGCTCTGAGCACTATGGGACTCAACTGCTGTGGTCATCAGTCCCCTAGAACTTAGAACTACTTAAACCTAACTAAACTAAGGACATCACACACACCCAGGCGCGAGGCAGGATTCGAACCTGCGACCGTAGCAGCAGCGCGGCTCCGGACTGGAGCGCCTAGAACCGCACGGCCACCGCGGCCGGCTCACAGCCTTTGATTCAACATGTTCTACTATCCTTGTTGTACAGCATCGACCATGCCCGGAGTGCCTACTGCAATTTTTAACCAAGCAATTCACGCTCACGTCGATGCCTAACCGAGGAACCAGCCCAGCAGTACAAGAACAACCTACACACTCGAAGTCAAACTCCGCAAACGCAGTGCAGAACTAACATTCAACCTTTTCCTTCATAGGTTCAGAACCGACGAGCTAAACCGGTGGACGGAAAACACACAATGTCGGCGGCAGCAACATAAAGTAAGTCGCAAACACCACCCGAATACAAGGCAATAGCAAGTCAAAAGCACAACGGCAATAGCGAAATAGACTCAGCTTCAGTCCCGGAGGAAAACCTGCCACCCTCAGTGCTCAAAACATTCCCGGAGCAACCGTCCTCGGCGACTCCCACTATTCTCCGGAACAGCAACATGACAGCTCCTTATTTCAATTCTCTTCCGACAAGAACAAGCATAATCGGAGCTAACGGCTTCTCCAAGTCAAACACGCTATGCCGTAGAACCTCACGGTGGAATGAGCTGGCCGACACCACACAAACCACCGCAAGTAAGACAAACAAGCACTTCCGGAGTCGATGGCGTACTGCCACGCTTCACGGCTCAGTCACTCCACTCCACCGACCTAGAGGGCGTGGCATGAGACGAGTAGATCAGACGGTGCCGCCATCCGGAAAAGCGCCGGCGGGAAGCCAAGGCGTAACTAGGGCGCGTTTTTAAACGAGACGGACAGAAGCACGTCTCACAGTCCCCTGTGGCACGCCAGAGGTTACTTTAACGTCTGTACACATCTCTCCATTGAGAACAACATGCTGTGTTCTGTTTGCTAACAACTCTTCAATCCAGCCACACAGCTGGTCTGATATTCAGTAGGCTCTTGCTTTATCAGGCGACAGTGCGGAACTGCATCGAACGCCTTCCGGAAGTCAAGGAAAATGGCATCTACATGGGAGCCTGTATCTAATATTTTCTGCGCCTCATGAACAAATAAAGCGAGTTGGGTCTCACATGATCGCTGCTTCCGGAATCCATGTTGATTCCTACAGAGTAGATTCTGGGTTTCCAGAAATGACATGATACGCGAGCAAAAAACATATTCTAAAATTCTACAACAGATCGATGTCAGATATATAGGCCTATAATTTTGCGCATCTGCTCGACGACACTTCTTGAAAACTGGAACTACCTGTGCTCTTTTTCAATCATTTGGATCCTTCCGTTCCTCTAGAGACTTGCGGTATGCGGCTTTTAGAAGGGAGGCAAGTTCTTTCGCGTACTCTGTGTAGAATCGAATTGGTATCCCATCAGATCCAGTGGACTTTTCCCCTTTGAGTAATTTCAGTTGCTTTTCTATTCCTTGGACACTTATTTCGATGTCGGCCATTTTTTCGTTCGTGCGAGGATTTAGAGAAGGAACTTGGGATTTTCTGTCAAGTCGGTACATAGAATTTTACTTTCGTATTCACTGGGCGCTTCACGCTTGACATCGTTTAGCTTCTGTTTGTCTGAGAGGTTTTGGTTGCGTTTAAATTTGCAGTGAAGCTCTCTTTGCTTTCGGCGTAGTTTCCTAACTTTGTTGTTGAACCACGGTGGGTTTTTCCCGTCCCTCACAGTTTTACTCGGCACGTACCTGTCTTAAACGCATTTTACAAACTTTTTCCATAAACACTCAACATTGTCAGTGTCGGAACAGAAATTTTGTTTTGATCTGTTAGGTAGTCTGAAATCTGCCTTCAAATTACTCTTGCTAAACAGATAAACCTTCCTCCCCTTTTTTATATTCCTATTAACTTCCATGTTCAGAGATGCTGCAGCGGCCTTATGATCACTGATTCCCTGTTCTGCACTTACAGAGTCGAAAAGTTCGGGTCTGTTTGTTATCAGTAGGTCCAAGATGTTATCTCCAAGAGTCAGTTCTCTGTTTAATTGCTAGAGGTAATTTTCGGATATTGCACTCAATATAATGTCACTCGATGCTCTGACCCTACCACCCGTCCTAAACATCTGAGTGTCCCAGTCTATATCTGGTAAATTGAAATCTCCACCTAAAACTATAACATGCTGAGAAAATTGATGTGAAATGTATTCCAGATTTTCTCGCAGTTGTTCTGCCACTAATGCTGCTGAGTCGGGAGGTCGGTAAAAGGAGCCAATTATTAACCTAGCTCGGTTGTTGAGTGTAACCTCCACCCACAATAATTCACAGGAACTATCCACTTCTATTTCACTACAGGATAAACTACTACTAACAGCGACAAACACGCCACCACCGGTTGCATGCAATCTATCCTTTCTAAACACCGTCTGTGCTTTGTAAAAATTTTGGCAGAATCTATCTCTGGCTTCAGCCAGCTTTCCGTACCTATAACGATTTCAGCTTCGGTGCTTTCAATCAGCGCTTGAAGTTCCCGTACTCTACCAACCCAGCTTCGACAGTTTACAATTACAATACCGGTTGCTGCTTGGTCCCTGCATGTCCTGACTTTGCCCCGCACCCTTTGAGGCTGTTGCCATTTCTGTACTTTCCCGAGGCCATCTAACCTAAAAAACCGCCCAGTCCACGCCACAAAACCCCTGCTACCCGTGTAGCCGCCTGCTGTGTGTAGTGGACTCCTGACCTATCCAGCGGAACCCAAAACCCCACCACCCTATAGCTTAAGTCGAGGAATCCACCTGCAGTGCCTATCCCCATTAACTGGCATTCTGCCATTAAGTGTTACACTGGTTGGCTTCATATCTAGCATTAATGTTGCCAGCTGCACATCTTGCTTAGCCAACGACCCGAAGTAGTATCGTTTATCGGCTGGTACTGAATCAACTCCAAACATTCCTTGGTTCTTTCTTCCTGTTAACAAATACTACAAAGAGGAAAACGGAAACTGCTCAAAGCGTAGCGCCGTTAACTAAAAGTGGGTCAGAAGTAAAGGTACTTAAACTGCCATCTAGTATACGGGAAGTGGAAGCTTATCACGTTCAGCTTTTGTAATCAGTAATTATTAAGTCCTGAAGCCGGTTCTTAATGCCTTGACTCTTGTTACACAACATAAACTCTTCCTGGAAGAGGTGTTGCAGTTCAGGGTAACTCTACAGATATGCATCATATTGAGGTGGTCAGTCGAAGAACGAGTTCTTGCTCTTGTGAGATTCTACTACAGTGACAAGAAAATGTTACGTTAAGACAGCACAAAACTAGACCACAGTGTAAATTAAATTATGCATGTAATCACACTATTTCCATGACTTTTCCTCAGCGATAACGACAGAATATCCCGAGGGCCGCTGCTAGTGGAACGCACCGTACAGCCTACATCCGCACTTCCTCAGAGTGGTCGCACCTCCAGTTACAGTCAAGACGAATGTGAGGAAAGCATAAAGCGAGATAATGGCCTGTGCGATGTGGGTAGCCGATGCCACTCTTCGATGGATTACCTGAATTTGTCCCAAATTAAGTATCGTGCTTGGTAGCAAAAGACGACCGGATTCACTCCGCGAAGATCACTGAATACGTCCAATGCTGCGGTCCAAAGAGTTCTCGTTTTTAAGGCAAAAGCCATCTCCAAAACATTCCTTCTTAGCAGTTCCGAAACCTGTACGAAAAATTGGAATAGAGATCAACATAAACATCATTTCCGCCCTTTTCATTCCTCATGAAAACCACACATTTCATGTTGTACCATCATACGGCGAGACTTTCAGAGCTGGGGGTCCAGATTGCTGTACAACCGGTACCTCTAATACCCAGTGGCACATCCTCTTGCATTGATGCATGCCTGTATTCGTCGTGGCATACTATCTACAAGTTCATCAAGGCACTGCTGGCCATATTGTCCCACTAAGCAACTGCGATTCAGCGTAGATCCCTCAGCGTGGTTGGTGGGTCATGTCATCCATAAACAGCACCTTTCAATCTGTGCCAGGCATGTTTGATAGCGTTCATGTCTGGAAAACACGCTGGCAACTCTAGTCGAGCAATGTCGTTACCCTGAAGGAAGCCATTCACAAGATGTGCTCGCTGGGGGCGCGAACTGTCGTCCATGAAGATGAATGCCTCACCAACATGCTGCTGACATGGTTGCACTATCGGTTGGAGGATGGCATTCACGTTTCGTACAACTGTTACGGCGCCTTCCATGACTACCAGTGGCGTACGTCAGCCCCAGATAACGCCACCCTAAAACAGCAGGGAACCTCCATCTTGGTGCACTCGCTGGACAGTGTGACTAAAGCGTTCAGCCTGACCGGCTTGCCTCCAAACACATCTCCAACGATTGTTTAGTTGAAGTCATATGTGACACTCATCGCTGAAGAGGACATGATGCCAATCCTGAGCGATCCATTCGGCATGTTGTTGGGCCCGTCTGCACCGCGCTGCATAGTGTCATGGTTGCAAAGATTGACATCGCCATGGACGTCGGGAATGAAGATGCGCATCATGCAGCCTATTGTGCACAGTTTGAGTCGTAAAACGACGTCCTGTGTCTGCACAAAAAACATTATTCAACATAGTGGCGTTGCTGTCAGGGTTCCTCCGAGCCATAATCCGTAGGTAGCGGTCATCTACTGTAGTAGTAACCCTTGGGCGGCCTGAGCGAGGCATATCATCGACAGCTTCTGTCTCTCTGTATCTCCTCCATGTCTGAACAGCATCGCTTTGGTTCATTTCGAGACGCTGGGACACTTTCCTTGTTGAGAGCCCTTCCTGGCACAAAGCACAAATGCGGACACGATCGAACCGCGGTGCTGACCATCTAGGCATGGTTGAACTACAGACAACACGAGCCGTGTACCTCCTTCCTGGTATAATGACTGGAACTGATCGGCTGTCGGACCTCGTCTGTCTAATAGGCTCTGCTCATGCATGATTGTTTACGTCTTTGGGCACATTTAGTGACATCTCTGAACAGTCAAAGGGAGTATGTCTGTAATACAATATCCACAGTCAACAACTATCTTCAGAAGTTCTGGGAACCGGGGTGGTGTAAAACTTTTTTTGATGTGTGTATAAGTCTACAATGGTGCAGAACTCTATATATAACCAACTGGTCAGAACCATATCGTCCACTTTTTCGATATCATCTGTGGTTGCAGCTTAGTACATTCTTCATGTGGTTCATAAGAAAAGTACATCCTTTTGTAAACTACCCAACATGAAGAAGTAGGAGTTTACCATATTTTTATGAATGTCTGTTGGGAATGAATTATGGAAACCAAAAATTGTATGACGAAAGAGTATTCAAGTTCATCTGAACACACACAAGCAGCGCGACTGCTTTATTATTTATTATCACATATTATTCATTTTTACCTATAATTCCTTATTAGTCTATATTCGAAACACAGAAGCTATTTGACGTGCAAGTATTTTGTGGAATTAGTATTAAATACATCACTGCCTGCGACGGCTGTGAAAATATTGAGTCTTATGAACCTAATTCCTTGTGAATCACTTTAACCGGTGGAAATGCATTCACACCCTTGAGAATTTACTCTATATGGCAACGCCTGCTTGTTCTAAGACATGATACTGGTATCTTAAAGTCTTCTTCTTATGAGGGTGGTCTGTTCTAGGAGACAAGAATACATTTATGGTGGTCGAGCATACTGTTTCCACCAATATTACACATAAACCCTCCCATTTTGGTGTTTTTCTTAGTGACTTTGTTGGTTTTTCAGGAACCCAACTCCAGATGGTGAGTCTTTAACGTGGCCGAAAGTTGCGTCTGACGATGAACCGGAGTACTTGGAAATCGGTAAAGAACTAAAAGCAAAGAGGGGTTTCGCCAAGGAGCGTATGGAATTCTGGCGATCTGTGACTCCTTTATGGGATTTTGGAACTGGTAAAGCCCTTAGGGACGAACTTTAGTTGCCAGAAGCTGAAATTTCTTATTGTATTTACTATACAATGTAATAAAATTTATAAATTATTGTTTAATTTATTGTAGCATGAATTATTGATAATGTTAGTTTACACGTCGTGCACACAGATTTTCTTTCCAAGAGCGTTCGTATCACAACTATTAAGGGGTTGACTTATTTGCATGACCACATTACACATAACAGTGCCAGCAGGTTTTGTTTCTATCACAAAAAAAAAGAAAAGTACTTTTCTACTTTGTAGACCGTCACTCAGAGACAAAGTTATTACAGTGTTACTAAAATCCTCTTACAGGCTCTTGGAGAGGGGCGGTGTAGAGGGGTATCTGTGGAGGGGAAAACGAACAAACGTGTAAAAGAGTGTGCATCAATTTTCTGCGCTAGTGGGGTGCAAGAGCCATAGTTACAGGTGTTACAACAACGGAACGTTAGGCCTACCCTGAGTGGTAGGGAAGAGAACCGCATACAGCGAATCTCGTGTGTACCTTAGCAGTGAACATGGTCAACACTTTGGTTATTTGATTAAAAATTTAATACTTGCCAGAACCAAAGCACATTGCTATCATTGTCTCACCAAACTGACTGTAAAAAACACATTGTGATACAAATAACGTGCATGTTTCAGTGATTTTGCCATTGGTTGGGTAACCCTTCACGAGGCTTAGCTGCTATACTGAATGTGAATATTTCCTATAGTGAGGACTTAAAGATCCTCCAATTTCTATTTCGCATAGCTGTAAAATGTCCTCTTTTAATAGAAGTTTGCATGTTTTTAATTTTTTGTCCTATTACTAAGGGGCTTTCTTGTGCGTCATTATCTGTGTCCTCATTAAAATAAAATTTGCTTGTCACTCGTGAAGTAAAATTTGTCTCATCTCTTGATTCCCCGGCTTTTAGTTATCGGTTTTTGAATTGCTCCTACTTTTAATGTGCCCCTTTAGTGCTACTGCTTCTAGCTGTTTATTGGTGTGGGCTTTAAGGTTTAGCTACTTGCCATTTAGTTTAGTAGCTAGTTGTTTTTAATAAGAGTGGCACATGTGTATGTTCTTGTAACTCATGACTGCGCCACGTTATTCGACATCGCCATATGAAACCCCACTAAGTTAAAAATGTGCATGTTACTCATGGAAAGGGAAAAAATTTCATTGTGTTTCACGGTTTACACATAAGCTTTAAGTGGCTGGCTTCCAGTTAGGAGTCTTACGACACTTCTTTACTGCCTCTGTTCAGGACGTTCCTTTACCACTCATAATGTACTCATAACACTCTTCACGCAGCTTTCCTGTAATGTCTTTTTTTGTGCATGTTAATCCCTAATTTAAACTGTGAACGGCCGGGCTAGTTGGTCACGCGTTGTTCTTCAACAGCAGTATTTTTGCCACTCCTGTTTACTAGTTTGCTTCTTCCTTCGCGTACGCTGCTTAGTGCTCTGTGCTCGCTGGCGGTACACCGCGTCCTATACTCGTCCATCGCGGTGTTCAGTGTCACAGCACGAAGTGTAAGTGTCTTGGTGTTCATTGCCCATTTCTTTACCCAGGCAGTCGTCCATAGTATTGTCTGGTATCGATTTGGCATTGATTTAGGTTTTACGCACCTAGCCCGACCGTTGTTTTCTAAAACGTTATATGAAATATCTTTTTGTATTCTTATATGTACTACTGCGAGTAAAAATCATTATTAGCTTCAGTCTCTTGTTTATTTTCAGTATCACACCTGATGGGCACGCAAGAGCCCGAAACCGGTCGTGGTTTACGTACTGAAAAATAAAAGAAACCTTACAAGTGAAGCACTATTTTCAACCGCTACTATAGTGCTCAGTTGCGGATGTTCCTCCAGCAGGATTATTTCATTTAGCACTTCAGAGTGGCATTTTTTCGGTGGGCACAACTCTCATCAGTTCGGTAGGCTCTGGGTGTCAGCGCTGTTTACCTTCACAGCTTGTTCGTGGTATGAAGGATGTTCACATGTCCAGGATGTTGCATAAAAAGAGGCGTCTAGAGATCTATCGTCACAAGCCTTTACAAATGGGAATGACAGAAGAGAGGGATGGGAATTACCGGCATCTATTATGCAGTCGCATAATCGATTGGTACTGCAATTTTACTTTGAAACCACATTACAATACCATACAGAAAGAATTGAAAAATACAGTTCATCACGCGACAGCAAAATAGTGCTAAGATCGACAGACAGGATTCGTTGTTCTGTACACGAAGAGGCACTTTGTGATAAATTTGCAGGTGTAGCGCACATGAAGAAATTGATGGCATGAAGTGTGAAGTTGCTGAACTCCCATGCATTATTCTACTGTTAGTTGCAACAGTTTTCGATGGATTTGAACAGAGAATATGGAGAATTTATATATTACTGAAAAGTACGTTGGTTCAGTGAGGGAAAATGCTGGAAAGATTTTTCAATTTGAAACCCGCTATTTTTGTATTTTTGAAGGAATAAGTAGTGCAGGAATGAAAAATAGAACATCTAGAATGGATTGAGGACCTCACATAATTAAGTGGACTTGGCTGCCCACTGCCCCCAGTAAGACCAGTAAGACACTGAAACGTGAGAAACAATTTACTTCTGACTTCATCGGGATGCATTTTTTTAAAAAAAAATCGCTTTGTAGGAGGAACAAATTTTGACAAACATAATCCAGTTCCCCAAGTCACTGGCGTCAAAGAAAACGCGAGGTTTGAAGAATTAATTGTGGTCTTGAAAGAATTACGACGGTAGTTTTCTAAACGTTTGGAGGATATTGCCAGCTTCACCTGTTTTTGAGCTACATTTTTAGTTGAAAGCTCCCTCGGGCATGTGCAAATGCAATGATTCATCTACACTGTAATTCCCGTTTTGAAGATACCATCCTTTCACGTTAAAACTGCCTATGCCGTCTACATTGTTTTCCTCAGGCAGATTCCATGCCTCCTTCATTAAGTTTCAGAAGTGCTTCGATCCGCATACATTTGTGGAAGACGTTATTTTCGATTATGAAACTAAATAAGTCACAATTACATGGCAAACTAAGTGCAGAAATCCATGAAATTGTCTGCGGCTGTCCATTGGCCGACATTTCGTACCAGGTAAAGATTATGTCTTCAGTGGGCTAAAAATAATTAAATAATACTGAAAATTTGTTTTGTCTGTGATCTGTGTTTTTGAGAAATGTGAAATATAAAACTGCATCGCCGTTTAAATTCGGGCACATTCACAGTTCCTATAATCTCCTTTCTCACGTTCAGACAGCGTGCCGTGGCAGTGGACGCAGTGTGCTGGCAAGCTGACCGCTATGACACTTGCGGTAGGGCACGCCCCTGGTCTAAATTATCTAAGTATCAGCAAGTTATGTGCATTTCAATAAAATTATTAGCTGAAATAACGAAAAATATTAATAAACATGATAAAAATGGTTGTATTCTTTCAAATCACTGATGCAGGCTATGCGACAACGGGAATGCAGCTAGGTGATGTCGTCAACAACCAACGATATGCAACAAGAGCTCACCCTGCTGTTTTCTAGGCAAAACTGCAGCAAGTAAGCGCTTTGATGGCGTATTAAAACCTTGGTTTCCACAGAAATTCCGTCAAGATAACACACGCGTCCGCGCTCGCTCGCACACACACACACACACACACACACACACACACACACACACACACACACTGTAAGCACTAGCGCCATCGCAAGCCAAAGATGACCGACGTCGGAATTTATTGATATTAAAATTAATAACCAACGAGTGAGGTAGAATAAATTCTGTCCCTCCGTTTTTTGACAAGTGAGAGAGCAGGATCCCATGCAGAATTCAAGCAAAAATCCCAACTTCATTTATAAGGTTACTTGCTGATTTATTTTCAACGGCTTCGTTTATAACACCAACCCAATTGCTGGAAGTGCACGCCAGAATCTGTGTTGTATTCCGTAGGACAACCAGTGTCAACACAATGTTCTGCAATGGCGGATTTGATAGATGGTTGTAAGCGCGTGTGCTGCTTATGCTCAGTACATTGGTTCTCCACAGTCCTGACAATCTGACCTGTATATGACATGCCAAAACAGCAAGGAATATGGTAGACACCCGTCTTATGCAAAACAAGATATCCTTTACGGAACCTAAGAGAACCCTCTTCTGGGATGGTGGTCGAAAAACACACTTCATATCATATTTCCGTAAAATACTACCAATCCTGTTCGTACTGCTCCATGCTTAAGGCAAAAAGGCCACTTTGGTGCGACCTCGGTATTACCATCGTCCGCAGCTCGTGGTCGTGCGGTAGCGTTCTCGCTTCCCGCGCCCGGGTTCCCGGTTTCGATTCCCGGCGGGGTCAGGGATTTTCTCTGCCTCGTGATGACTGGGTGTTGTGTGATGTCCCTAGGTTAGTTAGGTTTAAGTAGTTCTAAGTTCTAGGGGACTGATGACCATAGATGTTAAGTCCCATAGAGCTCAGAGAGCCATTTGAACCCATTTTTGTATTACCATCATTCACTCGGTACACAGATGATCGACAGCGCAAAGCACATCTAATCTGTCTTTCATTATAACCATTCTGACCAAAGGTGACTACGAGATGGGCCAACTCAGCTGACAAACTCTGAGGGTCCGAGATGACATTGGCCCTGTGAACCAAGGTACGAAGTTCCCCTTCCGTGATGGAGACCTACAGATAGAAATCAGTATGAGTAGGCTTCCTACAAACAGCGTATCCCAACGTACGGTCCACCTTTCTCCTCACTAATCCATCAAGGAAGGGAAGACAGCCATACTTTTCCACCTCCAATGTGAAGCGAATATTCAGGTTGATTCAATTCAGGTGTCCTAAAAAGTCATTCAAATTCTCACTGGTATGACGCCAAATGACAAAAGTGTTGCGAGAAAAACTAGCAGCTTCCTGAAGAGAGTTTCTTGTAGAAGGAGACTATCAAGAGTCTCAGTTCTTACCCCTTAGGTTATGTGGCGTCACGATGGAACACAAGGAAGTGGTTCCTCTTCGTCTGATTGTAACATTGGTGCTCCGAGATACCTTGTAGCAAAACACGTTGCTACTCTGTTAAGCCCTATAGCAGATCGTTGTGAGCATCACATTAAGAACTCGGTGGATTTCTTGCATCGATTACAGGGAATCTGATATTCTAATCAGTTTTGACGTGGTCCCCCTGTTCTCTAGCATACCTCTGTCTGATAAATTAGGGGTGATTGAGGTAAGGTTTAGTGCTGTTTTGACGCACCTATTTTGACATGTGTTGACTTCGACTTAGTTTTTATTCAATGACCAGTACTACTAGCAGACAGATGGACTCACCTATTATCGCCTGTCATCACCTATTATCGCCAATTTCGAGGAACGTGCATTGGAGTCGGCAGCTTCGAAATCTACATGTTTTTCAGATATGTAGATGATACTTTTGTGGTTTGGCCTCATGGCAGGACAATTTGAACGACGTTTTAGAACACCTGAATTCAACTCACCCAAATATCCATCTCACGATGGAGGTGAATAGGATGGCTGTCTTCCCTTCCTCGATATGTTGGTGCGGATGAAGATGGACCATACGTTGGGATATGCTGTTTATAGGAAACCTACTAACATCGATTTGTATCTGCAGGCTGCCAGTTTTCACTGTACGTCTTGGAAGGAGTGCTTGTACCTTGGTTCGGAGGTACCATGTCATCTCGGACCCTGAGAATTTGTTAGCTGAGACGGCCCATATCGAAGTCACCTTTCATCAGAATGGTTATAATGAAAGGCGTATCAGACGTGCTTTGCGCTGTCGATCATCTGTGCATCGAGTGAATGATGATAATACCGACGTGCCACCAAAGTATACTGTCTTTTTGCCTTACGCAGGGAGCACTTCGAATAGGACTGATAGTATTTTACGGAAATATGATGAGAAGTTGTTTTTCGAGCATCATATCAGATTAGGAATTTGTATGTCCATCCTTGCGATTGGAGATCTGAGCGACTTCGGCCGTTCACTTACGTAATAAAACGGAACACCTACAGCCATCCTTGCGTGTCATTTATTATATGGTACTGAAGCATCGAAACTGCTAGCTATATAACAAATGACATCATAAGGATGGCTGTAGGTATGCCATTTTTTAAAATATCACGTCAGGATCCTTCTAGGTTTCGTAAAGGATATTCTGGTTTGCCAAAGGCTGATGTCTACCATATTCCCTTGCAGTTGTGGCATGTCATATATTGGTCAGACCATTAGGACTGTGGAGGTCCGGTATACTACGCATAAGCAGCACACACGCTTACAACAGCCGAACAAATCCGCCTTTGCAGAACACCGGTCACTCTAGGCAATATCACGACACGGAAATTCTGGCATGCACTTCCAGCTATTGGGACAGTGTTAGTATGGAAGCTCTTGATATTACATTAGCGAATAACCTTATAAGAACCAATGGTGATTTTTGTTTGAATTCTGCATGGAATCCCTTCTTTCACTTGTCAAAAACAGATGGGCAGAGTTTATTCTACCTCAACCTTTGATTATTAATTTCATTATCGATAATTTATGATGCCGGTCATCTTTGGTTTGTGATGGCGCTAGTATTTAAAGTGTGTGTGTGTGTGTGTTTTATCTTTACGGAGTCTCTGAGAAATTCACTAGCACAGAGCTTACTTGAAGCAGTCTTCCCTTGAAAATAGCAGGGTGTGCTCGGCAGTTGTCGACGATGTCACCCGGCTGCATTCCTGTAAGTTACATGGACAGATGATTTATTCAGTCCATTAAGACATGCAAGCAATTAAAATGATGATCCTACAGACATGCATTAAAGCATAAAATAATAATGATAATCGTAGACAGATACTATAAACATTGTGTGACTGTGTATTTAAAGTGATAGCAGATTCCCCAGATACTAAATAAAATCCCAGCTGGATCACTGATACTCAGTTCCGTTCAGCCCAAATTCTTCCAAGTGTGAAGAAAATTTTAAGTGCTCGCGGAACAGCTCGGCAGCCAAAACCTATCACTTCACAAGTCCTAACCCCAGGCTAGCAGTTGCCCAATGTGTACCTTACCTCCGAGACCAGTCCTCAAGAAACGACCGCCTGAGGCAGAATGAATGACCTATAGCGACAGTTCGCTCGCCTTTTTAAGCCCTCAGTTTGACCACGAAAATTCACAATAAGCGCAAAATACTTTAAATGGATCGCCATTTGAAATATATATAGTTTACAATTACAACATCATATTATATGAACCGTCTTTGTCTCTCAGTCCCATCAGACAATACACAGTATCTTAGGTCTCATAGTTTATGCACAATTTGTTAGAACATGAAATTTGAGCACACACGCTCAAGATAAATGACAAATAAATTGTTGCTGATACATGATAAACAGTAAAAATGGCCTGCTCAATATAAGTTTCTCATTGTGGTCTATTCAATGGTAGTGTCGAAAATTACATTGAAAGTTCGACCTTCAATTGACTAATGTTTTTATTATAGGCTGAATTAATATCTTCTTAAATAAACAAGATATCATTTTATATATATATATATATATATATATATATATATATATATATATATATATATATATATATATATATATGATACATCGTTATGCAGGGAAAGGTACAAGGGATATAAAGCTGCTTTCAGTTTCTGTGCAAGTGTGGTGAGTGCTATGTTCTGACACATTTGCGTAATTAAAGAGATAAGAAACATGTTATAATTAAAGAATAAAATATGTATATACGATACATGGTTACGTAGGGAAAGGTACAAGGAATATAACGCTGTGTTCATTTTCTCTGCAAGTGTGGTGAATACAATGTTGTGATACATTTACATAATTAAAGAGATATGAAACATGTAATAATTCAATGAATAAAATATTCAGAGATGTGTAACTTTCAGTTGAATATAGCTAGCGCCGTTTTCTACCATTCAACATCTTCTTTGTAAAGATCGCATGAAGTGTACAACAAGTAATAATTTATAATTGTCTCTGCTTTCTTATTAATTTACGGGCTGGCATAACTCCTACACTTTTTATAATATACACAATATATTACGGTCTCAGTAAATATTCTTCAGTGCAGTGATTACAGATGTGTTTGGCTTTGTGGCATGGTGAATCTTTTCTGGAGAAGATGGTAGAGGATTTAAGATCTGTTTGCAAAGACTTGGCCAAGAAAACACTGTGGTTGTAGTGGGTGTGCCAGACCATAATACTGACAGTGATCCTAGGTACAACCTGGAGTGCGACCTGGTAAAGACAGCAATCAGCATCGAGATATTCCATTGTTGAGTTTGTATCTGTTCTGAGACGCCACGGCTGACCTCATTGGAACTCTTCTGTCAGGAGAGTAATTCTGGAGTTGCAGTGGCTGCTTATTTCAGGTGCCGGGTCATATATTGTCGTGGTTCCTGTTGATTCTGTCGGTAGCTGTGGCTGCACTTGGCATGGCATTCATCTCAACAGGAAAGGTAAGTGTAAATGTGTGGATTAATAACAGAAAATTGAAGGTGGCAGCCACTGTCATGAGTGATAAAATGGCAACGGTTACAGGTACCAGAGGAGCACCTTTTTTTAGGGTAAGGATAAAAAGAAAGATAAAAATTTATAAGGGAGGTTCAGATTTTAAAAGAAACCAAACAACATAATTCTAGCGTACTGCACCAGTGTAACCAGCTGTTGGTTAAAAATCTTCACCAATCATGAGATATTTTGCTTCCATCCAATTTTATATCAGTCATTGTAAAATGTCGGGTACCTGTATTCCTTAAAACATTCGACGGCTTTGAAGTAAAACAAAAGAACTTCTTAGCTGCATTGGTGAATGAGCGTCGACAAACACAGTTGACATAATCTGCCTCTTCTTAGTATATACATTGGTCGAGCAGAATATTACGAGCAACTACCCAACAGCAGGTATGTCCATCATTAGCACAGTTAACAGCGGTGACTGGTCGTGACATGGAAGAAATTAGGCCTTGGTAGGTCGCTGGACGGAGTTGGCGCCACATCTGAACACAGAAATCATCTAATTCCCCAAGAAATGGTTCAAATGGCTCTGAGCACTATGGGGTTTAACTTCTGAGATCATCAGTCCCCTAGAACGTAGAACTACTTAAACCTAACTAACCTAAGGACATCACACACATCCATGCTCGAGGCAGGATTCGAACCTGCGACCGTAGTGGTCGCGCGGTTCCAGACTGTAGCGCCTAGAACCGCTCGGCCACTCCAGCCGGCAATTCCCGTAGATTCCGAGGAGGGGGGCGATGAGCTCTGACACTACGCTCAGTCACAACTACAGTGTGTTTGATTGGGTTCAGATCTGGCGAGCAGGGTAGACAGCACATCAACTGGAACTCGCCACTGTGTTCCTCGAACCGCTCCATCGCAATCCTGGTCTTGTGACATGACGCATTATCTTGTTGAAAACTGCCACTACCATTGGGAATCATGATCGTCATGAAGGGACTGCAAGCAGTGTACGATACTCCTTCGCCATCATGGTGCCTTGCACGAGCTCCATCGGTCCAATGGATGGCCACGTGATTATCCCCAGTGGATATTGGAGTTGCTGCCAGCTTGTGTCCGTCCTGCAGTACAGGTGTCAAGGAGCTGTCCCCCTGGAAGACGACGGATTCGCTCCCTTCCATCGGCATGTGGTAGAAGATATTGGGATTATCAGATCATGCGACTCTCTGTCACTGAGCCAAAGACCAGTGGCGATGGTCACGTGCTCATTTCAGTTGTAGTTCCAAATGTCGTAGTGTTAATATTGGCATAAGCGTAGGTCGTCGGAGGCTCATCGTTAGGAGTATTCAGTGCACTGTGTGTTCAGATACATCTTTTCTCTGCCCAATTCCACGACATCTCGATATGTTCAAGACACTCACCATAGCACTCCTCGAACACTCGAGACGTAGTGCAGTTTACGACATGCTCATGCCGAACTTTCAGGCCATCACACTCTACCCTCTGGCAAACTCAGATGCATCGTCACCATTCTACACACGGACAGCATGCTCACTGATACTGCATGCACCGTGTGTGTCTGACTAGCAGTCAGTCCTCAACAGGTGACGCTGCTGTTGCATGGATGGGTTTATGTCGATAGTAAGTCGGTTGTCACGATTTTCTGGCTGATCAGGGAATGTGTTAAGTGTTACAGGATGTAGAATGACCGTACACCGAACACCTACAGGTAACTTCGATCTGTTCATAAATCACTTTGAATGCTCTACTGGCCCATTTTTTTAAGTATTTTATGCTGATAATTTTAACATTACTTTTGTTAACTTGTCTATTAAGAATCTATTACAGTCAGTGTCACTATCATTCGACTTAATGCTTACTGTAACCTTTCCAACTGGGATAGCAAATTGCTCGCAACCAATCGTTGGTAATATGTTTATAGAGAGATCTAATGAACAAAATTATATCACAAAACGAATAGTCAATAGTCTCTCAGACCAACACAATGCTGTACCTTTTGTTAAATGTTAATACACTGAAAAAGAGATAAAATCTGCTAAATCTGAATTCAAGAGAGTGGTCACTAATTGATTATATTAGGATACTCCTCAAAGACATGAACTGAAGTAATGTATACAAGCCGGCTGCTGTGGCCGAGCGGTTCTAGGTGCATCAATCCGGAACCGCGCTGCTGCTACGGCCGCAAGTTCGAACCTTGCCTCGGGCATGGATATGTGTGATGTCCTTAGGTTAGTTAGGTTTAGTAGTTCTAAGTCTTGGGGACTGATGACCTCAGGTGTTAAGTACTATAGTGCTTAGACCCATCTGAACCATTTTGATGTATGCAATGCTCATGGACTGAATCTAAATACTGTTTTCTCCGACAATTACGCCATATTAGATCAAAGTCGACAAAGCTATACTAGGAAAAAAGGTGTCTTCTAAAACAAAAACTGAAAAGTATCTCTCAGTCACAAAAAGCTTTGTTGTTAGTGTTACATCTCATTACAAGACATACTGCAAAATATTGAAGACGGACATCAAAGCAGATGCTCTATGAGAAAACGATAATCACTTCAAACAAAAAAAATAAAGATGTAGTGAAGAATGAGACGTGTAGAACAAGATATGAGGAGGACTAAGTAACTTTAAGAACAAATGATACGTTGGTAATAGAAGTGCGCAGTGTTGCAAAATGTTTTAACAAGTAGTTCTTAACTGTTATTGAACAGACGGGGTTTTTAGTTTCAGCAGATTCTGTCACGGAGTATCTCATTCCAGTCATTAAAAATAACATGAATATGGCCCTCACTATACCTGGTGCGGATATATACACCATAAAATTTATTAAAATCAAGAAATTCTAGTGGTTATTATAAAATATCAACAAAGTACATGAGTGTGCTTCTTAGTGCAGTAACATATATCAGTGTAACTCCTCATTTATCAGGGAAACATTTCCCATATGTCTGACATTAAGAAAGAAGACAAATAAATGTCGTCAAATATCCATCACTCTCAATTTTGCCGGCATTTTCGAAAACTGTATAAAAGATAGTACACAACTCACTCTTTAAATAACAAATAATATATTTTCAAAGTTACAGTTCGGCTTTCATAATGTCCCTGACAGTGAGAAGGTTGTCTAAACAACAGTAAGGACATACTTAATTTATTAGACAATAAATTAAAGGCTACTGGAATATTTTGTGAACTCTCAAAGGTATTTGATTGTGTATATCACACTATCCTTTAAAGTAAATTAGAATATAACAGCATAACAGGAAATGCTACAAAATCGTTCAAATACTACATCTCTGACAGGAAACAAAGGGTGTCATTAGAAAGGGAGTATTTAGCTTCAGGCATCGTCCAATATTGAACTAATTACATATGGTGTTCAACAAGGTTCCACCTAAGGCCTCTTACTTTTTCTTGTGTATATCAATAATCTTTCATCTATGACATTGATTTCAAGTTCGTTTTGCTTGCAGGTGATACAAACATTGCTATAAAGAGCATATTAAGTATAAAGGTAGTCTCAGAAAAATTAGTTAGCGAAATTTTCATGATTCTGATTCAATTCTTTGTCATTAAGCATTGAAAAAGATGCACTAAATGGTTGTAAGAGTTTTCCCCCCATCCCTGCCTAAAATATGACTAAAGACAGACAAAGGAAGTTGGCAGTGTTAAATTCTTGGGATTACAGCTTGATAAGAAATTCAAGTGGGGGAAACATACCGTACAATTGCTTTAACATCCAAGCAAATCATTGTTTCCAACGTGAATATCATATTTTCTTGGGAAAAATTATGGGGCCAAGCTGAAGTCTTCTGGGTCCAAAAACGTGTAACAAGAGATACTGTATTTTTTCAGCTTGAAGAAAGACGACTTTTCGGCCAAGACTGTATTTGTAAAACCACTATTTACAATGACTGGTTTCGGTAAACAATCTTACCATCACCCTGTCTGTGAACAGTGTACATAAGGCGAGAAACATATTACATTATGGAAACTAGCTACATGTCATTAGTACAATACATGATCGAATTATTATTACCTCAGGTTAATACAATCAACGTTAAAATTAGTGCTTACAAAATGTTTCGTCAAATTCATCCATCCCATATTACAGATCTTATAGTATATCGCTGATGCAAGAGCGCCGCTGAACCAACACAAAGCGAAAGTTACTACAGAACATTGTATCCTCCCCACACGTAAAATTTAATCACCACAACCTCTCAACAAAAACGTGAACATAAATAATTCGCGTGACCTGAGAAAAAAACTGGTTCCCATTTAATGTACCCACAAAATTCTTTTCCCATTTAATGTAAGCACGAAACAGGAAAATTCCTAACCCTCATAATAAAAAAAATAAATTCTATAACCTGGTAAAATTTGGACGACAGCAGTGCTGCGTCGTGGCCCTGTAAGATCATTCTGAATAAAAAGCAAAAATTCTTACCTCAATAAAAACGGCGAATATATCTGCTCTTACTTAACATTTTTTTTGACACAGCTCCATGCAATTCTGGCTTATACATTTGTGATTTGTGAAAGGAAGCAACTGATTTTTAAAATTGAAATGAATGCTTTTTAAAAAATTACTTTATATAGCAAAAACTATTATTATTAGGACATTTTTAAAAAACATTTGGATGACAGTTCAAATACATCACTAGATATGCGCGACGCTGCTTCTTTACCTCATACAACAATACTCCATCTCCAGATTCCCGACCAGAGTAGACTGCAGACAAGTGCAGACAACCTCAGAGAAGCGACTAGCAACAACTAACTGCTACAGTTACACAGTTCGTACTGCAGTCAACACTGCTCTCTGGTCAGCGATTCTCATATCGCAGACAGCGCATACCTCTTACATAACTCTCCACTGGGGGGGGGGGGGGGGGGAGGGCAAAAATTTGGCAGCGATGTTGAGTCAATTGGACTTGCCATGAGCAACAAATTTTTCTTAATTAACTAAGTTTACAGTCACAGAATATATACATATAATTGCAGAACATGAAATAAAATATAGTGCACATGCACTGAGTACAGAACATATCAAGCAATGGCAAAATGTATACGCAATGAGTACAAAACATATTAACAAATGACATAAAGTGCACACGCACTGTAGTACAGAAGATATCAGGTAATGACAAAATGTATACGCAATGAGTACAAAACATATTAACAAATGACATAAAGTGCACACGCACTGTAGTACAGAACATATCAGGCAATGACAAAATGTATATGCAATGAGTACAAATCATATTAGCAAATGACATAAAGTCATAATTTTTTTTTTTACCATTTTACAAGAACTAGGATAGGAAAGGGAAGGATTGCATCATGGTTGTAGCACAGTAGGTTGCACATAGCTGCACTGAAAGTCCATATCTTTCTACAGAAGCACAACACCAAGTGAGACAATCTGAAGTTATCTTCCCTGAAGAATTAATCAGTGTAGCCAAGACACTGAAATGTCGTATTAATATTTAATGTTATCATTTTAGTAGTACATTAGGTACATCAAACCGTGGGACCATGATAACATCTCCATCGCTCAAGGTGGTGGACAGCATGTCGTGTCAACACCACATTCTTGTAAGGTACACCAACGTAGAATTAGTGCAAAAACCAAATATAGTGCTCCATGATCATGAGGATAGACAGGACAAACGGATATTGCAGTAATTCCTGGTAATTAGGTCAGAAGGTGAAGGACATTAAGTCTTATGCCAGTCATCATTGAGAATTACACTAGTCTATCAACGGATTTGAGTAATTGGTGGCACACATCACCTAGTTACTGAACATTTCTGTACTATGTATGAAGTATTACAGAATAATGTTCACAAGTCATCTGATTATAGTGAACATTGGCACTCATTGCCCATTTACAAACCATTTTATGCATTATTCAAAAGTGATCATTCAACAAGAGTTAATTAATGGCATACTTTTTACATAATTCAGCTAGTTATAGTAATCATTGGCACTCATTGGTCAGTTACAAACCATCAGAACTCATCCTTCAAAACCGAAGCTAATGAGTTTAGCAACAAGCTACTAGTATTCATATATAATAGTATGTAAGTGACATAATAAAAATATAAGAAACAGTGGCATTTATTGGCCACTTACTAAACATATAGCAAGTATTAAATATTACAAAACATTTTTCATCATTCAAGTGACATACGACATATTAAAAATAATTATTGGCACTCATTGGCCAGTTACAAATCATCAGAAGTCATCCTTAAAACAGGAGTTAATGAGTGTAGCATCAAGCTACTGGTATTCATATATATAGCATGTAATTGACATAATATAAATATAAGAAACAGTGGCATTCATTGTCCAGTTAATAAACATATAGCAAGTATTAAATATTACAGAACATTTTTCATCATTCAAGTTATATACGACATATTTAAAATAATTATTGGCACTCATTGGCCAGTTACAAATCATCAGTAGTCATCCTTCAAACAGGAGTTAATGAGTGTAGCATCAAGCTACTAGTATTCATATATATAGCATGTAAGTGACATAATACAAACATAAGAAACAGTGGCATTCATTGACCAGTTACTAAACATATAGCAAGTATTGAATATTGCAAAACATTTTTCATCATTCAGGTTTGACATACGACATATTTAAAATAATTATTGGCACTCATTGGCCAGTTACAAAACATCAGAAGTCATCCTTCAAAACAGGAGTTAAAGAGTGTAGAGCATGTATGCATTATTACAAAATATCATTCACTATTACTCAGAACTCATCATTCAAGTGACATGTTGTTGTTGTTGTGGTCTTCAGTCCTGAGACTGGTTTGATGCAGCTCTCCATGCTACTCTATCCTGTGCAAGCTTCTTCATCTCCCAGTACCTACTGCAACCTACATCCTTCTGAATCTGCTTAGTGTATTCATCTCTTGGTCTCCCCCTACGATTTTTACCCTCCACGCTGCCCTCCAAAACTAAATTGGTGATCCCTTGATACCTCAGAACATGTCCTACCAACCGATCCCTTCTTCTGGTCAAGTTGTGCCACAAACTTCTCTTCTCACCAATCCTACTCAATACTTCCTCATTAGTTATGTGATCTACCCATCTAATCTTCAGCATTCTTCTGTAGCACCACATTTCGAAAGCTTCTATTCTCTTCTTGTCCAAACTATTTACCGTCCATGTTTCACTTCCATACATGGTTACATTCCATACAAATACTTTCAGAAATGACTTCCTGACACTTAAATCTATACTCGATGTTAACAAATTTCTCTTCTTCAGAAACGCTTTCCTTGCCATTGCCAGTCTACATTTTATATCCTCTCTACTTCGACCATCATCAGTTATTTTGCTCCCCAAATAGCAAAACTCCTTTACTACTTTAAGTGCCTCATTTCCTAATCTAATTCCCTCAGCATCACCAGACTTAATTCGACTACATTCCATTATCCTCGTTTTGCTTTTGTTGATGTTCATCTTATATCCTCCTTTTAAGACACTGTCCATTCCGTTCAACTGCTCTTCCAGGTCCTTTGCTGTCTCTGACAGAATTACAATGTCATCGGCAAACCTCAAGGTTTTTATTTCTTCTCCATGGATTTTAATACCTACTCCGAATTTTTCTTTTGTTTCCTTTACTGCTTGCTCAATATACAGATTGAATAACATCGGGGAGAGGCTACAACCCTGCCTTACTCCCTTCCCAACCACTGCTTCCCTTTCATGTCCCTCGACTCTTATAACTGCCATCTGGTTTCTGTACAAGTTGTAAATAGCCTTTCGCTCCCTGTATTTTACCCCTGCCACCTTTAGAATTTGAAAGAGAGTATTCCAGTCAACATTATCAAAAGCTTTCTCTAAGTCTACAAATGCCAGAAACGTAGGTTTGCCTTTCCTTAATCTTTCTTCTAAGATAAGTCGTAAGGTCAGTATTGCCTCACGTGTTCCAGTATTTCTACGGAATCCAAACTGATCTTCCCCGAGGTCGGCTTCTACTAGTTTTTCCATTCGTCTGTAAAGAATTCGTGTTAGTACTTTGCAGCTGTGGCTTATTAAACTGATTGTTCGGTAATTTTCACATCTGTCAACACCTGCTTTCTTTGGGATTGGAATTATTATATTCTTCTTGAAGTCTGAGGGTATTTCGCCTGTTTCATACATCTTGCTCCCAGGTGGTAGAGTTTTGTCAGGACTGGCTCTCCCAAGGCCGTCAGTAGTTCCAATGGAATGTTGTCTACTCCGGGGGCCTTGTTTCGACTTAGGTCCTTCAGTGCTCTGTCAAACTCTTCACGCAGTATCGTATCTCCCATTTCATCTTCATCTACATCCTCTTCCATTTCCATAATATTGTCCTCAAGTGCGTCGCTCTTGTATAGACCCTCTATATACTCCTTCCACCTTTCTGCTTTCCCTTCTTTGCTTAGAACTGGGTTTCCATCTGAGCTCTTGATGTTCATACATGTGGTTCTCTTATCTCCAAAGGTCTCTTTAATTTTCCTGTAGGCAGTATCTATCTTACCCCTAGTGAGATAAGCCTCTACATCCTTACATTTGTCCTCTAGCCATCCCTGCTTAGCCATTTTGCACTTCCTGTCGATCTCATTTTTGAGACGTTTGTATTCCTTTTTGCCTGCTTCATTTACTGCATTTTTATATTTTCTCCTTTCATCAATTAAATTCAATATTTCTTCTGTTACCCAAAGATTTCTACTAACCCTCTTCTTTTTACCTACTTGATCCTCTGCTGCCTTCACTACTTCATCCCTCAGAGCTACCCATTCTTCTTCTACTGTATTTCTTTCCCCCATTCCTTTCAATTGTTCCCTTATGCTCTCCCTGAAACTCTGTACAACCTCTGGTTCTTTCAGTTTATCCAGGTCCCATCTCCTTAAATTCTCACCTTTTTGCAGTTTCTTCAGTTTTACTCTACAGGTCATAACCAATAGATTGTGGTCAGAGTCCACATCTGCCCCCGGAAATGTCTTACAATTTAAAACCTGGTTCCTAAATCTCTGTCTTACCATTATATAATCTATCTGATACCTTTTAGTATCTCCAGGGTTCTTCCATGTATACAACCTTCTATCATGATTCTTAAACCAAGTGTTAGTTATGATTAAGTTGTGCTCTGTGCAAAATTCTATCAGGCGGCTTCCTCTTTCATTTCTTAGCCCCAATCCATATTCACCTACTACGTTTCCTTCTCTCCCTTTTCCTACACTCGAATTCCAGTCACCCATGACTATTAAATTTTCGTCTCCCTTCACTATCTGAATAATTTCTTTTATTTCATCATACATTTCTTCAATTTCTTCGTCATCTGCAGAGCTAGTTGGCATATAAACTTGTACTACTGTAGTAGGTGTGGGCTTCGTATCTATCTTGGCCACAATAATGCGTTCACTATGCTGGTTGTAGTAGCTTACCCGCATTCCTATTTTCCTATTCATTATTAAACCTACTCCTGCATTCCCCCTATTTGACTTTGTGTTTATAACCCTGTAGTCACCTGACCAGAAGTCTTGTTCCTCCTGCCACCGAACTTCACTAATTCCCACTATATATAACTTTAACCTATCCATTTCCCTTTTTAAATTTTCTAACCTACCTGCCCGATTAAAGGATCTGACATTCCACGCTCCGATCCGTAGAATGCCAGTTTTCTTTCTCCTGATAACGACATCCTCTTGAGTAGTCCCCGCCCGGAGATCCGAATGGGGGACTATTTTACCTCCGGAATATTTTACCCTAGAGGACGCCATCATCATTTAATCATACAGTAAAGCTGCATGCCCTCGGGAAAAATTACGGCCGTAGTTTCCCCATGCTTTCAGCCGTTCGCAGTGCCAGCACAGCAAGGCCGTTTTGGTTATTGTTACAAGGCCAGATCAGTCAATCATCCAGACTGTTGCCCTTGCAACTACTGAAAAGGCTGCTGCCCCTCTTCAGGAACCACACGTTTGTCTGGCCTCTCAACAGATACCCCTCCGTTGTGGTTGTACCTACGGTACGGCTATCTGTATCGCTGAGGCACGCAAGCCTCCCCACCAACAGCAAGGTCCATGGTTCATAGGGGGGAAAGTGACATATGACATATTTATATGACATATTTAAAATGTAACACACTGTAACTATTATTCAAGGTCTGTGATTAGAAAAACATCATTCAGTATTACTCAGAACTCTCTTAAACTGGTAGCATTATTTGGGACTGTTAATACATTTTTTAAATTTTTTTTTATACTGGCAATGCATTGCCTTGGGATCGATAATTGATTGCTGGGGCATAACAATATTTACTCTTGACTTATTGCTGCAAATGAGGATAGGTAATGTCATTCGTCATGAGTCAGCTGTAGCAAGGTTATGAAACAAATAAAGTATATGTGATCACATTCATGAATGACACACACAAATGGGTAAAAAAAATGCAAGTACTAGAACAGGTTTAATGACCAACTTCTTATAGCACATTAATTTCATGAATAGCTTCTACTGGAAAAAAATACAAAATGGACTATTAAGCTGAAAGAAGAAACGCATATTATGCCGAAAAGTAGTTTACTTCGAATTAACAGGTAATGAAATGTGTTTTAAAAATATATGTTCTCTAGCTGTGTTTTCCAAAACCTTCAGTCATCATACCATGCGACCTAAGACATACTGTCAAAACGAACTGCAACAAATACTTAAACAACTACATAGCATAAATACATAAACTTCATCATTATTCTCATCTGCAGAGAAAAACTTCATTATCATTACTATCATCACCTGCAAAGAAAAACTTCATTATTCATATTACTATATTCTTCATCACTATTCATCACCATACATTATCATCTGCAAAAAGACACTTCATCATACGACTATTCATAGTATAGGGTTCCTTATTTCTAGCATATTTCATCACTAAAACTAAGATGTGTAGTTCTGTCTGACAGCCTGCATCAATCGCCTCGTATTCTGAAAGAAAAAATTAGTTAAGACCGCTATCATACGATGTGTATAGTATATTCTTGTTAATGCTTGTTAATTCTGATCCATTTACTCTTCGTGACGAGGTATTGCATCTTCTTACGTTCACTCCGAAGGTGAAATTCCCATTTAATTTATTTGTTTTACACGTTATTGCTTTCTGAAAATGATGAACAATGATTAATGTCTTGCATTTAAATCATATACCAATTAAATAAAAACTAGTTTCTAGTGATATAATTGAGCATACAGCATAGCATGACAGAAAACGTAATAAGTCAAAAACATAGAGAGTGTTCAGGTGCAAAAATGTACACAGAGTATCACAATGTAGCAGCAAAAAAAATGTAAAATAGTCACGATGTTGAGATATCATAAGGCAAAATCTCAAAGTCAACTGGTGTTTGTTATATCTTAAATATTTCATAGTGCATACAAACAAAACAGGAAAACAATCATACATACATGAAGAATGGAAAATGTGCACGGTCTGATGTTTAATGACAAGAAAAGCGACCTGCTAACCTTACCTTGCCGGGCACTTGCCAAAAAAAAAAAAAAAAATACGATAATCATCAGTAAGTAGTCACATAAATATAATTGCATCATTGGTCATATAAAAATCAGGAAGTGGCATTACAGTGTGATAAATCATAAAGTATATTCATTTAATAAAGGGTTTAGTATTGGAGACATGGTGATTGCCTTTACTTTTTCTGGTTCTCAAAGCTTCGACGTGTACTACATTGGGGTGAGGAATGCTGCGAATTCGATATGGACCTGCGTATAGAAGCTCAAATTTACTACACCTATTATTTCCTCTGTTGGATAAATAATGTGTGTGTACTAATATCTTCTGTCCAATGTGAAAGTCACGGCGTGTACAAACTGTTTTTGCTGTCTTCTCCGGCGCTCTGCGGCACGTTTGATGTTGTTCAGCGCAATGTCAATTATTTCATGGTGTCGTAGTCGACGAGATGTAGGAAAGGTTACTAATTCTGTAATTTTGTTAGGTGGTTCAACATTTTTCAGTATAACAGTCGGAGATAGCATAATAGATTCATTTGGTATGGAATTAATTACATCTTGGAATGAGAGTATGTGTGTGTCCCAATCAATATGTTTTTTATGGCAGTATATTCTACATAGTTTACCAATTTCTTTCACGAATCGTTCACAAGGGTTCGAAGAAGCATTGTACCTGGAGTTATAGATCGGAGAAATGTTTCTAACTCGTAACATACGTGTCCATATAGCACATCGAAACTGTGATCCATTGTCGGAAATTACTTTCAATATATGCCCTACATGGAATAGAAAATGTTTTACAAATGCTTTCGAAACAGTTTTAGCAGTAGCTTTGCGTAACGGAGTGAAGGTAACAAATTTTGAAGTGAGTTCAACAGCGAAAAAGATGTAGCAAAAACCTCTAGTAGTTCTGGGAATCGGACCAAACATATCTACAGCAGCCATGTGTCTCAATTTAACAGGTACAACGGGATGTAACGGAGGAATATGTGAAGTCGTATCTGACTTAGCTTTCTGGCAGATTTTATATGACGCTTAAAGTCGTCGAGTACGTTTCTCCATGTTGGTAAAATAACAGTTCTGTCTCAGTATAAGAAAACATTTTCTGGCTCCGTAATGTGCATTACTTAAATGAGTATACCAAATTAATTTGTTAACAAGCTCGTCAGGAATACATAATAACCAATTGTTGCTGTCAGGGTGAGAGCGGCGAAACAGAATATTATTCCGTACAATGTAATGGTTTCTAATGGTAACATTATTCCTATCTTGCCAAAGGTGTTTAATTTCTATCCATACGTTGTCTTTACTCTGCTCTTGTGCTATGTCTTGTAATGACGACGAAATGAAATTTTCAAATGCAACTTGTTGAATGTACATGACGCTGAAATTTGCTTTGCAGAAGTTGGTTGCGATGTCTTGCTGATTGTTGCTGAGAGAACGGGATAGTGCGTCTGCAACAATATTTTGTGTGCCGGGAATGTGAACAATTGTAAAATTAAATTCCTGTAAATAAAGTTTCCATCTGCTTAATCTGTCGTGTGTAAATTTAGCGGAAAGTAAAAACTGTGTAGCTCTATGATCTGTATAAACGGTCGTATGTCTTCCATAAAGAAAATGCCGAAATCTCGTAAATGCCCAAACAACACATAGTGTTTCAAGTTCTGTAACAGAATAATTGCGTTCAGCAGGTGACAGAATGCGACTTGCAAACGCGATGTTTTTAATTACTGTAGTGCCATCTTCTTCAATTTCCTGAAAAATGTGTATGCCTAAAGCGGTGTGAAAACTGTCGGTGGCAATGGAAAAATTTCTAGTAAGATCTGGGTATGATAAAAGAGGTACATTCAACAAAGCTTGTTTTAGATTGACTAATTCAGACTATTGGTTTTTCATGTAAAAGTATGTCTCAGATGTCGTCAAAAGTAATAACATTTTCGTGGACAAGATTCTCTGTGTCAAAAGTATTGCTTGCGTTGCTGGAAGATGCAACCTGTACTGTATCTAGTCAAATTCTATCTGACGTGCTATTATTTTCGGGAGGATGCTGTGGCATTTCCACTATTTGTACTGTTCTTTTATTTCTTCCTGACGTATTACGTTCGGGATGATATCTATTGTCTGGTTCATTCATGATAATTTGTTGTTGCGGATGATTTTGCTGCTGGTAAGGCCGACTGTTATTAAACGTACGCTGAAAATTGTGCTCATTACTTTTACGTCTATCATGATAGTCATTTCTATACGGTGCATTGCGATAGGAATTGAAACGGTGTGGTTTCTGTACGTACTGATTCCCTTGTTGCTGTGCGTTATTATTTGTTGGAGCTGACGCTATACGTGTAGGCGGCGAAACAACCTTGACCTTGCAGACTGCATTGTTGGTTAGGTATGCTAACCGGCTGGCTTTCATGCTGTTGCGGTGAAAAACGTCTATTGTTACCAAAATGCGTTTGCTGTTGCTGATAATTTTGACGATACTGATAATTAAAACTTTGTCTGTTATTAAAGTTACGGCGGTAGTTGTCATTTCGGGAGTGTCTAAAGAGAACTGTCACTTTCGGTAAAATTTGTCATATCAGGTTTTCTTTACTCATTCATAATACTAGATAGATCGATAGTTAAAGAGGTGTTTTGATAGATATAAAGGATAGTAAAAGAGAAGGCAGCAGTGCAGAAAACTAAAGATGAAACAGCACTACTATGGCTCGGGGCCCTGTGCACGCTACGGCACATATTCATCTAAGTGTAATGAATCCCCTGTGGTCAATTACGCGCTACAAATAAATTTTAGTTTCTGCGTTACAGGCAATGCCGGTGAAAATTCAAAAGCAAGTTTTTGTATCCAACCCAATTCTGCGTTACGCGCCAAGCTGATGAAAATACAAAAGCAAATTGTCGTATCCAGTCCAAAGCGTGTACCTGTGCTCTGTCATTTTTAAATACCTTAGATTTTTTTACAGATAAAAATTGCTTGTAATCAACGTTATCGTCTCTGAATGTTTGAACAGGTTCAGGATTGTATGAGAATCTATTTGTCTGTGACTGTTCGGAATCTAACTCACGTACTCTCTGTAAATTACCTAAATTATACAGGCTGTGTGAGTGTGTGAAATGTTCGTAATGTGGCATATGATGTGACGTGTTAGTGACTGAAACATTTTTTAACTCTGTCACTTCTTGCTGTAGAGTTGACAATTTTCTACAAAATGTATTATTGGACGAATCTATCTCACTAATCGTCTGCTGTAAATTTTGGAATTCGGGTTTTTGATTAAACGAAACTGGTGACGTATCGTCTAATTTGGTGTCATTATTACTTTCGATAACATTAACACGACTGGCCAATTCATCATATTTTTCAGTCAGTATTTTTACCTGATCATCGTTTTTATTGTCACAAGCATTAATTTGTTTACTTATTTTATGTGTAGTTTCGTTCAACCTTTTAACGTCTGCTTTAATGGCATCGGGATCCTGAATTATCTCTAATTGTTCAAGTCTGTCGGTCATTGTCTGAAAGTCTATTGTGTGTGTGTCTGTTTTTGTTTTAAGATCAGAGATTTCATCATGTAATTCGGTGTTCAACTGTTTGATAGCATTAATTTCGTCTGATACTGTAGCAATGTTGTTGTCTACGTATGTTTTTGCTTTCGTAAACAATTTACGCTTATCTTCCCGTCTGTGTGCAGTAATTGTTTCCATTACTTGTCGCTTTACTTTATTCTGTTCCTGTATGAATTTACGGTAACGCGTTTCACTGTTTTGTAGGTGGTGATTGAAGCGTTCGTCAATTTGGCTGTTCTGTTGGTCAAATTTCGCGTCTACTTTCGCATCCAGTGTGCGTGAAAGTTCTGCTGACATTAATTTAAACTCCTCGCGTAACTGTGTTGTGTTTTCAGAGCATTGTTTAGCGACAGCACTAATTTCGTGTCTAAGTGATTCTGTTGTGGCTGCTTGTGTATTACTTAATTATTGTGCAACAGATCTAAGTTCTTCACTACTTTTACTAGCACAAGCCTTAATTTCTTCACGTAATTGTTCTTTAGTATCATGACATTGTGCGGCAACGGCTGCAATCTATTCACTAAGTTGTTTGTTCTATTCATTTAGGTGGTCGTGTTTTTCATTCAACTGTCTGGAATTGTTGTCTAGTTTTTCATTAATTTCATTAATTTGTTGTTTGAGATTTTCACTAAGTTGTTTGTTCTGTTCATTAAGTTGTTTGTGATTGTTGTCTTGTTTTTCAATCGACTGTAGCAATACTGCCATAATTTGATCCAAGCCAAAATTAGCGACTCTATTTTCTATGCTGTGTGTTGGTGTATGTGCATTTGTCACGTTTTCTGTAACCATTTGGTCATTCTGCAATTCTTGAAAAGGTTTGCCAATCGGATGTGCATTGTGGGTCACTACCTCGGAATCAAATAAATCTGACGTACTTTGACTACATTGTTCATCTTCGTGAGAAAAATTTATCTGTTCACAATTCAAATTTTGCAAACCGGGTGTGTCAAACTGGGCACCGTTCATTGTATCGGAACGCGCCGCGTAATCAATTGTTACATTTACTCTGCACATAATTGCATTTGTTTGCTGATTATTAGGATTAAAATCATTACTAGTAATTGGCACACACTGATTGTAAATAGGGGATTATCACTAATACACTGAGTGTCGCTAGTATTATCGGTCAAATTATTCGAGTCGGCTGTTTCACGCATTGCACATCGCGACGTACTGTTAACAGTTTTTCGCGGCATTTTTCACAAATCAGAAAAAAGCACAAAAAATGAAACCAAGACAAAGCAAAAATGGAACAACACAATTACAACAAAGAGCAATAAATTGTCGATGATCTGTGAAAGAAAGAGTGACAAATTAGTAAATGCGTTGCGCCAGATGCAAACTACATTTAAGTAAATAAGAGCAGATATATGACTACTTCTCAGAGATTCACAAAGAAATACGATCCTGGCCGGATGTCGCCAAGTGTATCCTCCCCACACGTAAAATTTAATCACCACAACCTCTCAACAAAAATTGTGAACATAAATAATTCGCGTGACCTCAGAACAAAACTGGTTCCCATTTAATGTACCCACAAAATTCTTTTCTCATTTAATGTAAGCACGAAACAGGAAAATTCCTAACCCTCATAATAAAAAAAATAAATTCTATAACCTGGTAAAATTTGGACGACAGCAGTGCTGCGTCGTGGTCCTGTAAGATCATTCTGAATAAAAAGCAAAAATTCTTACCTCAATAAAAACAGCGAATATATCTGCTCTTACTTAACATTTTTTTTTGACACAGCTCCGTGCAATGCTGGCTTATACATTTGTGATTTGTGAAAGGAAGCAACTGATTTTTAAAATTGAAATGAATGCTTTTAAAAAAAATACTTTATATTGCAAAAATTATTATTGGGACATTTTTAAAAAACATTTGGATGACAGTTCAAATACGTCACTAGATATGCGCGACGCTGCTTCTTTACCTTATACAACAATACTCATCTCCAGATTCCCGACCAGAGCAGACTGCAGACAAGCGCAGACAACCTCAGACAAGCGACTAGCAACAACTAACTGCTACAGTTACACAGTTCGTACTGCAGTCAACACTGCTCTCTGGTCAGCGATTCTCATATCGCAGACAGCGCATACCTCTTACAACACGTTGACAGTTAGTGCTGCTAGAAGCCGCTTGTGTTTTCACGTGCTCCTCAGTTGCAAATGTAAATATAAGCTCGACGATGACATGAACACGCAAACTCTATCTCAGTTTTGTCGTCAAATACTGACGTCACTAATACAGCTAATTTAGATGTGAGCACGTTTACAGGTGAAACTGGCCTTATGCTCGCTACCCGAGCACTGGGTCCCGGGTTCGATTCCCGGCGGGGTCAGGGATTTTCACCTGCCTCGAGATGACTGGGTGTTTGTGTTGTCCTCATCATTTCATCATCATCCAGGAAAGTGGCGACATTGGACTGAGCAAAGGTTGGGAAATTGTACGGGCGCTGATAACCACGCAGTTGAGCGCCCCACAAACCAAAACATAATCACATCATGGCCTTATGTATTAACTTATACTGAGGTATGTGTAATAATAATTCAGTCTAGGGAATTATGTTAATGATATGTACGGTAGTTTTCATAATGAAACATGTCTTACACCTTACGTACATTATTCACAGATCAGATGATGGTAACTCTGTTTACCGGAAATGGTCATCGTAAATACAGGTTTTACAAATGCGACCTCGGCTGAGAAGTTGTCTGTCTTCAAACCGAATATTTACAGGTAACCCATTACTACTCAGAAGGGAAGCTCCCCATCGAACACACCTTAGCTGTAGTTATAAAATGGGCCAGTGGTTAGCCCATCAACAACTGAGCACATATCAAGCGTGAAAACAGGACGAAGGTGTACTGAACTGTGGAAAAAGAATAAAAATAGAAACAATGAATGGTCCACGTCGAAGATGTACAACATTGAGCGAGCTGCAAGGAGCATGGCGTCGTGGTTGTTGGGTCTAAGTGTTGGAGATCCGTGTCTAAATCTCCTTCGTGTCCCTTTTTTTCTTTTATAAAACTGTGAACGTTCCGTCCTGTCATTTACGTGTCTGTTCTCCTTCTATAGTTTTGGCAATTGTCACACTGCACTTTGGTTATAGAATATGAGTCATGTGGTATGAGTATACCACCATCTCAAGTATGTCATGAATAGTGAGAGCAGGCGAAATGCTGCATACACGTCTCACAGAAATGAAAACAACAAATAAAGGGGTGTGAACTATCTTACAATAAAGGAATTCAAGACTCAAAACTTCCAACACGGAATGCAAGAGTCATAGCATGTGGTACTTTTGTAACACCAACAGGATGTACGGACGTCTAGAGGTCACTTCCTTACACCTTTCTGTTGCAAACGGACTTTACACCACGACACAGACACACATTAGAAAACAGCGAACAGACACGTCAGTGACTAAATGGACAGTTCGTAGTTTTGTATGAGAGAGAGAAAAAAAGCGGGGCTCAAGGGAGATTTGAACGCGGATCTTCCCTTTCGAGGTCCAACACCTTGACCTACCCAGTTTCGATTTTGCTTCTTTTCCACAGTGGGGTACATCTTCTTCCAGTTTTCATGCGTTATCTACGTTTGTTCAGTTTTTGGCAGGCTATCCACTGGATCATCTTAATATTAAATCGGAAGGGGTTTCGATGAGGAGTTTCTCTTGTCAGCATGAGCACGTTAACCGAATTATTTGTGATGTTAACTCGAGAACATCCTGCAGAGACCTTTTAACGGAAGTAGATATATTGACTACTGCTTCCTAATATATTTATCCCTTAACACAATGTGTCATTAAAAGTACATCCGTTCTTGAAACCAATAGCCCAATTTCTGGATACAATACAAGATACAAAAGTAATCTACACAAAGATTTAAAGTCACTTACTTTGGTCCGGAAAGGTGTACATTATAGGGGGACATACATTTTCAGTAACTTACCAATAGTCTGCCCACGTCAGCTGAAGTCAGCACGGTAGCTCAGTGTGTTCGGTCAGAGGGCTGCCTGCCATCTTTAATAAAAAAAACTGAGTAAAGGAACCAATTATCAACTTGAACGGATGTTTGACGTCCTCCCAGACCAAACGCAACGAACTATGTATATCGAACAAAACGAAAAAAAAGCGGCCAGCGCAACAGAATGTCAATCCCAAGGGTCCTGGTTCGATTCCCGGCTGAGTTGGAGATTTTATCCGCTGAGGGACTGGGCGTTGTGTTGTCCTAATCGTCATCATTTAATCCTCATCGACGCGCAAGTCGCCGACGTCACGTCAAATCGAAAGACTTGCACCAGGCGAACAGTCTACCCGACAGGAGGCCCTGGTCACACGACATTTACATTTTTACTTGCCAGTAGCCTTAAGATTTGTCAGACTGCACTGGAGCTGATCCATACTGAGTGAATACAACCACGAGGTAGGTCAAATACAGAGCTAGCTCATGGGTGCCTGTTATACCGCCAGTTACAGCTGCAGATAATTTGGTCTAGAAATTCGTTACCTGTTTTTATCCATCTCACCTATCTGTTAAGAACTAATGCATATATTATGTTAATGGACTGATTGAAATAGTTTACATAGTGGGGCATCAGCCAAGAAACGAACCTGGACCCCTGCACAGCAGACAATCATTCTACCACTGAACATGGGATTTCAACACTGAGAGGCATCTGATTGTGTGAACCACAACATCCTTTTAAATAAACTAGAATTCTATGGTGTCACAGTTAGTGCTGCAAAATGGTTCCAGTCAAACCACGCTGACAGGAAACAAAGGGTGTCAATGAAAGGAACTAGTGAATTAAGTCATCAGTCATCATCAGAATGGAAAGAAATTGCATGTGGTGTCCCATAAGGATCCATCTTAGGACCATTGCTTTTTCTTGTGTACATTAATGATCTCTCATCAGTTACACTGCCAGAAGCAGAGTTCGTTTTGTTTGCAGATGACACAAGAATTGCAATAAATAGTATGTCGAGTGTAGTTCTAGAAAGATCTGCTAATGATATTTTCATGGATATTAATAAATGGTTTAAAGCCAACTATATGACATTAAACTTCGAAAAGACTCAATATATGCAATTCAGAACCTGTAAGAAGTTTCCACCCAGCATACGCATAAAGTATGAAGAAGAGCATATAGAAGAGGTTGGCAGTCTTAAATTCCTGGTATTACAATCTGATAATAAATTCAGTTAGGAGGAGCACACCACAGAACTGCATAAACGCCTTAACAAATCTGTATTTGCAATTCGAGTGTTAGCAGACATAGGGAACATAAAAATGAAAAAGCTTGCACACTTCGCCTACTTTTATTCCATAATGTCATATGGTATAATATTTTGGGGTAGCTCTTCAAGTCCAAAAGCGTGTAATACGTATTATTTGTGGAGTAAATTCACGGATGTCCTGTAGAAACCTCTTCAAAGAACTGGGTATACTAACTACTGCCTCTCAGTATATTTACTCCTTAATGAAATTTGTCCTAAATAATATATATCTTTTTCCAACAAACAGCTCAGTTCATACATACAATACCAGGAACAAAAATGATCTGCACAAGGACTTAAAAGCACTTACTTTAGTTCAAGAAGAAGTCCACTACTCAGGAACACTCATATTCAATAATTTACCAGAAAACATAAAAAAATTTAGTTACAAATAAAGATCAGTTTAAAAGGAGCCTGAAAGACTTACTAGTGGCCAACTCCTACTCCACTGACGATTTTTTTTAATAGAAACAAATGATGTATTGTATATATTCATACTATTAGTATTGTTATTGCAGCTTAAAAAAATGACATGTTCCACATCCACGAGGACCTCCTCAGCACGTATCTATGGAACGAAAACTAATCTAACCTAATGTGAGTTTTACGATCAGCTGTAAACCTGTAGCTAGGAAGCTGATAATCGAGACTGTCACGGGGTCAGTTAGGGTACAGCTGAGTCAGTAAAGAGGCGGGCTGTTATAAATCTGCTGGCTGGGGGGGGGGGGGGGGGGCAGCTAGACTACGTGTGCGGCATGGGTGACAGGCTGGGTGACCAATGAGACTCCGAGACTGCACCGTACAACACCACACCCATTCCATGACTGCTGCCACCACGGCAGAGAGTAACGTGACGAACAACCCCACAATACCTAGTTCACAATATATTTCTGGAACTGCTGGGCGCCGTTGTAAAATATCAGGCATCCAGTAGGTTCTATGCCAAAGAGTGGTGCGCCAAATAATACTGATCTCAACAGGATTAAACTGGAGGTCCGCAGTACTGAAATTTTTAATTGAGATATGTATCCTGAGCGTGTTCCATGTGAGGATGAAGCTGCTTTCGAGTCTTCTAGTGGTATATCAGATCAAGTGGAATTGGAAATGCCTGTACCCACAAGGGAAACTCGCCATTGCCCTCCTCTCAGATTTATTGGTAAGAAGTCCCAACGGACAGCCCGTCAAAAACTGAACACAGATCAAGCATAAAAACAGGAAGAAGGCGTACTAAACTGATAAAAAAGAAGTAAAATATAAACAGCGAACGGTCCAAACATAAGATGTGCAGCATCCAGTGAAATTGAAGAGCCCTGCTGTCGTGTTTGTGTGGTCCCGGTGTTGGACTATGAGTGGGGAGATCCGCGTTCAAATCTCGCTCGTGCCTTTTCTTCCCTTCAAACTATCCGGCCATTGGTATGTCTGTGCGCTGTATTCAGACTAGTGCCTGTGTTGTGGAGTAATGTCCGTTTGCAACAACGAGGTTTAAGGAGGGGATGTCCAGACTTGCGTACCTCCTACTTGTTCCACAAAATTACCACATGTTATGACTCTTGCGTTCCGTTTAGGAAATTTTGACTCTTGAATTCCTTTGTTGCAACAAGTTCACAGCGGTTTATTTGCTGTTTTAATTTGTGTGAGAGCTCTATGCGGTATTTTGCCTGCTCTCACTATTCATCACATTTACTTGCAACCGTAAATATTCTTAACACATGAGTCATACTGTAAAACTAATGTATATTATGGCAGTTGCCTAGGCTACAGAAGGAGAATGGACAAGCGAATGACCGCATGGACAGTACACAAATTTGTGAAAAAGAGGGACACGAGGCAGACTGGAACACGGATCTCCCGCTTTCCGCCGGCCGCGGTGGCCGAGCGGTTCTAGGCGCTTCAGTCGGGAACCGCGCAACTGCTACGGTCGCAGGTTCGAATCCTGCCTCGGGAATGGATGTTTGTGATGTCCTTAAGTTAGTTAGGTTTAAGTGGTTCTAAGTTCTAGGGGACTGGTGACCTCAGATGTTAAGTCCCATAGTGCTCAGAGCCACGATCCAGGATCCCGCTTTCCATTCCAACACAGTGACCATACACACAGCGCTGGTGTTCCTGGAGCTCGCTCGATGTCGCACATTTTTAACTTCGACCGTTCACGCTTTCTATTGCGCTTGTTTTTTCACAGTTCAGTAGACACTCTCCCATTTTCCGTGCTTGACCTGTGTTCAGTTCTAGCCAGGCTATCCGCTGGGCCATTTTACCACTAAATCTGAGGGGAGTGCGATGGGAAGTTTCACATAACAGTACCGCTAGCTACAGTTACTACTAGGCACTGATGACACTCGATTAATAACAAATTCGGTTGCGGAGAAAGTGTCTCTGGATAACGAAACTGATGGGCAAATTGCTTTGTTCTTGTCATTCATTGAGTCACTAGGTAATTTAATGTCTGAATTGCAAAATAAAGATCCCAGTCTAAATCCCAGTCTAAAAAGTTAGATCAGTAATGTAAATTTCAGTCTGAAAATCGAGAATAGTAATTAAAATTAAGTACTAGTAAAGTAAAAAAACTGAGATCAATGATATGCCAATCCATGATTGAATGGAAATTTCTGACTTGAAATAGGAAGTGAAACAAGACGTTGAAAATCAGTTTTCCCAGTACTGACGTGAGTGGATGAGCACGTTAATTCTAAAATCATTTCTTCAAAGACACTCATAACTCTGTTCTGTGCTCCAACTTTGTGAAACGCACAACAAAGAATCCGAGCAGCTCGTGAAAAAGTTGGAAGCAAATGTATATGCCTGTCACATCTTCATTCAACAGGTAGAGATAAAGCAAGCGAAACATGAGGAAGCCATGTATAAAGAATCGCCTAGTATAAGGGCTACCGTCACACAAGAACAGTGTACTAATTTTAGTAATCATGTGGGAGAGAAGTTTCAGACGCTGGATGCTCAGTGAAAATGTGCGAGCTATTTCTCTTATTTAAATGCGTGCAGCTGGCAAATAGTATTGTTGTCTACGAGAGACTGATCAAAACGGACGAAAAAATTCAAAACTTGTCTCATTGTGCAGTACATCATTCGCTGCTTGTATCAGCAGAAGCTACATTTATCACATGTTGTTGTTGTTGTTGTTGTTGTTGTTGTGGTCTTCAGTCCTGAGACTGGTTTGAGGCAGCTCTCCATGCTACTCTATCCTGTGCAAGCTCCTTCATCTCCCAATACCTACTGCAACCTACATCCTTCTGAATCTGCTTAGTGTATTCATCTCTTGGTCTCCCCTACGATTTTTACCCTCCACGCTGCCCTCCAATGCTAAATTTGTGATCCTTTGATGCCTTAGAACATGTCCTACCAACCGATCGCTTCTTCTAGTCAAGTTGTGCCACAAAATTCTTTTCTCCCAAATCCTATTCAATACCTCCTCATTAGTTATGTGATCTACCCACATAATCTTCAACATTCTTCTGTAGCACCACATTTCGAAAGCTTCCATTATCTTCTTGTCCAAACTATTTATCGTCCATGTTTCACTTCCATACATGGCTACACTCCATACCAATACTTTCAGAAACGACTTCCTGACACTTAAATCTATACTCGATGTTAACAAATTTTTCTTCTTCAGAATCGCTTTCCTTGCCATTACCATTCTACATTTTAAATCCTCTCTACTTCGACCATCATCAGTTATTTTGCTCCCCAAATAGCAAAACTCATTTACTACTTTAAGCGTCTCATTTCCTAATCTAATTCCCTCAGCATCACCTGATTTAATTCGACTACATTCCATTATCCTCGTTTTGCTTCTGTTGATGTTCATCATATACTCTCCTTTCAAGACACTGTCCATTCCGTTCAGCTGCTCTTCCAAGTCCTTTGCTGTCTCTGACAGAATTACAATGTCATCGGCTAACCTCAAAGTTTTTATTTCTTCTCCTTGGATTTTAATACCTACTCCAAATTTCTCTTTTGTTTCCTTTACTGCTTGCTCAATATACAGACTGAATAACACCAGGGAGAGGCTACAACCCTGTCCCACTCCCTTCCCAACCACTGCTTCCCTTTCATGCCTCTCGACTCTTATAACTGCCATCTGGTTTCTGTACAAATTGTAAATAGCCTTTCGCTCCCTGTATTTTACTCCTGCCACCTTTAGAATTTGAAAGAGAGTATTCCAGTCAACATTGTCAAAAGCTTTCTCTAAGTCTAGAAATGCTAGAAATGTAGGTTTGCCTTTCCTTAATCTTTCTTCTAAGATAATTCGTAAGGCCAGTAAAGTCTCACGTGTTCCAACACTTCGTCGGAATCCAAACTGATCTTCCCCGAGGTTGGCGTCTACCTGTTTTTCCATTCGTCTGCAAAGATTTCGCTTTAGTATTTTGCAGCTGTTACTTATTAAACTGATAGTTCGGTAATTTTCACATCTGTCAACACCTGCTTTCTTTGGGATTGGAATTATTATATTCTTCTTGAAGTCTGAGGGTATTTCGCCTGTCTCGCACATATTGCGTACCAGATGGTAGAGTCTTGTCAGGACTGGCTCTTCCAAGGCCGTCAGTAGTTCTAATGGAGTGTTGTCTACACTCCCGGACCCTTGTTTCCATTCAGGTCTTTCAGTGCTCTGTCAAACTCTTCACGCAGTAACGTATCTCCCATTTCATCTTAATCTACATCCTCTTCCATTTCCATAATATTGTCCTCAAGTACATCGCCCCTGTATAAACCCTCTATATACTCCTTCCACCTTTCTGCATTCCCTTCTTTGCTTAGTACTGGGTTTCCATCTGAGCCCTTGATTTTCATACAAGTGGCTCTCTTTTCTCCAAAGGTCTCTCTAATTTTCCTGTAGGCAGTATCTATCTTACCCCTAGTGAAATAAGCCTCTACATCCGTACATTTATCCTCTAGCCATGCCTGCTTAGCCATTTTGCACTTCCTGTCGATCTCATTTTTGAGACGTTTGTATTACTTTTTGCCTGCTTTATTTGCTGTGTTTTTATATTTTCTCCTTTCATCAATTAAATTCAATATATCTTCTGTTACCCAAGGATTTCTACTAGCCCTTGTCTTTGTACCTACTTGATCCTCTGCTGCCTTCACTACTTCATCCCTCAGAGCTACCCATTCTTCTGCTACTGTATTTCTTTCCCCCATTCCTGTCAAATGTTCTCTTATGCTCTCCCTGAAACTCTGTACAACCTCTGGTTTAGTCAGTTTATCCAGGTCCCATCTCCTTAAATTCCAACCTTTTTGCAATTTCTTCAGTTTTAATCTACAGTTCATAACCAATAGATTGTGGTCAGAATCCACATCTGCCCCTTGAAATATTTTACAATTTAAAACCTGGTTCCTAAATCTCTGTCTTACCATTATATAATCTATCTGGTACCTTTTAGTATCTCCAGGATTCTTCCATGTATACATCCTTCTTTTATGATTCTTGTACCAAGTGTTAGCTATGATTCAATTATGCTCTGTGCAAAATTCTAGCAGACGGCTTCCTCTTTCATTTCTTAGCCCCAATCCATATTCACCTACTATGTTTCCTTCTCTCCCTTTTCCTAATCTCGAATCCCAGTCACCCATGACTATTAAAGTTTCGTCTCCCTTCACTACCTGAATAATTTCTTTTATCTCATCATACATTTCTTCAATTTCTTCGTCATCTGCAGAGCTTGTTGGCATATAAACTTGTACTACTGTAGTAGGCGTGGGCTTCGTGTTTATCTTGGCCACAATAATACGTTCACTATGCTGTTTGTAGATAGTTACCCGCACTCCTATTTTTTTATTCATTATTAAACCTACTCCTGCATTACCCCTATTTGATTTTGTATTTATAACCCTGTTTTCACCTGACCAGAAGTCTTGTTCCTCCTGCCACCGAACTTCAGTAATTCCCACTATATCTAACTTAACCTATTCATTTCCCTTTTTAAATTTTCTAACCTACCTGCCCGATTAAGGGATCTGGCATTCCACGCTCCGATCCGTAGAACGCCAGTTTTCTTTCTCCTGATAACGACGTCCTTTTGAGTAGTCCCCGCCCGGAGATCCGAATGGGGGACTATTTTACCTCCGGAATATTTTACCCAAGAGGACGCAATCATCATTTAACCATACAGTAAAGCTGCATGCCGTCAGGAAAAATTACGACTGTAGTTTCGCCTTGCTTTCAGCCGTTCGCAGTACCAGCACAGCAAGGCCGTTTTGGTTAGTGTTACAAGGCCAGATCAGTCAATCATCCAGCCTGTTGCCCCTGCAACTATTGAAAAGGCTGCTGCCCCTCTTCAGGAACCACACGTTTGTCTGGCCTCTCAACAGATACCCCTCCGTTGTGGTTGTACCTACGGTACGGCTATCTGTATCGTTGAGGCACGCAAGCCTCCCCACCAACGGCAAGGTCCATGGTTCATGGGGGGGGGGGGGGGGGGGGGAGGATTTATCACATGTCGTAAGTTAAAATATTTCGATCCGCAAGGCTGCTGATTGTGCAGAGTATTTCTTCTTAGGAGAAGTACGACCTGGGAAAACTTCGTTCTAAAATTTTAAGGGCCAATCAATAACTTTCAGCGTGAGACTACAGCATTTGCTCCTTGGGAATTTATGTTTGGCAGAAACCCAATGCACGTCATTGCAGAGGATGTCCGTTTCTTTGTAGGGCAAATATTGACCTGAGAGGAAACAGAGAAACTAGCTAAGGACTTAATTTCAAAGAAAGCACAAGAGCAAAACAAACGACATGACGATAGTCCAACGTTACCACATGTCGCACCAATGATTTCGTGTTAATGAAAATCAAAGAGAGATCGAGCCAGTTTTCCCAATAAATTAAGAGATTTTTGTTAATCAACTGTGGTATCTCCCTGGTAGAATGTTTCCCTAATCCAAATGTCTATTGGTTAGTGTATCCCAGACGAAAAAGGTCTTTTGGTTTAAGAAATATGTTAAATTTAAGTAGGTGTGTTACTTAAAGTGTAAATAAAGCGTAGGGGATTTCGTTGGTTTTGGGAAACTTCACAGTTGGTCGACTGTGTGCGCTTGGGCTGTGTAGGACAAACCTTCTGTTCCATGTTCTACTCTCTTCCTTCTTTCTGTTCTCTTTTTTTATCAATGTAATGGAGAATTTGTATTTTGGGTGTTATTTACTATAGGCAAATTTGGTGTCAAGATACGGTTCGTGGTTAAATATGGATTTGGACAAGTTGAAAACCATTAAAAACTGAAAATATTTCTTTGGGAATATGATTTTTTACACTTAATTTGGAAGATTTTATACAAAAAGTTGGTACTAATGGGCTGATTTTCAAAAGTCACACAGTTTTAAAAAGCAATGGAGGTAGGTTGAGATGTGGCAGTGATGGGCTATTTCCCTTACCATGCTCATTTCCAAACTACAACGTAATATACATAGTAGAGTAAAAGAGTAACTTGAAGTGGTGCTTCTATTACATATATGCTTTGTTTATTCTACATTTGACTGGTATAAACCACATCTAAATCAACCATTTGTATCACGAGTTATGGCTGTTGTAATTGAGTAGCATCTCAAAATTCAGCCGTCAAGCAGGAAGCATGTTCGACCATTGTTATGCAGTTTGGACCAGTGCAGCCACTGGACGTAGTTGAACAATGACAGAGCTGTCCCACTATCCACTGTTTCTGGATTTCTGCTGCACCCTGGTCCTCTCTGCGTTGTTGTAGGTGTCCTCCCCCTCACCAAGCCCCTCGACTTCCCCCTTCCAGCCATTTTTCTTTGCCAATTGTGTGACTTAAAAAACGACAAAGAAATCAGAGGAGCAGTGTCTTATTGGTTGCGAGGTATCATTCACCCTCTCCCATATACGCAGGCTTGCTAACTCTCAGACCGACTTGTCACTCTTGTTCCGTACACTGTAGTGAAAGAATTATCAAGTGCCGGCAGCAGAGATCATCCACCACTCACAGACAAAAAAGGGCGGAAAACTGACATGATACACATTTTCGCTGCAGTATTGCGTTAAATTACACTTCCGCAAAGCCAAAATTGGAATAAAAGTGGAATGATATTTTTAAAAATGTAAGAGAGCCTACTGATTTCATGTTTTTAGAACTACGTATGTTGGAACGTTTCACAGGAAGCGTAGATGTCAGCATTACGCTAAAAATACGATACAGGTCACACACAGAACATCGCTAAATAATCTATAATCAAAACCTCAAATATGGCGAGTTATCCAATAAAATGCATGATAGCTTGATATCTAAAACAGTTAGGCTACTTCTGCATTATCATCTTACTGAACACGGACCATGTGTGAAAACGGCTCATGTTCCATTAGCACACAAATCCTAAATGACATAATGGTACGTCATGTACACTAAAATCACAGAATAAATTCACTACTGATCACTCATAGTAAATCGCCATACCTGCTGACAGCCTGTAGTTCCATGTTTAACAATTAGCACAGGCGTTTGTTTTGGCTCTGCGACTAGAGAGTGGCCATAGGTGAAGTTGCCCGTGATTGGTTGCTTAGCTTTGGCGCCATTTTTCTGCCAAACGTCTCTCGCGCTTCCTATGTTCGCCGTGTTTTTGAGTTGAATTGAAGTTCAGAGGACTTTTGGGAACGATTAATAGGTATTTGAATTATTGAGAGACTTGTTATGCGTTGTGCATGCATGTTCGATTTAGTTGTATATCGTTTTTAGTCGTAATTGGCGTTTGCGATTTTAAATACGAGTTGAAATAGTGAAGCGTTTTGTGATGAAGTCGGTAGGCCTACATGTTTGAAGTAAACACGTTGTAATTGTACAGTATTGTTTTTGACTTCTGTAATTCGTTCTGCAGACGTTCGTAAACGATGCCAGGTTGTGCTGCATTTGGTTGTTCCAATAGAGGCGAAGATGGATTTCGCATGTTAGCATTTCCACGCAATGAAGAAAGACGAAAGCAGTGGCCAGTCGCAGTCAACACGGCTGACATAAATCAAATAGGAGCCTTGTGGAAACCAACCAAGTACTCTTATCTATGCGAAGTAAGTCGTTTTTGCTTTTTACTACACATAAAACAACTTGCAATATACATCTGCTTGTTCCACAAAACCTAATACTATATTTCTGATCCCAACATAAGGTTCAAATACCTGATTACTACAGGAAACATTTTCCTCTTCTTGAAATTCGACGCATCTGAAGCCACAGAAAAAGAGGTGCTACACTTCTCTGGATCATTAAGCACATTTAGGAAATCACTTACACTTCTAGGCGCTAATACGTTTCTTTCATCCTACCACAACGAATTTTTTTGGTCACATCCGAATCCATAAATACGTTCTTTGGAAGTTTATTTGCACAGTCCATGCTAATATAACTTAGATTGTGTTTCACTGTATGGTACATAATCGATAACTCACCCACTGCAGCTTCGTCGGATTCACCACTGGTGGTACTATCACTTAGGTACTGGACGTCTTTGATGGGTTACTTCCCCTAACTCTGCTTTTGTGTCCTTCGGTGTTCGCGTGCTGCTGACAGTCTGTATTATCACCATGTTTTACGCTGAATTCACGCTTGCAAACGGTGCAATATGCTTTAGAATTGTTTCCTTTTACAGGGTTAACCCATAAATGAGTTTTTTCCCATTTCTTTGATACGTACAGTAGTACGTTCTTCTCTTTTTATGAGGAGTTTTGGATTCCTCCATTTCGCGTAACTCGGATTAGGCGGAACGACAAAGAAACAAGATAATCGCAACGTGACTCGCGACAGGATGTTATGGTTTTTGTTCCCTACACAGCGATGTAGTAATTGTATCGATAATACCATACCGCATCGCTTAATCGATGTTGTAACGAACGTCTAGCAACGACATTTGAAATATATGCGGTCGGTTTAAATCCTAATCGGTGATATTTTCTCAAATACAGGAGGTTGTGTCTCCTGTGTAAAAATACACTCCTGGAAATGGAAAAAATAACACATTGACACCGGTGTGTCAGACCCACCATACTTGCTCCGGACACTGCGAGAGGGCTGTACAAGCAATGATCACACGCACGGCACAGCGGACACACCAGGAACCGCGGTGTTGGCCGTCGAATGGCGCTAGCTGCGCAGCATTTGTGCACCGCCGCCGTCAGTGTCAGCCAGTTTGCCGTGCATACGGAGCTCCATCGCAGTCTTTAACACTGGTAGCATGCCGCGACAGCGTGGACGTGAACCGTATGTGCAGTTGACGGACTTTGAGCGAGGGCGTATAGTGGGCATGCGGGAGGCCGGGTGGACGTACCGCCGAATTGCTCAACACGTGGGGCGTGAGGTCTCCACAGTACATCCATGTTGTCGCCAGTGGTCGGCGGAAGGTGCACGTGCCCGTCGACCTGGGACCGGACCGCAGCGACGCACGGATGCACGCCAAGACCGTAGGATCCTACGCAGTGCCGTAGGGGACCGCACCGCCACTTCCCAGCAAATCAGGGACACTGTTGCTCCTGGGGTATCGGCGAGGACCATTCGCAACCGTCTCTATGAAGCTGGGCTACGGTCCCGCACACCGTTAGGCCGTCTTCCGCTCACGCCCCAACATCGTGCAGCCCGCCTCCAGTGGTGTCGCGACAGGCGTGAATGGAGGGACGAATGGAGACGTGTCGTCTTCAGCGATGAGAGTCGCTTCTGCCTTGGTGCCAATGATGGTCGTATGCGTGTTTGGCGCCGTGCAGGTGAGCGCCACAATCAGGACTGCATACGACCGAGGCACACAGGGCCAACACCCGGCATCATGGTGTGGGGAGCGATCTCCTACACCGGCCGTACAGCACTGGTGATCGTCGAGGGGACACTGAATAGTGCACGGTACATCCAAACCGTCATCGAACCCATCGTTCTACCATTCCTAGACCGGCAAGGGAACTTGCTGTTCCAACAGGACAATGCACGTCCGCATGTATCCCGTGCCACCCAACGTGCTCTAGAAGGTGTAAGTCAACTACCCTGGCCAGCAAGATCTCCGGATCTGTCCCCCATTGAGCATGTTTGGGACTGGATGAAGCGTCGTCTCACGCGGTCTGCACGTCCAGCACGAACGCTGGTCCAACTGAGGCGCCAGGTGGAAATGGCATGGCAAGCCGTTCCACAGGACTACATCCAGCATCTCTACGATCGTCTCCATGGGAGAATAGCAGCCTGCATTAATGCGAAAGGTGGATATACACTGTACTAGTGCCGACATTGTGCATGCTCTGTTGCCTGTGTCTATGTGCCTGTGGTTCTGTCAGTGTGATCATGTGATGTATCTGACCCCAGGAATGTGTCAATAAAGTTTCCCCTTCCTGGGACAATGAATTCACGGTGTTCTTATTTCAATTTCCAGGAGTGTAAAAACGGGAGACAGGAGTAGGTTTAAAAATTCAGAAGAATACGGGAGTTCCCGTATAATACAGGAGAGTTGGCAACCTTGCGCTGCTGTTCCAGTCCGTACTACCCTGTATTGCCGCTGCAACCAAGTAAGAGCAGCTGTTGGCTTCCTGGTATTATCTTCCCAGTCCTAATATGGAGACCTCGAAGAAATGAAATTAGTCAACCAGAGAGGTGTAGCGAAGGCCGCTCTCGAGAGCTTTGTGCAGTCTGCGAACAGTGCCAGTATCGACATGCTGAAATCAAAATTAAGTCGACTGACTCGGATTCTGACTGATTTTGAGTCGTCTCAAACACAGCTGTAAACTGAAAACGAATCAGAAGATCATAATAAGGACAGGGTAGAATTCGAAGACTTGTGGGACTTCACTGAATCCACTATCAAGGGTTCAACGAAAAGGTTCACATAGCTTTCACATCCTTTGGCCTCGAATCCATCAGACGGTGTTAGTTCTTTGAAACTACCCGCTAACTTGCCAAATTTTGAAGGCGACTCTCTTAAGTGGTCATCATACAGGGATACATTTTTGAGTCTCATTATGAACAATAATACAACTGATGACGTTCAGAAACTTCATTACCTTAATTCGTCTTTACGAGGTGAAGCTGAAGGCCATTGAAACATATACCAGCAACTGCAGGAAACCTATCGATACCCTGGGGACTTATTACGCAGAGGTCTAGTAACCCAAAACTAATTGCAGCCAGACGTGCTAAGGCTTTGTTGGCCTTACCTATAGTCGGCCATGGCGTAGCGATTGATTATAGGTAACTAATTAATCACGTATGCGGCCATTTGAAGGCCTTAGAAGCTCTAAAACCTGATGATATACTTCATGAAGTTATTGTTTCAGAAAAGATTCTGTCCAGTATGCGACCCACGGATCGTCATGAGTGGGAATTAAAGATGTCAGGATTGACATTCACCAAATTAAATCACCTGACAAATTTTTTTGGAAACAAATTGTCACGTCTCTGAGTTTATTAGGTTCCAGGGTAACACCTCAAGGGGTCCGCAAGGAAATGCCAATTATTCAAATCAAACGAGACATGTGAGAAGAGCTCATCTGGCTAGTGCTGATACTGAGAAGTCATGTATTTTTTATAGTGAACCTCATGCTACCACCAAATGCAAGGGGTTTTAAGCACTAAATATCGCTGAGCGGCGGGCATACGTGACCAAAAATAAGCTTTGTTTATTGTGAATCAGCTCTGATTATTTCTCGTCCAAATGCAAGATTTCTTCTTATGAGACCTGTAAGGGAACGCTCTACATCCTGCTCCACAAGCCTGCTGAACCGCGGAATGGGCAGAATAGTGAATCCGTAGGCCATTCCTTGCCTCATCAAGCTACGAAGAAGAAAGTAAACATCCATTGTAATGTTTTGTTGGCAGTAGCTGTTCAAATGGCTCTAACCACTATGGGACTTAACATCTGAGGTCATCAGCCCCCTAGACTTAGAAATACTTAAACCTAACTAACCTAAGGACATCACACACATCCATGCCCGAGGTGGGATTCTAACCTGCGAGCGTAGCGGTCGCGCGGTTTCGGATTGAAGCGCCTAGAACCGCTCGGTCACAGCAGCCGGCGCAGCAGCTGTTGTCAATATTAAGGTCAGCATGGGTAGACAGCAGTTTTGCAGGGTTCTGACATATAGTGAGAGTCAGCTATCCTTTATATCTAAGGGCGTGGCAGAGAAATTATAACTGAAATGATCATTCATTTCCTGTGAAAGACATAATCAATGCCTTTGCAGCCTCAGTGTCTTAGACCTGTAATGTTGAACTGTCGTCTAGGCTCAACGAATTTCATGTTAGAACCATTTGTGCTAACTTAGACAATGTCACCAGTGACCTGCTAGCGTGCTATATAGACACAAGGCCCTGGAGTATCCCATCTAATCTTCCTCTCGCTGATCCAGAATTCAACAAGCCTACCACAGTAGATTTAATTCTTGGTGCTGAGGTTTTCTTTGATGTTATATGTAAGGAAAGGCTGGTGAAACCAGGTCACCCTTTACTGATCGAAATAAAATATGGCTGGATTTTTGTCTGGTAGGATGCCTTCAGCTGCATGCAACATGCCTCTTTCTACAGTACCCTCATGCCTTTTTAACGGTGACAATTTAGATGCCAGATTGCAAAAGTTTTGGGGACTAGAGGAACTGTCTATGAAGACGATGAGTAAGCAGGATAAAATATGTGAGGTTCACTTTCAGCGTCACACGACATGGTATGAAGAAGGGAGATTTGTGGTTCGAATGCCAGTGAAACTTGACTGTAAACCCTTAGGTGAATCACGACAACAAGCCTCTCGGAGATGGCGCATCTTGAGAGGAGATTTAAAAGGCAACCGAATCTGCAGAAAGAATATGCTGCATTTACACATGAATATGTTGAACAGGGGCACATAAAGGTCTTTAATTCTCAAGGCATTGTTGGTACAAAGTCTTACCTTTCACATCATGCTATCTTCAAGGAATGCGGCTCCACTACTAAGTCGAGGGTAGTATTTGTGGCTCTGCTGCCACTTTTAATGGAGTACCTCTCAATGATACCTTGGTGGTTAGTCCCACTCTTCAGCCAAATTTATTTTCCATTGTACAAAATTATGCTCCTTTAATGTGGCTCTGTCAGCTGACATAGCAAAAATGTTTCACCAAGCGTCTCTCCATCCTGACGGTAGGAAATTCCAGAGAATTCTGTGGCGGGAATCACCATCTAAACCTATGCAAGAATATAGACTGTGCACACTCACTTATGGAACTGCTCCTGCTGCCTTTCTTACTACTAGATGTCTTCAATAGTTGGCTTTGGGAAATCAATACAGGTTTCCAATGGCATCGCAGGCGTTGATGTCTAATATTTATGTGGACGTTTTCTTAGGTGGATCAGCTACGGTCAGAAACTTCAAACCCAGCTGACACAACTACTTGCTTCTAGGGGGTTTCCACTGAGGTAATGGTGTTCCAACAGTCACAAGGTCATTGAAAAAATTCCTGTGCAAGGACAGAGAAACGTCTTTGCTTTTGCTATCCTACTGGTGAGCAAGCCATAAAAACGTTAGGAATATTATGGCACCCTGGTTCTGACACATTTCAGAGCCATGTGCAGCTGAAGAGTCATCGGCTCTCGAAAATTACCAAGTGCAATGTCCCGTCTAAAATAGCATCAATGTATGACCCAATGGGGCTTCTATATCCAGTAGTCATGAGATGTAAATTGTTCTTGCAGCGTTTCTGGCAACTAAATCTTGATTGGGATGAAATTCCTCCATCCAACATGACTGATGAATAGAATGCCATTTGTCTGCAACTTCCTTCCCTAAAAGGTATTTTGATTAGCAGGGACATCATCCCTTGCCCCCAACATGTTAAATTAGAAATTCATGGTTTTTGTGATGCTTCACAGTTGGCATATTGTGCTTGTGTAAACGTCAGATGTGTTCTTCCCAATAACAACGTGTCAATCACATTGGCTGCAACCAAACCTCGAGTTGCCCCTGTAAAACAGCAGTCTCTTCGACGACTGGAATTATGTGGTGCTCTGTTTCTTGCTCGACTCATTCACAAGGTGACCAGTTCCTTAGACGTCATAAATATTGGCGACATTCATTTGTGCGCGGACTCCACAATAGTTTTCTATTGGCTGCAACGTAGTCCTGGTCAATGGAAAAGTTTTGCTGTCAACAGAGTCATTGAAATTAAGGTATTAATCCAGCTGCATTGAGTTCATTTGTTCAGTGGTGGTCTGGCCCATCATGGCTATCCACTTGCGGTCTCAACTGCAACACTTGTACTTCACTTAGTGTAGAAAATGCGCCTGGCAGAAGGTGTATACAGGTGTCCTTGGTGTTGATCATTAAACTTGATGATGAACTGTTATCCAAATATTCATCATTCAAGAAAACTTACAGAGTTTTGACCTATGTACTGAGATTTGCTAACAACACTAGTCTTCAGCAATAAGACAGGATAACTGGGCAACTCACTCCACAGGAACGCCAAAACGCTATCATAAAGGGCCTTAGGCGCAGCTCAACATAGTGAATATGGTAATGAGATCGATTTGTTGAAGGCTTGTTTCCCTTTTCCAAATATTAGCAAATTAAGGGATTTGCACCTGTTTGTTGATGCCAAAGGTATTTTATGAGCGGGAGGGAGATTAATGAATGCTGATGTACTGTATGATGAGTGTCATCCTATTATCATGCCATCTAAGCATAATTTGACAAAAATTCTCATAATATATAAACATGAAAATCTTTTGGAAGCTGGGTCAAAACTTTTGTTGGCTATGTTGCGTAGGAGGTTTTGGATTCCCAACAGACGTAACACAGCCAAAGGATTTATCAGGAAATGTTTAAAATGCTTTAGGTTGAAGTCCATGACAGCAGTTTAACTTATGGGTCACCTATCTGCAGCTAGAGTAAACCAGTCTCGTCCATTCCAACACTGTGGAGTAGGTTATGCAGGTCTTATTGCTGTAAAGCATGGTGGAAGAAGGAATATGGTTACCACCAAGACTTATATTGCTTTATTCATTTGCGTGGCAACCAAGGCCATTTAGTTAGAATTAGTTAGTGACTTGGTAAGAAGTTCATTTTTGGCCGCCCTCAGGAGATTCATGGGAAGAAGAGGGAAAACTTCTCACATGTACACTGACAATGGCATAAAATCTATAGGTGCACACAATGGACTTAAAAGATTTTTCTCTAATGATGTTAATGTTGAAAGTGTGGCGAATTTTTCGACCTCTGAGGGAATCAGTTGGAGGTTCAATTCACCTCACGCCTCTCACTATGGTGTACTCTGGAAGGCAGGAATCAAATGTATCACATCTCAAACACGTCATCGGCAATGCAGTACTGACATTTGAAGAACTGACTATTGTGTTAATTCAGATAGAAGCACGCTTGAATTTAAAACCATTGTCTTCTCTCTGATGACCTAGATCCTCCTGCCACACTCACTCCTGGTCATTTCCTAATCGGACAGCCCCTTTGTGCTCATCCTGAAATCTCTGTTCTTGAAGTTCCCGCCAACAGGTTGCACAGATGGCAACTTGTACAGCAGTTGCATCAGTCCATTTGGAAGAGGTGGTCCATAGAGTACATACACGATCTGCAGCAATGCAGGAAATGGACATTCGAAGCAGCATGGCAATCCCAGAGTGGCGATCATGTGGTGGTCAAAGAGGATAACTTGCCTTGGTGTGGAGGCTGGGTGTCATTGACCAGGTGTTTCCTGGTCCTGATGTGTGCATGTTGTGATGGTGAAAACTGCTAATGGGCAGATTAAGAGGCCTATAACAAAATTGTGTCCCCAGCCTAAGCAGTCAAGCAGTTAAGTGTTCCCTCAGATCTATGTAGTGGTACATGTTACAGGCCGAAAGCCAAATTGCCATTTACAGGAATAAACTCTTAATTCATAAAATCAGCTTGAGGAGATGTTGACGTTTTCTTGTGGACTGATTGCTCTTAGTACTGATTTTCATGTCTTTCTGCAGTTTGATATTAATACTTTATTGGTTTGTGTCCTACATGATAGTACACATCGTATTTCACATGCAGTGTGAGAGTGGCGTTTTGGTGGTGTGGGCATCCCAAATGTTAGTGTATTCATATTTTATGTGCATTGATATTACGTCTAGTTACATTTTAATGTTTTCCTTTTTTTGGATTTGTTGTTTGTTAAATTTATGGGTATTTGTAAAATGAGAAGTCTCATTTTCGAGTGGGATTATGTTTGCGGCTCATTTCAACTGCCATCTAGCGGCAGCTCCCGAACTGGGCAGGTCAGACCATCCAGTATAATCTGCCCCCTGTTGGGATACCTTGCAACCTATGTGCAGAAGTCGATCTCCTAGATCCTTTGTGTGCACAGGTAAGATTACCACTGTAGTAATGGTCGAACAGGTAGCTTCGAGACCCCATAGCGGACAGGCATGTATGTCTCTCAGCTAAGCCAGGAGCCTCAGTTGGCACACTACCTGTGCACATTGTAAAGGTTATCAAAATAAACATTTAGATATTGTGTTCTGACTAATTATTGTGAGTGGAAATACGGGGAGGCCAGTGAGTCGTCTTGCACTATACACTCAAACTCAAATGTACCAACGTGGGAGGAAGAGCCCCTGGATACAATGTTTTTCCATCCAGTTACACTATTGCTAGGTGTGTCTGAAGGAGTTGACCAATGACAACGAATGTTGTTAATAATAAATATAGCAATCAGCAAGTGCATCTCGCCATGCAGCAGCTGCCACGACTGACTGTACTTCTGGCTGCACGAGGCAGCATGTGCTGCCAATGGGCAGTACATAACTCACATTGACTGCTGCTGCAGGTCTGGCCCAGAGGTACGCACAGGCCGACAGAGTCGCAACCCTCCCCCACCCAGAGGCTGTGATCCCACATCCCACTAACTGTGCTAAGGCCAAGCTCTTTTTGTTTCTGTTTTTTGCCACCAAACCACCAAATATGGAGAGTCCATCTTAGAGACCTTATTCCACTAAGGAATGTCACATGCATGATTCTCCTTTAACCCGCAGCTGCAGTGCTATGTGATCCCTCCCAAGTTCCGACGGGAGTCGGTAGACCACAGCAGACAAGGGTGGCGGGTCCTTCATATGATAACAGTATCCAGAGGCATGTACAAGCATACCCACTATCAGGAGGTGACTCGCTTTCTTCCCCCCAGCATTTCTTCCCACGAAAGTGGTATAAATATTTTACACTAACAGTTTCCAACGTCTGCCACTCCCACGTGCAAGTGTGCTCTGAGCAGGCTTTGGTTTCGAAAATGATGCTAACTAGTCTTGCACAGTGGCTATTGTAGGGTGTCTGATGGAGTGTTTTCAGCCTCAGCTCAAGTCGGCCTCATTCCCACTCCCCAGTTATGTGCGCTAACTTCTATTACAATATACCTTCTTTAAACACTGTATAGCGGTTTACAGTACTTGCCACAGAGCTTAGATGTTATCACTAGCACTCCCACCTCATTATTTGATATCTTTCTTATGTAAGAGATATTATGTTCTTACTGTGATATCCTGTTTAGCAGAGACGAATGTATACATCCAACCCACTTACACCTGACTCTAGCAACTGGCATTTCACTACCTTGTAACATCAGCACCCAAAATACACACATAGATAATCGTAAGTGTGGAGTTATCAACAAGTACGCATTCTTGTATCTGTGCCAAACGCAACACCTTTATATGGACTGTGATAAGACAAACTGTTAGGACAGCTATGTATGTTCTACATTTGATTGGCTCATATTTGATGAAAATGCATTTTTGAGCCATTAAAGTACACTACATTTCCCCTGTAATAATCTAAACCGGTAGAGAACAAACATGCAATTGTACAGGTGATGATATAAATATGCCTTTCGTATACCTGCAGCACTGGAAATTTTTCCATCCCTGAGTTCGCTGCTATTACTCTTCAGAAATGGTCTGATCATCTGAGCTCGTTAACAGCTATATCGCACATTTCCCTGTCCATTCTTGTGACCACATGGCAAATTTCTGAAATTAGTCATTGTACCAACCTTTGTTGCGCTGATGACCAACAGGGGCATACCAATACTCTGTAGCATTCTTATGACGTTGCTACTAGTTTCATTTGCGGTTATTGTGTCTATGTCTCCACAAAAAATTATGTCGACTTTTGTACTTGAGACTCCATTTAGAACTTCTGTTAATTTATTGAAAAAATTTCCTACACTACCGCTGAGATATCGATACACACACAAAATTATTAATTTGTTGTTGATATGAACCCCTGTTAATTCAACAGCTGATGCTTCAAAATATTTGATTGACTTACTGTACTAATGTCATGTTTTGGTCTGAACTGTGTTTTTTTCTGATGTAAGTGCGCGATCCTCCACCCTTTGAAGTAATCCTGCAGTATGCGACCGTCTTTTCATTTAATCATGTAACACTACATGGATTTCTGTCTCTCTGTACTAGTGCTCAGTGACAAAGACTGTGCAATTCAGAAATTGGAGCTCAACTTCCAATCGTTGTATTTTATAGTTTGTTAATTTCTTGGTTTGATGAAGGTCTGCTGTGTCTGTGAGATTTCCCATGTTACTTGATCCAACAGTTTCTTTTTGTTTATGGCTTATAGTATGTGTTTCATTTGGTGTGTTAAAATCTATCTTGTGAGTGATTGTACATAATCCTCACCGTGGTTTGAAAGAAATAAGAGGTGAATCTAAATTTACGTTACTGGAATACTGGAATATCCGACTCGCAATCTCCTCCTCGTGTCCGAACCACCCTTTAGGCTCACCACTAATAGTATTCGTGCAACGGACTTAACCATGTTAAGGATCAAACTGTGAGCCCCCAGCAGTGGCCGTAAGATGGGAACTTTAGTATAAGATTCTCGTACTCCCAACGTCTGAACACACAAGAAAATTAATAAATTCATGAAGTATCAGGAAGAAAATTTACAGATATAAATTATCGTTCTCCTCAAACTTATTTTATTGCAGTACCAAACAAATGAAAATACAGGTAGAAAATATTGGTTAAAATAGTTGAAAAAACTTGAATCCAAATGAACGGTCACAGATAATATCGACGATTTGTAAAGTTCCTAAATGGGAAAGGGGTGGTCAAGGCAAGGCAACACGACGCCATCTGGCTATTATGTCTAGAATTGATAGATATTGTGTATCTCTATCTAGCAGCTCAGTACGACATACAAAAGCAGATGTCCCCGGCGCAGTGAAGACTAAGTTCTGCAAAGTAAAATCCTTATTAAATACGGGCTCCAGATAAGCTCATAACTGTAAAGCTGAACATAGCTGCTCATAGGTGCGTAGCTGTTAAACCGCTACCTGCGCACCTTTGCACCAAGCTGAGTGGAGAATCCCGGCTGGCGCCCACCGACAACCAAGATCGTACTCACGGGCGGACCTCCGCCGAATGCCTAGAAAAATCTTCTCCTGCTTCCCTACTCAACAACGTCGCTCCACGAGGAGCGTCGTCAAAAAAAGAATCGTCTACAATCGTCGAGCAGCGCACGTAAATCACGGCAATGGCGAAATCGTAACATCGCTCCAGGACCCCCTTTTCTAAATGGCGTAAGGCAGGGCTTCACAACATACGTGCTCGCGGAGCAAGCTGTGAGCATCAAGGCGCGAGCACGGAGCAGCGCGATCACGCTATCCCCACTACCGGACCAGAGAGGAGAGTCATGTGGGGCACACAACAGCTGCTACCAGTCAATTTAAATCCGCGGCCACCTGCAGGGATATCACTCACAAGTTATTACTGCGACAAATGAAACAAAGAAAGGAGATTTTACACGTGCCACATAATTTTATTAGCTTAGTGTATGCCTCTACATCCGTATTAATTTGTGAACTGTTACACAATAAAAGGTGTCACTGAAGTGTGGGATTCGCGGTTATCTTGTACTTTATGCCCTTTACAATTACGTCTATGTTCAGAGTAATTGTTCTTGTGCATTGTAAGCGCAGCGTGCAGTTTAAATTTCGATCAGACAACGCGTTTCTGGGCGCGTCTTGTTACATTTCATTGCAGAGAACAGTTGTTCACAAACATACGTGGAACCGAACATTGATATTATTGTAGCCGCCAGTTTGTGCAAACGAGGAAATCTATCCTGAGGGAAGTGTCTGTAGAATTCCAAAATGTTTTTCTTGTTCTGAAATTTGTCTCTGTATTCTCTGTCACACTGCAGGTCAATAATTTCTAGTTGCAGCTCAGGACGAATCTCTTCAATATTGCTGAATACAGAGAGGAGAACAGATCAAAATCACTGTCTAGTGCTATTAGATCTTGAAAGCGTTGATCAAATTCTTCCTTAAGGGCAACTAAACTATGTGAATAACGTTCACAGTCTTTGTGAACATCTTGCATGGATGATAATTTAGGAAAATGAGCTAGATTTCCTCATTCCAGCATACTTGCCCAAAGTGTCAATTTCATTTTAAAAGCTCGTCTATGAAATGAGTAATTAGCAGATCTTTAGCTTGCAGTGAAATGTTCAAAGCATTCAGATGGCTAGTTAAATCTCCTAAGAACGCGAGATCACATTTCCATGAAGGCTCTTTCAATTCAGGAACACACATGTTATTTATTTCCATGAACATATTTATCTCATCTAATAGGCAAAAAAATCGATTTAATAATTCGCCACGACGAAGCCAATGGATCTCGCTGTAATAAGGCAGGCTACCATACTGGATTTCTACATCCTCAAGAAAGCTTTTAAATTGTCGGTGTTCTAGCCCATGCTTCCTTATATAATTGGTTGTACGAACAGCAATACTCATCACATTTTCTAGAGCGATACTCTTTGCACATAAGTTTTCCTGGTGGATCACACAGTGAACACCCCTTATTTCATTCGGCACGGCCAGTTTTTGCATTTTCTCCTTCAACAGCGCAACGAAACCTGATTTTTTCCATGTCATCGCTGGTGCACCGTCTGTAGACACTGAAACTAAAGAATTCCACGACAATTCTATATTTTCAACACTTTCTTCAACACTACTTAAAATATCACCTCGGGTTGTAGTGTGCTTCATGGCTACTACATCGAGGAGCTCCTCCCTCACCTGAAGAGCTCTATTAACATCTCTAATAAATATGGCAAGCTGCGCTGTTCCAGTGATATCAACACTTTCGTCCAGAGCTAGAGAATACGCCATAAAATCTTTACAGATATTTGCAAGCTGGCTCTGGACGTCGTCTGCCATGTCCTGTATGCGACGCATAATGGTCATGTTAGATAATGGCACAATTCGAAACTGTTCAACTTGAGATGGACACAAATGTTCCGCTGTAACTACCAAACATTCTTTTATTAAATCGCCATCAGTGAAGGGGCGCAGGGATTTTGTTAAAAGCAAAGCAATTTTGTAACTCACTCTGAGAGTTGCCTCAGTTGATTTTTCTTCGTCGTCCAGATGTTCTTTGGATGCTTCCTTTTAAGTTTAATAACTTCCTGTGCACGATCTGGTCCATCACATTTTCCACTTCCGTAGTCTTTCGCGTGGTACGACATATAATGTCGCTGCAAATTAAATTTCCTGAAAGAATTCAGCGTTTTGTGACATACTAAACATTTTGCAACACCATCTTTTTCTGTAAACAGATACATTTCCTCCCAATGGGGGTTGAACTGCGAAAGCATGGTTGGGGTTACACAACGGCGACTTCACATGTTTCTTAACCAGCGAAGTGACTGATGGAGCTGACCTTAGTACTTTAAACGTTACACAGTCGGCGCGAATTCAATAGGCACGCTGCGGCCCTATTCAAACGTGCGCGCGCATTTCCCTTCCCTCCCCTCCCACCATACTCCGCGACCTTGCACCAGCTCGCGAGCACGTGCCTCAGCAGACGCGAGTACTCGCGCTCAAAACCGGCCAGTTGTTCAGCCCTGGCGTAAGGCATTTTCCTAGTAAGGAAACCTGGGAAACCTGGTGCCACAAACCATGCACAAACACACTCACGTATACAACTTGATCTGACATCAACGGTGGTCCTCCTATTGCGGTGCAATATTTTGCCTCGCTCGCTGGGACCTTTCCGCAACAAAACGTTCTGGAAGCTTTAAGGCTCCCACGCTGGCCTGGCGCCAGCACTCACCCAAAAATTACTCCCTACAGCAGACAATGCATCTCCCCCAGAACGATCTTTAAATTGTCGCTACAGTGTCGCACGCGACATCCCGAGCTCATGAATGACCAACGCCGTCCGTGCCGATAAAAACGTCCCGTGGTTTAACGCACGGTTCAGGACGACGCCCTGCGGCCTGCAGGTCGCTCACCTGCCCCCGAGGGGATCAGTTGGTTTAACATGAAAGGCGCCGGATGGCGCGTCTCTTCTGTTCCAGTTTCCCCATAGTCCATGATTCGCTACCAAACAATGCTGTGCTCCAAACGTACATCTTCAGAAATTTCTTCCTCAAATTGAGGGCTGTGTTTGAAACTAGTAGACTTTTCTTGGACAGGAATGCCCCCCTTGCCAGTGCTAGTCTGTTTTTCATTTCTTCCTTCCTCCATCCGACATGGATTATTCTGCTTCCTAGGTTGTAGAGTTCCTTTAACTTCACCTACATCCTGATCACGAATTCAGGTCTCAAGTTTCTCCTTCCAAGTATAGAATGAACAATAGGGGCAAAAGACAACATCCTGTCTCGGACCCTTTTTTATCTGAGCACTTCGATGGTGGCATTACACTTTTCTTTGTTCTGTCTGTGTTCTTGTGCCTATTGTACACTCCTGGAAATGGAAAAAAGAACACATTGACACCGGTGTGTCAGACCCACCATACTTGCTCCGGACACTGCGAGAGGGCTGTACAAGCAATGATCACACGCACGGCACAGCGGACACACCAGGAACCGCAGTGTTGGCCGTCGAATGGCGCTAGCTGCGCAGCATTTGTGCACCGCCGCCGTCAGTGTCTGCCAGTTTGCCGTGGCATACGGAGCTCCATCGCAGTCTTTAACACTGGTAGCATGCCGCGACAGCGTGGACGTGAACCGTATGTGCAGTTGACGGACTTTGAGCGAGGGCGTATAGTGGGCATGCGGGAGGCCGGGTGGACGTACCGCCGAATTGCTCAACACGTGGGGCGTGAGGTCTCCACAGTACATCCATGTTGTCGCCAGTGGTCGGCGGAAGGTGCACGTGCCCGTCGACCTGGGACCGGACCGCAGCGACGCACGGATGCACGCCAAGACCGTAGGATCCTACGCAGTGCCGTAGGGGACTGCACTGCCACTTCCCAGCAAATTAGGCACACTGTTGCTCCTGGGGTATCGGCGAGGACCATTCGCAACCGTTTCCATGAAGCTGGGCTACGGTCCCGCACACCGTTAGGCCGTCTTCCGCTCACGCCCCAACATCGTGCAGCCCGCCTCCAGTGGTGTCGCGACAGGCGTGAATGGAGGGACGAATGGAGACGTGTCGTCTTCAGCGATGAGAGTCGCTTCTGCCTTGGTGCCAATGATGGTCGTATGCGTGTTTGGCGCCGTGCAGGTGAGCGCCACAATCAGGACTGCATACGACCGAGGCACACAGGGCCAACACCCGGCATCATGGTGTGGGGAGCGATCTCCTACACTGGCCGTACACCACTGGTGATCGTCGAGGGGACACTGAATAGTGCACGGTACATCCAAACCGTCATCGAACCCATCGTTCTACCATTCCTAGACCGGCAAGGGAACTTGCTGTTCCAACAGGACAATGCACGTCCGCATGTATCCCATGCCACCCAACGTGCTCTAGAAGGTGTAAGTCAACTACCCTGGCCAGCAAGATCTCCGGATCTGTCCCCCATTGAGCATGTTTGGGACTGGATGAAGCGTCGTCTCACGCGGTCTGCACGTCCAGCACGAACGCTGGTCCAACTGAGGCGCCAGGTGGAAATGGCATGGCAAGCCGTTCCACAGGACTACATCCAGCATCTCTACGATCGTCTCCATGGGAGAATAGCAGCCTGCGTTGCTGCGAAAGGTGGATATACACTGTACTAGTGCCGACATTGTGCATGCTCTGTTGCCTGTGTCTATGTGCCTGTGGTTCTGTCAGTGTGATCATGTAATGTATCTGACCCCAGGAATGTGTCAATAAAGTTTCCCCTTCCTGGGACAATGAATTCACGGTGTTCTTATTTCAATTTCCAGGAGTGTATAATACCAGTCTTTCCCTAAAACTAGAATTTCAATTATTTGCACCGTTTTACATTGTCGAATGCTTTTTTCAGGGCGACAAATCCTATGAACGTGTCTTGACGTCTCTTCAGTCTTGCTTCCATTACCACATGCTAGTCAGAACTTCCTCTGCGGTGCCTTTACCTTTCCTGAAGCCAAACCGATCGTCATATAACAAATCTCAATTTTCTTTTCCATTCTTCCTATGCTTGGAAGCAACTTGGATGCATGAACAAAGCTGACTGCGCGATGATTCTCGCATTTATCTGCGCTTACTATCTTCGGAATTGTGTGGATGGTGTTTCTCCGACGTACAATGATATATCGCCAGTCTCATACATTCTACACATCAACCTGGTCACTTCGCCAATCATCTCAGAAATTCCAATGGAATACTATCCATCCCTTCTGCCTCATTTGATCTTAAGTCCTCCAAAACTTTTTTTAAATTCTGATTCTAATACTAGATCCGCTATTTCTTCCATGTCGACTCCTATTTATTCTTCTATCAAGTCATCAGACACGTTGTCCGTCACATAGAGACCTTCAGTCTATGCTTTCAACCTGCCCGCTCTCTCCTCTGCATTTAATAGTGGAGTTCCCATCGCCCACTTAGTGTTACAGCCTTTCCTTTGAATTTCACCGAAGGCTGTTTTCAAAATGGTTCAAATGCCTCTGAGCACTATGGGACTTAACTTCTGAGGTCATCAGTCCCCTAGAACTTTGAACTACTTAACCCTAACTAACCTAAGGACATCACACACATCCATGCCCGAGGCAGGATTCGAACCTGCGACTGTAGTGGTCGCGCGGTTCCAGACTGTAGCGCCTAGAACCGCTCGGCCACGACTGTTTTCAGTTTTATATAAGCTGACCCAGTCCCGACATCCATTTCTTTTTGATTTCTTCCCATTTTGATGTAGCAATTTTGCTTCAGCTTCCCTGCACTTACTGTATATTTCTTTCCTAAGTGATGTGTATTTCTGCATTCCATAATTTCCCTGCACATTTTTTTTTACTTCATTCTTTTGTCGATGAAATGAAAAATTTATTTTGTGACCTGTGGTTTCTTCGCATTTAACGTCCTTGTACCTACGTTTTTCTCCCAACTTCTGTGATTGCCCTTTTTAGAGATGTCCGTTCCCTCTGAACTGAGCTTCCTTGTGAGTTATTCATTATTGCAATAACTGTATCCTCAGAGAAATGATGTGTAGCTCTGTATTCCTTAGTATTTCCGTATCCCCACTTCTTTGCGCAATGATTCTTCCTGAGTAGCCGACTCTTCATCATGACGAAATTGTACTCCGAGTCTATTTCTGCTGCTGGGTACGCGTTTGAATACAATATCTGATTTCGGAATCTCTTTCTGACCGTGATGTAATAACTGATATCTTCCCGTATCTCTCGGCAAATTCCATGTATTCATCCACCTCTTTGTGATTCCTGAAAAGAGTATTCGCTGTCAGTAATTGAAATTTGTTGCTGGACTCAATTAGTCTTTCAAATCTCTCATTCCTAATACCAAGCACATATTCCCCTGCAGCCCTTTCTCCTATTCCTTTCCCTACAAACGCAATCCAACCCCGCAAGGCAGATTTCCATGTGCTGAATTACTCTTTCATTATCCTCATACACTTTCTCTATTTCTGCTTGCGACGTCAGCATGTATACCTGAACTATGGTCGCCGATGTTGCTTTTCTGTTGACTCTGGTGAGAACACCGCTGCCACTGAACTTTTAACAACAGGTCACACTCTGCCCTACCTTTCTATTCCTAACGAATCCTGCTCCAGTTACACCATTTTCTGCTGCTGTTGATATTACCCAATAGGCATCTGATTACAAATCCTTTTGTTCCTTCCATTTCACTTCACTGACTTCCAATATATCTAGGCGAAGCGATAGCATTTCCCTTTGCAGATTTTCGAGTTTCTCTACCTCCTTCAAGCTTCTAACGTTCCACGCCATAACTAGTAAAACGTTACCCTTCCTTTGGTTATTCAGTCTATTTCTCATTGTTAGCTCCTTACCTCCCCTTTGGCAGTTTCCTTCCGGAAATCCGAATGGAGTACTTGTCTGCAATGTTTTGCTTATGGGGAGATCATCGTACACTATTGGAATTACAGGACACATTTCCTCTGGATACACATTACGTGTCTTTAATTCAGTTGTTTCTATTGGCTTGTGCATCTTCACATCGTTGATCACTGCTGATTATTGAACCTTTTAGAGGCAATTTCCCCTCCCAAGAGCAAGACAGTGTCCTGAACTTCTGTTCGTTCCTGCGCCCTCTGTGGTAAGGCCGTTGGCGGAATGAGGGTGACTTCTTACGCTGGAAGTCTTCGGCCGCCATTACTGACAACTTTTATTCAAAATTTAGGCATAGGTGGGGTTCGGACCCATGACCAAGAACGCTTTGATTGCTGGTCAACGACGTTACAGCTGACCCAAAGGCTCTTCCCACTGTATGTTATACATTCATTTAATTGCCCTTAAGAATCACTAGATACTGTACATAAACGGCCAAAATGACTCTGTATTGATTATTTAATTAACAAAAATGAAGGGAAATGACACAGATTACTTAGGAACCTTTAATTATCTGCCACTGGAAGATATTTTTTTTCGCTTAGGCAGTATCACACTTAGATTATTGTCGTGTGACATGTAAAACAGAAAAAAATTAGATAGCATAAAAACTGTCCTTGATCATTTGACTACTAAGGGAAAAATGGGTGAAATCCTGGTCAGTGACCATATTCTACTAACACATGAATATCAATCAACAGAGACATAAGCAAGGATACCAGTCCACTCATCACTTTCACACTTGGCACTTAGCCTATCTGCTGAACATGCGGCTGAAGGCCGTGCAAGAAGCAGCAAATGAACTGGTTTATGGGCCACATGGTCACTGCACGCATGTCTAGCAGAAATTTTAAAACAGTCTAAATTAAAATAAAATGTGTCCAGTAAGGAAACACACTCATAATCTCATTGAGGTCAGAGTAATTATTATTCTAGTACAGCGTTTGTTTTAAAAACACTGAACCTTTGTGACAGAAGTCTACATCAAGAATCAGAAACAGTACCGAAATGTATGTGTGACGGAAGGTCCTCTCACGCAAAATTCTTTTCGTAACATCAAATTCTGTAATTCTACTCAATCCACAGCCATAAACAGAAGTATATACACGCACTGTCCCAAATTAATGACTTGTGAATTACCAAACACTGCAAAAATAGTAAAAATTACATGTAACTTAAAATATTTTGTGATAAACTAATTAAATTGAAGCAAAAATTTTATTAAAGTAGATGTCATTTGTAACTGTGTCACATTTGTGCATCAAAAATAATACACCACATTGAAATAGATGACCATCTTTCATCAAGTACTGAAGTGAATATGAAGTTTATCTTATGAATCAACAATGAAGTTGGAATACAAACAAATACTTAAATATGGTATTTCAGTGTGGACAAAATGGTGCATGAACACAATGGGAGATATGACAATAAACACCAAGTTCATCGCGATGGTGAGTGACGATGCGAGATTAGCGTGTGAAAATACTTTTAGGCGTAACATGATTCATAGAAATCAACAATAATTTACAACAAAAAGAAAAACATACACAATATGTCAATGGATTACAACGTAAACAATGTGATATTATGAACAAGAATTACGAAAAAACAACACTAATACACTAAGACGCAAAAAAGACATACCACGATGGAATTATCCGAATAGGTTTAAAATCAGCAGATAGAAAGTACATGTACAGACAAACAAATGATTAAATTTTCGGGAAAAAGAGTAAGAGCTTCACGAATGGAGGAAGTCATTAATGCGTTGGTCCACCTCTGGCCTTCATGCAAGCAGTTATTCAGCTTGGCATTGATTGATAGAGTTGTTGGGTCTCCTCCTGAGAAACATCGTGCCAAATTCTGTCCAATTGGCTCATTAGAGCGTCAAAATCCCGCGCTGGTTAGAGGACGCTGCCCATAATGTTCCAAACGTACTGATTTGGAGAGAGATCCTCCGGATCTGTACCCATTTTATATTTGAGCATTATGGGCAGGGACCTCCAACTACTCCAGGATCTTGACGACATGAAGCACCTGTTCGACAGAATTTGACACGATACTCCTCAAGAGTATATCCAACAATTCTATTAATCCATGTCAAGCCAAATAATTGTATGCATAAGGGCCAAATGTGGACCAACACGTAGTTGATATACTCAGTTTGTGATGTCTCCTTCTCTTGAATAAATTATAAAATGTTTCTGAAACTTTAATCATTTGTTTGTCGGCATGTGTACATCACATTTACCGATTTCCATAGTATTTGGTCAATTTCTTCGTGGTATGTCTTTTTTGTCTTGTGGAGAATAATTAAGACAGTATTTCCTAGAAAAGAAAGAAATCAATGACTGACGTGGCATAAAAAGCATATAGAAAATAACTTTAGGCATGAAGAATCAGTGTTACCGTTACCTGAGGTTCCGTCATTCGTTCGTATCACATGCGACACTTTCACACTTCATTCTTTTTCACTTGTCTCGAGAAGTAGCGTCAGGATTCGGTCTCAAATGGAATGTATGGCTCTCTTGGACAGAGGCAAGGATTATCAGTCGATGGACCTCAGTGGATGATGCAGAAATAACCAGTAACTGACGTCGTTCCATCAGTCTTGGGAGGTGGCTCGGCTGGACCGAAGAGGCAGCAAACGACATTGGTGAGAACTAAGGCTGACAACTGACAAGGCAGCAGGGTGTTTGGTCTCTATAATATGACTGAAGGCACGTTATTGATGATGATTTCCTATCCTTTGGCTAGGAAATAGGTTTTTCTGTCAGATATCAGATACTAGTGAGAAAAATGACTATTGTGCAAGCAAATAGGAAGTGGATGGATCGAATACTGCAGGAGACAATAGGGTACTCTCCACATAATTTGATATGTGTGTAGATATTGCTGATCGAAACTATCATTATGGCCAATAGCAACGTGTTGTTTCCCAAGCATAAAAAATTATTCTATGGAAATTCTATCCCTTAACACAGATCTGCGTAACAGTCACAGACTGAATGTTGAACAGCAAAGACTCTAAGTGCAAGAAGGTACCGTTGTGGGTTCCTTCACCTTGGTCTAGTTGCCGTTACTGCAGTGGTCCATTAGCGGAACTACGTGCCTTATTAGAGCCAAGCCTCGTCGTTGCTTCCCGCTCACTCCCACGGCGAAAGGGGTAGCACGTTTGAGGCGACACTAGCACCCCCCAGTCGGTCTCCCAGATAAACACTGGCTGGAAGGCCAGGTAGGAACACGTCCTTGGGACGTCTCTCAGAAGGCCCAGTTAGACAGCACAGGGTCGTGACCAGTCCCCCCCCCCTCCCCCCCCCAATAACTCTTGTTGTGGAAGCTACCACCTTTTACCTCAAATTTGAGTCATCAACTCTCTGTAAGCTGGTTGGTGCGTGGCACCACACCCACTGTCACTGAGACACACGCCCTTCTCCACTCTGCAGGAAACCAGTCCCGTGTTAGGTTCCCATGGCACCAACCTCCTGCGTTCCATCTGGACAGATCTTTCACATGCCACGTAAGTAATTGGTTTATACATTCCATATACATAACGTTCGTCATGTACAGCAAACATTACACACTGAATAATAATGAATCAATGTGTGAATGGAGGATTGAAATACATACTCCTATGACTTCTCTGATATTAATAATTACATATTATAGGATTACATTCTTATAGAGAAAGTGATTTTTAATTAGTACAATTAATAATAATAGCAAGTACAAATAAACAAGTGATTTCGGAGTAGCTGTCTCTAGTGTCAGAGTCTGTCAGGAGGTCCTAATTACTTTATCTACTAGACCAATATGAGTTAAAATACTTTTTTCCTTATATGCCACTAGCATACCCGTCCCTACTGAAGCACTGGTACTACTACCACAAATTAAAGAAAATTAATATTTTATGCACTTCCGCTGACCATTAAACAAGGAATCTTTGCCTGTCATACAGTAAGCTAATCTACGCATTATTGAGGAAGATAAACACGTTTAAAAAATGGTTCAAATGGTTCAAATGGCTCTAAGCACTGTGGGACTTAACATCAGGGGTCATCAGTCCCCTAGACTTAGAACTACTTGAACCTAACTAACCTAACGACATCACACACATCCATGCCCAAGGCAGGATTCTAACCTGTGGCCGTGGCAGCAGCTCGGTTCCGGACTGAAGTGACTAGAACCGCTCGGCCACGGCGGCTGGCTTAAAGAAGTTTCAAAAGGTAACCTAGTTACCCAGCATTTCTTTTACCTACTCATCGTTGCTGTCTGTGAGTATACTCAGCTGACTGATTTGGTCAGTCTGAGAGTAGAGCACACAGCTACACAAAAAAATTCAGTCAATGGTGTACAACTCCTGGATGATCGGAATTATGAAGAAACATATTCGAATTGTCATGCCATAACAGGCCTCAATGGGACTACTCAGCATTCTGCCCTTACCTTTTATCATGCAGTACATAGTTATCTAAAAAATCGAGGTATCATGTCCCTTCATTCGACTAACCAGTGGCTACATTGTGGAGGTGTGATTTGAAACGAAACTCTTATTTGATTACCTTGGATTTTCTGCCTCTTTTCTTTCTTTCTTTTTGCTTCTGTAACACTCAAAATTACATTACCCAAATTCTTCAGATTTCCAACTTAGCAAGATAGGCACAGTGATCAGATATTACAAGCTCAATGGTGTTAATTTTGTGCCTTAAAATAAATATTGCGTCTTCCATAGGGATTAACCATTGAAATCCTCCTCTTCCTAAATCTTTTTCGCTCTCCTTCGTTAGGCAGAGTCAGAAGCCATAACGTCCTGCACTGAGCACGCTATAAATGACATGTACAGAGAGAGACAGAGAGAGAGAGAGAGAGAGAGAGAGAGAGCGATGGCTTCACATGCGTAATGAGTGTGGGGCATTCATAAATCTCTTACACATCAGCGAACATAACGTGTGACAGTTATCCTTGTGTGTACCAAGCCCTTTAAGCTCACCTCGAATAATATGCACATCCATAGAGTGGGCACAATCCAAGACACCCATTAGAAACAATGGCACAATACCTCGGGGGTGTGGCCAAAGACAATGGCCCAAAAGGAACACCAACAATCAGTCAATGGACAGCCATTGTGGCGGTTCTAGGCGCTTCAGCCTGGAACCGCACGACCGCTATGACGCAGGTTCTAATCCTGCCTCGGGCATGGATGTGTGTGATGTCCTTAGGTTAGTTAGGTTTAAGTAATTCTAAGTTTCTAGGGGACAGATGACTTCAGATGATAAATCCCATAGTGCTCAGAGCCACTTTTTATCAGTCAATCTGTTTGATACACGGAATTTTGACCAGGGCAAAAAATTCTGCCACATACATCCAATGTAAGCAAGATGTAATGGGTGAGCAATAGTGACGTCTGATTCTTGTATCTGCAGCATAACTATTTATTTCCTCTGTATACCACGAACAACCCAGTTAACCTCAATATGTAATTGCCATGCTAAAGCTGGTGCACTGGAAAAATCCACAATTTCTTAAAGACACATTTATTACCATCCATAATGCTCTAAACAGAAACCTCTTGTATCTTTTTAAGAAATATACTTTTTATACGATGAGCTACAATACAACGTACCTAAAGCTATTCGATTTCCCCTAAGAAATTTCTATTTCTCAACTCCTTATTCATGGTGATGACCGATTTTCTTCACTTCATTGTCTCTATTTCTACAGCATTCTGGTGTACAATTCCTCCGATACGTAACGGTTCATTTAGACGAAAAAATACTTGTGACAAAGCAGATTATGTTTGCTGCAAAAACGATAGGATTTGACCAACACCTTTTGTTCTATGAACAGTTCTCACTCTCAGGCACCTGTGTCAGAACAATTGTAAGTGGGCAGCTTCTGTGTTGGCAGCACTGTGTAGCGCTTTGCATTGGATCACTGACTGCTCTTTCTTTGTAAGAGACTCTGTGGCTGGTTGGGCTCGTTGTTGGAAGTTAATCGCCTGTAGTGTTGGGCAGTTCGAAGTTAGTCGCCAGCAGTGATGTACTGTTGGGCAGTTGGAGGTGAAGAGCCAGCAGTGATGGATGTTAAATGTGAGAAGTGAGCATTGATGGAGAGTAGAGGACTGAAGTGTTAGTGTAGGCTAACGACCTGGAAGTACCCAACTTGGAGATTGAAAATTATTCATGGTTATATATGTCACATTATTAAGGTAAAAAAACATTATTTGGTATGCAACAAAATCTTTGCTAACCACGTGCCTATTAGTAGTTAGTGGCTTTAGTAGTTAGAATGTTTTATTTGTCTGGCAGTATTGATGCTCGCAGTATTGCAATAGCTCTCGTAATGAAGATTTTTGTGAGGTAAGTGCTTAACTAAATGTGTAAGTTATTGTTAAGATTTCTTTTTAGTCAGGGACATTCTCTTGAATTAATTATTTGAAGTCAGGTTGTAATTTTTTGAGCCATCACACTGTGTTGCGCTAGAATATTGTGTTGACATGATAAGAAAAAAGTAGAGAGAAAGTAGGCTCAGTACGTTCAGCTTTACTCAGCTGTTTCAGAATCAAATAACGTAGAAGTTTCATCTTCTCAGTCATTCAGGAATTTAAGTACAGACTCACACATTAAATAAATTTTTTTCTTGTATCAAGCTGTCATTGTTGTGGAAACTGCTGTCATAAATATTTCGGTGATGAAAGTAGGTGACCTTGACGTAATGCCCTGCAACGCCCAGCTGCATGCTTAGCCACCTGGAAAAACCCATCGCTGGGTGCCTTTCAAATGCACAGCTATAGAAAAGAGAGGCTATTGACCTCAGTATTGATATTTTTTTGTAGAACACATCCTAAACGCGGTACACTATTCTTTGAAAACAAATGATTACACTGTGGAGCTCACACTTTCTACTATATATTGAAATGTTTATGAAGTGATGAGAAATATTTTTATGTCTACATTCCTGATTATGACAAGTGTCTTAGAGTTGAGAGAATTTTTACTGACTTATTAAAAAGCTATATGGCTATTGAATGACGTTTTCATGCTTTGCCTTGTACATATTTGTTTATTTTATTTGATAGTTTCTGGTTGTGCTGTAGCATTGGTTTTGTAATGTAAAATTTATTACATATACTAATGTACACACTTTCTGTCTACAGATCTATTAAATAATTATTTTATGATCCACATTCTTAAGAAAAAGGAGCACTAGGAAACGAAAGAAGCATAAGAAGGAGAAGGTATTGATAACAGGAACTGTATGCTTAATTTCCTTTTCAAGAACTTGGTAATTTTGTGGTATAATAGGTTGTTGTGGTGCATCACTTTAGTGTTAAGATGTGACATAGGCATTAAGCTGTAAATAGACATTCCCTTATATGCACTGCTGTCTTTAATGTAATATTTTTCTGCTTGTCCTTTATCATGTTTAGGTATAAGTTATTGTATTTACTGCTACTATTTGCCAGGCATTGTCCAACTGAATCTTACTTTGCACTACTCTGATAAGCCAGTTACCACCAATTTATTTTTCTTGTTTGCTGCATATTGCCTTATATTAGTTGTAATGCTGCATTTGTTTCGCTAATGCTTGCCAATTGGCATTTTTTCTCATTGCTGTTTCTTTGCAAAAACAGACATAATGTCTTATGGGATAACAGCAATCAGTGATTTTATAATGTTACTTAAAATCCGTCTTGATTGCAAATTTTTTTTATTCATATGACCTGTTTCGGTTCATTCAGAATCATCTTCAGATCTGATATTTCAGTTACAGGAGTAACCCGTCCAAATCCAGCAACTTGCACATGCTACGTCACCTCCATGTGGAAAGAAAAACAGTAGAAGAAGAACGGGTAGTTTTGAGAGATGAAATGGTGAAGGCAGCAGAGGATCAAGTAGGTAAAAAACGAGGACTAGTAGAAATCCATGAGTAACAGAGAATATATTGAATTTAACTGACAAAATATAAAAATACAATAAATGAAGCAGGCAGAAAGGAACACAAACGTCTCAAAAATGAGATAGATAGGAAGTGCAAAATGGCTAAGCAGGGATGGCTAGAGGAAAACTTTAAGGATGTAGAGGCGTATATCACTAGGGGTAAGATAGTACTGCCTACAGGAAAATTAAAGAGACCTTTGGAGAAAATAGAACCACTTGCATGAATGTCAAGAGCTCAGATAGAAACCCAGTTCTAAGCAAAGAAGGGAATGCAGAAAGGTGGAAGGAGTTTATAGAGGGTCTACACAAGGGCGATGTTCTTGAGGACAATATTATGGAAATAGAAGAGGATGAAGATGAAATGGGAGATATGATACTGCTTGAAGAGTTTGACAAAGCAGTGAAAGACCTAAGTCAAAACAACGCCTCGGGAGTAGACAACATTCCATTAGAACTACTGATAGCCTTGGGACAGCCAGCCCTCACAAAACTCTACCATCTGGTGAGCAAGATGTATGAGACAGGCGAAATACACTCAGACTTCAAGAAGAATATTATAATTCCAATCCCAAAGAAAGCAGGTCTTGACAAATGTGAAAATTACCGAACTATCAGCGTAATAAGTCATGGCTGCAAAATACTAACGCGAATTCTTTACAGACGAATGGAAAAACTAGTAGAAGCCGACCTCAGGGAAGATCAGTTTGGATTCTGTAGATATGTTGGAACACGTGAGGCAATACTGACCCTACGACTTATCTTAGAAAATAGATTAAGGAAAGGCAACCCTGCGTTTCTAGGATTTGTAGACTTAGAGAAACCTTTTGACAATGTTGAATGGAATAATCTCTTTCAAATTCTGAATGTGGCAGGGGTCAAATACAGGGAGCAAGAGGCTATTTACGATTTGTGCAGAAACCAGATGGCAGTTATAAGAGTCGAGGAACATGAAAGGGAAGCAGTGGTTGGGAAGGGAGTGAGACAGGGTTGTAGCCTCTCCCCAGTGTTATTCAATCTGTATATTGAGCAAGCAGTAAAGGAAAAAGAAGAAGAATTCGGAGTAGGAATTAAAATCCATGGAGAAGAAATGAAAACTTTGAGGTTCGCCAATGACGTTGTATTTCTGTCAGAGACAGTAAAGGACCTGGAAGAGCAGATGAATGGAATGGACAGTGTCTTGAAAGGAGGATATAAGATGAACATCAACAAAAGCAAAACGAGTATAATGGAATGTAGTCGAATTCAAGCGGGTGATGCTGAGGGTATTAGATTAGGAAATGAGAATGGTCGAAGTAGATAGAATATAAAATGTAGAATGGCAATGGCAACGACAGCGTTTCTGAAGAAGAGAAGTTTGTTAACATCGAGTATAGATTTAAGTGTCAGGAAGTTGTTTCTGAAAGTATTTGTATGGAGTGTAGCCATGTATGGAAGTGAAACGTGGACGATAAATAGTTCAGACAAGAAGACAATAGAGGCTTTCGAAATGTGGTGCTACAGAAGAATGCTGAAGATTAGATGGGTAGATTACATAACTAATGAGGAGGTATTGAATAGAATTGGGGAGAAGAGAAATTTGTGGCACAGCTTGACTAGAAGAGAGGATCGGTTGGTAGGACATGTTCTGAGGAATCAAGGGATCACCAATTTAGTACTGGAGGACAGCGTTGAGGGTAAAAATCGTAGAGGAGATCAAGAGATGAATACACTAAACAGATTCAGAAGGATGTAGGTTGTAGTAGGTACTGGCAGATGAAGAAGCTTGCACAGGATAGAGTAGCAAGGAGAGTTGCATCAAACCAGTCTCAGGACTGAAGACCACAACAACAACATTCTCATGTTTCATTTATTTACTTATCTCACAATTCCTGGAATACTCATGAGTATGCTTATTTCTATTTCTTTGTGAAGCCTGTATTACTACAAATATTATCTGTATCATCATATTATTTAACGATGTCTTCTGTGCCTTTGTAGTTGTATTCTTGTGCTGCAAAACTGTAAACCATATTGACACCACTTCTTCAAATTAAGTAAATAGTAGGGATTCATTTTACTGCACCCATTTCTGTTGGTCATACTGTATGTGTAATATCTCAGAGGCTAAATGACTGTGTTAGTGTTTGGATGTGTGTTGATAATTCAGCAAGGAACTTGTTAACAACACTGCTGGTTCTAGGGACATCGTAAAAAATTTTTTTAGTGCGCAAGTGGTGGGTTATGGACAGCTTTATTATCCACAAGACTCTTCAATTGTAATTGTGTACCTGCACAGTCGCAATGGATGGCTGCTGGCCATCTCTACAAGGACTATAGTGGGTCTGCACCCTTGGTGGCCCACTACTACCATAATCTCTTCAAGGGCTACAGTGGGTTGGCACCCTTGGTGGCCCACTACTACCATAATCTCTACAAAAAATATTTTGGGTCTGCTCTGTGGTGACCTATTAATTCTACCAATATTCTTCAAGACTTCGACTGACTCTGTTGTGGGTTTGATGTGTTGTGGCCCATTACCAATCTGCATGTCACTATGTTTCCGTTAGAAGGACAGCACTTGTGCAAGACTACCTAGAGATCCACTACTTGTGTGTGCATTTTCTTTTACTGATCAGACTTTGTGCACAAAACTGTCGTAGACTACTACTCTGGTATACGATTAGGACTGTCTTTAGGGACTGTGAGGACAATATTTGCTTTTGACCAACAATGCATTAATAACTGTGTGTATTTGGTCTATTTGATATTGTTAATATAAAAAAATTAACAAATTGATCCTGGCCACTGGCCAAAATAAATAGTAAAATTTTGTTGTGGGGAGCAGGGGGGTTATGTAGGTGGACTGTTATTGTATTGGCAGCACTGTGTAGCGCTTTGCATTGGATCACTGACTGCGCTTTTTTTGTAAGAGACTATGTGGCTGGTTGGACTCATTGTTGGAAGTTAATCGCCAATACTGTTGGGCAGTTCGAAGTTAGTCACCAGCAGTGATGGAAGTACTGTTGGACAATTGGAGGTGAACAGCCAGCAGTGGTGGATGTTAAACGTGAGAAGTTAGCACTGATGGAGGTTAGAGGTCTGAAGTGTTAGTGTAGGCTAACGACCTGGAAGTATCCGACTTGGAGATTGAAAATTATTCATTATTATATATGTCACATTATTAAGGTAAAAAAATACGTTATTTGGTTTGCAACAAAATCTTTCCTTTGCTAACTATATACCTATTAATAGTTAGTGGCTTTAGTAGTTAGAATCTTTTATTTAGCTGGCAGTATTGACGCTCGCTGTATTGCAGTAGTTCGTGTAATGAAGAGTTTTTTGAGGTATGTGCTTGATGAAATGTATAAGTCATTGTTAAGATTTCTTTTTAGTCAGGGCCATTCTTTCGAATTAGTTATTTGAAGTCAGGTTGTAATTTTTTTGAGCCATCAGATTGCGTCGCGCTGGAATATTGTGGGTCTGTATTGGCATGATAAGAAAAAAGTAGAGAGAAAGTAGGCTCAGTACGTTCAGTTTTACTCAGCTGTTTCACAATCAAATAATGTAGAAGTTTCGTCTTCTCAGTCATTCAGAAATTTGATTACAGACTCACACATTTCATAAAGAAGTTTCACAATCTTTCCTTCTCCTCTCTGGAATCTCTGTCTACTGTAGAACATTGCAGGGCATCCTCTACTAACTTTTTATTCTGCTATCGGCGAGAAGGGGGGCGGGAAGTCGACTCCTAGTTTTAGGTCCTTGGGCTGACGATTCTTAAGTACTGTGACATGGGTAATCACTGTAATCAAATGAGACACTTCATTCATTATATCTAGAAAGTCTTTTGGGAAGAAGTCCCATGTCATGTGTTGTATTTAATAATATTTGCAACATACATTCCCGAATTTCTTCATGAGACATTCCGCTGGATTCGAGCTCGAGTTTTCTGACAATACTATAAATAGGGTCGATCCAATGTGTCTTATGCCTCTCTTGCGTCGTTTAGGAGCGGTACCGTCGAACATTGTCTGAAATAATATTGCCGTTACGTGCTACTTCAGGCAATAAATCCTTTCTTAAGTTCTTTGCCGCCGTTTTGCTCAGACGAGTCAAGGTGACGTACTTTGATGTTAAGTAGGCAACTACCATAATATAGTAGAATCCTCTGTGGATTCTTGTGGGCAGTCCAGTCATATCTGTCTTGGTTAACTGCTTCAGTTTTTTAGGCATTATCGGGCATAATTTGTGTTTTTACGCTGGGTCTTGCCTAGGGAAAACTATGGTATCGAACGATTACATCGATAGGTCGTGTGTAGAACCAAAGTGTTTAAGATATTTGGTAGTGTGAACTCGGCCGCGTAGAGCGCGGGCAGAGAGAGAGTCAGGCTGGAGTAGGGTAGTGGAGCAGGTGTGTTGTGTGACGCTCCCGCGAGTTGCCGCGCTCTCGGGGTTTGGCAGCATGTAATTGCGCTCGACTTGCCATGATAGTTTCTGACACTGTGTCGCGGACGGGAAGCATTAGCTGGCGCACATCAAGAGCCCGTTTCAGCTGGAGACCGCGTCGAGAAGAAGGTGCACCAACATCCAGCTTCTGCAACAGCGACGGCCGACAATGAGTGACTGTCGCCACCTCCTCGATCGACGACTTCAAACCTTCGATCAACCAACAAGGAAGACTGGTAGCACGTAAAGTTTTAGAAATGTATGGCAGACCTCAGCTTTTCAAACTGTTAAATTTTTCTCACTAAATTTCAGTAACCTAGCATGAACCTTTGTTGCTCATTGTTCCAATTGCATTACCAAGCAGGGTCTCTTCCATTTCCGGAATGAACCCAAGTGTCGTTGAAATTCAAACGCCAGCATTAAAGTAACATCATTCGATTTCACTGCTTTAATTTCAAAGTTCAGTTAAGGTATTCATAGCTGGCTACAATATTTAGATTACACAAGCACAAATTAAGCGTGCGAGTTTTGTTACAATATTTTAGCTTACCTGTGACTGCAGCTCAGCTTGGTACGTACTAAACTTTACTATTGTTAATTGTTCAGAATCATTTAATTCAAGTTCAAAGTTAAATCTCTTATTTCTAAATTGCGTAGATTCAAGTAGCTTTTGAAATGATTATTGAGGTAGCCCAAGACTAACCGTATTTTACTGAATTTCGATGTGCTTCAGAAACAAAGCTCACTATTAATTTCAGTCACTAAATTAACTTTCAATTTTCCGGTTTTATTAATTCTTTTGCTAAATTAAGTCAGAGTGTAGCGAAATTTATTACTTCTGACAAACTTTCAGTTTTCACACTACACGCTTCTAGTGCTAATTATATGTGTAATAACCTTTCTTTTTCAGTTACTATAGTAATTGTCCATAGGATTGGCGACCGTAATTTCCCCCAAATCTCAAATATCTAATTAACGCTAGTTAATTATTAACGTAATGGCCGCACATTTACTTTCTTTATTAACTTTACCCCTTTCCAAAATTAATTTCGACCAGTTTCATTTGCATTTTTCCTTTCATTTAGATGTAACCCTTTTCTCCCTCTTTACCGATAGATTAACTTCGGTGACGATTGCTTTTCCCAACTTTCCATTAGGTACACGCTGTTTAATTTTTCACTGTCATTAAGGTCGATAAGTGAGGGGTAGTTTGCAAAGTGACTCAATTAGATTACCACCTACATCACAAACAAATGTAGATGCAGATACGTTTAATCCAAATGGCAAACGCTTAAGCTGGTAACAACGTCCAAAAGCTAGAAAGGTGATGTATTGCCTGCGCCTAGGATGAAGTTCAATCTGCCAAAAGCTGTATCGTGGCTCTGTCAAAGAAAAAACACAACACTTCATGGAAATTTTGAAATAACTCCTCTAAATACTTGGGCCAATTAGTGTCTGAGTCTATGACTGTGTTGATTTGATGGGAGTTCTATACCAGTCGAATGGAGCCATAATTCTTTTCAATAACACATAGAGGGCTGTTGCGTGTTGCCATTGCAGTTTCTGTGACGCCATCTTCCTAAACTCTCCGAATTTCTAACAGTACCTCGTATCTGTGTGCAAGTGGTACATTGTATGGAGGCTCGAAAAATTTGCGCTGGTCCTTTATTCGTAAGCGGTGCTGCAAGTTCTTTATGGTGCCGGTCTTCAGTGAGAATACCTTGCTTTTCTCTAATAAAATATCCTGCAGTTCTTCCCTTTTGTTATTTCCTAAGTTTTGCATAGACTGTACTCCAACATTAACCTTTCGTCCGAACAGTTTGGTGTCTGCTACATGGATTTTCCAATCAAACCGCAACTGTTTCGATTCCTCTTCTTCTGATCTGTTAGAACAACTAAGTTCCGAACATTCAGCAGAATTTGCGCCGTGACTCCTTGGTACTCAAAACCGAATTTGTGTTAAGTGTCCCTTTTTTAAGACAACTTCGCCTCTTCTAATATCGAGTATGGGTTTTTCATTAAGGAAATGCATTCCGGTTATTAAATAGGCACCATTAGAATATTGGCTTCTAATGTCTGCCCTTAACACATATATTCTAATCGCGATTTCTGCGTAACTTCAGTGTGTTTACCCACTGAAGTAGTAGTGGTGTCCCTTATTCTCCATTTTCTTGAGAAGTAGTGTCGGCCGAGATCAATTATGTGAGCATCTTTCAAATGCCGATTCCGATATGGCAATAATATTGTAGCATTGCTTCCACTGTCCACAATGCCCTTAAGAAATAAGTCTTCCATTATCAATTCAATTAATGAGTGCACATCTTACTATAGGATCTCATCTTTTTCCTCGAACAACAATCTTCTTACGCCATCATACTCCAGCATGTTAACCTGGCTGAATTTGATGTTCTGTGTGGGTAAATTTTGAGCCATGCCTGCTCCAGTATTTAGTCAGTCACTAAGTGTGTTGTCATTTCATTCCTCATTTTGAGGCTCTGGAGGCCTAATTTCGACATTTTCTTCTTATGGGTAGCTGATTCTCGGCTCATGCCAGTTCCTGTCATTACATCGACTATTGTTATTGTGGCCACCACTGAAATCGTTCTAATTTCACCATCTTCCTGGTGGTGGTCCGAAGCGACCCTGTCAACCAGATAGCCCATTCCGAATGTTCCTATTGTCTTTGTTTTTCCTATAAGACCTCCTGGTGTTACTTTCCATAGTACACCTAATCTCATTTGCATTATGTTATTTGCAGGTGTACTTCAGTTCTCGAAATACGCTCTGTTAAAAGCCTAAATCTGGCATCTGTCCGCTAGAACTTGCTGGTAGTGGATGGGAAGCTTCATGTCACGGAAGAGAATAATGTTACTTGAGCTCTCTGGTGCATTGAGGGACTGATTTTTCCTTAACCATTGACTCAAAACGTTTCACCAGACTTTGGAGTCCTGATAACTCCAGGTCCCTGCACATCATTATCTCCTAACTGAGCCTATCCTGCATCTGTATTGACCAGTATATTCGGAGTTACATGTGGTCGAAATGTGACCACAATGTTTCTCATAGTCATCACCACAACACCCACCATATGTCTGCAAATAAACTCCAGTTTGTAGCCAAGAAGCCTAGTAGGAGACAAACAGCTGTCAAATTGAGTTATCCAAGCCTTTGGATGTAGTGTGTGTCCACCACCCATATAGTGCTGAAAATTTTGCAGAGAAACAAAATGTTCGTCAGCGAAACCAAAATTTTAGAGGCATATGCACCCACTCCAGTCTCTGTGACCCTTATGTGTTCGATAGTTTTTGGAACATCCCATTCCACCAACTATCATAGCATTGTTCTGTTATTGTGCCGCACCACTCGTGGGGGAAAAACTTCAGTAGACCTCTGTTGCGGAGATTGAACGTTATTTATCAGTTAAGTGGTATCGAAACAGGTGCCAGTCCTGTTCGTTTCTTGTTCGGTTTGTTGCTGACACTCTTCGTCCTCCTTCTGTCTATTAGCATACTGTACGTTCACGAGTATCTTCAGCTTCATTCAGAATCTCAAATTGCTGCTCGGAGACCCACTCGTGGTTTTGCTCCACTGTTCTTCCAGTGTCTTCTTGAATTGTTCCAAAGTCAGTTTTTGAGTCTCCCATATATTCTCGCAACCCTGTTCCTGGACTGCGGTGAGAACTGCAGGAGTTCTCTGGGTTTCATGGGTGACACCTGTGGCTGTCCTGGCATACTTCTTGGCCAGCAATGCTTAATTACAGGAACCACTCACCTTTCTAGGAATTCTTCCATTACAACCTCCTTCGCTTTACCTGCTAAGCTCTTGCTTGTAGCAACCTCTGCTAACACATATCTGATTCTTTGTGACAGCTTATCTTCGAATTATGTGGCCGCTCTCTTTCTTCTGCATCTGCTTCCATCATTCTTGCCGCTTCCTTGAGTTCCTTCTTGCTTAATTTTAGCGTTTTCTTTTCTCCTTTCTATATTCTTAGCTTTTTTTTGCCTGCTCTCTTTGGACTGCCTCAAAAAATCGAGGACGATGTCCATCGTGTCGCTACCTGCCCTTTTACCGCTCAGAGATGGGTCCTCCTGTTATTTTGAGCCACTGATGGGTTGCTAACCCTCCAAAAGATCACAGTTTTATCAACAACTCCGTCAACACACGCGGTGCAGAAACCACAGGACATAAATATACAATAAAATATACACCTGAAAAGAAAGTAACTATATTATTACATATCATGCCAGCAAATTAAGATTGCCGCGCCCGCATCTCGTGGTCGTGCGGTAGCGTTCTCGCTTCCCACGCCCGGGTTCGCGGGTTCAATTCCCGGCGGGGTCAGGGATTTTCTCTGCCTCGTGATGGCTGGGTGTTGTGTGCTGTCCTTAGGTTAGTTAGGTTTAAGTAGTTCTAAGTTCTAGGGGACTGATGACCATAGATGTTAAGTCCCATAGTGCTCAGAGCCATTTGAACCATTTTTTTAAGATTGCCGCGAGACTAATTTCTTCACTATCTCCTACTGACACGAAACAATAAAAAGCAAGCACTGTTGATCTGGCTATGTAACTCAATTATCCTACTGGAAAGCCAGCTTACAGAATATCGCCATGGTGGTTTGAAAGCAGTGAGAGATAAAGTTCAGTTTAAACTACTGGAGTACCTGGAAACTCATCCTCATGTCAGAACCACCCTTAAGGCTCACCACTCACAGTGTACTTCGCAACGCCGATGATCAAGTGTGGCCCCCCAGCAGTGGAATTGTAGTATGAGATTCCTCTTCTCCTAATGTCTCAACTCACAAAGTAGTCCAGCATAGGAGCGGTTTTGGTAGGCTATAGGCTCCCTCACTTGCCTGGTGCTAGCGAGTCCAGCAAAAATCAAAAATTTCTCCCCGTGGCAGACAACGTTCCTCTCCCAAGAGCAATAGGTTAAGTAGGTGCCAGAATGTCGGGCATGACATTCTGGACTCGTGAATGGCCAGCTTGGCTTGACTTGGACAATACAACATCATAGCTTAATGCATGCCTCAGGAAGGCGCCCTGCGACCAGGTCGCTCACCTGCCCTTCCTAGGATCAGCTAGCTAAACATGAAAGGCATGGTCACTGCCCATGTCTACAGTGCAGCTCCCGCTTATCTGGCTCCCTGGGCAAGCTAGACATATAAGAAACTTCTAATCGTGGGCCCTCCTTGGCTTTCACCTTGCCTGTGTGTCCTCTTTACACAGTGTGATGGAAGTATCTCCCAGGCATACACGCCAATCCGAATAGAGAGTCGACTCTCATTACGAATTGCTGAAAACGACTGATTTATGTCATGAGATGGTTGAATCATGTGGGAGAATCTTAAAGTTCAACCATAGTGATGGTAAAATTTGTCAAGTGAATGTCACCCATGCCGGTTTTGGTACTAGAACAGTGAATTTTCAGAATACCCATTGAAGCGACAAGCGACAAAATAAATTCCGTAGTAGTATCCATGTATGGGAAAGTCGTAAGTAATATTGCGTAGGCCGGTCGGAATGGCCGAGCGGTTCTAGGCACTTCAGTCTGGAACCGCGCGACCGCTACTGTCGCAGGTTCGAATCCTGCCTCGGGCATGGATGTGTGGGATGTCCTTAGGCTAGTTAGGTTTAAGTAGTTCTAAGTTCTAGGGGTCTGATGACCTCATATGTTAAGTCCCATAGTACATAGAGCCATTTTCTAACCAATAATGTCGAAAGTTCAACTAAAAGTCCATCTCAAAAGCAACATGAAAAGTGAAAACTCGCTCTCTGAGATGCTGAACAGATCGCACTTTTAACATACTAGAAGGCAAAACAAGTCGGTACTAAATTAACTGAGAGAAGGAAGGAAGCAAGATTGGGTTTAACGTCCCGTCGACATCCGAGATCAGTAGAGACGCAGCACAAGCTCGGATTGTGTCAAGGATGGAAGGAAATCGGCTCTGCCCTTTAAAAGGAACCATCCCAACATTTGCCTGCAGTGATGGACGACCGCGGATTTGAACCGACGTCCTCCCGAATGAGAGTCCAGCTGTTAACCATTGCGCCATCTCGCACGTTATACTCAGACGCAACTGGAAAACTCAGATGAAAATATGTCTGTGTCACCATCACTGTCTCGTCTCTCTTTCTGTCTCACTGGCACTATCTCCTCTCTCTTCCACAGTCAGTGACTTTCAGTTATTCTCTTTCAGGGTGGATATGTTCCTGAGGAAGGCGAAATGAGGACTGAAGCAGCTGGTTCCCCGCTTATCTCTCAGATTCTTTTCAATAGGAACAAATTCGCCCTTTCGTGCTCCAGCAGAAACATTTTTCCGCTTATTCCCCTGTTTCTCCTGCTACAGCGTTGTATGAAGCTTCTATAAAACGAATTCTATGATCAGTAAAATTTTAAAAGTTTGGTTCAAATGGCACTGAGCACTATAGGACTTAACATCTGTAGTCATCAGTCCCCTAGAACTTACAACTACTTAAACCTAACTAACCTAAGGACATCACACACATCCCTGCCCGAGGCAGGATTCGAACCTGCGATCGTGGCGGCCACGCGGTGCCAGACTGAAGTGCCTAGAACCGCACGGCCACACCGGCCGGCTTTAAGAGTTTATTTATATACTTCGACATATTTATGTAAGTAGATACTCGTTTTAAACAACCTGTAAAGGTTGATACAGAATCGTTTGCTTTGCTTTTTTCTCAATACTTTGCTCGCCGATGGCAATTCATCGATAACGGCTAGTTTATTATTTGTATCGTTAGTGATTTAAGAAGTTATCAGAAATATTTTACTGAATTTGCAGTCTTTCCAGTTTTACTGTACGTAATTTTTGACAGCGTTTTAGTTCGTTTTAGGCATGTTTTTTCTTACTGCAATACGACTTTGGGCATATCTGTAAGCGCGTGAAGTGCCCATTATACAGAGGCAGTTTTATTTGTGATAAGTGTTTGGTGATCTCAGAATCCTTGCGATGATCGTAGAACCCTTGCCATGTGTCCACAACGCCTGTTAAAAGTACATGTACACCTCATACCGGATATTACTTGTTTATTTACTGCACAATTGCGCCAAATTTGAACCTCTGGATCTTGGTAACAGATCATGATATCGAAAAATGTTTCGAATTTTCTAGAGAATATTATCTTAAGAACATGTAGCAAAATTTTCGATGATCTACCATGAACAGAAAATTTAGAAGTAACCATCCCCACAACTGGTACTTTTCACCCACAAACATCGTGTCTTTTCGGGGTTTTCTAGGGAATGACCCATTAGAAAATGTTGATTTTTGTAAACCACCTGAAGTCCACCCTAGACCACATCTAAGGCAAAAAAGCCAAACGGGTTGCTCAATTTGCGTGGGCTGGAGAAAGTGTGTAATATGTAAATTTTGACGTTTTATGGTATGATAACCATAGTACGACAATTTTTCTGATAGCTGTACAAATGGTCGTTAGGCCGAGGGCTACCCCAAGCAGTTGACACCTTATTTCTGTGATCAATACAGTCCTTTATAAGACCCTTAAAATTCTACTTTTTGCGCGCGGCCTATTGAAACATATGTACCTTGTACTGTCATACATGGACCGACTGCATTTGTGAAGATGTGTTTAGTGTTTAATAAGAAATTACACTGAAGCGCCGAAGAAACTGGTATAGGCAAACTTCTTCAACTACAGAGATATGTCAACAGGCAGAAAACGGCGCTGCGGTAGGCTACGCCTATATAAGACAATAATGTTTGGCGCAGAGGTTAGATCAGCTACTGTTGTTACAATCGCTGGTTATCAAGATTTAACTGAGTTTGAACGTGGTGTTATAGTCAGCGCACGGTCGATGGGGCATAGAATCTCAGACGTAGCGATGAAGAGGGGATTTACCCGTATGACCATTTCAGGAGTGTACCGTGAATATCAGGAATCCGGTAAAACATGAAATCTCCGACATCGCTGCGACCGGAAAAAGACCCTGGAAGAACGAAACCAAGGACGACTGAAGAGAAACGTTCCACGAAACAGAAGTGCAACCGTTCCGCAAATTGCTGCAGATTTCAATGCTGGGCCATCAATAGGTGCCAGCGTGCGAACCATTCAACGAATCATCATCGATATGGGCTTTCGAAGCCGAGGGCCCGCTCTTGTACCCTTGATGACAGCACGACACGAAGTTTTACGCCTCGTCTGAGCCCGTCAACACCGACATTGGACGGTTGATGACTAGAAACATGTTACCTGGTTGGACGAGTCTCGTTTCAAATTGCATCTAGCGGATGGACGTGTATGGGTATTGGGACAACCTCATGAAGAGATGGACCCTGCATGTCAGCACGGGACTGTTCAAGCTGATGGAGGTTCTGTAACGGTGTGGGGCGTGTGCAATTGGAGTGATATGCGACCACTGATACGTCTAAATAGGACTCTGACTGGTGACATGTACATAAACATCCTGTCTGATCATTCATGTCTATTGTGCATTCCAACGGACAGACAATTCCAGCAGCACAATGAGACACCCCACATGTCTAGAACTGCATAGAATGGTTCCAGGAATACTATTCTGAGTTTAAACACTTTCTATGGGCTCCAAACTCCTCAGACATGAACATTATTGAGCATGTCTGGGATGCCTTGCAATGTGCTGTTCGGAAGAGATCTCTAGCTCCTGGTACTCTTACGATTTATGGGCAGCCCTGTAGGATTCATGGTGTCAGTTCCCTCCAGCACAACTTCAGACATTAGTAGAGTCCATGCCACGTCGTGTTGCGGCACTTCTGCGTGCTCGAGGGGCCCCACACGATATTATGCAGGTGTACCAGTTTGTTTGACTGTTCAATGCATATTTATCCTATATCTCATTCCAATGAGCACTCTTTGTGTATCTCCAATATTCCAGGAATTGCATTATGTTTAAATCTTAGCAAACCTCCTTTAAAAGAGTAATAAAACTGAGTTACTGTACCTGGAGATGGGGCCCAATCACACATCTTGCCCCAGGCCCCGTCCTGGCTCCAAGGGACCCTGAAGAGCGCAAAATCACTTTAATTTCCTCGTCCATGTTGAAAGGTCTCTGTTGGATTCCTTTCATGTTAATTTCTTAAATCTGTTGTCATTTACAGCACACATTCCACTTCTAAATTTACAGTGGTATTTCTGACTCTATCTAGGAGGAGACTGAGCACTGGAACGTGTTACTTTTACACATAATCATGAACGATCTGTCACACTACTACACTTTAAAACACAGTATATATGTAATTCATGTCACACAGTCTCATACAGAACCTACATCCGCTTTCTTTTATATAATGTTTATGATAAGATACTGCCATCCCCCTTCCCTTCTGTGTGAAAGGATGAATGAGCAAATGTATTTCTAGTTGCATGCTCGATGGTAGCAGACAAGCCGGTCTGCTAGAGAACAGTAGGACCAATGTCGAAACAGGTAGCTACACTTTCTAAAAGCAAAGAGGTTTCTATTCTTGGTATGGTCCTCTCCATCCCTTGTCAGGTTGGTGTAGGAAGCTGCCTCTCCGGTCACTTCCGTTTGTATCTGTGAGGTACCCTCAGTAGGGGGCCACACCACCAGTCTGTCTGCGACGAGCGTCTGCAGTGGTAAGATCTCCAGCTAAGCGTGTCTCTACTAAGTCTGTAGGACAATGGATTTCTTAAGTTCAGCCTAACTGAAAATTTAATCACCTTTATTTCAGGTTTACATCTAAAATATCTTATGTTATCTTAAATTGCAACGCAGAGTAATTCGAGTGTGAAGTTCAGAATATCTTCCAGTAGTTGTTTTGTCACTACTTTGTGAGTAAAGTGGAACCACGTGTTGATGATCCGTAACTCTAAGATCATCAATCTTAAATGCGAATGTGCGTGAGATTATAACGTCTCGTCTTGACACTATTTTTCAATATAGCAACTTTTCTTTATGTTCAACCCATGTGGGGTGTACTTTGTGAGACCAGTACCACGTGATTATACAGTTGTTTGACCCATAAGGTTAATAGTAAGACGATAGTAACCAGTTCTAGGTTTTTCTTTTGTAAATTGCGTTTCGATGTAACTTATTCTAACTATCAAAATTATTGTGGAGTTACACTCTCTGTGTAAACCAAGTTGACCACGTGAAGCACCGAGCGAGGTGGCGCAGTGGTTAGACACTGGACTCGCATTCGGGAGGACGACGGTTCAATCCCGCGTCCGGCCATCCTGATTTAGGTTTTCTGTGATTTCCCTAAACCGCTCCAGGCAAATGCCGGGATGGTTCCTTTCAAAGGGCACGGCCGACTTCCTTCCCCGTCCTTCCCTAATCCGATGAGACCGATGACCTCGCTGTCTGGTCTCCTTCCCCAAACCAACCAACCAACCACGTGAAGCATGTAGTGTAATCATGAAAGTAGCCCTCAGCTATTCTTTTCGGGAAGAAAGTTGGTATGAATTTAGTATACAAGTGTGGGGTAATTTCATGATGGACAGGATTGCGCTATGAACGTAACTTCTTTGGGTGAAAATTGCGCTGGTTGGTTGTGGTTAATTTCCTCTTGCAAATGTTTCAACGTTCTTCATGTGTTATTTTATGAATGCAGTGTTGTATGCAGTCTCCCAATCTTGGCTCTATATTTGATGTGTTCCATAAGATTACAAACTCACGTTTTTACAATCCTAAATAAGGCACCAGTTTATTTATGAACCATGTTTAATATGCTGAAATTTTAACGGAACAATGATTTTATTTAAATTCTCTTTATATATATATATATATATAATCACCAATTATCGTAAGACGACTATTAAAAGATTATAATTAATGTAAGTCTGGTTGGGAATTTGGTAAGCTAGACTGGATACCTGGTGAAACAGGTGCTCAGTAATGCAAGGTTAACCTCCCCAGATAGCTCACAGCTTTTAACCCGCTTTTATTGTCTTGAATATCAGCACCGCTTTCAGAACAACTTAATGCATCAACATTACAATGTTTCTCGTGACATTGGACGCCCGTCTGTGTGCACGTCAACGTTCGCTGTCTCGTCCCGTGTGCTGACGGCTTAAGTAATCTTAATTTTTTTCCCCTGCAGCGCTCAAACAACTCCTGCGTTGTTTCTGAGTAGACTTTCAAAAGATTCACGGCATTGTTGAGCGGCGTTGTGTTGTTTGTCTTGTTGTTTTGTTTTCTATATTTGTGTGTTTTACATGTGTGTGTTTTTTTCTCGCTTGTAAATTGCACTGACTTCAATCAAAGATATAAATTTGTTTTGCATGTGAAAAAGTGAGTTCTAGGTTGGGTACCTTTCGTGTAACTGTCGTAATTTTTGGGGGATACATTTATTCTGATTAGTGTGTTGCGTACCGGGTATAAATTGAAGTAATGCATACATGTAACCAAGCTAAAAGTAGGCGGTCCAACGACTTTAGCAACATGGACCAAGGGGATAATTTGATTTCGAATATTAACGCCTCGGACGGTTCCGAAAATGCAATGGGGAATACTTCAGAGGAAGTGCAAAACAGGACGAACAGGCTCACTGCAGAGCCAGAAATTAATTTGCCTCCAACTAACCAAATTGATTTGGCAGAACTCATGAAAGCCTTATTGCATCAAAATAAAGAAAACGCAGAGAAATAAGAAAAATCTTTCCGAGAACAAAAAGAATCATCCGAAAAATCGATCCGAGAGCTAGGCGAACAAATAGACGAAAAACTAATCCAGTATACTAATAAAGTCCTACATCCACGAGCATGGCTCGAGCAATTTGAATCCTGTCTTACCCCTGACTGAGCAAGTTCACATAAGATAGAATATATGAGTGGCTATTTGGAAGGCGAACTGGCGATTCGCATGAGGTCGGCAGCGCGTCACTGCAACTCCACTCAGGAGTTTCGACAAGCCTTTCTGTCCGCCTATTGGTCGGAAGCGGCACAAGATAGGGTCAAGCATGGCATAATTATGCTGCCAAATTTGAACAAGTCTGGTTTCGGTAGCCCAGCACTCCTATTCGACCACATGCTGTAGGCGAATCAATTTCTATACCATCCATACTGACCTGCAGAACTAATTAGGATATGCATCACCAAATTGCCGATGCACTTGCGCCACGTCATTCTTGAGGGACGATGCAAAGAGGACGTGGAAACGTTTAAGACACTTCTCCAAGAGTTGGAATATAATACAGGAGAATGCCCGCCTAATAAGGCACAAAGTTATTACGGGGCACGGCAGCGCGATCGCAGTCGTGGCCGTAGTACTAATCAACGGCGTGACTGGTCGTCGCGACGCGAACAGAACAATAATCGGGACCGGCCGTATAGAAATTGGGGTAACAGTCGCGAACACAGGTGGAATAACGGAAATGATCGAGGACGTGGACAAGATCGTGAACGCAACAGTTACGGCAACCAGAATCGATACTACGGTGAACACGGTGGGAATAGGACTGTAGGCGGAGCACCACATGATATTGAAATTCGGCCGGCTAACCCTAGACATAATCCAGCAAATGGAAATGAACAAAACCGGCAATGACAAACTATCAGCGCAGAAGGCGCCCAATCGGAACAAATGAGCGACATGGCAAATGAGTACATAGGGTATATAGAGAGTCTAGATATTAGAGAGGATTTGTTGCATGAAGCTACGAGTGCTAAAATTTCGGGAATAAATCCAGTCGTGGCAGTTGCAGTAAATGAAATATGTTTTAAGTGTGTCATTGACACTGGAAGCCCTTTCTCGATAGTGAGCGAGGCAGCATTTCGAAAATGCGAAGGGACTGGGACTTGGCCCGTTTTTCAAGTGCCAGGAATAAAGGTGAAGGGCGCAATCTACGGTAAAAGCGTAGAAATCCGAAGGCAGACTCGGCTTAATTTTACCGGCCAGGGAAGAGAGTTTGGTACCACTTTTTTTTTGCTCCCAATGTTGAATGGGGCAATGATTCTAGGAAATGACTTCATGAATGCCCACCATGCAGTAATTGACATGGGTGGAAGAGTAATGACAGTTCAAGTTGGGGACCCGCTAATTAATTTAGTATTTGATGAATGCATATTACGTGCCAAGTCAGAAATTAGTTGCCTAAAATTTCAAGCTCAAACCGAGTCGCAACCCAGACTGGAGCTACTCGTGAACTATGTAAGTGAGTCATGCTCTACGTCTGGTAAACAAGGGAAAGATGTTGCTTCTGCTGATGCACTGAGAAAGAGCATCGCGGGTGTCAGAACCACGGACAGGGAAAAGGAGAAACTGTATTGCCTACTTAGGAATCATGAACGGGTATTTTCTGAGACTCCGGGGGCGATTAAGGGTTTTACTTACCAATTCAGAGTACGTGACCATCAGAAGTTTTCTGTTAGACCATACCCTATTTCCGTGGCGTATAAAGCCCAGGTGGAGAAGGAAATAAACAAGATGTTAGAACAAGGAATAATTGAGTGGGCAGTAAGCTCGTACAACACACCCTTGCTTGTCGTACCAAAACGCGACAACTCGGTTCGTTTGATACTAGACTCGAGACAAATAAACACAATTATTATTTCGGAAACGGAGAGGCATGAGAGCCTTGAGGAACTCTTACAACGTTCCCACGGGGTAAAGGTACTATCATCTGTCGACCTCTGTTCGAGTTTTTGGCAAATCGTGCTACACCCATCTTGCAGATTATATACAGCGTTCCTGCGTTATGGAAATTGTTTCCAATTCCGGCGTCTTCAGTTCGGACTAAACGTCTCATCAGCTGCTTTTATAAGGGGATTAAATAGCATTTTGCCTGATGATTTGAAACAGCGAGTGACAATTTACGTGGGCAACATATTAATTGCGGAAAAGACGTGGGAGCATCATAATGACGTTCTGAACAGACTACTGGATGTTTCCAGAATGAGATTTTCACTCTGCAGCGGAGTGTGCGCTGATATGAAACTTCCTGGCCGATTAAACCTGTGTGCACCGACCGAGACTCGAACTCGGGACGTTTGGCTTTCGCGGGCAAGTGCTCTACCATCTGAGCTACCGAAGCACGACTCACTACAGACTACTGGATGTTTTTGAGAAGGCAGGTGTAACAGTCAACTTAGATAAGTCACAGTTCGGACGAGAGAACATAAAATTCTTAGGCCATATTGTCTCAGCAAATGGAATACAACCTGACCCGGAGAAAATTGCGGCGATAGCGGAGTGTGCAATGCCGACGAATAAAAAACAGTTGCGAGCATTTAGTGTACTTGGTACACCCCGTCTATGTGGACTAACAGGGAAGAACGCTTTGTGGGTCTGGGATCAAGAGGCACAGGATGAATTTTATAAATTGAAAAAAGCATTGGTAGAGGCACCCATCCTCGTGCATCCTGACCTGACACAAGAATTCTGTTTAATGACGCACAGTTCCTTGTCAGGATTAGGTGAGGTACTGTTTCAAACGGAAGGAAATGATTATATTACAACTTGGAAAACAATCTCGTTTGGGAACAGGGTGCTCTCTCGGTGTGAAAAAAAATTATTCAGTGACAGAACTCGAAGCACTCGCGATAGTTTGGGCATTCTCAAAATTTAGGTATTTCTTATTTGGGAGGACCACCAGGGTATACACTGACCATCGTGCACTCCAATTTCTTATGAGCACAAAAATCACGCATGGGAGACTAGGACGTTGGGCACTATACCTACAGGGATATAATTTCACTGTAGAATACATTCCGGGACAGAAAAATGTAATTGCTGACGCTTTATCGCGCATTCCTATAGGTATGGTTCACACAGAAGAAGGGGAACCCGGTGAAAATAATTTTAGCATCCTATACTTACAGAATGTTGCGTTCGAGAACTTTGTTACCACCTCTTTAGGGAGCATAGCGGACGAACAGGATAAGGACGCAGTATTGAAAGATATAAAGAAGAAGTGGGAGGACAAGGAGAATGTAGGAATACGCCAGTACTACTTAGTGCGCAATAGAATACTATTCAAGAAACGAGCCCCGGACGACTCCAGATGGGTGTTCCGGAGTAACTCGTAAACAGAATTATGTGGTACATACATTTAAGTTATGGTCACTGCGGAGCACAGAAATGTTGTGAAAAACTGAAGGAGAGATGCTATTTTAATAACATGCTACGGAGTATTCGTTGTGTACTTAGAGTGTGCGGACCTTGTCAGCGAGCAAAGGCGGCCACAGTGACGTATGCTGCACCATTGCACCCGATAATACCAAGCAAACTTTGTGACCTCACGGCCGTGGATCTATTTGGGCCGCTAATACGATCTAAAGCAGGTTTTGCATATGTTTTCGTAGTGGTGGAGCTAACCTCCAAGTTTGTGTGTCTGACTCCGTTGAGACGAGCCACAGGAAGGGCAGTGGCAACTGCATTTGCAAAGCAGTTTCTGCATGAAGTTGGGCGTGTGAAAAGGGTTATCTCAGGTAATGTACCACAATTCAGATCGCAATACTGGCAGCGGATGCTCCGAAGGATTAGAATTAAACCTAATATATATATATATATATATATATATATATATATATATATATCACCCCAGCTCGAACCCCAGTGAGCGTATTATGCGTGAATTAGGAAAATTATGTAGGTTATACTGGTTATACTGCAGTCGTGACCACCGATCGTGGGACATACACCTAAAAGGATTTCAGAGCATAACATGAGTTGCCTAATACGTCAACAAAGTTTCCACCAATCACGGCGCTAAATTACAAGGAGCCCCCGAGCAAAATCAAAGAGGTGGTGCCTTGGTCACTAGAGCCGAGACTACGCCGGAACGTAATTGTTGACTCAGCTTTACGCAGCATCAAGCGTGCAGCAGAAGCCCTAGTCTAGGCGTATAAGAAAAACGTGAGGAAAACAAGTGTTTCATGTAGGACAAAAAGTTCTTATCAGATCACACAAGCTGTCTAACAAACGGTCAGGTGTCCGCAAGAAATTTTTTAATCTCTTTAACGGCCCGTATCGGATAAGGAAGATTCCCCATGAAAACGCAATAGAAGTTGAAACTCTTCGATCGAAGAAATCATAAGGGCTACACCATGTGTCAAACGTAAAGCCATAAATTGAGTAGAAAGCACAGTGAGGAGTAGAGAGGACGGTGAAGAGAAAGAATTGATTTGTTTACATTTGTGAAATATGCATTTTGAGTCGGGTAGACCGTTCGCCTGGTGCAGGTCTTTCGAGTTGACGCCACTTCGGCGACCTGCGCGTCGATGGGGATGAAATGATGATGATTAGAACAACACAACACCCAGTCCCTGAGCGGAGAAAATCTCCGACCCAGCCGGGAATCGAACCCGGGACCTTAGGATTGACATTCCGTCACGCTGATCACTCAGCTGCCGGGGCCGGACAATATGTTGGTAATAATAATGATAAAGATGTTTCTATGTGATTGATTGAAGTGATGTTTGTGGTTTTTATTTCCTTTCCTGGTGCAATTGGGATTTAGGTTGGTTCAAATGTGAAGATAAAAGGTTTCTTTGTGAACGAGTGAAATACTGTTTATTTTATTTTATTTTATTTTATTTTTTTTTTTTTTTTTTTTTTGTAAATCCAAAAGACTCGCTCCTGAGAGAAGCAAGATCTGTGTTGAATTAATGCAAAACTCAGGGGAATATCGGATCTGTGGGTATTATGGGTCTGGTAAACCCAGGTCCCCAGCTGTTAGAAGTCTTGTTTCTGATTTTCTGCTTTCAGTGCTACTATCTATCTATTACTATTCTGTATCTGTCAGTTTAAGTGAGGATCTCTTACTATAGTATGCGTGCTGTATGAATATTTTAAGATAGAACTCTGAAAAAGGAATGAGTATGTTTAGAATTTTGAAAACAGGATGCAATAATACGATTGTTTAACCAATGGCTTCCCAATATGCGATGATATGTTAATATTGATGATATAAGTCTTTTTTGTTTTTTACAGCTGAGTACGTAAAGTGCTATCTGTGGATTTCGTAAGCGGATTGATTCCCTTCAAGGTGAAAGAAGAATTGTGGTTTGTGTAATTTACGTGGCCCTGAAATTTTATTGTGGTAGTCAAATAACGAGCAGTTTTCCAGCAAATGGAGAATGGAACAGAAATATGGATCCTTTTTGTAGTCTTGATTGATGTTGAGCCAGAGCCTGAAAAATTGGCTCTGATCACTATGGGACTTAACATCTGAGGTCATCAGTCCCCTAGAACTTAGAACTACTTAAACCTAACTAACCTAAGGAGATCACACACACCCATGCCCGAGACAGGATTCGATCCTGCGACCGTAGCAGTCTCGCGGTGCCGGACTGAAGCGCCTAGAACCGCACAGCCACCGCGGCCGGCCTGAAAAATTATTCTGTGTTAATACTTCTCCTAGAAAAGTGACGTTTATGTGTTTTTCTGATGCTGTGAGCATTACAGCTTACTATTTTCGCTGGTGCGGGATGCGCTGCAGCCAATATGTGTCCAACTGAAGAAATTTCCGTCTTGAAGGTAGAGGAAGATTAAATAATTTTGATTATGGGACCGAAGGAAAGCTGGGTTTACTGTAATAAGGATTCGGATCTTTTGTGTCAATTGTAAGTTCAATAGGATGTTAAGATGAAACTGTTTTACAGAATAGAGGAGACCACAATTTTGCCATTCATGAGAAATGAATCCAGAATAACCACCAAAGGCGAAATAACTGATTTGGAAGCGAAAGGTAACTTAAAGAAGGAACGAAGTTGGGGCAAAATGGGTAAGAAAATGTAGTATAACCTGTATGATGAAAATATTTTTACCCTTTTCAGAGTCATCTGTGTGATTAATTCTTGTGATAACATAATTTTAGATGAAATTGTCTTACTGTTTTATGTATAAACATATGAGTATGATAAATGTATAATTGCGTGTCTCTTATCAGATGTGTCAACTGGTATAAATGTTTTGGCGTGTAAATAACCATTCTTCTTTTTACTATGTATGTTTAAAGAAAGTTTCTCCATATGTATCATGTGACAAGGCATATGCCACGAGCGTCAGGAAGAGGACGAATTAGAACAATGTTGTAGTGGTATAAACACTGTGTTGAAGTAGCATTGAAGTAGCTTGTTGGGTTAACTAGTAGTGGATTGAAGTAAAATTTTGAGTAATTCATGTATATGTGTAGTTAGTTTGTAGAATAGACAATAGGTGTGCATGTGTGTGTGCAAACAACATGTGAACCCTATACTGTCCTGACCTATACTTGCACAAGGCATAATCCAATTCATTTTAGTGAATTAATAGGTAGCGTTTGATTTATTAAAACGGAACTGAATTGTTTAAATTCGAAGCATACCACATTAGTGATGTGGATTTAGATATTTTTTTTGTCAGTTCATTTAATTTTTATACTGTCAAGTCATTTCACTTTTATTTTTTTATATTTTCAAGTCATTTAACTTTTATTTTTATATTGTCGATTCATGTAACTTTTTTATTTGCAAAAAAAATTATGTCTCACTTTTGTTCTTAAAAATTGTGAAGACAATACTAAGTGATATTATGTATGACATTTTGTAATCACATAACTATGATGAACAACTTCTGTGAATGCAGTTGAGAACGTGAAAGCGAAACAGCTAAACTCTTACGAGACAGTGGGAGCAGTGAGGAGGAGGAGGACTAGTTGTAAACAGGCGGGTTTCCCAGCAGGACACACTGTCAGCTGGGCCACTTCTGGAGCGCGCTCGACAACAAAAGAAGGGTGTGGGGCAAACACTTTCTATTGCACCTGGACCTAATGGCCGGCCGCACCAGTGCAACCATTCATGGACACGATGACCTGAGATGGCAGAGCGGTCCACCGCGCGGAAATCCATCTGTGGCAATGCACCACACGCACGTGCCCGTGACGAGACAGCCGAGGTGAAACGACGGAAGACAGGGGATAAAGGGGCGTGGAGCCTTTTGACAGGTACTGTCCAGAGAAACTTACAGACATCAACGACACCTGTCAACATTTCCTGGCGGAAGCCCATTGTCAAGCGACAGTAAATCATGGTTCGGTGTTATCTGGTAGCTAAGGGTGGCACAAAGAAGAGCCATTAAGGGTCATCCTTGCCCAGGAATATCAACCTGGCGTGTCAAACGAGGATACGGCACGAATTTGACAACACAAACATGGAACCAAATCGAGATGTACGTGACACGGACCACTAAGAGAAACTTCATGAGAGGACAGAGACGGCGGGATTGCACACGCAGCAGATGGACAAAAATCCCTACTGACAGCTGCTGCAATGAGCCCCCCCACTCCCGTTATATTGTGCCCCCGAACAGTGGAATTACTGAGTGTGCCAGTGAAGAGTGATTATATGGTTCTTAGTCCAATGCATATACGTGTGTTTCTTTCAGAGAAACTTTGACTCGTGTATTTTGCAGTGGTTCGATTTATTGGTGTTTTTTTTATTAGACTGACTCATGTATTTTGCAGGTTTTTTACTTATTAGTGTTATTTTTTAGATGATGACTATTGAACTTTCAGAGCTGTTTTATTTATCAAGTTTTTTTGTATGAGGTATTAGATTTGTGATATTTTGTTTCATAAGTTCATTCCTGTGGCATTGTTTCGTCTATCAGTCAGATAGCTATTCATTCTCATTGGACTGTGATCGATTAGCCTTTGCATGGGGCATATTTATAGTGAGGAACCCCATAAGGGTAACAATCACATAATTAATTGTAGTTTCAGTATAACAACACAGTGATCATTGTTTGCTAATTAACTGAAATATAGTAGAGTGATTAAATTAGTGCCACAAAGTTATTTTTATTCTACAAATTAATAGTTTTATAAGATATAGAATTTTTTGCGATAACCACTTTGTGAAACATGATTTTCTCTTATCATTCTTTTTTCTTTCGCAGATTGTGTATTGTAATGTTCTGCTTTGTAATACTGATGTTATTTTCATGGTTTTTTTAATTGTTGTGGCACCTTTTCTATTTTCATAAATTTTACTTGTTAATAAACAGTCATAAATTTTTCTGTGATCAGCTGGCTGTTGCAATGAGCAAATACTGGTGAGCTCCATAAGGGTAACAGCCAGAAATTGTTTTCATATTAATGACACAGGGACCATTGCTTTTACCTGCTGACCGAACTAGGACTACACTATCTTTTAAACAGGTGTCACAGATTGTTTCTTTGCCTTTGAAATTGGTAGATTCTAAAGATGTGTTGAAATTATTGTGTTTTAGCAAGTAGCTGGTGACCTTTCGCCTTTTCTTTACATTTTTGGTTTAAGTTGGATGTGAGAAGCCTGCTTGGGAATGTCTTAGCATGGCCAGAAAATTCCCTACACAGTCTTTTCCCAAAGCGTTGTGGTTATGAAAGGACTCTGTTGGATTCCTTTCATGTTAATTTCTTAAAACATGTTGTCATTTATGGCATACATTCCACTTCTAAATTTACTGTGGTGATTCTGACTCTATCTGGGAGGAGACTGAACAGTGGAATGTGTTACTTTTACACATAATCATGAACGATCTGTCATACTACTACACTTTAAAACACAGTTAATATGTAATTCATGTCACACAGTCTCATACGGAACCTACATCCACCTTCTTTTACATACTGTATATGATAAGATACTATCATCCCCCTTCCCTTCTGTGTGAAAGGATGAATGTGCAAATGTACGTCTAGTTGCACGCTCCATGGTAGCAGACAAGCCGGTCAGCTAGAGAACAGTAGGACCAACGTCGGAACAGGTAGCTACGCTTTCTAAAAGCAAAGAGGTTTTTATTCTTGGTATGGTCCTGTCCATCCCTTGTCAGGTTGGTATAGGAAGCTGCCTCTCTCGTCACTTCCGTTTGTATCTGTGAGGTACACTCAGCAGGGGCCCACACCAGTCCGTCTGCGGCGAGCATCTGAAGTGGTAAGATCTCCAGCTAAGCGTGTCTCTACTAAGTCTGTAGGACAATGGATTTCTTAAGTTCAGCCTAATTGAAAATTTAATCACCTTTATTTCAGGTTTACATCTAAAATATCTTATGTTATCTTAAATTGCAATGCAGAGTAATTCGAGTGTGAAGTTCAGAATATCTTCCAGTAGTTGTTTTGTCACTACTTTGTGAGTAAAGTGGAACCACATGTTGATGATCTGTAACTCTAACTGAGATCATCAATCTTAAATGCGAATGTGCGTGAGATTATAACGTCTCGTCTTGACACTATTTTTCAATATAGCAACTTTTCTTTATGTTCAACCCATGTGGGGTGTACTTTGTGAGACCAGTACCACGTGATTATACAATTGTTTGACCCATAAGGTTAATAGTAAGACGATAGTAACCAGTTCTAGGATTTTCTTTTGTAAATTGCGTTTCGATGTAATTTATTTTAACTATCAAAATTATTGTGGAGTTACACTCTTCGTGTAAACCAAGTTGACCACGTGAAGCATGTCGTGTAATCATCAAATTAGCCCTCAGCTATTCTTTTCGGGAAGATTTCACAGGGAGTTAGTATGAATTTAGTATACCAATGTTTGGTTGTTTCATGACGGAAAGGATTGCGCTGTGAACGTAACTTCTTTGGGTGAAAATTGAGTTGGTTGGTTGTGGTTAATTTCCTCTTGCATATGTTTCAACGTTCTTCGTGTGCTATTTTATGAATGCAATGACCAAATATAAACTGATTTCTTTCTTTTTATTTAAATTCTCTTATTGTATATTTATCACTGGTTGCCGTAAGATGACTATTAAAAGATTATTATTAATTTTAGTCTGGTTGGGAATTTGGTAAGCTAGACTGGATACCTGGTGAAATAGTTGCTCAGTAATGCAAGGTTAACTTCCCCAGGCAGCTCACAGCTTTTAACCCGCATTTATTGCCTTCAATATCAGCACCGCTTTCAGAACAACTTAATGCATCAACATTACAATGTGTCTCGTGACGTTGGACGCCCGTCTGTGTGCATGTCAACGTTCGCTGCCTCGTCCCGTGTGCCGACGGCTTAAGTAATGGTTGTGGCTTTTCTATTTCGTGATCACTTAGCTCAATATCTACCACTTCGATATTCGTACGTTAATCCACGGTCGTTTTCCGTTTCAGTGCCAGTATGGTTACTTAGTGGCTGATGAGATTATTTCTATCCACGTAGAGAGTTTACTTAAGACCAAATCCTCTTATGGCCTTGATTGAGATCGGTTGGTAAAATTTTACTTTGAAAGTTATTGAACACTTATCTCATTGTACTCCTTACGACTATTTTTGATTCTTTGAGGTTTTTTTCGTCGACAATGAATCTCTCTTTGTTTACGTAGCAGTTTTCTATTACGGCTATTAAACCAAGGTGTGTCTTTCCCATAGCTTAATATGTTTTCTGGAACATACTTGTCTAAGGCATATTGAACGATGCATTTCAATTTCTTATATTTGTACCCTACATTTTCGTCCTCATATCCGAATATTGGATGTTAACTAATCAAACATTCAACAATTTGTATCCTGTCACTCCTGCTAACCAAAAAGACTTCCCTATCTAAAATGCATTATGATCACTGATACCCTCTCTACGTTAGGTTTGTTTTTTGTAAGAGGTCATCTTAACGATTTGGTTCTCTGGCTATCCGCTAGAATTAATTTTCTTAAAAGACAGGCAGAATAGTAGCACTAGTTTTGGTTGCACGACTTGTATGTTATCCAAGGACTTAATTTGGGGCTTGTCGTTTTGCCTAGTTCTTTTTCTGCTGTCTTCCATCTCTCAAAGATACACATTCATTATGTATTGCCTTCATTTTGATCAATCGTTGTCTAATGCTCACTTCAGTCTCTCAACAACCTCCGGTTATTTCTGCTTATCCAGGTCCCCCCTAACTACCGACACCTTTGCAATTTCTACAACTTTAATCTGCATTTAATAACGTATAAATTTTGGTCAGACCCTGAAAATATTTTGCAGTTTAAAATATCGTTTCTTAATTGTTACCTCACTATTTGAAAACTTCCGACGTTTCCAGATCTCTTCCATATATACAACTTACTTGATTCTTATATCAAGTTTTAGGATATTCTCTGAGTGGCTTCCGCTTTTATTCTTTTCCCCAAGTCCATATTCTTCTACTGTTTTCCCATGTTTTCAGTGCTTACTGTGGATCGTACTCGAGTAACCTCTAACGTCAAAGAAAACATTTACCAAAAGAACCATGATGAATCTGACATCTCTGAAAAATGTTCCTAGAAAATAATTTGCATTCGGTTGAACACTATTCTAATTCAGAGTTTTTAAGCCCGAGAAACGAGTAGCTTGATTCCTAATGTCTGGCTGACCAGTTGTGTCAGGTAAAAAAACAATGGGGAAGATTAGGGTCTTATCCTGTCATTAGGAACAGAGAACAAAATCAAATAGTACATCGTAGTGGAAGGAACTAGGTCTTTTCCGAAATAACAAACCCATCATTCACCTTAAGCGATTTAGGGAAACCACTCTGCATGGCGGTTTGATGAATCGAACGCCGCTCTTTCAGAATTCTTGTCCTCTGCCTAAACTATTATATATTGTTCGGGCTGTAGATCAGACGACAGGCGTCTGATTTGTCGGATTTGTCGAACTGTACAGGAAATGCGACGTGGTTCAATACACATATTAGTTTTATAATTTGCCATCAAGGACCAAGCACTATCTCAAAGATAAAACAAGCGGTAATGTACCAGCCAAAAGCATCGTACACAGAATAACTGACGTGTTGTCCATTAGTGATTGCTACTTCGACTGTAGCAACTTTATTCGTGTCGTTTGTTTGAAAATTAAATAGATCTGCTGCAAGTAAAGTCCCCGAGGTGCGTGTCAGAACCACTATGCTTCATCTGCAAATAAATTGATGTAAGATAGTGTGGCTCTCCTGGCTGTTTGATAACGAGATACGGGAGCTGAGATATCTTTCCGTACGCTAGCGACCTTGGCCACCGAGATCTCGCAAGTAACCAGGCGGCAAAGTGTCAGTCGGCGATGGGATCGCAACTGGCGTGGTTTTTGTCGGCGCTGTGTCTGCTGCTGCTGCTGGTGCAGCTGCAGGCGGCGGTGGAGGCGGGGGCGGAGGTTGGGGGCGGGGAGCCGCCGGTGGTGAGGACGCGCCAGGGGGCGGTGCGAGGCCGCCGCCAGGCGTCCAGCAAGGGCCGCCCCCTGCTCGCCTTCTACAACTTGCCGTACGCCAAGCCGCCCGTCGGGTCGCTGCGTTTCACGGTACGGATCTCCACAAGCGTAATGGAAGGTATACGAATTACACTCTGAGACTGGAAAAGGAAAAGGGCGCGCCACGCAGAAATTTTCCTAACGAAAAGGAAATCGGCAGATTTTATGTTCGTGTACTGACAAACAAATGGTTACAATTTCAGGAAAAATTTCTGATTTATTCTAGAGAAGGAGCTTCACAATTTGAGCAAGTCAGTCATGTCATGGTTGTTGGGCTGTATGGTGGGAGATAGTCAGGTTAGTTTCAAGCTGCTGTCTGGGGTGTCTCCAGACATCTCAGCTACTCACTGCTTTCATGATGGAGATAAGTTCCAAATGGCTCGAAAGTTTATAATCATGTATTACCTGTAATATGATGAACATTGGTGCATCATGAAGTAACACGTTCCACCACCATACAGACAGTGTCATTTGGGTATACTGTTTGCCTCGGCTGGCTCCTGACCTGTTTCAGAGGTTCTCGTTCCGCATTCTCACTATATGAAACAAGTATCTTATCAAAGCTATATCAGTTAGATAGATATTGGTATTAATTTCGTATTTTCAGTAGGAAATATAGTAATTCCTGGTGCTAGTAGTGTGGGGAATCAAGCACTTTCGGTATGTCTAGTGGCATGAGCGAGCTACTGATTTTCCTCCTTCACTTGGCAACTCCTAAGGCGCGTCATGAATGGAGCGAAGAGGGAAACTGCATAATAATCTCGTATAAAATTGAAGGTTTAAATACTGTTACATATTATGAAGAGAACTAAGCCAATGTTAAAGATTTCGAGTATCAGCAGGAACCGATTATTAATTTGTTCAAAGTTCTAGTTTCTACGAAAAATTACTAAATTAAAGAAAATCTGAATAAGTTTTTTACCCATCACCCCACTAAATCTGTATTGCTAAATGGTCGCCTTGTTCAATATAATAATTAACAAAATTTAAAAGTTTAAAATGCCGTCATAATTTACTCATTATGAGGTATTGTGTCATGCAAATGGTTTCAAACAATAAGTCACGTATTAAAGTTAGAAAGTGGTGCATCTCTTGCGGCAACGTAATTCACATTGTGCGTATTAAATCTCTCGGAAGACCCAGCGGTACCTTCCGACCGCCGTGTCGTCCTCAACAGATAAGCATCACTGGATGCTGATGTGGAGGAGCATATGGTCAGCACAATGCTCTCCTGGCCATTCTTCGTGACCGGAGCTACTACTTCTCAGTCAAGTAGCTCCTCAATTGCCCTCGCAATGACTTATGTACCCCGCTTGCTAATAGCGCTCGGCATACTCGTATGTGAACTATCCAACAGCTAGCCAAGTGCAACAGTAGTTAAGTTCTGAGGGGAACCAGTGTCACCACTGTGGCAACGCGGTAGATGTAGTGCACAAATTACCCAGACTACTTTCATTCAGTATTTGAGAATGTCATCGGTGAACGAGGTTCACCGATGGCATTGTAATTCTGTCAGAGACAGCAAAGGTCTTGGAAGAGCAGCTGAACGGAATGGACAGTGTCTTGAAAGGAGGATATAAGATGAACATCAACAAAAGCAAAACGAGGATAATGGCATGTAGTCGAATTAAGTCGTGTGATGCTGAGGGAATTAGATGAGGAAATGAGACACTTAAAGTAGTAAAGGAGTTTTGCTATTTGGGGAGCAAAATAATTGATGATGGTCGAAGTACAGAAGATATAAAATGTAGACTGGCATAGGCAATGAAAGCGTTTCTGAAGAAGAGAAATTTGTTAACATAGAGTATAGATTTAAGTGTCAGGAAGTCGTTTCTGAAAGTATTTGTATGGAGTGTAGCCATGTACGGAAGTGAAACATGGATGATAAATAGTTTGGACAAGAAGAGAATGGAAGCTTTCGAAATGTGGTGCTACAGAAGAATGCTGAAGATTAGATTGGTAGATCACATAACTAATGAGGAGGTATTGAATAGACTTGGGGAGAAGAGGAGTTTGTGGCACAACTTGACAAGAAGAAGGGCTCGGTTGGTAGGACATGTTCTGAGGCATCAAGGGATCACAAATTTAGCACTGGAATGCAGCGTGAAGGGTAAAACTCGTAGAGGGAGACCAAGAGATGAATACACTAAGCAGATTCAGAAGGATGTAGGTTGCAGTAAGTACTAGGAAATGAAGAAGCTTGCACAGGATAGGGTAGCATGGAGAGCTGCATCAAACCAGTCTCAGGACTGAAGACCACAACAACAACAACAACATTTGAGAACGAGACCACTTAGCGACTTCCAATAAAATTTACACATTACCTTTCGAAAGAAATGTGATCTACGTGATCCAGACACGAGCTGCAGACCTCCAGGATAGCGGCCCTGTAGAGGATGGAACTTAATTAAAGTGTGACCAACCGGTTGTAAGTCACCAACATCAGCTTTGGTTGCGGAAAGCAGACCTACAAATGGTAGAGGTAACATCCAGTGGTGACGACTCGATAACTCACTCCTAGACGATGTCTGGCATAGTATACCCCTCATAGCTGGCATCCTGTCTGAAATAAGCAGTCTGTACGCGAGCTCATACCGGCATTCTTTCTGAAACAGTAGTACTTCTCACCTCTATGTGATAGAGGAACAGAGGCTCAAGGGCGTAGCCATTGGGCAACCCTGACAGCAATGGGTCAGCTTTTCTGTTGCGTTCGTGTTTTCACTCCTCCGGTTTTGTCGTCGTGCTGCAAGAGGTTCGTCTTTCAGGAGATCTGGGAAGCGATTTTTGCTGGGTCAACACATCCTGCGCACTGCTTCTTATCCACTAACTGCCTCTGTTACTGTGGTTTCTTGCGTCACCCATGATATGATGTCTACTGCTAAGTTGACCACAGAATTCTTCTCTTACGCCAGACGAGGTCTTGGTGTAGCAACTCCGATGTTCATAATCCTCTTGGGATATCTGCTCTTCTATACAGGCTTTATCTTGGGGTTTACCCCGGAGAAAACGTCCATTGGAGTCAAATTAGGGGAATGTGCTGGCCAACTGATAACACCGTCACGATCGGTCCCGCGACCAGGGTAGAACTGCGTCAGTGCTTTTCTAGCCCTGAAGGAGTGGTGAGAGGGTAGGTATTTCAGTTTCTGCTTTCTCTAGGAAAGCCAGTAGCTCTTCGGTCAGAGATTGTCCACGTCTTTCACCTTTTAAGGTTTCTTCGTTGAAGTAAGGACAAGCGACGTGGTCTGCAATAACCCCAAACCAGACACTCAAATTTCAGTGCCTCTGATGTTTAATTTTCCTCAGCCAGAACGGATTTTCAACGGCCCAATAATGCATATTTCTTACATTCAGTTTCCCATGGTTGGTGAATGTAGCATCACCGGGAAAGAGAAATCTTTGAGTGAAGAACCGGTTGTTCTATGTGACGTCAGAACTGAGCAACATATTTTCATTCGTCTTCTGCCGTCCCACTATCTGACTGCAGGTGTGAAGAGGCACACGATGCAGATGGAAACTCTTGGTGTACAGAATACGAACAGAGGTGGACTGAATTATTGCAGAGCCACTTATAAATTCTCTGGAGTTAACAGGTGGAATATGCACACCAGCTGCTAGAATATCAATTCGCTCACTCCACTCGTTGCAGATTTGCGTCTCACCCTTTGTGTAGTATTCCAGCCCCTTCCGATAACAATATTTTCGAATTCGCTTATTTGTCATTCTTGTTGGATACTGTTTCTTGGAATATCTTTAGATGTACAATGCGTGTTCTTTTACACATGTCCAAAGGAACGAACTCCAGACACTCATGTTTCCACAGCCGCTTATGAGGCTGTCAAGGCTTATATGCTACTATTATATGTGTGGTGTCTCTTCTTTCTAACATGTCCGACAGCATTTCATGGTATCGTGAGTGTGGATGCAACCTAGGCCCGACCTCCTGAGAGATTCGTGATAAATTCTGTGAGCAATTTGGATGGTAACAGGGGGCGCTATGGAAGTAAACAAGTCGGGAATTTGGAATGGGTGCGAGGTGCCGGGGCTAGCAGTGTATTTAACACTAAATTCTTCTCGAATCTTCATATGGGAATGATGCTCTAAGCTCCCCCCTTTTCTAACTCCGACTTTTGCTGTTGGACATGGATTAAGGAGAAACGCGCACTGACTGTAGTCGATACTGCAAGTGGAGTAGAAAAGAGTTTGGCACCTGCAATAATTTAATTGGATAGAAATTAATTAGATAAAGGAAAGTTTCATCAACGTAGCGAGAAATGAAAGGGTTGGTCTACTGATTAACAGAATGAAGTTCTGTCCAAAATAACCATTTGATTTATTATGACTAAACTCAAAATAATAAACAAAACAAATGAAACATTTACAATACATCAAATTGGATACTCAAATAAATGCTGTGAAGGTGAAGTTGTCCATAAACTAGATTGTGACATTTATGACCAGGTGGTATGTGGAGCAAATTCCTTGCAACTCAAATCTTAAGAGAAACACCCAGCCAACCCAACATTAATTGCTGCTACAGTAGTGATAATTCAGACAATGAACACCCAAGACAGAACAAAGTTAGAAAAGACGAACAGGCGCGCGCTGCTGAGCTCTGATTATCACTTAGCAAAATTCCCTAATCTTCCAATGCTGCGGACGTACATTACCAAGCTGTCTTCTTAACTGCAAGGACACGATCTGGCATACCGGAGGCGATGGCTGGTTGCTTCGACATCCCGTCGTGGTGATGATAATGTCGTGAGTATAGCCCAAAAAAAATTCTCCTGGTCTGGTTATTCCAGACTTCCTAGCAACACAAATATGCCTCTGAGGGAGACGGCTCGCTACACAATCACTGAAAGGTACAGTGAGTGATTTTAACAAGAGAAGTCATGCAGTAACTCCGGTACAGTCAACTTTAGCCAAAACTGCTCAAGATGGACAACATAGGCTGCTTGTACGCAGAACGCTCAATTGCCAGCTGTACTCGGAAAGTTACATTGAAGTCGAAACTTCAGCAACTTCGTCAAACAGTTACAATTAAATGAAAGTATATTAGACAGCCAACGGAAGGCAGACTGTCCAGAGCAGCGAGAGCTCAGTCTTGTAACCTACTCCAACCGAAAGGCGAGAGCTGACTCCCTCAAGAGCACCCGTACAAGCCGAACACAGAACATTCCCGCCCCCATGACAGTGGTCGTGGTTAAACGTTCCAATCGGCAACTCGAAAACCGGTGGAAAATTCCCCTCTATTGCCGACGCAGTATTATTCCACTAATGGCGATAATTGGCGCCAATTTCTGCGCCGATTTTGCTTCGTCACAGAGCTATTGCCTGGGCAAGCCAATCACAGTTATGATTTTGCAGAAAACGCGGGAATTTGCCAGCCAAAACTGCCTGGGAACACAAGTCATTCCTACGCCTCGCTGGTAGCCCGCCAGAAAGTGTTTTCACTAGGTTTCTGCGAAGTAACGGAATCTCTAGCCCAGCCGCTCCGTCGGGCCCCTCTGGGCGTGTCGCCCCATCTCTTATGACAATGTCGGAGTCTGGAAAGCATCCACCCGACTCCCTCACACCCGTCGTCTTAACCCTTTCAAGATCAGCATACCGGACCACCCGGGTGACAAGACATGCTGAGTGGGAAGTCCGTGTGTGCAGGAATAGCGACTTTTCACCGCATGCAATTAGAGAGGAAAATCGAATTACTCAGAATAAGATAGAAATATGAGAGCGGGCTCATGCCACCCCTCACAGGAAGCATGCTTGAATAGCAGAAGTGGTGACAGCGACCACTCTTGTAAACTGTGAAATCCGGGTTGGAGTCCCAGTCCAGTACAGATGTTCACTTGTCGCCACTGAACTATATCAATGCCCTTACGCAGCTGACATCGGTATTTCTTTTCCCCTTGTGTTCTCTCCAAGTCCATTCTGCAGTCTCTGTAGTGAAATAACATTCCTACTTTTTCTAACCAGTGCTCGACATATGTGAACGATGCAAACAGTGAAAGCTAAATTTCCTGCGTGCTGATTTTATACCAGTACGACGGTGATGCATCACTGTTTCCTCCTTACCCCACGTGACTGATTTCCATATCTGAGTATGAAGTAACCAACTCCTGTGTAAGGCACCAAACGGCGGAATGTTCAAAACAAATAAATTCTAAGATATAAATGTTGTAATTTCTCCTAAACCAATATTCTGATTTTAAGGAACTAAACCCCTTAGAGTATTACAACAATACCAGCATAAAATACCACAGCTTCATTTGTAAAGGCGTACTTCACACTGATGCTCTGCAGTTAGTCATTAGCAAACTTTTTACATTGTTTAATGAGATATTTTTCACAATTCATCTAGGTGAAAACAGAATTATGCTATCTTAAACAGTTCTAGAAAGGGGAGATGAACAGTTTTGCCATATCACACAATATATTATTTACTGAATATCTCCTACATTTCTTATTACACACATATATTTGGTAATTTTTCTATTCCCACTCTGACAGCGATAGCGTGGCAGAAGCGTTAGCTACCCAATGTCCTTTAGACATTCACGGTTATGGACGATGTAAGCGAGATTTTATAAATACGTTTCCAAGGAAACAGTATTAGGCGTCACAGCCCCATCTAGCATCAGTAGGCCACCCGGTCTGCCTGTCTAAAGCCTAACCACTGGTAGGTCAGCTCTGCTTCCTGATTCGTACCTCCCCCACTCTCATAGAGATACAGATATTTGAGGTCATCAATCGCATTCCGCAGAGACTATTCCCCCGTTCTTACATATATTTCTGCCTGTACATGCACATCGTTATCCACCGTTTATGCTCTGCGACCAGTGTATTTGCTCTTTTCTCTTTCACAACATCCAAGTCGTATCATTTTATTACTGAGATCTCAGTGTGGGTCTACTGGCATCCCACGTTTTCTAAGTTCAATGTAACTCATTTTATGGTTACAGTAACGTAACTTGTTTTATGGTTAACAGCCAGGAGCTAATGGAGAGTGGTGCTCCGATAGCAAACACAGCATCGCTCCCTACTGCAAAGCAACAATGGGTCAATATGTAACAGATCGTTGATTCACTTCTCAGGGAATGGATTCTTATTTTCTGTGAAGGAGTCACTAATGAACGTTTTGAAACTATCTAGCCATTATAGCGTTTATCAGTTTCGAGAATATAAAGAAGCAATGAAACTTGAGTGTGTCATTCACCATGACGTCAAAAATTGCACACGAACCCTTACGTCTTGTCACCTTGAGGAACTACAATCATCAAGTAATCGTCATTCACTCTTTCAATAGTCCAGTTCCAATTATTATTGGCTGTTAATAATTGATCAGTCCACCATTTGGGAATTCTATGTAGAGCAGGCAAACGAAATCAAAATTTGACTACGCTGTAACACTTGGCCACCATATACTAGTTAATTCGGTGCCAGTTTTCCAGATAATGCCCTCTGGAATCTCCCGTAGTCAGCAGGACCGACTACTTACGGTACAGTATGTTCTGAAAATCGTAATTACTTTCTGTCCTTTTAAACTAATCGATATTTCTTACATCGCCGAAATAGACTTTTAACAGGTGCGTTGTTGTGTTTCTTGAAGTTTTCAGGGCCAATTGAATATTCGAACTAAATTTAACTTCATGTACCGATATATGGTCTAAAAGTAGAACGGAAATTTTCAGTACCTTGAAAAGGGCAGTAAGACTGCTAGCCTAAATATTGGCACAAGGAATAATGCTAGTCGATTTGAATTCCCGCACTTGTTTCTCATCACGAAACAGTATTTCCTTTCACCTATGAGTCCCCCGCTTTCTTATTGATGACCTTTTTTACTTATGCGGACTAAAGATTACCCATTCCTCGAGAGAAGAGTGCGACTTACTTCATTCAAAAAATTAGCTACGTTTCATCTCTTTTCGGAAATGCAAATCGAACAGCATCATTCCATGTGCCAATACTTACGCTAACAGCAGTTCAACCATTTTGAAGATACTGAAAATGTCTGTTCAGTTTATAGCCCTCACATTAGTACGAGAAGTTAAATTTAGTTTGAATATTCAGCCGGCCGCAGTGGCCGAGCTGTTCTAGGCGCTTCATTCTGGAGCCTCGCGACCGCTACGGTCGCAGGCTCGAATCCTGGCTCGGACTTGGATGTGTGTGATGTCCTTAGATCACTTAGGTTTAAGTAGTTCTGAGTTCTAGGGGACTGATGCCCTCAGATGTTAAGTCCCATAGTGCTCAGAGCCAATTGAACCATTTTAGTTTGAATATTCAATTCTCCCTGGAAATTTCAACAAACACAACGAAGCACCTCTTAAAAGTCCATTCCTGCGAGGCAAGAAATATCGATTAGGTTGAAAGGACAAAACGTGATTATGATTTTCAGAACGTACAACTGCGTAAGTAATCGGTCCTATAGTTCGAAATTCTTCTCTCGAGGAGAGAGTCCGCGATAAGCAAGTGAGAGGCTTATAGATGTGAGATAATGATGACAAACAAATGCCGCATGAGACCACAATCTACTGAATACGTGGGCACTCAAGATTACGTAGTCTGGCATTCTGTCCTATAAAAAGTACTACACAGTACTTGAGTGACGTCTTATTGCGCCATACTGCGCAAATTAAATAGCTGTCTGATGCATCCTCTTGGAAAGGGTATTGTAATACCAGTAATGAGTCGTGTACAGCGCTACACGTGATGTGTGAAAGCAGTAAAAGACATGAGTAAACATTTTGTGTAACACGGCCTATGAATTTAAGTAGTGCGTTTAATGCAGTTCAGCTGACTTATAATCATGTTACTGTGGCTTAAGTTTACTGCGTGTGTAGATGCTCTGTAGTTGGTGAATTGCATATGCCAGCATTACCACCAGACTCGTTCAGCGGAGTATCTTGTTAGGGTCATCACGAACATGTATATTTTATGAGTTGCGGATCTTTTACATGTACGTATATGATGAACAAACATTCTGCAGCTATCTAAATATGATTTTATTTAATGATATATACAAAAGCATTGCCGTTTTTGTAACTTCTAAAACCCTCTAAATGTGCAACATGAGGTACTTAGTGAATATGACATATGCACTAAAATAAAAACAATATATTCAAGGTGGGAGGTCTAATCGTGGAAGTGCAGGAGATTTTTAATCTCTCTCTGATAAGGACACGAAAAATCAGAGTTACTGAATTTTGAATTATTTTAAAATTGACTGCAGTATATTCATTTCCCAAGGTAACTGGTTTATTTCAGAATCTATCTCCGTGGTTGTGCTATAGCGGAAATGAGAAAAAGCAATTTAGAAACGTACTTTGGACAGAAAATGAAACGAGTCCTTTCTGTTACCATTTTTTGGACGTACTTCTTCAGAGCCATCACATTTCGATACGTTTTTCGTGTTCCACTATCAGATGGTGCGACTGTTACTTTCTGTTCTTTCTTAAGATACCGAATACAGGTTTTTTTTAATATGCGCGTTCGTGAAACAAATGGCTGTTAAAAATTAGTACTGAATGTTGTTGTCCTGAAAATTTTCATTAATACTAACACATACAACAAAGTTCCTTAAAAACAAAATAAATAAAGCCCATCTTTCACCTAGTTTATTGCTGTATTCCATCTTTTCCTGTCTTGCGCTGATCGATTCGTCTCGACTTAACTTCTGCACCCAAAATCCTCTGTAATATGTTTTGAATATCCTCGTCGTTCTCTGCCTCTGTATTGGAAGCAGCAGTAGAGGAGTAAAACAACAAAGTTAACGTTGTCTCACTGTTGTAGCAGATGTCATACATGTCTCTTATTCAGACAGGGATACTCCATAAAACTATTTCCTCGCCTATTCTTCTTAGTACTTCATTTTGCCCTTTATCGGCCAAGACACATTGTGCGATAAATACGCTGCATACCTCTCAAAAGTTCTGCTAAGTATTTCACACACCTGGTCAGAGATGCACTGTCAAGTAAAAAATTTAACATTGGTATTAGTTTCCCTTGCATTGTCATTCCTCCTCCGAAATTTTCTATGACTTCCTTTAACAGCCTTATGTATACTACAGAAGCCAGTACACAGTTCACGGCAGGGGATACATCGTGCCAGTATTAGTGACTTTTGTGCCTCATTTCATTCACGTACTGAGCAAGGGAAAGTTGCTGTCTAGATGCCTCTGTACCCGCCCTGATCCCTTTTATCTCCGTCTCGTGGTACTTACAGGACATATACATAAGTAACAGAAGTGTTTCATCACACATTTTTTCAAGAACTAGTTCTATAAGTTTTCTCACCATGCTTTCTTTAGAACGCCGTCGTCTATCTTCCAAAACTTTACAATTGTGTCGCTCTTCATTGTTGTTACGACGTACGTGTTACAAACAACGGCGATGAGTGGTAATCCTGGCTCACATCCTCTCTTGACCTTTCGCAGCTTTATTACTCACTCTTACGTTTTGTTGACGTTGCACGTCACTCGTCTATATCCATACTTGGTCCCAATCTTCTTAGGATTGGAAAAATCTTACTCCACATTAAATTGTGTAAATTCTTCCACCAAGTCCACAAATGTTGAAAGACATCTTGACTTTTCTTTACTGAGCTTCCCGTTACTTAGCGTAATGTGAAAACTACTTGAAACTTCCTGGCAGATTAAAACTGTGTGCTGGAGCGAGACTCGAAATCAGGACCTTTGCCATTCGCGGGCAAGTGCTGTACCATCTGAGCTACCCAAGCATGACTAACGCCCATCCTCACAGCTTTAATTCCGCAATACCTCGCCTCTTACCTCATCTGCATGGTCTGTAGGAGAGCTGCTGTGAAGTTTGGAAGGTAGGAAACGAGCTATAGGCGGAATCAAAGCTGTATGGACGGGGCGTGAGTCGTGTCTGGGTAGCTCAGATGGGGGAGCACTTTCCCAAGAAAGGCAAAGTTCCTGAGTTGTAGTCTCGTTCCGGTACACAGTTTTAATCTGCCAGGAATTTTCATATCAGCGCACACTCCGCTGCAGAGTGAAAATTTCATTTCTAATTTACTTCTCTAAGAGCTGTTTCCTTATTGAAGAAAAGCTGATCTTCCTTCAGTGTTTCTTCAGTTATACTTTCTGTTCTTCTCTACGGCATTCCAATCTGTAGTTTATTAGCGTAATTTGTCAGAGTAATCGTCCGATAGTTTTACTTTTATCCTCACATGACTTGCTTCGATAATGTGATGAATATCATTTTCTGGTAAATCTGATGGATAGTCACCTGATTCAAAAATTTTCATACCATCTCAAATCATCGTTCATCTATACCAAGATTTGCTATCAAATGCGGTTGTCTTTGGTGTGGACCGTTGTGCTCATCCTAGTTATTAAACAAACAAACCCGACTTCTCAAGGGTTTCGTCTTGTGCCTACAAAATAAAAATTCCGTTGAGACTTAATATCAGGAACGAGGTAGTTTTACCTTTTTTTACATGAAAAAGACTTGTGCTCGACCACAGGATGAAGGGAGAAACTAACTAGTCCTTTTCAGAATAAAACTGAGGCATCCTTGCAGGTAATTTAGTCTTCTCTCGAAACAACGACGAGGCCTCACAGTTTTCTCTGGACTAACTGCTGGACAACTTTGAAAGTGACTTCTGTCTGGACGAAAAACCTCTGCAGACCCAACTGCTTAGAATGTGTTGATGAGACATACTGATAAACACAAAGCACCAATTGTATGCTTCAGAAGAATGGTGTACAAAATTTACTCCTATTACTGCCACCAGCTAAGATCTCCTTCAGAGGAAGAGGAACTTCTTCAGTTTAGAAGGCACTTCCAGTTACTGTCAACTGTATACAGTTTCAGGCTTTCGCTAGTGCACAATATTTATGAGCAGACCGTTTTCTGAAAAAGCAGGACACTTCGCAAAATTGAAATGACGAAAATGGAACTTTGTGTCAGAACAGGACTCAAGCCCGGATTTCCAGCTTATCGCGAGTGGTAGCCTCATCGTTAGGTTATCCGATCTCGCTCCGCGGCCAGAACCAGATTTCCATATGCCTTCAACAATGTGTCTACAACTTCCACTTGTACATTCATTCTGTATATTCCCGTAAAGGAGAGATATTTTGAGTGAACATCTCTTGCCCGATGTCTGCCGATAAATACGACATTGCAGTACCTGTGTTGTTCAGAATTACGATGCAATGTTCCGTCGGAAACGCACGCTTCGGATGAAGAGGTGCACGAGTGGGTACAATCACGATTTCGTAGACAACCAAATCATTTTTCCATGAAAGTTTGACCGTCTTATCTCATAGTGGTGTAAGTGTATTAAGAGTTAAGGCAGTTACATTTGAAATAAAAACAGTTTACCTACTTTCTTTCCATCTATCTCATTATTCTTTCGCTATTCTTTAAATTAATGACGCCGTTGACGAAAGTAACATTTGTTTAGTTTCGTACCCTCTACTGACGCAGCTGTTCATTAATTTTTTCAGGCTGCTGTGCCGATGCAAATTAACATTTTCTTACACAGTACAGAACTATCGCTGCATTACACGGAGAGTTGAATGAAACAAATGATTTGTTTCCTATGACGACTTTCTGACATGTGTGAGATAAATACCAACGAAGTACTTAGCAACGTAAATATGTTTACAGGATCCACAAGCGCCAGATGGATGGGTGCACATCCGAGATGCCACTGTCCGTGGGCCCGATTGCATACAGAACGACCACTTTTTCTTCAATTCTGGAGTGTTTGGATCGGAAGACTGCCTCTACCTCAACGTCTACACACCAGAGGTACCCTATTTCCTTGGATTACTCAGATATTTTCTCGGTTAAAACTATCTCTTTATCAGAAGTAAGTAAGTAAGAAGAATTACTAGTATATTCGTTTTATGTGTTTCTAAGTTACGTAAAATGTTTATCAAATAATTATTACATGCTACACATAAAGTTCGTGGGGGGGGGGGGGGGGTTCTTGCAGCTGGGGATCGCAGTTAAGCAAAAGTTGGTCTTATGTAGTTACTTATGGGTGATCGTAAAATCTGATTTCGTTATACAGTTTTATATAGGTCCCATTTTGTGCTGTTTTGCTGCAACATCAACTCTTTTTCAGCTGTCACCTTCCAATCCATTGCCAGTCATGTTTTGGGTTCACGGAGGTGGATTTAGCTATGGAGGAGGCTCAGTCTATGGACCGGATTTCCTCTTGAATTATGATGTTGTATTAGTAACCATCAACTACCGACTCGGCACATTAGGTAAGATGAGATGAGTTACAATTCTTTTCTTTTTTTTTTTTTTTTTTACGGAGTGAAGATGATGTCGCTTAGGTACAGTCTCGCTCTTCTTTCATCGGTTCCAGTGCACAAGTGGGGGAAAGAGAGAGTTTCGCTCCTCCTACACCAGCAAAGTAATTTCAGAGTTTTGATCTCAAGTTTCTGTGTCATTGCACAAGTGACAGCATCAAACAAACAAACAAAAAAAAAAAAAAAGAAGAAAAGAAAATTGTGAGGACTATACGTTATTCGGTGTCCATTTTGAGCAAGGTCTTTAAGACACATGTCAAGTCGTGTCAGCCAGACAGTCATTAAAGTTTAGAAAATAAATAATAATGACTCCATACATTTATATCTACAGTAGGCTGGCGTGCAACTAATTTGGCTACGCAACAAATTAAGGGAAAAACAACTAACATAGCTGTAAAAATCTACACATGTATCGATTGCAAACTGATATTTTGATGTTCGATTTAGTTTCAGGCAGCTATTGAGCACACGCCGTTTTAGCTTGTCTAAATTGTCAGCTGATCACTACTACTAGATAGTTTCAAACCCAGATCTTCCTTTCCAGAACATAACAGAAAGACGTTGCACAATCAATGTGCTTCTGTAATGCTTTACTTGCCATACTTATAACAATGCAACGACTCTGGCTGCTCTACAACACTTGCATATGTAATAAAAGATACAGAAGAGTTTCAATAAACCTAAATTTAACATTCGATATGTTTGTAGGGTCTGAGTTACAAGAAAAGGAAAAACTCAGAAATTTTTTCCTTATTTCTTCGAGTGCTTCGCATCTGTTGTCGTCCACAGACACCGCCACTTGCACTCTAGTCGCCACGCCTGTAGTGCACAGTCAGCAATTTGTTTGTGTGTGTGTGTGTGTGTGTGTGTGTGTGTGTGTGTGTGTGCTTTTTCAGACGCAGAATACTGCTGGATATCTACTGAATTTTAAAATTTCAAATTATTTCGAATATCTGTTACTTACTATTTGCAAAAGAGGTGTAGTTGGGTGAAATATGTCTGTCGTACCTAGCGTTGAAGGTGGAATTTTAAGAGGGTGACATAAAAAATAGCTCCGAAACTCATGGGGCAATTTCAACTTATGAATCTTTGAATAGAAAATAAAATTTTGTGCACTGCACGTCACTTTCCCAGTCGTCACTCATCTCTTAATGGAAAACTCTGCATGGAATCAAGTGTACTGAAATATGCCCATGATACACGGAGTTATGTAGGTGAATCAAGAAATATATGTTGCGTGTTTCTTGACGTGCGTATCGAGCAAACACATATAATTTACAATGGGACAATCTTTCTTTCTGAATAGATTAATCGATGTGGAAAAACTTAGAGTTTACCGATTGACCATGAGCCCTTGTGAAGTCTGAAAAATAGGTGCGAGTTACACTTAGGCTGTAATTACTGGTAATTAGACGGGCGTCCACAGCTCAGCCGATATGAGTACTGCTTCAGAAGTTCATAGGCTTGTGCTGGAATCACGGGGCAGTACACGAATTTTACTTTTCGCGAGGTTAAGTTCTTGTACTATTCCTTACTATCATCTTCTTTTCCGATTCCACAGTGAACTATTTGCTGTATTTGACCCAATTTGACGTCATATTGCACGTGATAAGTAACTGAAACAGTGTAATTTACCACCGACATGCGTGAATTCCTATTTCTAGTGTAAATACCTAACGTCTCGATCTTTTATCAATAGATGGGTAGAACGTAATTACGGCATACAAACACTTAGGTTGTTAGGTACACTCCCAAATATGCCGCTTCTGCGTCGCTTGTGCAGGTTTTCTGAGCACCGAAGATGAAGCTGCTCCCGGAAATTTTGGTCTTAAAGACCAGGTGGCAGCGCTGCGTTGGGTGCAGGAGAACATCGCAGCGTTTGGCGGAGACCCGAACAGAGTCACAATCTTCGGCGAAAGCGCGGGGTCGGTCAGCGTACACTTCCTCGCTCTGTCACCGCTCGCCAGAGGTAAGGAGGTTGATACTTCATCGATTCTTCAACTGTGGTAGCCTTCACTACATACTTCTGTAAATTTACATTCATTCGTTTTAGGAATGTAGATCTGCTCAAAGCTGAGTTAATAGAGTGTGCCTTGTTGCTTTAATAGACTATTACCAATCTGAAATTTGAAAATCGTTTTTCTGTTGACTGTTCGATATGATTTTTCTGTTAAAGGTTTGTCGTCCACTTGTAAATGTAATGTTCGTATGATATTGCATGGGCTTGTCAGATCTATAAAGGTCTCATTCTTCAAAGGTATTTTTGACAGAATGCTTAAATGTGTCCATTACGATATACACAAATTGACGTAAGCACTCACACGGAAAAATGCGATATCCATTAATGTTCAGATATACAATGCTGTAAGAAATAAATAAATTAATAAATAAATTAGTGGACATGGAAAGACGACGTTGATTTTGATCCAATGACGGCATATGCTACCTGGGGGATAATACATGTACTGACAATGGTTTCAACGTCACCCTCCAACCTATGGTGTAGTCGCATAGCTACCAGAACGCCATCTATATCTACCCTTTAATACGGTATGCTCACAGCAAGAAGGCACAGTGCGGTGAGAAACGTGAAGAAAGCAGTCAACCCTGCCACGGAGACGCACTCGGCTTCCTACAGCCAGCTAAGCGAGTTTGAAAAGGGATCATATTGTGGCCTTCCGAGTGGCGGAATCGTCCTTTCGGAAAATTGCAAACAAGTTGAACGCCGCTAGCGTCAGTGGTCACGTAAACATTCTCACACACATAGATGAGGTTCTGGACGCCACAGCACTACTCGTATTCTAAGGACAGCAGTGTCAGGCCGCACAGCTACACAGCACACATAAGAGGGCTTGTGAGTCCAGACGTATCAAAAAGAACTGTTGCAGACCGATGATTAGCGGTGGGTCTAAGGCCACATATGCAAAAAACTGGTGGTTTTTTCGAACTGGGGACCAATCAAGAATGGTATTAATGACTTGTCATTCTACACTCCTGGAAATTGAAATAAGAACACCGTGAATTCATTGTCCCAGGAAGGGGAAACTTTATTGACACATTCCTGGGGTCAGATTCATCACATGATCACACTGACAGAACCACAGGCACATAGACACAGGCAACAGAGCATGCACAATGTCGGCACTAGTACAGTGTATATCCACCTTTCGCAGCAATGCAGGCTGCTATTCTCCCATGGAGACGATCGTAGAGATGCTGGATGTAGTCCTGTGGAACGGCTTGCCATGCCATTTCCACCTGGCGCCTCAGTTGGACCAGCGTTCGTGCTGGACGTGCAGACCGCGTGAGACGACGCTTCATCCAGTCCCAAACATGCTCAATGGGGGACAGATCCGGAGATCTTGCTGGCCAGGGTAGTTGACTTACACCTTCTAGAGCACGTTGCGTGGCACGGGATACATGCGGACGTGCATTGTCCTGTTGGAACAGCAAGTTCCCTTGCCGGTCTAGGAATGGTAGAACGATGGGTTCGATGACGGTTTGGATGTACCGTGCACTATTCAGTGTCCCCTCGACGATCACCAGTGGTGTACGGCCAGTGTAGGAGATCGCTCCCCACACCATGATGCCGGGTGTTGGCCCTGTGTGCCTCGGTCGTATGCAGTCCTGATTGTGGCGCTCACCTGCACGGCGCCAAACACGCATACGACCATCATTGGCACCAAGGCAGAAGCGACTCTCATCGCTGAAGACGACACGTCTCCATTCGTCCCTCCATTCACGCCTGTCGCGACACCACTGGAGGCGGGCTGCACGATGTTGGGGCGTGAGCGGAAGACGGCCTAACGGTGTGCGGGACCGTAGCCCAGCTTCATGGAGACGGTTGCGAATAGTCCTCGCCGATACCCCAGCAGCAACAGTGTCCCTAATTTGCTGGGAAGTGGCGGTGCGGTCCCCTACGGCACTGCGTAGGATCCTACGGTCTTGGCGTGCATCCGTGCGTCGCTGCGGTCCGGTCCCAGGTCGACGGGCACGTGCACCTTCCGCCGACCACTGGCGACAACATCGATGTACTGTGGAGACCTCACGCCCCACGTGTTGAGCAATTCGGCGGTACGTCCACCCGGCCTCCCGCATGCCCACTATACGCCCTCGCTCAAAGTCCGTCAACTGCACATACGGTTCACGTCCACGCTGTCGCGGCATGCTACCAGTGTTAAAGACTGCGATGGATCTCCGTATGCCACGGCAAACTGGCGGACACTGACGGCGGCGGTGCACAAATGCTGCGCAGCTAGCGCCATTCGACGGCCAACACCGCGGTTCCTGGTGTGTCCGCTGTGCCGTGCGTGTGATCATTGCTTGTACAGCCCTCTCGCAGTGTCCGGAGCAAGTATGGTGGGTCTGACACACCGGTGTCAATGTATTCTTTTTTCCATTTCCAGGAGTGTATAGACTTCGATCAGAAATCGGTAGCTAAGGTAGAATATTTGAAATTTCTAGGTGTATGCATTGATGAGGCGTTGAACTGGAAAAAACACATTGAGGATCTGCTGAAACGTTTCAGTTCGGCTACTTATGCTATAAGGGTCATTGCAAATTTTGGCGATATACATCTCAGTAAATTAGCTTACCAAGCCTATTTTCATTCTCTGCTTTCGTATGGCATCATATTATGGGGTAACTCATCACTGAGTAAAAGAGTGTACATTGGACAAAAGCGTGTAATCAGAATAATTGCTGGAGCTCATCCAAGATCATCCTGCAGACACTTATTGAAAGAGCTAGAGATCTTCACTGTAGCCTCACAACTTATATATTCACTTATGAAATTTGTTATTAACAATCCGAACGAATTCAAAAGTAATAGCAGTGTACGTGGCTACAACACTAGGGGAAAGGATGTTCTTCACTACTCAAGGTTAAATCTAACTTTGGCTCAGAAGGGTGTAAATTATGCTGCCACAAAAGTCTTTGGTCACTTACCTAATAGCATCAAAAGTCTGACAGATAGCCATATGTCATTTAAAATGAACTTAAAAGAATTTCTTAATGGCAACTCGTTCTACTCATTATATGAATTTTTGGATATAGTAAGTGGGTAATTTCCTCAACCCACACAAAAAAAATTAAAAATATTGTCATGTAATATTTTGTGTGATGTAATGTCTTGTACAGACACCTTTTATTAACCTGAAACGTTCCTCATCATTACGAAATGTTGTATTCATGATCTATGAAACAAGTAATAATTAATCTAATCGACATGCCACGTACCGGTTATTAGCCGTGGCACTATGGCCACGGACACTTCTAGCCCGTCTTCCACTCAAACCGCAGCATCGACGTGCACGGCTCGACTGCTGGCGTCAGAGGATCGCTTGGAAAATAGAACAGCGCACCACGGTCTTCAGTCATGAAAGCAGACTCTGCGTGCACCCATGGATGGTCTACTGCGCGCACGACAAAGGCCTGCTGAGTGCTTCTCGTAGAGTGTATTCGTCCAACATACACTGACCCCACCCCACGCCTTATGCTCTGGGATGCGATAAGCTACAACTCTCGATCACCTTTGGCGTTTCTGAATGGGAGCTAAACCGCCCTCGGTACGTGCAGAATGTTAGACCCGTTCTTTTGCCGTTCTTGTGACAGAAAGGTGACGTGTTCTTCTAGCATGATAATACTCGGCCACACACTGCCCGTGAAACTCAATGTGCTCTGCTAGACGTGTAGCAGCTTCCCTGGCCGGCACGGTCTGTGGACTTGTCCCCAATGAAGTACGTGTGGGATGTGTTGGGACGAGAAGTGACCCGTGTGCCTCGTCAACCAACAACTCTTCCTGAAGTACGTGAACAGGTCGAGCAGGCGTGGCATAACGTATCCCAAGACAGTATTCTCCTTCTCTACGATCGACTGGCTGCCAGAGTCAACGCATGCATTGCCGCCCATGCAGGCTACACCCCTTACTAAAATGGGTGCTTTAGCAAGGGTCGATACCTGGTACCTCACAGCCGCTTGTGCTGTTCGTCTGTAAATGTAATCATATCATTTACTCCCCATTCATCTAGAGTAAATCGGAAACTTATAAAAGGGTGTAGTAATTTTTTTCCAGGCAGTGTATTCGGGTTCCTTTTATGTTCGCGGTTAATTTCTCAAGTCTGATTTTGCATACAGTCCTTCTTTCGGTCCTCAAAACGGCGTGGACTGAACAAATCTTGTTTTCCTGAGGAGCAACGGTTATGTCGGTAATACTAACCTGGGTAGCACCACACAGGGACTCTGGAGTTGAAGTTCAATACCAAGACCCCTTCTCCGAGTCATGTTGCTGAAGGGACATCAATACACTATGTGATCAAAAGTAACCAGACACGCCCAAAAACATGCGTTTTTCATGTAAGGGGCAATGTGCTGCCACCTGCTGCCAGGTGCTCCATATCAGCGGTCTCAGTAGTCATTAGACATCGTTAGAGAGCAGAATGGGGCGCTCCACTGAACTTGCGGACTTCTAACGTGGTCAGGTGATTGGATGTCACTTGTGTCATACGTCTGCACGCGAGATTTCCACACTACTAAACATCCCTATGTCCACTGTTTCCGATGTGATAGTAAAGTGAAAAGATGAAGGGACATGTACAGCAAAAAAGCGTGCGGGCTGACCTCATCTAATGACTGACAGAGACCGCCGACAGTTGAAGAGAGTCATAATGTGTAATAGGCAGACACCTATCCAGACCATCACACAGGAATTCGAAACTGCATCAGGATCCACTGCAAGTACTATGACATTGTCGGCCCAGTTAGCTGTGCGGTCTAACGCACTGCTTTCCGGGCAGAAAGGCATGCCAGTCCCCGGCACGGATCTTCCCGGCCGATTAGTGTCAAGGTCTGGTGTGTCGGCCACTCTCTGCATGGTTTTTAAGGCGGTTTTCCATCTGCTTCGGCTAATGCGGGCTGGTTCCCCTTATTCCGCCTCAGATACACTATGTCGGCGATTGCTGCGCAAACACTGTCCACATACACGGGGGAGAGGGGGGGGGCTGAACCACACAATAACCCTCAGTTCGGTGTGAGGTGTCAGTGGCTGTTGTGGTGTTGTGAAGCACTGAGGGCTACCGCAGGGACGCAGCCTCTCCGTCGTTTTCTAGGTCCCCAGTTCTATACGACACAATACAACACAATACAATACTAGCACAGTTACGCAGGAGGAGAGAAAACTTGGATTTCATGGTCGAGCGGCTGCTCGTAAACCACACATCACGCCGCTAAATCTCTAATGACACCTCGCTTGGAGTAAGGAGTGTAAACATTGGACGATTGAATAGTGGAAAAACGTTGTGTGGACCCGACGGCAGAGTGTGGGTATGGCGAATGCTCGATGAACGTCATCTGCTAGCATGTGTAGTGCCAACAGTAAAATTCGGAGGCGGTGGTGTTATGGTGTGGTCGTGTTTTTCATGGAGGGGGCTTGCACCCCTTGTTGTTTTGCGTGGCACTATCTCAGCACAGGCCTACATTGATGTTTTAAGCCGGCCGGAGTGGCCGAGCGGTTCTAGGCGCTACAGTCTGGAACCGCACGACCGCTACGGTCGCAGTTCGAATCCTGCCTCGGGCATGGATGTGTGTGATGTTCTTAGGTTAGTTAGGTTTAAGTAGTTCTAAGTTCTAGGGGACTGATGACCTCAGCAGTTAAGTCCCATAGTGCTCAGAGCCATTTGAACCATTTGATGTTTTAAGCACCTTCTTGCTTCGTACTGTTGATGAACAATTCGGGGATGACGATAGCATCTTTCAACACGATCGAGCATCTGCTCATAATTCGCGAGCTGTGGTTAATTGGTTACACGACAATAACGTCCCTGTAATATACTGGCCTCCACAAAGTCCTGACCTGAATCATATATAACACTTTTTGGATGTTTTGGGACGCCGACTTCGTGCCACGCCTCACCGACCGATATCGATACCTCTCCTCAGTGCAGCACTCCGTGAAGAATGGGCTGCCATACCCAAAGAAACCTTCCAGCACCTGTTTGAACGTATGCTGCGAGAGTAGACACTGTCTTCGAGGCTAAGAGTGGGCCAACACCATATAGAATTTCACCATAACCGATGGAGGGCGCCACATGCTTTTAAGTCATTTTCAGTCAGGTGTCCAGGTACTTTTGATCACATAATATACCTACTGTTTCCTTTCTACTTTCAGTTCTCTTCTTAAAATACCCCATACATTTATAATTCATGTACTTTTCTTTAAAAAATAATTATAACTCCTATAATGAATTAAATATTATCGAGCAGCAGACATAAGGACCCCACGCAGCTCCAACTCCATTTGATGCTGTATGGGCAACAGCGCCATTTGCCTCAATTGAGTACCATCATTCCGATGCACGGTGGGCTGGTTCAAAGGGCTCTGAGCACTATGGGACTTAACTTCTGAGGTCATCAGTCTCCTAGATCTTAGAACTACTTAAACCTAACTTACCTAAGGACATCACACACATCCAAGCCCGAGGCAGGATTCGAACCTGCGACCATAGTGGTCGCGCGGTTCCAGAATGAAGTGCCTAGAACCGCTCGGCTACACCGGCCGGCTAATGTCATTTGGCTAGTTTTCAAAAATATGGTGCCTCTTTTGTTGATTTTCCACTATGCAGGGCTATATTGTATTGGACCTTGCTTCACGCCTTTATTGAAGTCCAAGCTTTCACTTGTTCTGCTAAGGACCTTTACTTTTGCTCTTGTCTCTGTCATTGTCATTCTGATTAGACTTATTAGTTTAGCACATACACCAACTTCTTCCAGTACTGTGTATAGACCTAGCTGATATATGCAGTCAAAGGCTTGTTTGAAGTATAGGAATAGGAAATGCTGATGTATATCATATTCATAGAAATTTTCCATCATTTGTCTTATCACAAATATCTGATACGTTGTTTCTCTGTCTGGTTGAAAGCCACACTGATGTTCCCCTAGTATGCCTTCTGCACACTTCTATATCCTTTCGTTTAGTATAATGATGAAGATTTTATAAGCTGTGCTTGGGAGTGTTATACCTCTACAGTATTTACATGCTGTTCTATCCCCTTTCTTGTAAATGGTCATTATTATTCCAGCTTTCCAATTATGTGGCATAGTTTATGTTTCCCATATGTCTTATGTTAATGGGTGCAGTTCCTTTATTACAGCCTCACCACCAGTTTTTATTGATTCAGCAATTACGCTGCCTTCCCCAGGGCCACGATTGTTTTTTAACTTGTGCACAGCCTGGGAGACCTCTTGTAATATTGGCTTTCTTGCCTCATTGGTATCATTGTCTACTTCCAGCTCCACTCTTTCCTCCTGTGCCGCTGTCTCCTCATCTTCTAGGCTGGTGCTTAGGGCATCTTTGAAATACTCTGCCCATCTTCCCACTAGTTCTTCCTCCCATATCATTTCCCATCTTTACTGGAACAGGCCATTGATTTTGGCTGCAATCTATTCTTCGTTTTGCCTACAGCATGATAGAACTTCCTAATTTCACTCTGTTCTTTTAACTCTTCTAGATATTGAAATTTCCTCTTAGTCCACTCTCTCTTCTTTCTCTTACACAGCCTGTTTGCCCTTCTTCTTAATTCTCTATATTTTTCCACATTATTTCTGGTTTCTCTCTGTAGTACGTTTGTTCTTGCCCTGTTCTTTTCCTCTATTACAGATCTGTAATCTTCATCAAACCATCCCTGGGTTTTTCTATTCCTTTTAATGCCTATTATTTCCTCTGCAGCATCTGTAATCGCTTCTTCAGCCCTGTTCCACCTTTCGTCTTCTCCTACTGCAGTCTCTTCATTGCTCAACTTTCTGCTTAATGTTACTTCGTATTTTTTTACTTCATCAGGGATTTTCAGTTTGTCTATATTCCATTTCATCATCTTTCCTATTCTGTTGCCATTTCTTTGTGACAGTTTTTCTCTCAAGACTGATTTGATCACAAAGTGGTCTGAGTCACAGTTTCGTCCTCTGCAGCTCCGTGCATCCGTAACAGACGTGGAGTGGCGTGCAATCAGTAAAATATGGTCAATCTGATTGACTACTCCACTGACAGCAGGCTTCCAAGTACCAAGATGGATCCGTATGTGTGGGAAGCAGATACTTTTAATAATCATATTATTCCTTGCTGCGAATTGGCATAGTAAGTCTCCATTCCCGTTGTTTTCCTCGTTTTGTGAATATTTCCCAGAAACTCCATATGAGCGTTCATTCCTCCCTATTTTTGCATTAAAATCTCCTATTACTAGCATCAGGTCATATTTAGGTACTGCACAGCATACTTTTTCCAAGTCTTTGTAGAACTGTTCTTTAATTATATCCTCTTTTTCCTCTGCTGATGCATGTGCATTCACTATTGATATATTCGTAAATTTCCGTCTTAGTCTGAGTCTGCACATCCTTTCATTTATGGGTTCAAATTCTAGAAGGCTTTTCCTAACTTCCCTAGTTATTATAAACCGTGTTCCAAGTTGGCCCGTTCTTTCTTCTGGTCCACTATATAACAATGAGTACTCAGGTTTATCTATCTGCCCATTCCCTTCCCTGTAGCCCAGCGTCATCACATTTAAATTTTAAAATTTCGTTAGCTATTTCTTTCATTTTTCCAGGTTGAAGCATTATCCTCACATTCCATGACGCTACTGTCAGATCCTTTATCCGTTTCCTTTGCCAGGGTCATGATACATGTTTTCCATCCACTTTACGAGGCTACTGTTGAATTTCCATAACACTCTTTTTTTTTTTACACTATGTGGTTAATAGCCTAGTAGCCCCATCCCCAACCCCCAACCTGGAGGACCAGGATTTATATTGGGTTTACTCCTACAGGGAAGGTGGCTTCACTACGTCTCTAGAGTCCTTCCTGCCCTACGTTGAGGGAGACACTTCGTCTGGCTCCTCAATCGAGACCCATTCAGCTTGGGTGACCATGCCAGTAGCTATGCTACCGCGGGAATAGCTCTCGACTTCAATGAAGTACGCAAGTCCTCCTGCCCGGTACTGAAGGTGCCCACTATAAGGCGGTAACTCCTGGGAAGGTAATTCATTACATACTAAGTGCAATTTAGTTTTAATTTGAGCCTGGAAATCCTGGTAAAACTCTGCTGGAAGGCCGACAGGTCCCGTCGCTTTGTTTTTGGGACTCTGCATAATTGCGGTTAACATATCATCATCGTCAATCTCTTCTCGAAGACTCCGAGATGCCGCAGTGCTAAATCTGCCTTGAAGATTTTGTAATAGGTCTTCTTATTCTTCACAATTAACAGCACTGCCCGACATCGGGTCAGCAAGGTGGCTATACACTTCCTTTTCAATGCTCTTCTACGTTGTAAGAAAAGTTCCGTCAGTTCTTTTAAGGTCTGTGAAAATTTTTCTACATCCACTCTTGTGTTCTCATATGACGTGAAATACTGATGTTTCTTCACCTGCGTTCCCGTACGTATTTGAAATCCTTCTAACTGTTTTCATCTTAGAACCAAAATTTTGAATTTGATTCGTTTGATCGCAACATAATTTTCAATAACAGAGGCGCCGAGTCTGTATTGGTCCCAAAGGCACTGGAAATAAAATTCTGCTGCTTTCCTGTACCAGAAACTTTTTTTCCGCGAATATTCGATCAACATTTTCCTTAATCACCGTTTCGTCCATTTTAGTCTCCAGGTCAGGGAAGGATTGTAGGCTGTAAATTTACTTTCGCATTCCTGCCATCTCTCACCGCATTCATCATCTTGCAAGTGCGCAACGTTTAGCTTCTAGTAACCTCTAGCGCCCTGTTTTTCCAAGCTACTTATGCATATAAATGCAGTGTGGTCAGTAAAGCTGGTGGGCTACACTTTTGTGTGCAGGATATTAGTCTTTAAGTTGTTAGATACGTATATCCTATCCAAGCAACTTGCCGAGCAATTGGTAATGAACGTAACTCCAGGTGAGTCACCGTTTTTGTGCTCCCGCATGCAGTTAGATGGAACTCTTTAATTATGTATTCTAATTCAGCAGACGAGCTAAAATTAGGGACTTGGTGTTTGATACGCTCCAATGATATTACCATAATGAACTCCAAAGAGACGGACAATTTCATATTTAAAAAACTCTGCTCGGTTGCTTCGTTTGCTGCTACCAGATGTAGCATATGTATTAATTACCTGGCTGTTGTGAATAGTACAAACGAGCAATTTATTATTTGTGAGTTTTTCAACGTGACTGACGATTATACCCTCTTTCGAGAGTATTGCTGTCCCCAATTCATTTCCAGTTTCAGCATTAATTATAGCGGTATATCCAAAGATATTGTGTAGGGCAATGTCCATTCCTTATTGAAGTAGAATAATATCAATGTTGCCGCACACAGAAAGTCTTTCTAGCTACTTAGTTTTAGGGAGCTGCATATGCTGTTGATGTACAAAGCTGCAATCGTGCAGGCTTGAGATGGGCTCACAATGTACTACGTTTTATAAATTCAATCCTTTCATCACACACAGTCAGTATGAAAGCTATCAGTAGGTTTCGGATACACTACCGCGTCCTGTTATTTGGTCTGGGTGAGATAATCGTTCATAAGTGGAGACTGAAGTACTTCCCTGAAAGTTGAAGGAATTTCTCTGATTTCCTCATCTTCCACGGTCTCGCCCGCCCACTTCTTCGCAAAAGGAGATCTGTACACATAATTCGCTGTTGTACAGTTGAAAGTATCTAACCAAAATTGTATCCTTTTTTTGTGATTGTGTCAGTGATAAGATTGTTCTAAATTAATTATTCAGCAAACCTGCATCTCACTGTGTCTGTGAACTTGTTTCTTGCACTCCTCCATTTTGCCAGAAATGCAACATGTATTTGACTCAGCAATCAAGTTTAAGAAAATAATGCGGTTTGTGCAATGGCATTAAAATGGTACTGGAAAATAACTTTTGGCCCTGATGTTTACCCAGTTCTTTCATTGGTATGTAACTTTAGTTTACTACTGATTTTCATATTCAATACAAGCAAAGGATGTGGATTATGATTCAGGCTGTTAGATTTAAACAAAATGTTGATCTCTCTCTCTCTCTCTCTCTCTCTCTCTCTCTATATATATATATATATATATATATATATATATATATATATATATATATATATATAGTTAAAATTTTAAGTCATACACAAAATCTTCCACTTCAAACATTTTTGTAGCACGAATCACTCTTACAAAAAATTTTACAAAATGCTTACTGCATCAAACCTTGAACATACAGATCCACACTCTGAACATTATCTAACAAAAACCAATTTGAAATGATTATATATCTTCTCTCATTTACATGCCAAAGTTTGGTCAAGGGCAGCGACCTACCTTAATGCTGTCACTACACGTCTGCTTCCTCCGGGCACCTGGCTGCGTCTCCCCATTTTTTTTTTTTTTTTTTTTTTTACTGTGCGTGCCTGGATCTCTTAATCATCAAAGAACCTCCTACTCAAAGATGTTATACTCGTTCCACCTTGCGGTTGGCAACTACCGCCTATTTTCTGGAGCTATCCTGATCAGAACATAGCACATACCTTTCATAACCCCCTGGTCGGCTGGACCAGAATTTTGTGGGTGGATCTGTGCAGTTAGCACAGATTTTCCCACGAAATTCGTAAAAAGATACAATGTAAGATACAATACAAAGCATACACAGTATTCTAATTAAAAGAGCATTACACAGCAATAAAATTCACTAATATAGACATAGCATGTGAAGTAAACTGCGTAATATCATTAGATTGTCGAACTGCAGTGAATCAAAGAACATCAAAATGTACAAAACAGAAACACATAAATTTAGGGCAAAGACATCAGACATTATGTTATTAAGAGAAGTGTATCAAATACAATCAAAATTACAAAACAGAGGAAAACAATGTGAGATAAAATCGATAAGGTATTTAAATTTTGAATTGTCTCAAGTAACATCAAAAGTTATAATACAAAAATGTAGAATGTGGGGTAAAATGCAGAATACACTTAAATTTCTAAAGAGAATTGTATCAGATAGTATTAAAAGTTACAAAATAGTATAAAAGACATAAAGACTCCATATACAATCATAGTAATGTGAAGTAAAATACCTGAAATAACATCAACTTTATCAAACAGAAATGTAGAACTTGAGTTAAAATAAATAAAATAGTTAAATATCCACTAGAAGTTAACAGCAAATGTGCATAAATATCTCATAGACAAACTCTTAATGCCAGTGAAATAATGTAATAAGATACTTTAAGTAATAGCAGCATTAAATATAAAATATGTGTCACACCAGGTGACAGCAAATATTGACTTTCAGTTACAATCAGTATCTTGTAGTAGACCTAGAGTACATGGCAAGTTTCATTGACAATAGTAAATGTAGAAGACATGTCACGTTAAGTGACAGTTGACATTGAGTATAATTGTAAACCGTGGTACAATGTGGGGCCTCAGGTGAAGAAACACACTGAGCCACAAATAATGTCATTTGTACAATAGATGTTATATCAGGTGATAGAACACACTGACTTTAATAGTGATCAGTAGTTCAATAAGACTGAAGAAGAATGGGCATCAGGTGATGGGACACACTGAGCCATGGTGGTATCAATTGTAAAGTATATGTCAAGTGAGGTGACAACACACACTGACATTCAATTACAATTATGATATTCTATCAGTCATAGAACACATATTATGTCACGTGGTAGCTCACACTGACGTACCATTAAAGTCATGATATTAAATTTGTTATAGGACATATTTTACGTGAGAAGTTAGCTCAACTGACTTTTGTTACGTTCTGATAGACTCAGACCGGTTATTATGTCAGGTGACAGTTCAGTCTGAGTGTCATTTATATTTATGACTCAGGCTACTCGTTATGTTAGGCGGTAGTCCACTCTGACTCTTAAACACAATTATGAGATTCTCACAGATGCAGAACATATGTCCTGTCAGGCGACAGCTTAGTCTGATGCTAAGTTAAAAAGGTTTACAAAATAATTTGTCACAGTGACAGAAACGTAATCTTAGTTACATTGATATTATCATTGTGCAAGAAATTAATATAAAAAATAATATACATTTACTGTATTAAGTGGACATTTGTTGCAAAATTTTTATATATCTTGATGGTGACAATAACATCACGTACTCTGTAGCAATAATAGTAATTAGTTTTATGGAATCTATGTACAAGAAAAATTCCTACTAAAGGTACTATACCATAATAATAACACTATTCAGTGGACATTTGTTACAACATAAATGTTTGTATGTGTTTAAGGTGAGTAGAACCTCATATGGTCAGTAACAATGCTGTATTGAAATTATCATTAAGACTCTATTTACAAGTGAATATTAATGATAACAATAACCTGCACAATCAGAGTAGTCATTCTAGAACTTCATATACTCAATAACAATGCTGTATTGAAATCGTCATAAAGACTCTATTTACAAGTGATTCATCGACATATATATAATGTTAATGATTACAATAACCAGCACAATCGCAGTAGTCATTTTAGTGTTAATTTCACATTAAGTATTGACAGGTAATGCAGTAACAAATTTTATAAAACCTTCAATAAGAGTTTTGATAAAATCTGAATAACTTCACAGTATAAATCTTATATATAATGTTAATGATTACAATAACCTGCACAATCACAGTAGTCATTTTAGAACTTCACATACTTAGTGAAAACACTGTATTGAAATCGTCATAAATACTCTATTTAGAAGTGATTCATAGTCATGTATATATAATATTAATAATTACAATAACCTGCACAATCACAGTCGTCATTTTAGTGTTAACTTTACATTAAGTATTGACAGGTAATTCTGTAAAAAATTTTATGCAACCTTCTTAAATAAGAGTTTTGATAAAATCTGAGTATTTTAACTTCACAGTATAAATCTTATTTCTTTTCAGTACAGTTAAAAAAGTTGTTTTCCTATCAGAGGACAGTCACACAGATATCTTAGAAAAATAAGAAAAATATTTAGAACAGAAAGAAGAGTAGGCTGAGAACTCAGAAAGGAAGAATGAATTCTACAGAGCTCAAGGATATAGGGCACCAACGCCACATGGTGTGTCAGTTAAAGAATAACCAACCCTCTACCCCACTATGTTGTTTTTGTGTAGACCACAAGGATAATCTATTGTCAAGTGTTGAAATAATGTCAATAATGGAAATTATATGTGAGAAAAAGAGTAAACAAATTTACTTAAATAAATGATAGGCAGAGACAATAAAGAGGATATTAATTGCTCTAGTTGAAAATGATGGTAGTTATGGTACACCAAAAACATAATTGTCATGGAAACGAAACACCATAATGTTATTTTAATGTAGGACGAAAATACTATCAAACTTAAGGAACAGGCATTAGGAATGGACAAAACGCTGAGCTCAGCCAAGGAGAGGTTCTGTTCATGTCTCGGAAAATAATAGTGTGACAAATCAAAAGTGTGCATAAATAGAACAATATATGTATAATAAGTGGCAACATAATAAGCGTCACAAAGTACAAAGGCAAAAAAATTGCTTAAAAGATCCATAATCAGTCTAGCATAAACAAAAAATAATAAGCATTCAGAGAAAGTCTGGAAGTAACTGTAACAAAAAGTAATGTCAACTTTCGATAATAAAGCAAAAATAGCATGCCAACATAAAACAAAACTTTTAACTGAAATAATAGAACATAACATTATCTAAATCCTGAAATAGGTAACACTACCAGAAATAAAAGTGTAGAGACACATAAAGCAAAGCATAGCACAAGTGATAAACAATGAAATACTAATAGTTGCTTATATCTTTTACTTGAAAAACACATGAAAAGAGAAAAAGGCAACATACAAGGTAGCACAGAGACATCATAACAGGTAAGAAGTATGATACTTGTGGTGCTATAGGTATAAGACAAAAATGATTAAAAAATGCTTGTAGTATGTCATAAAGTAAGTCCTGAGTGAATCGTCAACAATGAGTCCGAAAACAATCCCAATTGGACTCTAGTAATCCCAAGTCATCATATTATTTCATTAATGATGTCTGACAAAAGTTGAAAATTAATAAACAGTATATACTCGGAGAGAAAATGTTAAGTTTCCCAAGAAAAGTATTTGCTTATTATTAAAGGAAAGGGTCAGAAACGAAAGTTACTTGGTACATTGTTAAATAGTTGATACTTCTTCTTAAAAGCTACAGAGAAAATTAATTGTTAAATAGTATTAAAGTTAATTATGAAATTTGTCAGAAAATCACCATCAACATTTCTGGAAAATGTAGAACAACATCGCTCACACTTCATTTTGCTATGGTCGTAACTTCAGCCCACAGCATTTTCTAATCATCAGTTGTAGTATCCAAGATTCCGAAGTCTCAAAAAAGGAACTTAAATCTAACAATATCTCATTCTGCTCATAAGTTTCAAATATCATCTTAAAAACTCGTATGAACACACCCTTTCTTCAAATATCTTAAAAGCATCAAAATCGTTATTCTCATCTTCTTATACACATTGTCAATACTCATATTACATCCTTTAGCACGAAAACCCTAAGTAAACTTCAGAAAAATTGGTACCACTAGCTTAACATCAACATACAAAGTGGCCATCGTTACTACAAAATCTTGTTACAGTTAGTGTCATTATGTCATGTAAACATAGTTAAATGTAATCATCGCAAAGTAACAGAGGTGATCATCCAACAAAAAATAGAAGCAAAGATATAATGTAGAAAGTATCAACATCAATTTGATGACCGAATTTTTCAACTGTAATGTCAACTTCAAATGCCAGTATGAAAAGAGTTTCACAGAAAATAATAATGTAGTTCATCAGCAATGTACTGAAATAATCATATGTTATTACAATAAGTAAGAAACCTGTAACGCTCCGGAAAGAAAGCAGGTCACACTATTAAGCTGTCTCCAGAAAATTGTCTCCGAACTCATGTCTTTATCTAATGGTGGTGGTGGTTAGTGTTTAACGTCCCGTCGACAACGAGGTCATTAGAGACGGAGCGCAAGCTCGGGTTAGGGAAGGATTGGGAAGGAAATCGGCCGTGCCCTTTCAAAGGAACCATCCCGGCATTTGCCTGAAACGATTTAGGGAAATCACGGAAAACCTAAATCAGGATGGCTGGAGACGGGATTGAACCGTCGTCCTCCCGAATGCGAGTCCAGTGTGCTAACCACTGCGCCACCTCGCTCGGTCTTTATCTAATGCCAGAACAGAACACAGGTGGTGTTATTTGGAGCTTTTACACGGGGAAAAGAAATGCGCTTGACCCAGGCCTAACGACGTGAACAGGGTGTGTCCCGCCAGCGGTGCGTGTTGTTTCCATTGTGGTCTACCGCCAGTTGTGACAGGAATTTGTGCCAGCCAGGCCCTTAGGAGGGTTCCAGGCTACCGCTGCAGAGGCGCTACACGTCCGCAAACAATGCCGCAGACAGGGAGAAATAATATAAATAAAATAGCTGGACATATGTAGCTGGGATTTGCTGTAATAAACCGAAGTAATGAACCCTAAATGTTACCAACGAAAACAGTACTGTCTATTCAATGACATGTTTGCAGTTTGTGATATGATGTACACCACGTGATTTTTTTGCACGTAATGTTTGAATTTCAAGTGTATTAGGATGTGCTATACGGGCTACTCGATATGGACCATCATATAACAGAAAGAATTTTTGACATAAATTGTGGGCTTCATGGGATAGCCTGTGGGAGCGGACCAGAACTTTGTCTCCTACTTGAAAAGAAATATTCCTCTTTGGCGACTTCATTTGGCGCAGCCGTTGCTCAGCAGCTCGCTTAATATTGTGTAATGTAATTTGAATAATCTCGTGATGCCGTAGGCAGCGAGACTTCGGGAAACGTATGATTTCTTTAATCTTGTCAGGCGGGTGTTGATTTTTTAACACAAGATGTGGAGACAACTGTGTGGAAGTATTTGGTAATGAATTTACTACATCTTGAAACATGTGAAGGTATTTGTCCCATTCATTGTGTTTTGCATGACAAAAGATCTTAAATAATTTCATCAATTCCTTCGGTAACCTTTCTGAGGGATTCGATGAAGCATGGTATCTGGAGATATAAATGGGGGAAATTTTGTGAGTCTGAAGATTACGTCGCCAAGTGCTCGAATGGAACTGCGGCCCATTGTCAGAGATTACAGATGCTACATGACCCACTTCTTTCAGAAAATGTTTAGTAAAAGCACGTGAAACAGTGCAGGCCATAGCTCGACGTAATGTAGTGAAAGTGACGAATTTTGAAGTTAATTCCATGCAGACAAAAACATAGGTGTCACCTCACTTTTAAGTGGGAATAGGGCCAAATAAATCAGCGGCCGCTAGATGACGAAGGCATAACGGGATGATGGGAAATGTTTGAGCAGCAAAGGATACAGTGGGTGGTTTTGCTTTTTGACAAAGTCTGCATCTTGAGAGGACTTGGCGAATACGTTTCTCCATGTTGAAAAAGTAAGATGTTTGTTTGAGCAACTGGAAACATTTGCGCGGTCCATAATGCGCATAGCTAAGGTGAATATACCAAATGAGTTTGTTAATTAGGTCTTCTGGGATACAAACCAGCCAAATTGTCGTATCAGGTTTGATACGGCGGAACAGAATATTGTTATGTATTAAGTAATACTGTCGCATAGTGGTGTTATTAACATCGCGCCATTGTTGTTTCACATGTTTCCAGATGGAATCCTTATCCTGTTCTGAAGCAATGTTGTGCAGGGCATCGGAAACAAAGTTTTCAAATGCGACCTGGCGCATATATAGCAAACTGAAGTTGTTATGGAAAAAGGTGTTGGCTGGATCAGTATTATCGGTATCTAAAGTGCGTGACAAAGCGTCAGCAACGATATTTTGAGGTCCTGGTACATACACAATGGAAAAAGAGAATTCTTGTAACAAGAGAGCCCATCTCTCTAAACGAACATGAGATAGTTTAGCTGATATCAAAAATTATAGTGCTCTATGATCTGTGTATACTGTGGTGTGTCTACCAAAAAGAAAAGGTCTTAATTTGGAAATTGCCCATTCAACAGCCAGAGCTTCTAATTGAGTGATGGAATAGTTTCTTTCTGAAGACGATAATACTCGAATAGCAAATGCAATGTTTTTTTGTGCCTTAGTTTATGAATGGCTATTGAGGCAGCGTGCCTCTACATTTCTGCAGTAGACTTCCAGCGACTTGTTGAGTCCATGCCACGTCGAGTTACTCCACTACGCTGAGCAATAGAATTCCCGAGGTGATATAAGGAGGTACCCCATGACTTTTGTGATCTCAGCGCATACACAATGCACGGTATTGCAAGTTTAGTGGCCAGCACTGTATTTTTCTGACGCTTCAAGAGATAGTTTTGTAGCTCATGCATGATCAGGCTGCGACAACCGTGCCTCACTGACTCAGGTCTCTTCCATCGTGTCATCATGGAGAGCGGCTTCGCCCTGTCTCCCTGGGCGGTGGTGCCGAAGGGCGAGTCGGTGGCGAGCGCGCGGCAGGTGGCCGCCTCCCTGGGCTGCCCCTCGCAGCCCCACCCCGCCATGGTCGACTGTCTGCGCGGCGTCGACGACGACGAGCTGCAGATCGCCGAGATCCCCACCAGGGTTAGTGTTGCCCCTGCTGCTGGTCGCAGAAGTAGCCTCAGGAAGCCTGAAGAACGTGGAGAAATTTATCACATCCACAGCAAACAAATGAATTCTTAAGGTAGTTGAGAGACCACATAATGAGAGCAAAAATCTTTTCTTAAAAATCAAATTAAGGTGTGCATTGTTTCTTATAGTGATATATGTCAAGCATAAACACCTTCGGTCCTAATTTTATCTAAAGTTATAATCATGCTTCTATCATCATTTAGACAAGAACAAGCTCATCTTTTCCCACTGAATGGCAATTTTATTTTTATCCTACTCATACTAGGAATCATTAGTGATCTTCATTTCTCTATTCTTTTCGTATGTCCATTGATTCTTCTGTAGGCGCTAGGCAAACACTGTGCAGGTCTTTAATTGGTAGAAGATCACACTTAAACATTCCAGTACACACAACTTTTCCTGTTGCACACTGCACATTACTCCCTCACTTGCTGAAGGATTGACATTACAGCTGGTGAACGAGGTCATGTTCCAACAGGAATAGCTACATGTAGTGATATGTATGAGAATAAAGTTCCTTTACTCCATAACTATGGTCAAAAAATTTTTATGTAATCAGACTACCGGTTTCGGTCTATGATGACCGTCTCCAGATCTGTTTTATAAAAACATGTTCTAGTATACTGGAGCCATAGTGGTATCGTCAAATGCTAAACACAAAATTAGGGCCAGCATCGTCAGACATGTATAAATAGTATTATACACAAGAGTCAACTTGTCAGCAGCACTACTGCTGTATGACTTTCATATTATTAATTAGAGACCTGCACTGTCTGCATTTAGCGCATGCGGGAGAAGCGATGGAAACACGAAAAGAAGACTACTGATGACGCCCAGTATGAACAGCTCCGTCCGAGGTCGGAAGGCCCAACAGTACCGATAGGCGGATATTGAGGGGCATATGGCCAGCACACTGTTCTCCCGGCCGCCATCAGTTTTCGTCAAGTAACTCCTGCATTGGCCTCACAATGGCTTAGTGCACGCCACTAGCCAACAGCGCTCGGCAGACATGTACGGTCACCCATTCAACTACTGGTCAAGCCCGACAGCACTTAGCTTCGGTGATCTGACGGGAACTAGCGTTACCACAGCGGCAAGGCCGCTGGCCCTGTTTGTTTAGGTTAACACCAAAATAAATGGCAGAAGACAGATTCGTCCTTATCTGTATCATAAACGTAATTCAAAGACCACTGAGGACTAATGCTGAAAATTTTAACAAAATTGTGTCTCTGCTTAAGCACGATCTACGTCTACACCTGCGCCGAGCGGTCTAAGGCGCTGCAGTCATGGACTGTACGGCTGGTCCCGGCGGAGGTTCGAGTCCTCCCTCGGGCATGGATGTGTGTGTTTGTCCTTAGGATAATTTAGGTTAAGTAGTGTGTAAGCTTAGGGACTGATGACCTTAGCAGTTAAGTCCCATAAGATTTCACACACATTTTTTCGTCTACACCTGCATCTACTTCATTACTTTGCAGTTCAAATTCAAATGCTTGGCAGAAGGTTCATAGAGCGACTTTCATACTATTTCTCTACCGTTCCACCATCTAATTTCGGGAGATAAAAATGAACATCCAAATACCTCCATGCGAGCTGTGATTTCTCCTTTTGTACCACAATGATTGCTTTTCCCTATGTAAGTGGGACTGAACAAAATAATTTCACATTCAGAGGAGAAAGTTGGTGATTTTAATTTTTCCAAAATATCTCGCTGCAACGAAAGACACCTTTTTTTTAATGACTACCACCCCAAATCAACCATATCCCAGACACTCTCATCACTATTTCTCGATAACAAAAAAACTAGCTAACCTTCTTAGAGCTTTTCCAATGTCCTGCGCCAGTGCTATTTGGTAATGATCCCACACTGCCCAACAGTACTCTATAAGAGAGGCAGGCACTGTGGCCAGACTCCCGAGCGCACCCGCCGCACCTTCTAAGGGCTCTGTCTGCTAACAAATGCAGTCACCATTTTACCCTACAACACAACACCTTCTATGTGATTGCTTCAGACTAAGTTGTTCGCAATTGCTGTTCCTGGGCACTTAGTTGCATAGTCAATCATCAAACCTGTATGATCCATTGTGCTGAAGAGTGCCCAGTGGTGATGAACTATGGACACCACTCTGGCGGTTGATGCAGCGCTAAGGGGGTTTGGGGAGGGGGGGGGGGTGGGTGGTGAGTAAGTGGTGGTGACAGGCTGCTCGGCTCACTGGAAACACTTGACAGTAAAAAATGTCTTTATTTAATTCCAATACATGATGTGTCACGACTCAGCGAAGCCAACAAACCTCACTCTGTTTTCCTGGCCGACGCTGACATATGGGTAGCAGTATCCACCCTTGATGCTGAACAGGCGCCGTGTCATGCTAACAGAAGCTCCGCGGAAGGCCGGTAGCTTCTTGAACAGTACGTTTACGTCAACGGCGTCCTATTTTCGCAGCAGCGTGGGGCCCTGGTGTCCTCGGTACTGCTCGCGTCTTCCGTGGCGGCGCATGGAGATAATAGTGCATGGGATCCGACTTGCTGCTCACTGGTAGGAGTCAGACAGCGGTTGGGACTTCAACCTTAACTTTCACTAGGAACTCAGTGCTGGTGGCACCAGGCACAGACGGCAGGTTGGCAGGCTGTAGCACTAAGTATGCTGATTAACTTGGTATTGCCGGTGACAGGCGCAGCCTGGTCTCGAACCCATAGATGCCGCTGGTGCCCAGTCGTCTCGCTTTCTGGCGTGGATCCTCGTGTCGTGGTGGTGTTGCTGGACTCTGGCAGCGAGTGAATGCTTTAGCTACATTTACATCGCTCCTGGGCGCATTTGTTCCGTTAAGACATGTCCCCTTGTCATGTCACACATAACAAGAGACTTACCCTTGTGTGGTGACATCTACCTACCTACTACAGTCAGTACGACAGTGCGATGCATTTTTCCGCTGAGCATTCCCCAAACGTATTATGACCCATATGTCAACACACCGCAACCAGCCTGCGGCTCCTACTGTAATATTTCAGGGCGGCTTTCTCACTACATCATCTTACCTTTCCCTAAAAGCTAGGTAACGGTGTTATGGAGCACCCGAAATTCAGTAGAATATCTGTAGTGCTCACCTGGACGACCCACACCTTTTATTGTTCAGGCACACCCGCCACTTCCTGCGCCCTCTGTACATTACTCTGTAACTCGCACTGATCTGACAAGTCTATCAGACGGTAAACGACAGCATCATCAGCGAACAATCCAAGAGGGTGCCCCAGATAGTGTGACAAATAGTTGACGTCGCCGAGAAATTTCAAAGGCCTCACAATACTTGCCCACGGAACCCCTGTTCCACCTGCCGACCTGCCGTCAGTCACCACAGACTCTGAACTCTCCGACAGGAAATCATGAATGCAGGAGACACACCACAAGAAGACAACCCAACTAGAAGACGCCTGTGTGGAACGGTGTCAAACACGTTTTGGAAATCCCGAAATAAGAAACCAGGCCGGGATCCCCACCGAAACCACCCACCACTTCGTGTGAACAGTTGACCAGTTGTCTTTAACAGAACAACATTTACTGAATTCGTGCTGCCAATACGTCAATAGATTGCTTTTCTCGAGGCACCTCACGATGATCGAACGCAGCATGCGTTCCGAACAGATGAACTGAAAACAGATATAAATCAGAAGTATTTAAAAATTTGACAGCTCTACTTTCGTTGCTGTGCTGGTAGCCTTAAGCTTCAAGTCACATGACTGAATAATTCGACACTTTTCCGCTTGCCTGTAGCAGGCTATTAATCGTCAATATACTTTTGAGTGTCATATATTATGTAGTATTTTGTTTTTCTAGAAATGGTGCACACAGCTTGTCTTTCCATTTCAGGCCGTTGTGGATGCTACAACGCATTCTTCATTTCTTCCCCGCCACCCGTCACTCCTTGAGCCTGCTAAAGTGGACTGGATGGTTGGCGTGAATGAAAATGAAGGAGGACTTTTCAGTGCAAGTAATGTTATCAGTTGATTTAAATACGACATACTAATTTCTTAAGTCCTTCGTAAACTCATCTATGAAACCACTTACAGAAAAACGAGCACGTACGTAGGAAACCTACACTCTGTTTGTGCCAGCGTACTCAGCTTTATTTTATTAAAATGCGCTAGATATTCATTCTGGCACAAATGGCTGAAGAAGGAGGAATATTAGGTGGTTAAACGGAACTTTACAGATCAAGACAGTTAAAGACGGGACGCTATGCTCTGTTGGAAGAGATGGTCGTTGTAGATTCCAAGCTTTTTGCTTTCGAAGAAAGCACTCGGTCTGGATTAAATTGCTCGATTTGCTAAACGGAAGCGAGTAAAAATCTAAATACGATAAGATTTTCCAATAGTGCGATGTGATTCCACAGCAAGCTTTTGTAATTATTACAATTTTTGCCCCAATTTTTATTTATGAGTAGCATTGTAGCTGCTGTACTATACTTCGCTGGCTTCCACAAATGCGTAATACGGCGACATATATGTTAAACCTATTATATATTAACAGACAAGTTTCATCTTTCGGCTAGTGCTACATCGATATATAAACTACAGACAAATTTAAACATCAGATATGTGGCTAAAAATCCTTTATTACTAAGAAAAAAACACAAAGCAATTCTAAATATTTCGTGATAAGAGCATTGCCTCAATGAATATGTTTCACCACGTATGAATTTTCATCTTAAGTGACGCTTTTGTATGAGTTGACACTGTCTACGAAATTGTCTACATACAAGGGGTTTTTGGAAAGTAAGTTCCCATTGGCCGTGAAATGGAAACCACTGAGAAAATCAAAAATGCATAGTTTACAACAGTTTGCTGCAGCTTCCAGCTACTTATCTACATAGTCACCGTTCCGACTTAGACTTTTGTCGTAGCGTTGTACCAACTTTCCAATACCCTTGACATAGAAGACAGCCACCAGAGCTTTCTGCCAATTAACTACGTTGGTCTAGAGCTCGTTTTCTGTGCCATAATGTTGTCTGCATAACCAGCGGTTCATGTGAGCAAAGATGAAACTCAGAGGAAGACAATTATGGACTGTATTGTAAATAATCAAGCACTTCCATCGAAAACGCTGAAAGAGCATTCTCATTGCCCCTGCAGAATGCAGCTAAGAATTGTCTTGAAGAAGGAAACGCGTGACAGTTATGTCACGTGAGCTGCATAGCTTCAGGCGAAATTTCTCACCAGGCCCTAGTACTTGGTGGCGGACACTATTTTTCGGGCATCTTTATATGTTCACCGTGAGGTCAGAACTGAAAAGGGCGACGTGATAGATCGACGGGCGTAGTAGAGACACTGTCCAGCACATCTGTACAAAGTTGCATCGGATTCTCACAGTGGTTTCCATTTCGCGACCGATCGGAACTTGCTTTCCTAATAAACCTCGTGTTTCGAAACAGGCTCGAGACGCAGAAGTAAACAGAGGTAGCTGTTTGTCGGTCCGCAGGCGATGGTTGAAGTGGTCACTATAATAAAAATCTACTAATACCAATATCGCTGGCTCCTGTTTTGATCACAACCGAGGTAGATTCTTCCTACACGTCGGTCAGGGGCCTGAAGATGGCGTAATAAAACGCTGAAACTTATTGCCTAATAAAGCAAAATACACTCCTGGAAATGGAAAAAAGAACACATTGACACCGGTGTGTCAGACCCACCATACTTGCTCCGGACACTGCGAGAGGGCTGTACAAGCAATGATCACACGCACGGCACAGCGGACACACCAGGAACCGCGGTGTTGGCCGTCGAATGGCGCTAGCTGCGCAGCATTTGTGCACCGCCGCCGTCAGTGTCAGCCAGTTTGCCGTGGCATACGGAGCTCCATCGCAGTCTTTAACACTGGTAGCATGCCGCGACAGCGTGGACGTGAACCGTATGTGCAGTTGACGGACTTTGAGCGAGGGCGTATAGTGGGCATGCGGGAGGCCGGGTGGACGTACCGCCGAATTGCTCAACACGTGGGGCGTGAGGTCTCCACAGTACATCGATGTTGTCGCCAGTGGTCGGCGGAAGGTGCACGTGCCCGTCGACCTGGGACCGGACCGCAGCGACGCACGGATGCACGCCAAGACCGTAGGATCCTACGCAGTGCCGTAGGGGACCGCACCGCCACTTCCCAGCAAATTAGGGACACTGTTGCTCCTGGGGTATCGGCGAGGACCATTCGCAACCGTCTCCATGAAGCTGGGCTACGGTCCCGCACACCGTTAGGCCGTCTTCCGCTCACGCCCCAACATCGTGCAGCCCGCCTCCAGTGGTGTCGCGACAGGCGTGAATGGAGGGACAAATGGAGACGTGTCGTCTTCAGCGATGAGAGTCGCTTCTGCCTTGGTGCCAATGATGGTCGTATGCGTGTTTGGCGCCGTGCAGGTGAGCGCCACAATCAGGACTGCATACGACCGAGGCACACAGGGCCAACACCCGACATCATGGTGTGGGGAGCGATCTCCTACACTGGCCGTACACCACTGGTGATCGTCGAGGGGACACTGAATAGTGCACGGTACATCCAAACCGTCATCGAACCCATCGTTCTACCATTCCTAGACCGGCAAGGGAACTTGCTGTTCCAACAGGACAATGCACGTCCGCATGTATCCCGTGCCACCCAACGTGCTCTAGAAGGTGTAAGTCAACTACCCTGGCCAGCAAGATCTCCGGATCTGTCCCCCATTGAGCATGTTTGGGACTGGATGAAGCGTCGTCTCACGCGGTCTGCACGTCCAGCACGAACGCTGGTCCAACTGAGGCGCCAGGTGGAAATGGCATGGCAAGCCGTTCCACAGGATTACATCCAGCATCTCTACGATCGTCTCCATGGGAGAATAGCAGCCTGCATTGCTGCGAAAGGTGGATATACACTGTACTAGTGCCGACATTGTGCATGCTCTGTTGCCTGTGTCTATGTGCCTGTGGTTCTGTCAGTGTGATCATGTGATGTATCTGACCCCAGGAATGTGTCAATAAAGTTTCCCCTTCCTGGGACAATGAATTCACGGTGTTCTTATTTCAATTTCCAGGAGTGTAAAATAAGGTTGGAAACTAGACTGCTGAAAGGTGTTTAATTTCACCTCCTCTGAATAGAGGTAGGTTAGTACCATAATTAATAAAGCCAATATAACAACACTGAATGATGCAGGGCAAAAAGCGATGGATGTGGTCGGGTACAGATCATACATCTGAAGTATTTTAAGCTGCAACTCTCTAACTCGACAATCAATCAGGGAGGCACACATTAGCTACTGAAGTTTTACCCTCTGTAACATCTTTCAAAATAGCTTCCTAGTTGCCTTTATTACAAGAATAGGAAACACAAATTAGTACTAGTTCCATTATGAAAACTCCGCTTACGAAATAATGCTGTGTCGTTACAAATAGTTGAAGGAGTCAGCGGAAAATATTGTTAACTCTCTGCTGAAACATTCATTTCTCTTCTGAGAGAAAAAAAATGCATGTCGTGAGTACAGTTTTAGGATGAAATACTCCATATACAAAAACTTCGGAGGTTTATCTTTAGCACAGATAGAATTGCATCGGTACACTTGTATCCAGCAGTTATCGTGGATAGTGTGGTGGAGTTAAAGATCAAATTACGGAAATATGTTTTGGGCAACTCCTATTTCACTGAAAACTATCTTTTCAGAAGGTGTTAAAACTAATGTTCTTTTATAATTTTAAAACTAACACTACCACTGTAACATACTAATATTCCTTAATGTTTAGTAATTTCTTGGTATTCCATGTATATAAAATGTATATCCTTATTGCCGAACCTCAGAATTCCCTCTTCGTGGGAAATGTGGAGTATGAGTAACGTAATGTAACTCAGCGTGACACAATAGCTGTTGCATCACGACTATTTTCGTGCAAGAAATGAAACATGTAGAACGTTTCATATACATATGGCCACATCGTCCTCCAAAGCGCGTCTGATCTTAGGACCACGGAAGAACAAATTCGGGCTCCGATTACTGTGAACTCACATTAGAAAAGAATGTAGGATTGAAAACTGTCGTATGTGAAATGATATCAAATTTTAATTGATTTAGCCTAGTCAGTAAATTACGGTAAGTGAAAAGCAGCTGATCCTTTTAACATAAAATAGTCAGTTACTATTTCATTAATATGCGTATCGCCTTAATATTAGTTGGAGCCACTGTAATAGGGTTTATACCTACTACTAACAAGCGTTACGTTTTTTTAATAACGATGCATTTTCTTTCAGGACTTTATGCGAACAATTCCGCGTGGAAAGAGATCGAAAATAGATTGAGGGTAGTGATACCAAAACAAAACGCAGACCTCGTTATAGAAAAGATTCGTGAATTTTACTTTCCATCTGGAGATCTCTCTCCCAAGGGTTTAACTGACGTGAGTATAAATTCGATATATGGTATACACTTGGGAACTTCCTATTTCAGTGTACTTTCATAATAGAAAAACCTAGTTTATTTGTAAAAATTAAGCATATTAATGCAAAAATCCACGTTGCTATGTATGTATTTATTAATATAGAAATAATTTCATTAATAGTTGTTAAATTTCAAGCAAATTTTTATGTTTTTGAACTTTTGCAATAGATGTACTCTGATGCCGCGTTTACATGCGGTAGTGATGAGACAGTCCGACGTTACAAAAACACTGCCTCTGTCTTCTATTATTATTTTACCTACAGAGGAAAGTACAGGACAGCAGATCCTTATCGAAAAATTGACTTTGATTTCGGTAAGATAAAACATTTAGCTACACTTTAATGTACTGCTATATTCTTGGACTAGTATGTTACAGAAAATGTGGTTCCTTACGTCTCATTCATTTCAACAGCGCAATAATGAATAATAAATTACTACATTGGTGAAATTCTTAGTTAGGCTTTACACGAGCGCCATTTGTATCAACGACTGGTACGAAGATAAGTGTATTCCACGCCACGGCGAGTCTGTACACCTGTTTATTTAGCTGCGTAGCTGTTCATCTGGCTCATCCATCTACTAGTAAATTACGATCCCAGGACCTCATGCTAATATTTAACAATACTAAGCACAAGACCACGAAATTCTTATAAGTGTCAGAGTACGGTTAGCGCAAATTACAACTTTCTTATAAAGTATCCTCTTACACAGAACAAACTATTATCACAAACCCCCTAAGGCAACAACATAATCTTCAGTGAAACGGTAATATTCAGATTTTACCTGTCACATAACTGTTACATTTTTTAAAATTCATCTGTGGATACAATCTTGCACTGCAGACCGCGATCTGTTTCCCACATAAACGCATATGACACAAAATTTGTCCTCATTAACTCTTAAAATGTGAAAGTAACTTAAAATGATTAATAAAATTGAGTAAATTTATTTCATTGAGCTTGGTGTGCTACTTGTTAATAAAGGGATTTACTCAATAATAGAGGGAGATATGGTTCTACCGCCAAGTTTAAGCGAATTTGCAGATGTTAGTATCAATTAATATGCTCCAAGAGTCCAGCGGGCATTTCTTAACTGTACAGAATCCTTGAATTACGTGCAATCCGTGTATTTGTTTCGAAACATAGCAATAATTGTGACAAACTATGAATTGTTTCACTTATTAATAATAAGGCAAGCAGAATAGACTACAAGATTTTTAACCTATTCTTTACATCTAAATAGTTCGGGAAACCTAACATTCGGAAAAATACCAAAAAGAATTAAAAGAGATTTACATTCTCTTATACAGAAATTGAAATTTTTAGCAGGATACCACTTCCTCGAACGGATGAAATGTCACTAGATTTTATAAAAAGTTTCTTACACAGTTGTTGCAGACAACCGCCATTGGGAGGTATTTGCCACATTTGAACAACTAAGTACCTCGGCTTTGTGCAGGGTTCAACACAGAAGATTACCGATATAAATAAGAGTCTTCCCCTATGAACAGTTCCATATATTATCTCAATGCAAATTCAGCCCCATTCTTACTGGTCGCTCATATGACTTGCTCTCGTGTGAAAGCTTATCGCTTCATATAACTACTGCTTTTTGGAACTGCTGCATGGCTGTCACGATTTTACTTTCAGGTGCTGGACATACAGATGAAATGTTCTACTTATTTCCCAGAAACCCGTTCTATCCGGAAGATTACGAGTTACCAGACGAAGACATGAAGATGGTTGAAACAATGACTAAGCTGTGGACAGATTTCGCTAAAACTGGGTAACTATATCAATTAAGACATAACGGTATATATCATAAAATTTACAAAAAACTATCGATTTTTGTACCCTTAATTCACTGTGAGGAAACTATCGATGAGTAGTGTCTTCGTGGAAAGAGAGTAAATTTAAAAATGTTATTCTAACGGAGGTATACGCGACAAACACGTAAATTACCCTTGCATTGACAGGATATGGTTCAAACTGAGTACTTATTGCTGATCCATTGATTATACATGATTGTTTTGTGTAGTACAACAGACATTACATCAATGTGCCAATTATGTGTTTCTTGCTCTCAATGTACCTGACAGTGCCACTTTCCCATGTGCGAGTGAAGGAGACACTGCACACTTGCTGGCTTCCGTATTTGCTCGTGGAAGCCCGCGGACAGTGGAGATACCAAGTTTGCTAACGTTGCCTCCTCTGTCTTGCTAACGACCTGCGAGCCGGTTAGAGGTCAGAAACGGATCAAGTAAGAGCCTGATGTTGAGGGTTACGCATATTATAAATCAAGGCGCTGCTGTTACATCAGCGGTACAGCAGTTTCTTTCCAACTCTGTTATTCTGCGAGTATGACGCGTCTGAGCATAGTAGCGCTGCAGTCGCTTCCTACTCGTCGAATCTCTTTTACTGAAGTGTACAGGGGCCTAAGGCGAGTCATGACTCAGTACAGAAGTTGAGTGCACGATCTTGCTGATGTGAAGTATCACTGAGAGGGCGAAATGACAGATTGTCGCGATCAGATGATCTGTAACGAAGCCGTTTCTTGCGAGGCTGAGGAGGTTGTAACACGAAAATTAAGTGGCGCAGTGCATACAATTGGAAATGTGCACCATTACAGGAATAGTAATGTTTGGAATAAGTTCGACGATGTATTCCAACTTTCAGACGAATAGCATGCAGAGTTCATCAAATGGTACGAAATGATTAATTCAACCTGCATCGTGAAAAAACATATGTAATATGTAAAAAACATGGCTAATAGTTTTGCATTGTCCAAGAAGGTCCTACCACACCTAATAATAATAACAGTAATAAATACTGTATGTAGCTGCAGTGTCACGACTACTCCGTTATGCTTGCAATCCCGTGTACTGGATCTCCTTTCAACGCTGGTGGAGTCCGTTTGTACCGCATGAAGACTCAACTGACCAGTTTACAGTGAAATGAGCAGTGGCAGAGACTCACGAGTGCAGATAGACTGCGAGTTCGGAGACAACGTCGTTGGCCCGCTGACGAGTTTAACGCGAGGGTACACAGCTCATTTCTGATCTCTAGTGGCTGTGCCTATTAACTAGCATTTTGCTACTAAACGGTACATTCGTTAATGAGTATTTAAAATAAGTATGCTTCACACTCCGCTTATGCAACGAACCGACGTAGCGTCGTATATCTGCTGGTCTTGAATCCGTTCGAAACACGCATCGGTTGTTTCTTCGGGTTGATGAATATTCCACGGAGAAAAACGAAAATTGTTGAAAACGTAGTACTACTAACTAAAAGTGGGACGGAATTAAAGGGACTGCCACCAAGTATCTCGGCTGTGGATGCTTAACACTTCAAACTTATTATAAGCGTTAAACTGATTTCCGAATTCCTCTACTAATACCTTGACTTCTCCCCCCCAAGTAAACTCTCCTTGAAACAGACTTTACAACTGACTGTAAAAAAGTTTTATATTTGACATAATTCAACAGAAACGAATCAAACGGAGGTTAGTGACTAACACTGGTCAGTTGAAGGAAACATACTTGCTCTTGTGATTTACATGTACAGTGACATGGAAGTATGTACAGGGCTATTACAAATGATTGAAGCGATTTCGTAAATTCACTGTAGCTCCATTCATTGACATATGGTCACGACACACTACAGATACGTAGAAAAACTCATAAAGTTTTGTTCGGCTGAAGCCGCACTTCAGGTTTCTGCCGCCAGAGCGCTCGAGAGCGCAGTGAGACAAAATGGCGACAGGACCCGAGAAAGCGTATTTCATGCTTGAAATGCACTCACATCAGCCAGTCATAACAGTGCAACGACACTTCAGGACGAAGTTCAACAAAGATCCACCAACTGCTAACTCCATTCGGTGATGGTATGCGCAGTTTAAAGCTTCTGGCTGCCTCTGTAAGGGGAAATCAACGGGTCGGCCTGCAGTGAGCGAAGAAACGGTTGAACACGTGTATCTGGACATGCTGGAAAATTGGCTCATGCCACAACTGGAGACCGACAGCGCCGACTTCATCTTTCAACAGGATGGTGCTCCACCGCACTTCCATCATGATGTTCCGCATTTCTTAAACGGGAGATTGGAAAACCGATGGATCGGTCGTTGTGGAGATCATGATCAGCAATTCATGTCATGACCTCCAAGCTCTCCCGACTTAAACCCATGCGATTTCTTTCTGTGGGGTTATGTGAAAGATTCCGTGTTTAAACCTCCTCTACCAAGAAACGTGCCAGAACTGCGAGCTCGCATCAACGATGCTTTCGAACTCATTGATGGTGACATGCTGCGCCGAGTGTGGGAGGAACTTGATTATCGGCTTGATGTCTGCCGAATCACTAAAGGGGCACATATCGAACATTTGTGAATGCCTAAAAAAACTTTTTGAGTTTTTGTATGTGTGTGCAAAGCATTGTGAAAATATCTCAAATAATAAAGTTATTGTAGAGCTGTGAAATCACTTCAATCATTTGTAATAACCCTGTATAGTTAAGATAGCGCAGAACTGTCCTCCATTTATACATTAATTTATCCATAGAATCCAGTTGTTTCCATGTCGGTAACGGTGACAGAATATGCCGAGGACCACTGATATCGTAAAAACACCGGACAGACGATATTCACACTTTCACAGTGTAGTTTCTCCTACAACTGCGATCGCAACACAAGGGCCAAATGCATACACTGAGCAGATGAATTGTGTGCTGTGGGTGGCCGATGTTACTCTTTGGTGTCGTTCCAAAAATTGTACCAAATCAAAAAAATCGTGCGTGATGGTAAACGACGAGTGGCTGCATATCATTAAGTAACTCAGTTGTTCCGGTTTTGAATAAAAGTTCCCGATTTGTTCCACGGTCTTTAGGTAAAAGCCTAAAATGGTAATACCTTCCCAAGTATTCTCTCTTGCTAGCCCCACTACCCCTTCCCAGGTCGTTGGGCTTTGGCTGGAAACAATGGGTCGGAACTTGGAGACTGGTTGGCGGTGCTGTAAATCAAACGAAGGTGAAATGATGACTGCAAATTGGATGCGTAATTAATTGAACTGTCTGCCGCTGATTCCCTGTTAGACGGAATAATCAGTCTTACCTGCCAATCTGCCTTTGCTCGAGGGTTGTAGCAAAGAACTTTGTCAAGAGTTCCTGGAAGCTTTTGAAAGGGGGCAACAGGGGAATGCCACAGACTAGAAGACAGAGACGTCTGGTAAAAATTCAAATATATTGACCATAAAACTCATGAAATGCGGGGTGACTTGTTACATTATATTTGCTGATAAACCACACACACACACACACACACAAATTAAGCAACAAACTGTCACGAAAACGGCTTGCTGTAGGTCAAGACAAAATAAGAGGAACCGCTGAACCCATGAAACAAAGTATGAATAAGTCACCCATCCCCTTTTTTAGAGTCAGTGTGTAACAGATAATCACACTGGAAATAACTAATAGACAAAAGATCTGAGTTGAGAATAGCCCAAGTAGGGGCAGCATGAACTTATTTACCGTGGAAGAGCACACAGCTTCGTCATGAGATGTTAGCGGAACTATCACTAGGAAATTATGACGGAAGTAACTGCGAACGTTTTGCTGAGCGATAGTAGTACATATAGGAGCTGCTCAGCTCCTATTTGCTTGGTTGCTACCAACTGCAGGAAGCATTATGCACACAGACTTGAAAATGATAGTGACACCCGTCTATCACCAAGTCACACCGACTCAGCCAGTGGGGTTGCAAGAGTCCTTTATATCAATTCCAGCGTCACAGAAAGTGGGCCCCATAACAAACCTAACAAGGGAGGCGATTAGAATTTCATCCGGCCAGCAACAGCCTGGACTCCCACCTCAGGTGCAGGACTAGGCTGTAGTGGCGGGAAGGTCTGGTATCATAACGCCTCGAGATAGCCGAGGATCGGAAGTTCAAAGTAACGGTTCAGGAGCCTCTGCAGCACGTAATTCATCTGTAGTTCAGAAAATTTCTCCGCGTCCACGAGACAATAGTTCACAGCTTAGGTAAGCTATCGGTAATCACAGACTGCCAAGGAAAATAGCTTTAATATCATTAATTCACCAGTTAATTTTTTCCGCTCTTAAATTAATCACTAGAGCAATCCGTGACAAGCATTATTAGATTGTGGTCTTTCACGCAAGCCAAATTCTGCAGTCGGATATACAAGGTGGTTATAATTAAACTGACAGTGTTCCGAGTGCTGCAGTACGGGGTGTATACATCGCAGGCCGCTGAAACATCATAAAAATGGTTCAAATGGCTCTGAGCACTATGGGACTTAACTTCGGAGGTCATCAGTCCCCTAGAACTTAGAACTACTTAAACCTAACTAACCTAAGAACATCACACGCATCCATGCCCGAGGCAGGATTCGAACCTGCGATCGTAGCGGTCGTGCGGTTCCAGACTGTAGCGCCTAGAACCGTTCGGTCACGCCGGACGGCTAATTTGTGCAGCTCAGTGACCTGGTGGATATATTTCTGCTGGACGCCGCTTCGGCGCCTTGCCTGTTCCTGGCCTATCCCAGTTCAGTTGAGTCGGGGAGAGGGACCTATGGTCTAACGTGGAATCCAAACCAAGTGTTGTTCTAGCGCATCCTCACTTTGTTGACAGGTGAAGGCTAGGTTAAAGGTAAGACGGAAAAATCCATGGTCTGACTGAGATTCGATCCCATGTGCTCTTTGTTTCCATGTACGCTCTTCAGCACTGCACGACCAAGCTCGATGTTTATAAGTTTTGATGAGTGAGTTTGTGAGAATCAAAACATGTGACATATACGGACAATGTTTTGGTTGCACTGACTTAGAAGTTTAAATTACTTACGCCACCAAGGGTCCGAATACCATAGTATTTGACATACATTTCAGCTTCATATCTCCACCAGTTCCCGAGAAATAGGGTCTTCCCATACGGACGGAGAGGCGGACGGACAACTAACTGCAAAAGGAAACATTTTAATGTGATATTATTACAATTACAATGAAATGAATACTCCTGGCTGCATACAGGCGTTGATATAAGTCAACGGGACAGCTGAAAATGTGTGCCCCGATCAGGACTCGAACCCGGGATCTCCTGCTTACATGGCAGATGCTCTCTCCATCTGAGCCTCCGAGGAGACAGAGGATAGGGCGACTGCAGGGACTTATCTCTGCCGGCTGGTGTGCGGTTCTAGGCACTTCAGTCTGGAACCGCGTCACCGCTACGGTCGCAGGTTAGAATCCTGCCTCGGGCATGGATGTGTGTGATGTCCTTAGGTTAGTTAGGTTTAATTAGTTCTAAGTTCTAGACGACTGATGACCTCAGAAGTTAAGTCGCATAGTGCTCAGAGCCATTTTTTGAACTTATCTCTGGCACGCCTCCCGTGAGACCAACATTCGCAACTTATTGTCCCCCACTATATTCATAGCCGGCCGGAGTGGCCGAGCGGTTAAAGGCGCTACAGTCTGGAACCGCACAACCGCTATGGTCGCAGGTTCGAATCCTGCCTCGGGCATGGATGTGTGTGATGTCCTTAGGCTAGTTAGGTTTAAGTAGTTCTGAGTTCTATGGGACTTATGACTACAGCAGTTGAGTCCCATAGTGCTCAGAGCCATTTGAACCATTTTTGAACTATATTCGTAGTGTCCCTGCCCGTTATACTCATTAATCGGAGCTTTACTGCCGATTCCCTTAAGAGTCCAAGCACTGTTTGTGCATCTGCGCAGAAGAAGATGGTCAAGTTATGGGGCGGAGGGTGGAAAATTTAAAGAATTATTATATTATATTTCTATTGTTGCCTTTCTCAACACAGGCTAACTACAATGTTGGCAACTAGAAAGTGATAGCAAAAACGGTATGCCTGTAATTAGAGTTCAGTGTGCCCACTCTCATGGAGAATAAAAGTTGTTGATTATTGAAGTTCATTACTCTGAGGATTTAGGATGATGTCTGGGATTCACAGAAAAAGCAGTTTACTATAACAATTTTCACTATATTCTGAAAACGACAAAGCGTAAAATTCCAGATAAATGATTAACCATATCAGCTATTGTACTATCTGAGCTGTTCAGAGTCTATTGCACGGATCCTATTATCCCTAGATAACTAAACTGTTCAATAATCGTTATCGATGTAAATAATCAAAGTGAATGTTCGTCAAAATTTGATGTTAATACTCATCAAACGCCACGCTAGTAGTGGTAGAAAGCCTGCCCTGCGGCGACACGTGAAAACACGACATACGCAAACTGAGAATAAAACACTGGAGTCATTCCTCTATTAACTCTTTACCCCAATGCAAACTCATTGTTACGTGCATATCGAGTTACGTAATACGGCATCCAAGGCTGTTCCTGGCAACTGCACAAATGCGACGCGGCTTCCGACATGGAAGGCCAATGAAGCTCTCGATTTAACTGTGCAATCATCACACAAGTAAGTATCTGTAATAAAATTCTAATGTGGCTAGGTTAAATACTTTTGGCGAGAGAATTATTTTAGTTGTACTGCATGCAATAGTTGAGCTCTGAACTTGCTCTTTGGAGAGATGCTACAGCTATAGTTTTATAGCTACCTTTTTGAAACTTCTCACATCTTTGTTATTATAGCGTAGCTCCCTTCTACCTAAATCTAAACATCCTAGCTTTATTTAATCACTTGCTTAATCTATCTTGCTTCTGAACTTTTAGGACACAAAAACAGAAAATTATGAATTCCAACCAAAATTTTACTTTGTGAGATCCAGCATGTTGTTTCCATTAACTTACAATGAAAAAGGAATTCTAATATAAATTTTGAAGTTTCTAGCTCCTTCCTGATGCGCCGATGATTTTTATATAAAACGTCCAAATTTAGAAAACTGTTAATATATGTATATATATATGTATATATATATATATATATATATATATATATATATATATATATATATATATATATATATTAGCAATTTTCAGATGTTTTTCCGTCATTTGCACAATGAAACATTACTCCTTGCCAAATTTTATGGTTCTAGGTCAACGGGAAGTAGCCCGCAGGCTTTGATGAATGAGTTTTCGAGTATTAAAATATGCGACATAAATGGCCGTACTTTTGACTGGATTGACTTAGAAGTTTGCTTTACACCGGAAAGGAACCGTATACCTGCCATAATTTCAACTTGATATATCTATCCGTTCATGAATAAAAGAGGTCTCAATAGTAGGGCAGACAGACACAAACAAGGAAGTGATCCCAATAGGGTTCCGTTTATACCGACTGTCGTACAGAACCGTAAAAATAACACAGACATTGTAATTTCTTTTCATGAATCTCAGATGTTCTAGAAAACGTGAGTACATTCATAATGTCCGTGCATACCGTTTCCTCCAACATTACTCATACATACTTCCATTTTTTTTTCTTACTGCCTTTGTTGCTTTTGCAGGAACCCAACTCCAGATGGTGATCCTGTAACATGGCCGAAAGTTACATCTGACGATGAACCGGAGTACTTAGAGATCGGCGAAGAGTTGAAAGCCAAGAGGGGTTTCACCAAGGAACGTATTGAATTCTGGCGATCCTTAACTTCTTTGTGGGATTCCGGAGTACAGGAAGACACTAAGGACGAACTGTAGTTGCCACAAGTTAAGGCCAGAAGGAGAATTTCTTATTGTATTTAACACACAAATTAATAAATGCTGTAACTTAATCGTTTCCATTGTTGTAGAATCTATTATTGATAGTACGAGTCTACATCATGTACACTGAATTTTTTTTTCATGTGCGTTTATTAACAAAACTGTAAAGGAGCGACTTATTTCCATAGCAACTCTACACTTATCAGTACCACAAGATCTAGTTTCCTTTATTGCAAGTGACTTTCTTAAAATGTCGAAAGACTTTAAGTGACAAAGCTATTTTTTTTTCCTAGAATCCTCTAACACAGTCTTGGGTGACTGGGTGGAGGAGAGTGGACAAACACGGACAATAAAGTGAGCTTCAGCCACGAGATGAATCATATGAAATTGTCGTCTTTCTTGGCGAGTTGAAGTAGTAAAAATTTGTCGAATGTCAGCTGGACGAGATCATCGAGGTGTCGCGCCTTTTATTTTAGATTTTTTTCCAATAGGTGGCATCTCATCCTCTCCAGACGGGTTACTATTGAAAATTATTGTCCGTTTGGCATTCTCTAACCATTCTAGGTGAGAGATTTTTCCGATATCAGTCGACTTGAAGCTAAGTGTAAACTTCCGATTGTAATATTAACAACATGCTTCAGACACTACATGAAAATATACCTTCTTCCTAAAAACTACATTCAATTTATCAGCAATGTGCACACAACCCGGCGTAAAATCAATGGCTGAATATTATGTTTGTATCAGCAGTTACTGTGGACTACTTCCTTACATATGCAGAATCATATAAATAAGTATTTTATCAATTTCGAGTTAAAGTACAAAACCACAAACTACCAGCAAAGAATGAGCTCTCGAAGGCGTACGTCTCCACAACACAAGCCAATAATTAGCCGTCTAACTAGGTGGTTTAGTCATTTTGCCGGACTGTCGCTACGAATATATAGAGAATGTTTATGTGATGGCGAAACAGACTTTCGAAGCTGATGGAGAACGGTAAACGTATCAGTTTAAGAAAGGTAACGTTTATTCTGAAGCGACTGGATCGGAAGCTCTAAGCCAAAATTTACTAAACGAAAATTTACCATTGGTCTTCTGGCGATGGTAACAATCCAACAAGAGTACACAGCCTGACAAAGAAGAAAACTGAACACCCATAAGATCTGGTCCTACACGTGCATAACGTCGACAGCTGTGTAAATGATTAGATCTGCAACTCTCTGTGACATGTCGAAAGCCCACCAGAGTGCCTTAGCGACGTTCATGTTTAGTGTTGGTTCCCGGGTTCGATTCCCGGCGGGGTCAGGGATTTTCTCTGCCTCGTGATGGCTGGGTGTTGTGTGCTGTCCTTAGGTTAGTTAGGTTTAAGTAGTTCTAAGTTCTAGGGGACTGATGACCATAGATGTTAAGTCCCATAGTGCTCAGAACCATTTGAACCATTTTTGTTTAGTGTTGTTACCAGGCCCGGTAGGACATATAAAGGGCGTGAAAACCATTTGGGAAGGATACGAGAGATTCCTCGTATGAACAACACCTAACAGAGTTTGAAGCGGACCTCGTTTCGGGTCTTCACGTGGTCAGCTGGTCGGATCGTGCAGATTTGTGGGACATTTGGATGTGACAATGGCCCGACGTTGGACTGCATGGAAACGTAACGCCAGACATATTCGTCAAGGTCGGTCGACCTCGTACGACCACAAGGGAGGATTACCGTGTTGTGCACAGAGCACATCGTAACCCATTCACATCTGTGCCTGCCGTCCGCGAACAAGCTGTGGATTCCCTGAAGTATTCTATATGATCCTGCACAATTTGTCAGATACTACCAGGTACCGGATCAGAGAATTACCATCCCATATGTACCCTGCACTTAACAGCAGAACACAAACGGCTTAGTTTGCTGTGCTGCCATGATCGTTAAACATGGATTGCTGTCATATGGTACTTGATTGTGTTCGGTGACTAATCGCGATTCTGCACTACCTGGATCACCATGATCGAGGAGTTCGGAGGCGACAGTGTTTTGGAAAGGCACAGTGGTGTAACTCCTGTCATCCTGGTGGGGGAGTCATTGACGATGACTTCATATCACCACCGATAGTGATTGAGGGAACTCTGGTGGGAAAACAGTATCTCATGTACAACCTGCAAGCTCATGTGTTACCTCTCAGGTGACAGTACTGCAGTGCTATTTTTCAATAGGAGAATCCTTGTCCACATGTATCACATGTCTGTACGGCCTGCTTTACGTTGAGGTATCTCTACGGCCAGCAAGATTCCCCGATCTGTCCCCAATACAGCATGTATGTGACCATCTCGGACATCTATTCCATCCCGGCGCCAGTAACCAGCATATCAAGAAATGGTTACAGCTGTGGACGAGCTTGCCTCGAGAGAGGATACAATGACTCCCCACCTACACGTGCATCCAGTGCAGAGAGGGTGCAGCGTCATACTGAGAAGTGGGCTCATACTGCTAAGTTCCTAGTAAATTTGTTTCGGAACTATGATCGTTCTAATAACACCACATATCTTCTTAACCTACGGAATTTCATTCGTATCCTGCTCCTCTTCTGGTTGCATCATTTTTTTTTTAAAGACAGTCTATTTTTATAATAACTTTTTTTTACCAGCGCGGCTTTGGCATTGCTTCTAAATGCATGAAGTAGATCTCGAAAGTGTCAATCTCTACGTTTTATACAAATATGCCATCGTCGAAGTTCTGTGAAAGCCTTTCGAAAAACTTAGATGTCGTTCGTACGATGTCACACGCTGTGAGATTTCTTGTGAGATCTTCTCCATGCGTGTATTGTACACCTGCTTTTATCAAGTCACCACACAAGGAAAAAATCACCCATAACACGTTTGGCTTCGTAACTATAGACTTCACATTTCTGACCCAGTATTGATACGTGAACTTGATACAGTCGTCCTTCTCCATCACTACATCAAATCTAGCATGCAACGGGGCACATGACGCATGTTCCGCACCCAATAAGCTTAAACAACGTCAGTTTCGTTCCGCATTTTCTTGCCAACCCTTCATCAGAAAAACACAGGTTTGTATTGCATCTATGTTAACTCTGAAATGAATGCCACAGAGTCTCCAGATATTGTGTATAACTGCATAGGGCGGCTCCACCTCAGAAAACATCGTATTCCACTTGCTTTGCTCGTCACACAAGTGCCGTATAGCTTTATCTCGAGGATATGATTTGAAGTCCTGCTGATAGCTTGTTTAGAGGTATCTAGCAATAGTTAAAACATAACACAGCTGTTATTAGCTCATTGTAAACTCTAATTACAATGAAACAGCTTGACTATGTTGAACAATCGTCCTTGTGATTACTATCTTGTAAGTATCTTCACCACAATACTTTGTTCATAACACAAGAGCTTACGGGGAAATTCTTTTCCTCATCATCCCTTGCATCTGGCAACATCCGCATGATTTATTTGTTACAGACACAAGCAGTATACACTTCCAAGTCAACTACTGCTGTCACACAAGTTAGTGAACCAGTGGCGCAGCATCCCCCGTGGTACTTTATCAAGGAAAAAACATGAACATCTCTCATAATTCAACACGGTAAGCAAAAATAACTGTACCCAAGTGAAAATTAACTGTTGTCATGCGCTAAAAACCGAGCGACGTGGCGCAGTGGTTAGCACACTGGACTCGCATTTTGGAGGACGATGGTTCAAACCAGCGTCCGCACATCCTCATTTAGTTTTTTCGTGATTTTCCTAAATCACTTCAGGAAAATGCCGGGATGGCTCCTTTGAAAGGACGTGGCTGACTTCCTTCCCTGTGCTTCCCAAATCCGATGGGACCGATGACCTCGCTGTTTGGTCTCCTCCTCCAAATCAGCCAACTAATCTTACGCTAAAATAGAAAGTTACACTCTAGTAAAGAGATGATCTATTTCGGCGTCGCTCAGACCGTAGTACATTTCTCCATATTGTCTGTCTTTATAACGTAACTAAATTATTGTAAATTTAAGCTACCTGTGGTCAAGGGAAGCATGGTAGCTCAGAGTGTTCGGTCAGAGGGCTGGCTGCCTTCCGCAATATAAATACTGAGTGAAGTATTCATGGATGAATTTGAAGGTATGTCATGCGACGTCCGTCCAGATCAAGTACCGATAACACTTACGAACAAAATGAAGAGATAAAAGGGGGCCGGGGTTAGCGTCTTTAATTAGTAATCAAAACGTCCTCGGTCCCGGGTTCAAACCCGCCACCGCTTGAATTTCGAATAAAAATAATCAGCAATGGCTGCCAAAAAAGTTCGGTATAAGAAGTCACCCTCACCCAACAGCCTTGTCAAAGAAGGCGGTGGCGCGGACAAAGGTTCAGGGCCTTCCCTTGTCCTGGGTTGGGAAACCGTCTCTAAAAGGCAGAAGAATCAGCAATGTTCAACGGCATGAGGACGCAGAAAGCAATGGAAACCACAGCATTAAAGGTACATAATTTACATCCACAGGACATTTGGCCTGTAATTGTAAAAGTGTCATGATGATCTCTCCATTGGCAAAAGATACCGGACTAGGTCCCCATTCAGATCTCCGGCAGCGGGCTGCCAAGGGGGAGGTGACTATGACAAAAAGAGTGAATAACCAACGAAAAGATAATGTTCTACCAGTCGGGGAGTAGAATGTCAGAATTGTGAACGTAGTATGGCAGCTAGTAAACCTGAAAAGCGAAATACTAAGGCTCACTCTACCTATAATGGGCGTCAGTGAAACGAAATCGAAAGAGGTAAGAATTTCAGGTCAGATGACTACCTACCGCATCAGAAAGTGGTATAACGGGAGTAGGATTCGTTATGCATAGGAAGGCAGGGCAGAGCGGGAGTTACTGTGAACATTTCAGTGATAGGATTGTTCTCATCAGAACCGACGGCAAACCAACACCCACAACGACGTTCAGGCCGAAGATGTAAAGATAGAGAAAGTGTATGATGTTACTGAACGGGTAAATCCTAGTAGTCAAGGTGGATTGGAATGCAGCTGTAGGTGAAGGAGTAGAAGAAAGGGTTGCAAGACAATAAGGGCTTGGTAGAAGGAATGGGAGGAGAGAAAGACAGATTGTGTTCTGCAATAAATTTCAGGTAGCAATAGCGAACACTCTGTTCAAGAATCACAAGAGGAAGAGGTATACGTCCGCCGCTCGTGGTCTCGCGGTAGCGTTCTCGCTTCCCGAGCACGGGGTCCCGGGTTCGATTCCCGGCGGGGTCAGGGATTTTCACCTACCTCGAGATGACTGGGTGTTTGTGTTGTCCTCATCATTTCATCATCATCCAGGAAAGTGGCGAAATTGGACTGAGCAAAGATTGGGTAATTGTACGGGTGCTGATAACCACGCAGTTGAGCGCCCCACAAACCAAACATCATCATCATCATCATCAGGAAGAGGTATACCTGAAAAAGGCCGGGAGATACGGGAAGGTGTCAGTTAAATTACATCATTGTCAGGCTGAGATTCCAAAATCGGATACTGGATTGTATGATGTACCAAGGAGATAGAGTCTTAGATCACAATTTAGTAATGATGAAGAGTAGGCTGAAGTTTAAGAGACTAGTCAGGAAGAAACAGTATGCACAGATGTAGGATACGGAATACTAAGATACCAAGAGATACGCTTGAAGTTATCTGAGGCTATAGATACTGCGATAATGAACAACTCAGTAGGCAGAGGAAGAGGAATGGACATCTCCCAAAAGGGCAATCACAGAACTTCGAAAGAAAAATGTGTGTACAAAGAACATAACTGTCAGGAAACTACGAGTAACAGAAGATTAGGTGATCGACGAAAGAAGGAAGTACAAAAGTTCTCAGGAAAATTCAGGAATACAGAGATACAAGTCACTTAGGAATAAAATAAACAGGAAGTGCAGGGAAGCTAAGGTGATATGGCTGCATGAAAAATGTAAAGAAATCGAAAACGAGATGATTGTCAGAAGAACTGACTCAGAATATAGAAAAATCAAAACAACATTGGGACAAATGAAAAGCGGGGGTGGTAACAAAAGAGTGTAATCGGAATTCCACTGTTAAAAGCAGCGAATAGGTGGAAAGAGCACACTGAATGCCTCTGTGAGGGAGAGGACTTGCCTGATGACGTGATAAAAGAAACACGAGTCGGTGCAGAAATGATGGGGGATTCAGTGTTAGTAAGAATTTAAAAGACCTTCGGAGAACTTAAGATCAAATAAGGCAGAAGAAGTAGATAACATCCATCGGAGTTTCTAAAATCATAAAACGACTATTCACGTTGCTGGGTAGAATGTATGAGACTGATGATACACCAACTGAGTTTCAGAAAAACATCATCCACACAATCCCAAGGTTGCAAGGGCCGCCAAGTGCGTGAATTATCACACATTCAGCTTCACAGCTCATGCATCCAAGTTGCTGATAAGAATAATATACAGAAGTGTAGAAAAGAAAAGCGAGGATCTATTAGGTGACGATCAATTTGGCTTTAGGAAACATAAATGCACCTGAGAGACAGTTATGACGTGGTGGTTGGTAATGGAAGCAAGATTAAAGAAAAATCAAGACACGATGAAAGGATTTGTCTACCTGGAAAAAGCATTCAAGAGTGCCAAATTGTGCCAGATGTTTGAAATTCTGAAAAATAGGGTTAAGCTAAAGGGAAAGGCGCGTAATATCCACTGAGTAACAAGAACGAACAGCTAACAACAAGAGTGGAAGAGCAAGAGCGAAGTGCACTGCTTGCAAATGGTGTAAGACAGGGACGTAGTCTTCCGTCTCTGATGTTCGATCTGTATATCGAAGAAGCAATGACGGTAATCAAAGAAAGATTCAAGTGGGGGATTAAATATCAACGTGTAAGGATATCAATGGTAACGTTCGCTAATGATACTGTCATCCTTAGTGGAAGTGAAGAAGAATTACGGGATCTGCTGAATAGAATGAACGGTATAATGAATACTGAACATGTACTGAGAGTAAATCGAAGAAAGACAAAAGTAATGAGAACTAGTAGAAATGAGAAAAGCGAGAACCTTGATATCAGGATTGATGATCACGAAGTAGATGACGTTAAGGAATTCTGTTACTTAAGCAGGAAAATAACCCATGAGGACATAAAAAGCAGACTGGCAAAAAATCAGTAGTGGCAAAAAGGGCATTCGTGGCCAAGAGAAGTCTACTTCTTTCATACATAGGCCTTAAGCTGAGAAAGAAATTTTTGAGAATGTACGTTTGGAGTGCAGAATTTTATGGTAGTGAAACATGAACTGTGTGTATCCGGAACAGAAGAGAATCGAAGCATTTGAGGTGTGGTGCTACAGAAGAATGTTGAAAATTAGATGGGCTGATTAGGTAAGGAAAGAGGAGGTTCTCTGCAGAATCGGCGAGGAACGGAATATACAGAAAACACTGACAAGAAGAAGAGACAGGTTGTTAGGATATCTGATAAGTGTCCTCAGAGTCTCTGGTGGTGTCATAAGTAAATAAAATCTTCTCTGTTTCCAAGCCGCGTCAGTTCGATTCAATGCTCGAGCTTTCGATGCAGTACGAGTAAGACCACTGGCGACGATGGCGGAGGTTGCCACCGAAGTCTCGAGAATTTTATTCGAATAGAAGTGGCTTGAAAACCGAGAACATTTTAGTAGGAGATCTGTTAAGACACGGCGAAACAACTCCTTCGCTAATAGATGGAAGTGTAGCAGGTCAAAACTGTAGAGAAAAACGGAATTTGGAATACATCCAGCAAATAACTGAGGACGCGGTTGCAAGTGCTAGTGTGAGATGAAGAGGTTGGTGCAGGAGAGGAATTCGTTGCGGGCCGCCAGACCGGTCAGAACACTCATGACTCGGGAAAAAAAAAATTGTTACCACGCTGCTTCCTGCGATGGCTGTTTATGGCTGTTCATTGTCATCTAGAAGTGCTGTTTCTGCATCTACACCTATACCAGCAAGCCACTTTTGGTGTGTCATGATGGGCACTTTGTAAAGCACTGTTTCTTCCCCTTTTCGTCAGGGAATGTTTGTTTTGGTATAACTGGACCCTACATATTTTTTTCTTGTTTTCCTTTTCTCCAAAGTAATTCGTATCGTAATGAAACTGGGTTTTTGATGAATAACCTAAAACGTTATAACGAACTGTCCGCCTCTTTCATTAATAAAGTAATTCATATAAAAAGGCGAAACTTTCTTGAAACAAACCTGTATTATATGTAAATCGGGAGTGCACAGGTACACAACACAGAAACTATAATTTTAAATTCACAACACTTTATTACAACATTTTATATCAAATAAATAGCTGTAACCAAAAAAGATTTTTAAGTGCAAGTGCTCTCAGAAAAGCGCACAACAGGACCCCAGGCCCCACATTATGCCAACAGCGGCCGGCTGCCTGATTACAGGCTGCTACAGCAAACTTCTAAACTAAGAAACAAACATACATGTAACAACAAACGTAAATGATTTCACAAGCCCACAGGCCACCATGAGATGGAGATTGTACAGCTCAATGATAATAACTGTAATTAATCAAATATTTTCATAAATAAGAAAACTTCATAAAACCCAATTTTAAATAAAATACACACAGCACTATTAACTGGTGCCATTAGTTAATGGCATCGCAGAAGTACTGAAAATGGCAGTCCACTCTAGCAGTATCTACCCAATAACAAACAATTAGTAACGGTGGCTGTAATCTAATGGGCCAATGATTCCTAGACAAGAATGTGTTTCGATAAACTCATCCAGCTTCAAGGTAACTCAATAAAATGTAAATCACACAAAAGCTTTAAAAGGAGCTTTAACATATTTTTTTTTTAAATCAACCAGCATGTTGAAATACCAAATGCACCTAAGGCTAATAAAGGTCATTGCTATTAGGGGCAGGTCAAAACACGCTAAACAATTAAGGCACAGTGAGTGAACAAAGTTTTACAGACCTGCAGATGCTCACCCATATGAGTTCAATTCTGATCAGCCACATAGAATAACCTTCCATCGGCGCACAGCGCCGTTCCAATGTGACAATGGCGCTTACTACTGATCACATTCCAGCTTAGCGAACCACCAAAATGCCGCCGCCCACTACGATTACAAAGGCCAACTCAACTCGCCACAGCAAAGAACTTCCTTCACGCCGAGCGCCATCTCTCCATGTAAGCCAGTTCTCGAGGGCTTAGTAACACATCACAACATTGCTCGCGTTCCTCTGCTGTCTACTACAAGTTCTAAAGTATGCTTCGGCACTACACCACTTTGTGCCTGCCGTAAACTCGGATTCGACGAAGAACTACAATCTGCTCTGTGGTAAACCACCTCATTCAATTGTTCCTCCACAGCCGTCCCCACCGGTCCGGTCTTCCCTCCTTTAAGCCTCGGCGCTGCACGCTCGTCGGCTCGAAGCGAGCGATACATCGCGGGCAATCAGCAAGACTCTCTGCAGTCGGCTACTGACTTTCTCTACCTCCCCGCTAGAAGACCCCACAATGGAGGGAGAAGTGGAGCACCACCTAAGACTCTTGGTTAACATTATAATCACTATCGGGCTGAATCTATCATGGACCGGCATTAGCTGCCTTGTTGTTTTTTTTTTTTTTTTTGGGCTGCACCCAGAAACTGACAGTAAAGAACTTTTCTACAGTTTTGAATGAACCTACAAAACGAGGGAGCATCTTCTGTGTAATGCCCTGACCACCCTTTCTTTGAGCCCCAAAATTCCATACATAAATCACATCCACACTACCTAATCCACACTCCTGTCTTTCTTGATGGTGCCGTTTGGCTTGTTTCTCGTGGACACGAGCGGCGTTTGGATATGTCACGTTCCACCTGGCCTTAACACCCGAGGGATTTACCTTCTCCGGCAGCAAGTTGCCAGTCGTCCATAGGCTAGAAAGTGGTGAGTTGAACGAGTAGCCCAGCTTCAATTGAGCAGGTGTATTTCTACGGGCTTCTTGATGCACAGTATTAAAGGCTAAACTTAACAACGAAACTGACCTGTCCCGAAACGACTGACTTTTAGCGTGGTACATAATTCAAGCTGCGTTTAAATTACAGCTGATAAGCTCAGCAAAGGATGGCTGCGGATAATAAGCAATTATGGTTACGTGCTTAGTAAGATAATCAAAGCAAAACTTCTTTAAAGGATGCGGAAAGGAAGGTGACTTCGTTATCGGAGAAGAGGGTTTTAGGAAGGCTAAATCTGGAAAAGATATTAGTACGACGGAGAATGGTGCCCATCATCGTAACCAATCTGCTTGGAATCAGCCACACAAACCGGTGGAACGCGTCAACTGCTACGAATATGTAGTCTGGTAATGGCCCGACATAATAACCATTGTATCCATAGACTGTTCTCCGGGAGGAACACAAGAGGTGCTGTCCAGTACTTACGTTAGGCTGCGCTGTCTTGCACAACTCGCACTGTGCCATCAATGTTTTGACATCTTCCACTGTACCACACGCTCTTTAATTCTATGGATAATCTTAGCCAAACTCAAAACCACCCCCTCCCCCTCACACACACACACACAAACTGTATGTTAAAGTAACTGAAGACTGCCGAAACCAAATTTTTAGGGGAAAATTTTTTTACTTCTGATCGTAATGGATTCGGTAGAAAGAATATCCTCGGACACCAAGTATGAGTTCACTACTTCCCCACCCCGATCAGTCATCTCCCAGACCTGAGCAAGTTCGTGGTCCTGCTCATGGTGCTCATCTAAATTACTAAACAGAGCCGGAGCCTCCGTCAAGAAGCAGTTGTCCTTGCTTCGACCAATCCACATTCCTCAGTGTTATCACGTATTTCACGTTCATCTTCCTGGAAGATCCTACTTAAAGCGTCAGCAACTTCTTTTTCTGCCCCACATATATATATTTGACGGTGAACTTAAGGCAGTAATTCGAACGTCTCAGCATGCAATATGGCCTGTCTTGTGCAGTCTAGGAAGCACCTAGTTGAGCACTTGATTGTCTGTCTTCAGACAGAAAGGCTTGTGTTCCAAATGAAAACAGTACTTTTCTAGCAAAACATCACAGCTAGCGCTTCCACCTCATAAACAGAGTACTTGCTTTTGACTTCAAACACTGACGCATAGGCGGAAGGCTTCCATTCACCGCGCTTGCCCTGAAGAAGGACTGCAGCAACGCTTGGGTGAGAGGCATCTGTCTAGAGAATAAAGTCCTGATTATAATCAGAAGTACCCAAAGCTGGTGCACTTGCGAGAGCGTTCTTCATCGTATCCTACTGGGTCACTGTCCAACAACACCATTCGTTCTTCTTACAGGCCTGATTAAGAGGAGCAGCTAATTGGGCAAAACTGGGAATATACTTTTGAAAGATGTTCACCATTCCTTCAAAACGTCCAATTCCTTCTTACTTCTGGGTGGCTTAAAATCATATATTGCCTGAGTCCGGAACTGGTCAGTCGACACACCAGCAGTCGACACCATGTGTCTCTAAAAGGTAATGTCGCTATGAACTTGCTCGGCTTGACCATAAGTCACACCTCCATAACCCTATCCAGAACCTGAGGCAAATGATCCCGGTGCTCCTCAAAAGTTTGATTATAATTCAATACGTCGTCTAAGTAATTGTACATGCAGCAGAACTTGAGATCCTCCAACACAGGTTATAGTAATCTCAACAATATCGCCGCTCCTATGACCCGACTGAACTCATACAAATTACAATCGATGCAAAAGGAGGTGACACTTTTTAATTCCTCTGTTAACGGGATCTGGTAGTAAGGATATTAGCGCCAGAGAACTAAGAAAAGCAAGGATGTAAATCGGACATGGGGATCGATTAAAGCAACTTTCTGATCAAGAGCTTTGTAGTCAACTACTGGACGATACCCAGCGCCCCCTGTCTTAGGCACCAGAAAAATTGGCGAGGCACAAGATGATACTGACGTCTAATAACCTCATCCTGCAACAGCTAATCTACAAAACGGCGAAGCACCTTCATATCATGTTGTGATAACCTACAAGGAGTCTGCCTCATAGCCATGGAATCAGCTAATAGAATCCTATAGTGAGTACGATTAGTAGCCCCCAACCTGTCAGTGAGGACTTCAGAAATCTGCTCCACAAAACCCAACACCTACTCCTTCTGAGCAGGATTTAAATGCCACAGAGCATAGAGATAATAATGGCTACAAACCGTGTAACTATTCTGCTGCTGCTTATGAAGGAAACATGGAGATTTAAAACCCTCCTTAAACTTGAAGACACATTGGTCATCCTCATAATTAATATACTTCCTCTCAGTGGTTTCCATATATTCCTTTCCTCGCTGATTCTGGGAAGGACCACCTCATTCCTTACCTTACCAGTCCACCTAATTTTCAGCATTTCCTGTATCATCACATCTCAAATATTTCTATTCTCTATTGTTATGTTTTTCCAACAGTTCACTTTTCACTACTGTATAATGCTGTGCTCCAAACGTACATTCTCAGTAATTTCTGCCTATGTTTGATACTAGCAGACTTGTCTTGGCCAAGAAAGTCCTTTTTGTGTCTTAGTCTGCTTATTTTGACCACCTTACTCTACCCTTCATGGGTTATTTTGCTGCCTGACAACAGAATTCCATGACGTCGTCTACAGGAAACAATAGGCTGCTACTTCGTGATTCACAAGTTTACATATAGTAGGGGTCAGTGAAATGCAATGGAAAAAAGAAAAGGATTTCTGATCGTGTGAGTATAGGGTAATATCAACAGCAGCAGAAAATGGTATAACGGGAGTAGGATTCATTAGGAATAGGAAGGTATTGCAGAAAGTGAGTTACTGTGAACAGTTCATTGATAGGATCGTTCTCATGAGAATAGACAGCAAACCATCACCGATGACAATAGTCTCGCTATTCTCATTTCTGCTACTTCTCATTACTTTCGTCTTTCATGACACAGTTTTAATCAGAGCATGTCGTTCGTCACCCACTCTCATTGTTCCCTCTTGATTCTTGTACATATTATACCGTATATAACCTGTCTTTCCCTTTAGCTTACCCCTACTTTTCTCAGCATTTCAAAGAACGTTTTACATTGTCGAACGCATTTTCCAGGTTCACAAATCCTATAAACGTACCGGTATGTTGATTTTTCTTCAATCTTGGTTCTATAATCAACCGCAACGTCAGAACTGCCTCTCCAGTGCCTTTAGCCAATATTATCGTCGTCTAACAGATCTTCAGTTTTTTCTCCACACTTTTGTACATTATTCTCGTCAGCAACTTGGCTGTACGAGGTGCTAAGCTAATTGCGCGATAGTTCTCAAACTTGTCACCTCTTACAGCCTTGGGAATTGCTTGGACGATGTTTTTCCGGAACTCTGATAGTATATCGCCAGTTTCATACATTCTACTCAGCAACGTGAATAACCGTTTTGTTGTCACTTCCCACAGTGATTTTTGAAATTTCTATAGAATTTTATCTACCCCTCCTGCCTCATTTGTTCTTAAGTCCTCCAAAGGTCCTTTAAATTCTGTCTCTAATACTGGATCCCCTATCCCTCTCGTTTTCATTTAACAGTGGAGTTACCATTACACTCATAATGTTACCACCCTTGCTTTTAATTTCATCGAAGGTTGTTTTGGCTTCGCTGTGTGCTGAGTCATTTCCTCGATAAGCATCTCTTTTTCGTTTTCTTTACATCTTAGCTTCTCTGCACTTCCTATTAATTTCAGTTTAAATGACTTGTATCTCTGCATTCTCGAATTTTCCTAAATATTTTGTACTTGCTTCTTTCGTCGATCAGCTGAAATATTGCTTCTGTTACCCATGGTTTCCCCGGAGCTACCTTCCTTGTACCTATAGTTTTGTTTCTCACTTCCCTGTTTAGAGATATTCATCTTCCACTGAACTGCCTACTGGGCTATTCACTATCGGTGTATCTATAGTCTCAGGGACCTTCAAGTGTATCTATTCATACCTTAGTACAATATACCCGACCTCTTTGTACATTGTTTCTTCCTGACTAGTCTCTGAAACTTCAGCCTACTCTTCATCATTACTAAATTGTGATCTAAGTATATATCTGCTCGTTTCACCTTACAATCCAGTATCTGGTTTCGGAATCTCTTCCTGATCATGATGTAATCTATCTGAAATCTTTCATATCTCCCGGTCTTTTCCAAGTATACCTCCTCTTCTTCTGATTCTTCGAACAGGGTATTCGCTACTGCTAGCTGAAATTTATTGCAGAACTTAATCGGTCTTTCTCATCCCATTCCTACCACCAAGCCCACTTCTCCCTGTACGCTTTCTTCTATTCCTTCCTCTACAGCCGCCATCCGGTCCTCCCTTTATGTACTTAATTACCCATTCAGTAACCTCATACACTTTCTCTACCTCTTAACCCTCTGCTATCGATGTTAGCATGTATACCTGAACTATTGTTGTCGGTGATGGTTTCCTGTCGATTCTGATGAGAACAACACTATCACTGAAGTGTTCACAGTAATTCACTCTCTGCCCTACGTTCCTATTCATAATGAGTCCTACTGCCATTACACCGTTTTCTGCTGCTGTTGATATTAATCGATACTCATTTGACCAGAAATCCTTTTCTTCTTTCCTTTTCATTTCACTGATCCCCCCTATATCTAGACTGAGCTTTTATATTTCCCTCTTCAGACCGACATGCCACCCCATAATTCTCAGAACTCTATCCTCCTCATAATCGCCTCCCCTTTGCCAGTCCCTTCCCAGAGACCTGAATGGGTGACTAGTCTGAAACATCTCGTTCAAAAATGGTTCAAATGGCTCTGAGCACTATGGGACTTAACTGCTGTGGTCATCAGTCCCCTAAAACTTAGAACTACTTAAACCTAACTGACCTAAGGACATCACACACATCCATGCCCGAGGCAGGATTCGAACCTGCGACTGTAGCGGTCGCGCGGTTCCAGACTGTAGCTCCTAGAACCGCTCGGCCACTCCGGCTGGCATCTCGTTCACTGTCTGCAGATTTAATATTCTCAGCTGTGGAAATAACTACAAACAAGTCTGCAAAGGAATTCCGCTTTCACGAAGTACTAAGCAACTGCAGTCTTGTGGCCGCGTCCCTTCTAAAATAACATGTATCACAACCTGCTCCAAAAAATCCATCAAATCTTGTTCGAGATCAGCAAAAACAATACAGACTCAGATTCTCGCGCACTCCTTACTCTCTAAAGCAATACTCGTTGACAAACCTTTCTTTCATCCGAATCCCTATTCCCTGTTTGATTATTAACTTGCGAAATTCACAGACAGAGATATGATCCTGATAGCTTAGCTTACTGATCTATGCAAAAGACTACTCGTGAGCGGAAAAAAACTTGCAACGTAAGCAACTGTGACACGTGTAGCACGGCGACCTGTTCCTCCAATGAAACTGTTAATTGTGTAAACGTCATTATGGGTACAAACAGTGGCTTCAGCTGCCAGAGACTGTAATCATGTGTGTGTGTGTGTGTGTGTGTGTGTGTGTGTGTGTGTGTGTGTGTGTGTGCGTTTTTGACAAAGCTCTTGTTAGCCAGAAGCTTATTTGTGACAGTCTTTCTGTTGTGCCTGTCTGCGATTCAGCATCTCCGTTTTATCGTGAGTAGCAACTTTCCTTTCCATAGTACGGCTACAAACAGACAGAACTTATATTCATTGAAAATAGACAATAAAGGATCTGTCAACTATATGAGTACTGCACTAGGAATTGGGTGCATCACGACCACCACACCAGCATTAATAATAACAAAAGGCGGATGAGCATTGGTCGCTGAAGTAGAAATCATTATTACTGTTGCAAATCGATTTCAATCACTGCGTGACCATCATCAGTACTAGTATTAAAAGCTCTGTGGATTTACAAATACAAGCAGCAAAACCGCAGTATCTGCACATACCAGTCATCGACAAAGCAATGCATTCCACTCGGTGGTAAATCACAACTTTCTCCTTTAAGCTTCGGCGCTGGACGCTCGCCACCTCGCGACGAGCGATACATCATGGACCGATAGGAAGACTCCCTGCCGTGGACTACGGACTGTCTCAATAAGATCCTAAAATTACTTTTGAATATGTGTTTAACTACGGAGGCGTGGATTGTCGAAAGGATCTTTTATTAGACCATGTGATGAAACAGCTCACCGTTGAGTTAATAGTAATGGTCAAAAGAGAGCAGCACAGGAATTTTCCATGTACTCAGTACTGAACTAGAGGACCAAGAAGCCATCCCGAGACGCAATAGTCACAGCTGCCATGATAGTTCGGGTCGTGCTTGCAATCCTGTTAACAAAAATATCGATTAGAAGTAGGTTTATACTATGTAACTATGTGTCTGTGATTATGAAGTGTTTGTTCTTTGTTAATGAAGGTCATTGATTTGCGACAAGAAATTTAAAGTTTGCAATGTATGTATGGTAAAAACTAAATGATGTTTAGAATAATAAAACGTTGTAATATATGTATGATCATAAAGAAATATTTGTATATTAGAAGATGGTTACTGCTTAGGGAACTTGTACTGCGAATTGTAAGAGCTCCAGGGAAGTCCCTCCGCAACGGAAGTGGCTTGGCGTAAGGTAAAAGGTAGTTTTGGCGGTCGATCTAGGCGGTTCCTTGGAGGGAACAGCACGTAGTACAGGGTGGCTAGTCGTTGAACATTATACATCGAGGGTGCCAAGGGAGGCATTTGGAAGCCATTTTGTATGGAATTTTGTCTCAGATGTGGATTTGGCTATTGCATGGTGCTCTTGGCAATAAGGAATAGCTCCAATATGATACAAATCCGTCGCCAATAGGAAATTATTAAGAGCATTCAACATCAAGAGCCGTGAGTACAGTTTGATGCCACATCGCTTGCCACCACTCCTTCGCCACTGCTCCATCAACTTTAGGTACACAGATATGTATTATAGCATGGACCAGGTAATTTGTGTGAGTGTTTTTCAATATTAATCCAAGTGCTGTAAACCTTTGTTTGAATCCTAACGTTATCCTTATCATGAAACAATGCAGGATCCTAAGTGGGCAGAAAACCGAGTATCCTGTTTCTAACAAGCTAGTGATTAGTTTCTGTGTATTAAATGTGCAAAAGTTCAGTGCCAAGGTGTGTAAATGTCACTGTCTAAAATACCTGCTCACAGATGATGAAAAAAAGCACATAAATTAAACTTATTTGAAACGTAATTAGCTTTGATTACTATCAAGAACTATTACTTTTTTTAAGGTTAATCAATCTCAGTGTTGAGTAAATTGCTTTAAAGAATGAAAACATAAATTATTCCAAGTGGGGCTAAGTATTAATTTTGGATGAATTGAACTTTGTTCTGAAATAATCATAAGAGTTGCCTATTGAGACAGTATCAGTTTATGGGCCTCTACCATATTCTTTTCATATTAGTAAGATATTTGGGATATAAACACTAATAAAGAAAACTGATACATTTCTATAAATGGGTTTATAAAAAGTGTATATATAGTATTATTTAATTTTATTTGTGGTATTTATATGTCAGTTAAGTCAGAAATCTTTTCATGCCCACCTTTAGTTCAGTGCTTCCTTCAGTAACATCTCACTACTGAATCATGTAATTATAGTGAGTGTTAACTGTTATTATGAGAGTGGGGCACTATCTTGCTTTCTATTATTACTTGTTGGTGCATTAATGATAACTACTGCTACCCACAACTTAGATCGCCCTGTATTCGTGTGTATTCAATGTGCTGTTCAAAGGGAATCTTAATGAAAGTCCCTTCAATTTTCTTAAACATAATGTCTCAAATTAACATGCCTAATCAGGCTGGCGACCATTTATTGCTTCATTTATATGAACTTTCCTACTTTCATTAACCCCAAAGTAAAGCCTATTTAGTTTTCTGTTAATTGCAATGTATGGAAAATTACTGAGCGATATCCTTTATCAATTAGACAAAGACGCAGTCAAAACTCAGAATCCTCCCAGATAGTAACACTAGTTTTTTGTCACAACAGGCAAGTTAGTGACGTATAACGAAGTATGACTTGAGTTACCTTGGCGCCACATGACAGGACATTCATCAGTTTTATTCACAAAAATATGGTTCAGGCAGACACGATACAGTCAAGGGAGGGGGGGCTGATTCTGAAACCGGCATGTAAGAAATGGCCGGTGCCGTTATGAGAGCGGGCTGAAAGCCATCTTGATGTAACCACAGAGTGATGGTTGCAGCAACAGGTGTGACTGAGGTGACCGGTGTCACCAAGATGGCATGCGGGGGGGGGGGGGGGGGGGTGCAATGACGTCAGCCAAGTAAGAATGTGCAACCCCATGTGCATGAGCATTCAGAGCACAGTCCTCGAACTGTGTCTGCACATCAAACCAACTGGAAGGTGACTGCTCAATTGGAGGGTGAAACATAACGTCCTTCTCATGATTATCGTTCACAATGTCGGTGAGTGGCATGCACTGTCAGGGCAGTAGACCTTGCTGTGTAGTAGCATTTGACGACAGCCATGTTGGGCTGACAATAGTTAAGCAGCTCTGGCATTACAGGGGCCAGTAAATTGTTCACTTTTAACCAACTGTGCATTAGGAACACTATTAAGAATGCAAGCACAATTGCTAGGGTGCAATGCACTTCCACAAAATGACACTGGTAGATCCATCGTTCTCAAGGAAGTGTGGGCCAGCACACAATGTCCATTACTGATGAAAATAAGCACAAAATAATTCCCCAACACACAACATTGAAGTCAGGGTCACCACTGTGGGTTTTATGTGGCGTTGAACCACAATAACACACTTTCAGGATCGAAATGACATTTATTTTTGTCGCTTAATAAAGCTAGAACACAAAAGCAAGAAGACAAAACCGAAGAGCATAATCAGAGAACTGACACTTCACATCAGAGACACCACAAGACCAAGACATCTACAACTGATGTGGAGATTTGCTAGTTTAGCAGATAGCTTATCACTTGGATGTCTATGTCTTTTGTTGTGTTGCTGTATTGACACCTTAAGCTCTTTAGCACATACTGGGCAGCTGTAAACATACGTGCTAGGGTCCGTCATAATATTCATTTCCTTGAAGTAGTGTCTATATGATCCCCATAGTGTTAGTCATGTCATTTAAATAGTCTTTGATTCAGATGAATCTCCTCACAGCAGAATTCCGTTACATGTCAGATGAGAACTGAAGAAATCAAAGTATGCAAATGGTGAGAGCGTTACATTAATAACATCTCTTGAGTTATGGATCAGATAAATCACTCACTAGAGTCTGGTGTGTAATTTATATGTGTACATTTCAGCCAAAACTTTCAGTCAAAATGGAAACCAAGAAATTTTCCTGATTTATTTCTAGTTTGCAGCATTTAAATTAAACAATATTTTTTGTTTTGTTATTATTTATGCGTAATGCATTAGTCTGAAGTATGCTGCTACTTTCTATTGTAGCTCACCCAGGTTTGTATTCTGAGCAATTCATGTGGTGTCATCTACATGCAGTTATATAATATTTTAATCTGCTAAGTAATTTTATGTAGCTCACACAATCAGAGCCCTTGGCTGAATTTACTTTGCTAAGTAATTTAATGTAGTCCACACAATCAAATGCCATAGAAAGGTTACAGATATTACAAAGAGGTTAATATATCACTTTTAACTGTCATAATTTTATTTGTAGAGTTTTATACAGGCTTTCCTACTCCTTAAGAAGCCAAGTGAGAGCAGTTTACTAATTTTACTCGTAGAATGAATTAGTATTATGTGTGTGTCTTGTCATCTATTCTTGATGAAGGCCTTATGGACTATATATATATATATATATATATATACCAAACAAAAGCGCTGGCAGGTCGATAGACACACAAACAAACACAAACATACACACAAAATCTAGCTTTCGCAACCAATGGTTGCCTCGTCAGGAAAGAGGGAAGGAGAGGGAAAGACAAAAGGATTTGGGTTTTAAGGGAGAGGGTAAGGAGTCATTCCAATCCCGGGAGCGGAAAGACTTACCTTAGGGGGAAAAAAGGACAGGTATACACTCGCACACACACACATATCCATCCTCATATACACAGACACAAGCAGAAATGTCTGCTTGTGTCTGTGTATATGAGGATGGATATGTGTGTGTGTGCGAGTGTATACCTGTCCTTTTTTCCCCCTAAGGTAAGTCTTTCCGCTCCCGGGATTGGAATGACTCCTTACCCTCTCCCTTAAAACCCAAATCCTTTTGTCTTTCCCTCTCCTTCCCTCTTTCCTGACGAGGCAACCATTGGTTGCGAAAGCTAGATTTTGTGTGTATGTTTGTGTTTGTTTGTGTGTCTATCGACCTGCCAGCGCTTTTGTTTGGTAAGTCTCATCATCTTTCTTTTTAAATATATTTTTCCCACGTGGAACGTTTCCCTCTATTATATATATATATATATATATATATATATATATATATATATATATATATATATATATACTTACTAAAAGCACATTAACACACACACACACACATATATATATATATATATAATAGAGGGAAACATTCCACATGGAAAAAATATATCTAAAAAGAAAGATGATGAGACTTACCAAACAAAAGCGCTGGCAGGTCGATAGACACACAAACAAACACACAAACACACAAAATTCTAGCTTTCGCAACCAACAGATGCCTCGTCAGGAAAGAGGGAAGGAGAGGGAAAAACGAAAGGATTTGGGTTTTAAGGGAGAGGGTAAGGAGTTATTCCAATCCCAGGAGCGGAAAGACTTACCTTAGGGGAAAAAAGGACGGGTATACACTCGCACACACACACATATCCATCCGCATATACACAGACACTAGCAGACATTTCGGATTACGGTAAAAAGGAGAAGCTGAATACAAAGTGAAACTACTGGCAAAAACAGAAGGGGGAAATAAGACGACAGAAAAGCCTTCGAAATGTAACAGTGACAATAACAAACGTAATTGTTGGGTTCAAATTAATGATATGAATATAAAAGAGGGAAACATTCCACGTGGGAAAAATATATCTAAAAAGAAAAATGATGAGACTTACCAAACAAAAGCGCTGGCAGGTCGATGAACACACAAAAAAACACCAACATACACACAAAATTCTAGCTTTCGCAACCAACGGTTGCCCCGTCAGGAAAGAGGGAAGGAGAGGGAAAGACGAAAGGATTTGGGTTTTAAGGGAGAGGGTAAGGAGTCATTCCAATCCCGGGAGTGGAAAGACTTACCTTAGGGGGAAACAAGGACAGGTATACACTCGCACACACACACATATCCATCCACACATATACAGGCACAAGCAGACATTTGTAAAGGCAACGAGTTTGGGCAGGGATGTCAGTCGAGGCGGAAGTACAGAGGCAAAGATGTTGTTGAAAGACAGGTGAGGTATGAGCGGCGGCAAATTGAAATTAGAAATTAGCGGAGATTGAAGCCTGGCGGATAGCGAGAAGAGAGGATATGCTGAAGGGCAAGTTCCCATCTCCGGACTTCTGACAGGTTGGTGTTAGTGGGAAGTATCCAGATAACCCGGACGGTGTAACACTGTGCCAAGATGTGGTGGCCGTGCACTAAGGCATGTTTAGCCACAGGGTGATCCTCATTACCAACAAACACTGTCTGCCTGTGTCCATTCATGTGAATGGGAACAGCCATGGGTACCAGGATGGCCCCCTCATAGGCCAACCTATTCATGGGTCGCTTAGAGGAAGCCTTCTTGGTTACTCAGGCCTGCCAATCCAAAGTTTGGTACAGATTTATTGATGATATTTTCATGATCTTGACTCACAGTGAAGAAGAACTCCAGAATTTCCTCTCCAACCTCAACTCCTTTGGTTCCATCAGATTCACCTGGTCCTACTCTAAATCCCATGCCACTTTCCTTGACGTTGACCTCCACCTGTCCAATGGCCAACTTCACATGTCTGTCCACATCAAACCCACCAACAAGCGACAGTACCTCCATTATGACAGCTTTCACCCATTCCACAACAAACGGTCCCTTCCCTACAGCCTAGGTCTTCGTGGCAAACGAATCTGCTCCAGTCCGGAATCCTTGAACCATTACACCAACAACCTGAAAACAGCTTTCGCATCCCGTAACTACCCTCCCGACCTGGTACAGAAGCAAATAACCAGAGCCACTTCCTCATCTCCTCAAACCCGGAACCTCCCACAGAAGAACCCCAAAAGTGCCCCACTTGTGACAGGATACTTTTTTGGGACTGGATCAGATTCTGAATGTGGCTCTCCATCGGGGATATGACTTCCTCAAATCCTGCCCTGAAATGAGATCCATCCTTCATGAAATCCTCCCCACTCCACCTAGAGTGTCTTTACGCCGTCCACCTAACCTTCGTAACCTCTTAGTTCATCCCTATGAAATCCCCAAACCACCTTCCCTACCCTCTGGCTCCTACCCTTGTAACCGCCCCCGGTGTAAAACCTGTCCCATGCACCCTCCTACCACCACCTACTCCAGTCCTGTAACCCGGAAGGTGTACACGATCAAAGGCAGAGCCACATGTGAAAGCACCCACGTGATTTACCAATTGACCTGCCTACACTGTGAAGCCTTCTATGTGGGAATCACCAGCAACAAACTGTCCATTCACATGAATGGACACAGGCAGACATTGTTTGTTGGTAATGAGGATCACCCTGTGGCTAAACATGCCTTAGTGCATGGCCAGCACATCTTGGCACAGTGTTACACCATCCGGGTTATCTGGATACTTCCCACTAACACCAACCTGTCAGAACTCTGGAGATGGGAACTTGCCCTTCAGCACATCCTCTCTTCTCGCCATCCGCCAGGCCTCAATCTCGGCTAATTTCTAATTTCTATTTGCCGCTGCTCATACCTCACCTGTCTTTCAACAACATCTTTGCCTCTGTACTTCCGCCTCGACTGACATCCCTGCCCAAACTCATTGCCTTTACAAATGTCTGCTTGTGCCTGTATATGTGTGGATGGATATGTGAGTGTGTGCGAGTGTATACCTGTCCTTTTTTTCCCCCTAAGGTAAGTCTTTCCACTCCCGGGATTGGAATGACTCCTTACCCTCTCCCTTAAAACCCAAATCCTTTCGTCTTTCCCTCTCCTTCCCTCTTTCCTGATGAGGCGACAGTTTGTTGCGAGAGCTTGAATTTTGTGTGTATGTTTGTGTTCATTTGTGTGTTTGTCGACCTGCCAGCGCTTTCGTTTGGTGGGTCACAACATCTTTGTATATATATATTAATGTTCTTTTAGTAAGTTCATCACACCACACATGCTGTAACAATTACACACATGAGTAGTCTGTAGCAGTATAGCAACACTATTACAAAGATTAAGTTACCATTTGTAAGCGTAGGCTTCCACGGCCGTTGCCAATCAAGTAACGACACGGTTTTCTCATGCAGCTATTTAAGGAACCAAGTGTGTTTCATTTAGCAGTTTAACGTAAGGCCCTGATGAAGGCTAGCTGCAACGCTGGCCAAAACATTGGCGCATTTTAAATTATGACGATGCGGTCTGACACCCTGAAGAATTTTATTGAAGATAAGTTACCATTATTTGTCTGTCTATTATTAATATATATCTTGACTTTCACATACTTGAAGGTTCTCCTCATTGATGGGATCTGTCGAACTTGATGGATGGATGGATGGGTGGATGGATTGAAGGATGGATGGATGACTGAATGGGTGAATGAATAAAGAAAATAATATGTGTTCAGCCAATTACCTTTCATATGTATTTTCTTGGTATTTTGTGTTATAGATTTGATAAAGCTACACACTTATGGAAGAGAATAATTGGTTTCACTGAAATCTTCAATTTTGTTGACACATATTCTGAATACATGGCAGAAAGTGGGCTTTAGGTAGAGGCAAGTCATATAGATCACCATATATTGTTGATCAAGATGTTTTACTGGTCACAATAAACTATTGGCTGTATTCTCTAAGTGAAATGACACACTAGTAAGAATTTTACAACCACTTTTTCAATTATAGAGAAGTATTTCTTCACTGTTTAAAAATACAAATTAATCAATTGAAAATACAAGATATGCACACTTTGTAACATAATTTATCACTTCTGTTTTTATACATGCTAATGTACTTGAAATTTATTTTTATAAAAGAATTTTCATCAAAATACTTCCCTTTGCTAAAGAGCTTCCCCTTGGGGAAATATCAGCTTCAGAATTCAGTGAATGCACGGTACACAAGACAGTTTATATGACACAGATTTGGTTTTATATTCTACTATGTACTGGAAGTGTAAATGTTTGATATACTGAAGAAAAGCAGAGTAGAGTATATTTATTTCTGAAATGATATTCACCTTTTAAAGTAAATAGAGAAGCACATTGCAAGTAAATAAATTAAACACTATTGTACTACTTAATGCTCTTCACTCACATATACATTTATATTTATCCAATGTCTGCTCAGTCACTTAACACACTTAACATCTTTCTTTATCTTCTCGCACACTATCATAACCCCCCTCCCCTTTCCCCATTTGATTTGGGAACAATGAGCAGCAACACACATTGCTATACAAAAATTCCTGTTTTGGCAAATATACACATATTTCTGGCAGAATCATTCTTTTGCATTCTCTTGACTTTTTGTGCATTATACCTTAATGGTAAACCTTTTGTCATCATTTAATTGTTTATGTAATTGTATTGATAAACCTGTATTTTCCCTGAACAGTGCATCACGTTCTAACTAGCTATGAATATTTGAATAAGAAGCTCATAAAACTGTACCAGTACTACAGAATTTCCTGTACATTCTCAAAATGTAATGATCACTCAACCATTTGCTCTGTAGTTCCATGTTCTTTGTCTGTGTTAAATTATCATCCTTACATAGTTCTTGTAATTTTCTATGAAGTACTGACTCAATACTAATCTACTTATTATAGCTATGTATTGCTTCTGTGTTTTGTTATTATATCTCTGTGGCTCATCTGTGCCATTTACTTGCAGTTACAATCATAAAATTATTGTTGAACAGTCCACTCCATGTGATAGAATAGGTCATTTACTTAACTTTTTAACAACTTCCATGTTCCAGAATTTTATATGTATTGAAACTGGAGTTTTCCTTTTTATGTACATGAGATGGTATCATCATAATGAAGCAAGAAAAGTCCAGGATCAAATAACAACAATATGGAAAGGATAGATTGTGGCTGACCACATAAAGGAGGCACGAAACACAGACAGGCACCATGAAAAAGAATACTAGAAATATTTTCAGCCTTTTGACAAAGTCATTTTTCAGAAGTAGAACTCCCACACATTCTTACAATAACAAGCGCACTCAGGGCCACTGCTGCCAGGTGCTAAGGCCTGACTCTGCCAGAGTCAGGCATCACAGATGAGGGATCAAGATACGCTGAGAATGGAAGCAGAAGCTCGACTGGAGCCGGCGCGGGGGGAACAGGTGAGAAAAAGTTCGAAGTTTTAAAACGCGTGCCAGTCCTCGGAAAACTCGACGTGTGATCAGAGTCAGAGCCACCTGTGTTTCAGGGAGGCTGCGGAGGTGTGGGCTGTCCACAAGCACAGTGAGGAAAATGATGTCGAATGTTGGGCGGAATGTATGAATGTTTACTGTTCATAGTCATTTCACTCAAAATGGTGTGCGGATAAGGTGAATGTCGTGGCACAAAACACTGAGGTATAGCAGTAGGATGGGGATGGAGGTCAAGGCACAGATAATAAGCCATTTTTCCTGTTGCAGGCTGAGGTATTGAAGCAGGAAGGCATGTGCTGATGCTGAACCGAGGCAAGCGTGGGTGTGGTCGGATGCTGAGGAGGTTGACCTGTGAACAAAGCAGCTCCGGCCACATGGCAGGAATCTGCATGGTACTACCCAGATTGTGGCGTGGCAAACCGTTGTCCTGGTAGGTGGTAGGTTATCCAGCAAAGCATTTGCAGAAATCGGCCTTGATCCCACACTGCACGGAGATCCGTAAGAGGTAATTGCACCGTCAATGAGGGAGGGCACAACTTGGGGTCACCAGTAAGGTGGATGCTGAGGTGAGATACAACAAACAACACCTTATAATCAGGAGTTCATTTATTCACCTCTTTACACAAGTTAGGCTTACAATGAACTGGATGGCGGAACTACACAAAGATAATGTTTTGCTTAGTTCAAAGATGATGCTCAGATCAATACTTGTGTCAATCTCATCAGCGCCACACTCTCTTCTAATTTGAAAATTGTTCTCTAGGCAATTTTGGATGATTACTTAAGTCGCATGTGTTACATCTGTCTTTGATTTGATAAGCCTTAACTTTTTGTTATTCCAGTCAAAATCTGCATTTCCTCATTGTATCTGATACATTCCAAACAAAACATTTTTGTTGAGGTCAGGTAGTACAAAACAGCCTTGGTTATACTGTACATTATTACTGGTGAAAGATATTAAGGCTTGCCTGTTTACAGCTTTGCTGTGCCTAACAGTTGCTCCCTTAAATTTGTTTCCAATAACAGGACATTCTTCAAAGTCAGCACTGTGACTTATCTGGTCTCTAAATTTTTCAGAAATGGCACAGACAGGACTACCCATGACTAAGAAGCAAACTCCTTCATTATTTGCAACTTTTATACATATATACAGGCAACCCAAAACTTTTTCCTTCCTGCTTTCCTGATCTTCAGGGAAAAAATCATCCTCATTCTCTCCAAATCCCAAGTCATTTATACCATTTTTGCCTGCGTAATTTCACTTACTTGTCTGAATTTTGCTTAGAGCTACCTCAGATGATTGCTTGATGTCATATTCCTCTTTTACACACTGTCTGCTTTCCCAGTAACTGATCTCACAGTAAGCCTTCTGATCGGTTCTGCCTTCCCATTTCTTCACAAATAATCTTGATGACTCTTTTTACTCTGTCACTGCCACTATAACCCTTGTAAGTATCCCATAAAGTTTCTAGATCACATCTAAATCATACTGTCTGTCCACATGTTCCTTATCTGTTGATATCTTCCCAGTTTCCATTTGTACAGTCTGCTGCTCATATTCTTCACAAATACTATTGACATCATCTTCTTCACCAATAATTAAATCTTCTTTTGCCTCTATACACACCATGCTGTCTAATTCTTTCTCCCATTCATCATTACTACTGTCACTTTCACTATCAATGTCATCACTCTTGCTATCATCTCCAATACTAGGCACTTCTACAACATCTTTACAATGATCATCAGAATTGTTGACAAGTACAGGTACCATCACTTAATTGCTTAAGAGGGATAGATTCTTCCTCCATTAATTTACCTAATCCCAACTGATCAACATTTTCTTCGCAAACTTGTTCATCACTCTGATTATGTAGACTTGAGATAATTTCCTCATATGACAGAACCTCTTCAACATTCTCACAGATGCTATTACTTCTATCTTCAACACTTTCATTCATACTTTTCCAGAATTTACTGTCAAACTGTAATTTGCTAATCCGATGTTTCTTCTTACATTAGTTCGTCATTTCCACTCCAGTATCTTTGATTACTCTGTCTTATGTAATTATTTTCAATGTTTCTAGGCCGGTGATGTTTAGCCTGATTTTGGGGGTGAACAGAAGCATCCGATTCCACCCGTCTGCTTTGACCAATGGTGTTAGGGTGTTATGGTGTGTGATGCCATTAAGGCATGGAATTTATGAGTTGGTTCTGTTTGTAGATGTCATCTTTTGATGGCGCCCTCTGTGTGTGTGTGTTGGTTTTGTTTCTCGTAGTTGTAGGTGTTGGTTTTTTCGTATCAATAGCTTTGGTTGACATACATTTTCGTAGTTTTATGTGTAGGTATTGGTGTTTTGGTATCGTCAGCTGCGGTTGACCTATATAGGTCAAGGGAAGTGTCCTTTTCCTGTAGATTTTGTAATTTTTTTGTTCGTCATTTTGTGTGTTTTGAGATCTCATTTTTTTTTTTTTTTTTTTTTTTTTTTTTTTTTTTTTTTTTTTTTACTGGTATATTTCGCTTGTCTCCTCTCTAAAACCCCCAGTTTCCCACAGTTGTTCCATTAGTCTGATTGTATTTTAGCAGGCAGATGTTATTGTCTCATTTATATGTATTTTCATGTTTGTTGCAATGTGTATGTAGTGACATCATCGGGGCCATATTGCATATTGGAGACGCTTAGAATAGCCATGGGTCAAAGCAGACAGGTGGAATCAGACACTTCCGTAATCCCGATTTCAGTACTTATTTCTCACCCCAAATTGACAGGCTCCCAATGAGGTGTCCATCAGTTTGATTGGTGGTTATCTAATTGTCTATTGCCATTCTCCCAAGGTCTCTCCCTGATGTCATGTCCTCTGTTTCCATTCCCACTACTATGGTTGATCCATCTGTTATCACTTCTATTATAACCAATGTTATTATTCTGATTTTCATTGTCACTCCTGCCTTGATTCCTGCTCTGATTCCACCCTGCAGATGGTTGATTGTCAAATGTGCCATTACTTAACCTCTCATTTCTCTCACAGGCTCTATCCAACTTATCTACATACCTCAAAAACTGATCTACAGAGTCATCTTGTTCATAAAGCAACTCTGACTGTACTCTTTTCAGTAATCTCCTTTTTAAGGCATCTATTTCTATTAGTTTATCAAAAGGTTTGTCTAAGTGTACTAATTTCCTCAATTGGTTTTCACAAAAACATTTCAAGCTACCATCACCTTCCCTATACATTCGACCATTCAGATACTCAGATTCTGACCAACACTTATTTAAGAACATTCTGTCAAATTCATCATATGCCTGGAGTGTGGCACTATATGGGGCAGAAACATGGATGCTGAGACAAGAGGATGAAAAAAGGTTAGAAGCATTTGAGATGTGGAAGTGGAGGAGAATGGAGAGAATAAGCTGGATGGAAAGAGTAAGTAATGAAAGAGTATTGGGAAGGGTTGGTGAGAGAAGATGTCTGCTGATGGTTGTAAGAGAAAGGAAAAAGAACTGGTTGGGACATTCATTGAGAAGGGAGTGCTTGCTAGCAGTTGCTTTGGAATGATTGGTTTGTGGGAGAAGACTGAGAGGAAGAAGGAGACACAAAATGATAGATGATGTAAAAGGAAGAGGAAATTATGCAGACCTGAAGAGGATGGTAGAAGACTGGACAGCCTGGAGAACTACCATGTGAAAACCTACTGTTTGGCAGAGCACTGATGATGATGCTGACATGGTAGAATTAACATTTTGATTGACCCATGAGATTGCTTCTCCATCCAAAAGTCGCTTAACAAATTTAATCCTAACATTGTCTGTCATGTCATTACTACAATTATCTTGACAATTCTGTAAAAAATCAACAGGGTGCAATTTCCCATGTCCTGGAAAGCATTTTAAAGGTATGCCACCCCATACACAATTAATATTGCTAACAAAATTTCTATCAACTACACCCTCTAGTAATTCTACAACTTTCTTACTTAAATCTACAACGTTATTTTTACATAAATCTATTTTTTCAGCAGACTTTAGTTCTGCACTACTTATTTGATTAGCAATGTCTGTAAGTTTTGACTCAAGAGTTCCTTTTGTAAGAATCTACTTTTTCTTCTAAAATTCTCCTAGTCTGGACAACCTCTACTTTCAGTTTAGAATTTTCTACACCTACATGTTTATCTAATTTTTCGAATCTCTCCACATTTTTGGACAACTCTTGTGTGAAGTTAGTTTCTAATATCTCTAACCTTCCTTCTACTGCTCCTACGTGAGTATTGAGTTCACCCTGCCCTGTGTCAACAGTAATTTTTAGTGCTGCCAAACCCTCCTGGACTTCCCTTATCTGATTAGTATTTTCACTTAATTGCTGTCTCAAGTGTTGGCTTCGCTGACCAATATCTTGCCTAATCTGTCCCATTTGTTCCTTCGCTTCTTGCCTAATCTGTCCCATCTGTTCCTTCACTTCTTTCATATGCTACATTAATAATGTTAACAAATCATCTCTGCCCACTCTTCCCTGTGCAATTGGAGTACTCATGGTGACGTTTTCATTGGAACCCTCTCCACCAAAACTTCGATTGACACTTTGATTACTATTGGGCAATAGTTCACTGATACTTGCTCCTAGGTCGGAAGTGTTTCCTACAGATTCACCACTAACACATTTTTCTCTCATTTTTATATAGTCTTTATCAGCCATAGTAAATTATAAAATATAAAACCTCCCACACAAATGTTTGTCACTTTCACAAAACACTAATTAAGAAAAAAACTGTTATGAATCTGATGGTTGACAGTGCTGTCCAAGAGTTTGGTCCTTTTTTTATCCATACCAACTCTTCCCATGCGGCAACATCCATTCATTCTATGAGTCCATAACACAAAATTTTTCAACACAATTTATGCTTGGTATTCTTCTTGTGTTAACCTAAACAGTCACTTGTTAAAGATATAAAGATATTTCCACATTTCAAACATCGATCCCAGCTCAACTCCACCATTTGTAACAGTGCTATATTCTTGAATGTTACTTAACTTAACTTGACCTGGAGTTAATTTGATGGATGAAAATAACAGTTTCCAACTTCACAAAATTTATCGACAACTGAGCTGCATACTTTTCACATTAACAAAGCAGTGACTGACATACTTCACTGATCTATTTGACTGACAAAACAACAACTCAACAACTAACTCCCAAAAACTGACCTGCTGGCAGCATCACTGCTTTCCTTTATATAGAATTTTAACAATAAATTACAAAAAGAACCCATTATTAAATTTGTACAATTTCAATGTTACAATTAAAATTTACAAAATGTAAAGAAACTGATGTTACAGCTCAATAAGGTAAAAAATACAATATTAATTGATGTAATTTTTGTGATATCATCACTAGTTTTAAATATGAAGATCAATCTGAACTATAATTACAATGATATCTCTTGTATTTTCTATGAATTACGGTTAGGATTCGGTTACTAACGTTCAATGATATTAGAAATCTTGTGCTTTATCTGACTGTACATGAGAAAGTGACAAATAAGGCCTCAAATTCTGGAAATCGGAAAATTATGTGATGTAAGCAATTGGAGAGTTAATTAGAAATGTAATTACAAAGAGTATTAATTACAGAGGAGGACATAAAAATAGATAACAAAAGAAAATACATCACTCGGTAATAACATATAAGCTGTTTCTCAAAATAAAGATGTTTTCTGTGTTTGCTAATTATTCAATTCTAATCATGGTAATTAGAGGCACCAGCCACTTACGCCAACATTTTCACAACCTTTTTACATTTGTTATTAAATATCTGTTGCTTCAACTTCTCAACTAGGTTTTTGATTTGGAACCTGCACATAATTTTGTTAATGACAACAATCCCCTGACAATCATGATAATATATGTTTTTCCAGAACTTCCTATATGCTTTCACAATGAATATCAAGTGTTTTAACAAACTGGACAAATGATATTTTTAAAGGCAGACATACAAGGCCTTAGGAAGCCCTAAATTATCTGATAATTATCCAGATGCAAGTAAAGAAAAGGTGGTATCGACATTTCATTTGAGTTTTGGGGAAGGCTGTATTTTTATAATACTTGCAAGTGACTAACAATAACATAAAATAAACAGTGAGCCAGGTGAGAAAAGACGCAGATTCCAAGTTAGCAGCGCAACCTGACAATGAGGCATATGTCTGCAAGGTAATTAGTAATAAAATAAGCATTTGGCTTGAATCTGATTCAACTGCTCTGTTCAATGCTCTAAGTGGGTTGTTAATTGCAGTGCGGTAATACTTGTACATGGCTACACAGTGAGTCAATTAGAGTTTATTTTATTAATGTTTAATAAAACAGTGATTTAGCTTATATTAAAAGTTTATTTTATAAATGAAAATAACCAGTTTTTGAAAAACATAATGTAACTGAATAGATAAAAAAATCTGTTTACCAAGCTGCAGCAACAGAACGCACATATAAAAGTTATTGCATATGCAAGCTTTTGGAGCCAGTGGTTCCTTCTTTTGGTAGATAGACAGAAGGGGAAGGAAGAGGAGTGAAGAAAAAGGACTGGTGATGTTTAGAAAAAGGGATAGACTTTGGAAAATTCACTGTGAACTCTGAGTCAGGGGAGACTTATGAGTTTGGTAAGTCTTGTCTGACCTTGGGTTCCGGGTGATTTTTCAGAACTCTATTCCTTTTTCTGAATACCACCAATCATTTTCCTTCAGCCCTTCTGCCACTGGCTCCAAAAGCTTGCCTATATAATACCTTTTATAATTGTGTTCTCCTGCTGCCACTTTATGAGTAGATACTTTATCTGTCCAAGTTTATTTATTGTCATTTAATTAAACTAAGGTTACATTGTGACTCTGCTCATCCATGTTCACTTTGGTAATGTAAAGAAAGCAATTCTTTAGAGTTGTATAAAAGTATGCCACATGCCCACTTGTGTTACGAAAATCAGCACTTGATCTTTAAGTAACAGCACCCAGTACACTGTCATCAATAGTGGGTGTTCATTAGAAACAAGGGTATCTTCAGCAGTGCCCCAGGGATGTTTTGTAGGACTGCTATTATTCACTATATAAATAAATGATCTTATAGAAAGGGTGAGCAGCGAAGCAGTCTGTTGATGATCCTGTGGTGTACAGGAAGATGTCTTTGTTGAGTGACTGCAGGATGATACAAGATGATTTCTCATTGGGCTGGTGAATTGCAGGTAGCTCTAAATTTAGGAAAAAATGTGAGTTAATCCAGGTGAGTAGGGAAAACAATCTCATAATTTTCAAATACAGTATTAATAGTGTGCTGCTTGACAGAGTTACATTGATTAATTTTCTAGACATAACATTACAAATCACTATGAAATGGAATGAGCCTGTGACAATGGTAATAGAGAAGGTGAATTGTCAACTTTGGTGTATTGATAGAATTTTAGGACAGTGATGGTTCATCAGTAAAGAAGACTGCATGTAGAACACAAGTGTGATGCATTTTTGAGTACTCCTCGAGTGCTTGGAATCCCTACCAGATCAGATTAAGATAAGGCATCAAAGGGATTCAGAGGCAAGCTGCTACATATGTTACTGGTGGATTGGATCAACATGCAAGTATTATGGAGATGTTTCCAGAATGAGATTTTCACTCTGCAGCAGAGTGTGCGCTGATATGAAACTTCCTGGCAGATTAAAACTGTGTGCCCGACCGAGACTCGAACTCGGGACCTTTGCCTTTCGCGGGGAAGTGCTCTACCAACTGAGCTACAGAAGCACAACTCACGCCCGGTACTCACAGCTTTACTTCTGCCAGTATCTCGTCTCCTACCTTCCAAACTTTACAGAAGCTCTCCTGCGAACCTTTCAGAACTAGCACTCCTGAAAGAAAGGATATAGCCTGGGGGATATTTCCAGAATGAGATTTTCACTCTGCAGCGGAGTGTGCGCTGATATGAAACTTCCTGGCAGATTAAAACTGTGTGCCTGACTGAGACTCGAACTCGGGACCTTTGCCTTTCACGGGCAAGTGCTCTACCAGTTGGTAGAGCACTTGCCCGCGAAAGGCAAAGGTCCCGAGTTCGAGTCTCGGTCGGGCACACAGTTTTAATCTGCCAGGAAGTTTCATTATGGAGATGCTTTGTGAACTCAAATGGAATATCTCTGGAGGGAAGACGATGTTCTATCCATGAAACACTGTTGGGAAAATTTAGTGTACCAGCATTTGAAGTTGTTGTAGAAAGATTGTACAGCTACCATTCTACATTTTACATAATGATCACAAAGGAAAATGAAATTAGGATTTGTATGAAGGCACATACACAGTTATTTTCCCCTAAGTGTATTTACAAGTGGAACAGGAATGAAACGACTGGTAGTGATACAAGATATGCTCTCCATGCACCATACAGTGACTTGTAGAGAATGTGTGTAAATGTAGATGTAGATACCATGTGATTTTCTGTGGTATTTCTTACTTATAGTAGTTGTAAGGAAAATATCATTAGCATTTTTAAAATAATATGAACTTATTTGTTTTACTGTAATGGGATGGAACAATAAAACATACATTTTTGATTGCTTTAGAAGGCATGTTTGCATCACATCGCAAGAACTAAATTTTACATATTAATGTTAGACTTATGAAAGAACATCTTTAAAAAATTACAGAAAATTAATCATAACAAACCATGGAAATAGCCCTCTGAAACATTCATTCAAGAGCTTGCTTTCCTTATTGGCAGATACCCTGTATTGTATCCACAATTACAAAAAGTTACTGTGTTCCCACTTGTATTTTATACAGAGAAGGAAACTCTGAACTCTACTGCAAAAATTTACTATCTATAACTAAGAGTTAAAAAGATTGTGAGATTGGTTTCACTTTTGGTATTGTGGCCCTTTAGACCATAAATTAGATTCGCTGTGTTCTGTAAGATACAGGAATCATCCGTTGACAATATGTTTGTTAATGACAATGAACTTGGTATAAAATATAATAATTACAAAGTACTTGAGACAGAACCTTGAGATATTCAATAATTAGCTTTCCCTTATGATAAAAATATTCTCTCTTTTAGTGACACATTTGTACCCTGCACTACTTGCCAGAAGTATATAAATTAAGCCAATGGCACCTTTTAGACAAAGTAGATAATCTTTAGACTATTCTGTGGTTTTATGTGTAGTATGTAACACTTTTATTCTGCATTTTTATCTTAATTTCATGTTTTTCTTCAATATTACTGCATTAAGGGGAACAATGATAATTTAAGTCAATTGATCATCTAGGCTACTAAAATTATTACCTTACCTGTTAATTTACTGATAGAAATTCCTGCCTTTTTTTATAATTAATGGGTACATGTGCATCTTACTATAATTTGGTGAACACTTACACCACTATTTGAATAACATTTATTTTAGTTGAATGCTGTATTTGTATAATAGCCATTAAATAACACAAATTTCAAGATGCAAGAGAGGCATATAGCAATCAGTCACAACCCTATTAGTTTTTATTACTCTTAGATACCTAGATTTCAGCTATATATAGCCATCTTCAACGCCAAAATACAAGGAAAATAGCAAAATCAGAGTCAGTTTGCTTTACATAAATCATTAAGTGAAACATCATGTTATCCAGTAACAGCTATCCATTCCAGCAATTAACCATCTGAGTTACAATCCAACAACTTTTTGGCAGTACATGTCACCATATAATCTTACTGGTGCATAGGCAGAACTAAACTGATGTGATTATTTACAGCAAAAACAATAGCCTTGGTTTATGTCAAGTCGCAAGTAATTATCTCTGTGTTAAAACTTCACTAACAGAGTTTCATTTCATTAAATTAGTTTAAAAGCTCTTCTTTTAATGTCTAAAATCAATGAGTATATTTGCATATCACTCTGAAATATTAAAAAACCGCCAGTTTACAACAAGCTTGCTCGTATCTTAGTGGTGAAACAATCTATCAAAACGTATGCAAAGGTCCATTGACAGGTTCATACAGCTGTCTTATACAAAACTGTTAAATCTCTTAAAAATAAAAATTAGAAATTAAAAAGATTTTATTGAAATTCATCTTGATAAAATACAGTTACAGACCAATATACACCATGAATCAGGTGTGTACAGAATGGAACGTCCAGACTGTGATGCCGGTTACATGGAGCAGACAGGCAGAAGACTAGAGATCAGATCTGGTGAACATATAGCTTTGGATAGGCAGGATATAGTTAAGAGATCCAGCTTCACTGCCCACCTGGTTGAGTGTGGACACACCCTCCCCTCTATGAGGACAGTTGTCAAGCTATCGCACAGTGCTGAAAAAGACAGACTCATGGACCTGCTGGAGGAGATGGAGATGCACTGCAATCTGAGGTCATCTGACATTCACCTGCTCAATGAGCAGGTATTGTTGAAAGCAGCTGACTTTGGAAGCTTCTCAACAATCTCCTGCTTCAGAGCAAGAGACATCATGACCCAGGAGGGATCTAATATGGCAATGTCAGCTTGCCTTAAAAATACAACAATCTATATGGTAGTATGTGAGAATATAAAGTATAATTATTAGTGGTACATTTTGTCTTCCATTTTGTTGGTACTATCTGATACACCCACTGAACCTGCTGGGCAGAACAGGTAATAGAACTGTGGAAAGGTTGAGGTCAGTTTCTCCTTCTAATTGTCATTTATAGTAATTTAATAATTTGTACAACCAAAGTGGCACATAGCCGGATCTTCACCGAATGCAACTCTTTCACAGCTGAAGGCCAAAAAGAAATCTTAAAAATCAACAAGATAAAAATCCAAATAAGATAGCAGTAAAATAATTTAAAAACCCAAAAAAGCAACCTGTGCAAAGTGCAAGACAAATGGCTGAGGGCCACAATTAAATTTCAAAGAATATGTTCCTATAGACCTTTAAAGGCAGAAGGCCAACAAGAAACCTTAAAAATCAACAGGATAAAAGTCCAATTAAGATGGTAATAAAATAATTTTAAAAAAGGCAACATATGCAAGGTGCAATACCAATGGCTGAGGGCCACAATTAAACTTCAATATTTTAAAATATATTACCATAATCTTTTAAAGGCAGAAGGCCACAATGTTTAAGCTTGAAAGATAAATTTAAAAATTAATCATATTAACAGAATCTTCTGTCGGTTCTTGGTAGAACAACATTATAATAATAAATGAAAAGCACCAGTTTGCTTTTGTTCTACAATATTATTTTTATTGCTAACCGGTTTTCGGCTTACAAGGCCATCTTCAGACATTTACTGAGTATTATCACCAAAGAAGTTAAAAGCTCAGTAAATGTCTGAAGATAGCCTTGTAAGCCGAAAACCGGTTAACAATAAAAATAATATTGTAGGACAAAAGCAAACTGGTGCTTTTCATTTATTATTAAAAATTAATTTTACAAAATTTTAAGGAAACAAAACAAGTAACCATAAGCCTAAAATTTAAGGTAGCTGACAACAGATGATTAAACACTGGTGGCACTCAGAAAGGCTCCAGGGAGGTCAGTCTGCCCTTGTTCACTTAGACGAGATAGGTGATAAGACCAACTACACTTGATGCATTGGAACACAACCAGGGGACAGCCATGGAGTGACCAACACAACGACTTGCTTGCCATCAATCGGTACATGAGAATTCAAACACCAAATCTCCACAACAGCGAACCACTGTAACGAACCACAACAGGAATGGATGTGGCTTGGGTACTTGAAACCACTACTCAACTCTGAAGTCCTGGATCGGTGCACCGCGAAGCTCGTAGCAATTGGACAGCTCCACACATGCTCCAACACTGCACAGGGACTGGCAGTGGACCCACCTGACTGTACCACACGGAGATATCTTCCGTGGTCTACAGAAACTGACCGACTGCCGACTAGTCCGTCCATGACTGCTGCTCCATCGCGACTGCACTGCTGGTGCATCTTCCACTCACTTCCAGACATACGACGGAGGAAATATTGGCTCAGACCCAACCATGCAGAGGGAACACACCCACTGGCTAAATGACATCCCTGCACCAGGAAAGGTGCAGGGATGTCAACCCAACTGCACTAGTGAAGCATTGCAACTCCCCGACAGGCAGGTCCAGACTGCACTCCAGTCACTTTCCCACTGACTAGCTGTCTGAACTCGTTATCCAAACTGCGACAAGGAAAATGAGTGGGAAGTAATAGCAATGAAGCAAGATACTACTAGAGGGGATATATCTATACGCGCTGCTAACGCCACTCACGGTCAGGCAAAGCAGCAACTCAGTGACAGTGTAATTTAAATTAATGTAATGAGATGGAAGTATGTTAAAAGCAGGCCATAAAATATATGATGGCGGGAACACGAGCCATACATGGCTCACTATCCAATGCTATTTGTATTTTACCTGCAAACAAATAAATCACTATTCAATTTTGGCCCTAAAAGCTGGGCATAGTAGCAGTCTGTTTTATTGTCTTTCTGCAAACAGTGTAGCACAGTTGGAGCTACACCATACTTTCATGTATGAAATTTTATGTCAGTATTTTATTATATGTACCTGATCATGTTGACCTTCATTATTTTACTATAGTATTATTTTCATAGAAATGTTTGTAAGGACTTTTATATTTCTTTTATATTAAATATTTAGTGGATCACTTAACCACTATAATAACAGTGACTTAACTAGGTTTCACCTTTTGACAAGTTTCAAATTCATATGTAACCATATTTTATCAAGACGATGATCAACGAAATCTTCCTAATGTGTATTTCTAGAGCGATGTAACAGTTATCACACAAGACAGTTGTATGAACCTGTTAATGGTCCTTTACATAGGTTTTGATGGATCTGTCTGCCACTAAGTTATGAGCAAGCACACTGCAAATTGGCATATCTTGAATGTTTGAAAGTGGTATACAAATATGCTTGTTGATTTTAGATTAAAAAAAAGGCATTTTTAAACTACTATAATGAAACTTGCACAACATTACTTGATTTGATTTTTTATTTGGTATTGTTGATTATTGTCATTATCAGGAGAAAGAAAACTGGCGTTCTACGGATCGGAGCGTGGAATATCAGGTCCCTTAATCGGGCAGGTAGGTTAGAAAATTTAAAAAAGGAAATGGATAGGTTAAAATTAGATATAGTGGGAATTAGTGAAGTTCGGTGGCAGAAGGAACAAGACTTCTGGTCAGGTGATTACAGGGTTATAAACACAGAGTCAAATCGGGGTAATGCAGGAGTAGGTTTAATAATGAATAGGAAAATACGAATGCGGGTAAGCTACTACAAACAGCATAGTGAACGCATTATTGTGGCCAAGATAGATACGAAGCCCACACCTACTACAGTAGTACAAGTTTATATGCCAACTAGCTCTGCAGATGACGAAGAAATTGAAGAAATGTATGATGAAATAAAAGAAATTATTCAGATAGTGAAGGAAGACGAAAATTTAATAGTCATGGGTGACTGGAATTCGAGTGTAGGAAAAGGGAGAGAATATAATATAATAGGTGAATATGGATTGGGGCTAAGAAATGAAAGAGGAAGCCGCCTGGTAGAATTTTGCACAGAGCACAACTTAATCATAGCTAACACTTGGTTTAAGAATCATGATAGAAGGTTGTATACATGGAAGAGGTTTAAGAATCATGATAGAAGGTTGTATACATGGAAGAGGTTTAAGAATCATGATAGAAGGTTGTATACATGGAAGAACCCTGGAGATACTAAAAGGTATCAGATAGATTATATAATGGTAAGACAGAGACTTAGGAACCAGGTTTTAAATTGTAAGACATTTCCAGAGGAAGATGTGGACTCTTACCACAATTTATTGGTTATGACCTGTAGATTAAAACTGAAGAAACTGCAAAAAGGTGGGAATTTAAGGAGATGGGACCTGTTTAAACTGAAAGAACCAGAGGTTGTACAGAGTTTCAGGGAGAGCATAAGGGAACAATTGACAGGAATGGGGGAAAGAAATACAGTAGAAGAAGGATGGGTAGCTTTGAGGGAAGAAGTAGTGAAGGCAGCAGAGGATCAAGTAGGTAAAAAGACGAGGGCTAGTAGAAATCCTTGGGTAACAGAAGAAATATTTAATTTAATTGATGAAAGGAGAAAATATAAAACTGCAGTAAATGAAGCAGGCAAAAAGGAATACAAACGTCTCAAAAATGAGATCGACAGGAAGTGCAAAATGGCTAAGCAGGGATGGCTAGAGGACAAATGTAAGGATGTAGAGGCTTATCTCACTAGGGGTAACATAGATACTGCCTACAGGAAAATTAAAGAGACCTTTGGAGATAAGAGAACCACTTGTATGAACATCAAGAGCTCAGATGGAAACCCAGTTCTAAGCAAAGAAGGGAAAGCAGAATGGTGGAAGGAGTATATAGAGGGTCTAAAAAGGGCGATGTACTTGAGGACAATGTTATGGAAATGGAAGAGGATGTAGATGAAGATGAAATGGGAGATACCATACTGCGTGAAGAGTTTGACAGAGCACTGAAAGACCTGAGCCGAAACAAGGCCCCCGGAGTAGACAACATTCCATTGGAACTACTGATGGCCTTGGGAGAGCCAGTCCTGACAAAACTCTACCATCTGGTGAGCAAAATGTATGAAACAGGCGAAATACCCTCAGACTTCAAGAAGAATGTAATAATCCCAATCCCAAAGAAAGCAGGTGTTGACAGATGTGAAAATTATCGAACTATCAGTTTAATAAGCCACAGCTGCAAAATACTAATACGTATTCTTTACAGACGAATGGAAAAACTAGTAGAAGCTGACCTTGGGGAAGATCAGTTTCGATTCTGTAGAAATACTGGAACATGTGAGGCAATACTGACCTTACGACTTATCTTAGAAGAAAGATTAAGGAAAGGCAAACCTACGTTTCTAGCATTTGTAGACTTAGAGAAAGCTTTTGACAATGTTGACTGGAATACTCTCTTTCAAATTCTAAAGGTGGCAGGGGTAAAATACAGGGAGCGAAAGGCTATTTACAATTTGTACAGAAACCAGATGGCAGTTATAAGAGTCGAGGGACATGATAGGGAAGCAGTGGTTCGGAAGGGAGTGAGACAGGTTTGTAGCCTCTCCCCGATGTTATTCAATCTGTATATTGAGCAAGCAGTAAAGGAAACAAAAGAAAAATTTGGAGTAGGTATTAAAATCCATGGAGAAGAAATAAAAACTTTGAGGTTCGCCGATGACATTGTAATTCTGTCAGAGACAGCAAACGACTTGGAAGAGCAGTTGAATGGAATGGATGGTGTCTTGAAGGGAGGATATAAGATAAACATCAACAAAATAAAACGAGGATAATGGAATGTAGTGGAATTAAGTCGGGTGATGTTGAGGGTATTAGATTAGGAAATTAGACACTTAAAGTAGTAAAGGAGTTTTGCTATTGGGGGAGCAAAATAACTGATGATGGTCGAAGGAGAGAGGATATAAAATGTAGACTGGCAATGGCAAGGAAAGCGTTTCTGAAGAAGAGAAATTTGTTAACATCGAGTATAGATTTAAGTGTCAGGAAGTCATTTCTGAAAGTATTTGTATGGAGTGTAGCCATGTATGGAAGTGAAACATGGACGGTAAATAGTTTGGACAAGAAGAGAATAGAAGCTATTGAAATGTGGTGCTACAGAAGAATGCTGAAGATTAGATGGGTAGATCACATAACTAATGAGGAAGTATTGAATAGGATTGGGGAGAAGAGAAGTTTGTGGCACAACTTGACCAGAAGAAGGGATCGGCTGGTAGGACATGTTCTGAGGCATCAAGGTATCACCAATTTAGTATTGGAGGGCAGTGTGGACGGTAAAAATCATAGGGGGAGACCAAGAGATGAATACACTAAGCAGATTCAGAAGGATGTAGGTTGCAGTAGGTACTGGGAGATGAAGAAGCTTGCACAGGATAGAGTAGCATGGAGAGCTGCATCAAACCAGTCTCAGGACTGAAGACCACAACAACAACAACATTGTTGATTAGACATTATACAAATGGTGTACTAATAACTGAAATAACACAAAATTATGTTAGCATTTTATGCATCATACAAATACTTATTTTCAATGAGTGATTGACTGAGGACAATATTTCAACCTGCATATTCCTGGTATAAGTTCAAGTGAATGCTTAAAATAGGAGAATGAATGGAAGTACACATTTTTATCCCAGTGTCATAATTAAATTATGAAATTTACATTTTTGATTATGATTTAAATTAAAATATGAAATTTTTAACTTCATCTTGTTAAGTAAGTTCATGTGAGTACTTAATAGTGTAGAGTAAATGATAGAACACATTTTAACCTATGATATAAATAAATTTACACTTTATCACTATAATTTAGGTTAGAAGTACACAATTTTGCCTTCATGACATAAGTAAAGGTTTTCTTTCCTCTATTTTCACCCAAAAGGAAGCCTTATCCCTCTAGGAATTTATTCATTTTATCATAAGTTTCTTTACTGAGAAATGTAAGTAATTTCCTTTTGAATATTTGCATTTTATCAGTTTCCTTTTCTATACTGATGAGGGGCTTGTTATATACTTTTATTCTTGATTCGGTTACTCCCCTGCAGACTTTTGTCAGAGTTGCAAAGACTTGGCGGAAATTTTTCCCCTGTCTTGTGTTATGCTTGTGAATGTCAACAGTTTTTCTGCTGGAATAATTCCGTACTGATGACTACAAACATAATCAGTGTGTGTGTGTGTGTGTGTGTGTGTGTGTGTGTGTGTGTGTGTCAGGACATTCTGTTAGAGACCTCACATATCAACCTCACTGCTCATTTTTGTAGTTTGAAGACACTTTGAAATCCTGTAGCATTTACTCAGAAGATAATATGTATTACAAAGTATCATTTTGTCCAAACTATCAATCGCTGCACCTTGACTCAGATATTGGGGACACGAATACATAGTCTAGTTTATATTAATAGCCGCTAGATGTCAGTTGTCTTCTGTTTTGCTTGGTAATGGTCATATGTTTAAAATGGCTACTCCACAGTATAAATCATTTTGTATTCTCGAGTTTGCAAAGAGCTGTTCTGAGATTGCAGTGCAAAGACGTTTCTGATTGAGGCACCAAATTGATCCTCTGAATGGGTGGAACATTCACAGATGGTATCGGCAGTTTCTACCACTTAGCATATCTCAGCTGGGCTCCACGATTACTGGATTTGACACTCCCTTACTTCTTCCTGTGGGGTTTCAATAAAGACAACATTTATGTACCATGACTCCCAAAGAACCTGAAAGAGTTGAAGAACCAGATCCATACTGCCATAACATTAGTGCCGAAAGACATACTTGCCTGAGTATGGCAGGAGTATGAGTACTGATGTGAAATTGTTTGTGGAGGACTCTTTGGACATCTGTAATGAGGCAACAGTTTGTTGCGAAAGCTTGAATTTTGTGTGTGTGTGTTTGTGTTCGTTTGTGTGTCTGTCGACCTGCCAGCACTTTCATTTGGTAAGTCACATCATCTTTGTTTTTAGATATATTTTTCCTTCGTGGAATGTTCCCTTCTATTATAACCATATGTAAAGTTTCATATTCATATGTCTTAAACTTTAATAAATATGTGCCCTCAAAATAGATATATTCTTTTTGAAACACCCTGTATAATGTGGCTGATATTGCTATAAAGTTTTGCAAGAAAGCTGTGAGAGAAACTTTCCAGTGTTCCCCACAGATGCCCTGTAAACTGCAGTTATTATGAGGAACTGAGTTTCCAGTTCTAATATGACAGCACAGCATTCAAAATATTGTTCAATACAGTACTGAGCTAATCTATGATTTGTGAACTAAGAGTATTGTGTGTATAAATTCCTACCCCACCTTGACTTAAGTTGGTGTTGCAGCAGTGAGAAACAAATCTACAACCATTTAAATGAAATGCATTTGATTGATTTCTGTAGCTCTCAGATGGTGTTCAGTTAGGCAGAGCACATCAACAATATTTTCATCAGTGTCAGCTGTTCTTTATTTGAAAGGCTTCTTTTATTTTTGTGGAATATTTTTAAGCTATCCAGGTAATCTGTTTTACTTCTGAGAGGTTTCTTAATTTTAGATTCAACATGAGCTAAACTATTTAGGGGCAAAAATTTATTCTGTAACTTTCCCTCGAGTGTTGACTACTACAGGAATATGCCGCAGTGGCAAACAGTCGCTATATCTCTTTTATGTAGTGGGAGATACAACATTTGTTATGGCTTCTCCTGCATCTGACAATAGAGAATTACATGCGATTGTTTCAACTTTTTTTAGTTATGAATTTTTTCCCCAAGGACATACAAATGAAGGCCATGTATAGTATGGTATCTTTGGCCAATACTACTGATGTCCAGGACATTCACATTTGCAGACTGACTGCATATGTTCGAGAGCTGTTCGTTTGTAGTGCTGACCTCTTTGTTCACACATGACCAAGGCAGTAATTCATATTGGTGGGGAATATAACACTTCTGTGTCCCAGATAACTCCAGCACTTTTTTAGTTCTTGGCAGGCTACTGAAGCTTCATTCCAGTACATGTCATGTGAGCCACCAAATAGTACAACATAATCCTCTGATAATAACTCACCAATTTCTTCCCAATGAGTGTACTTTGCTACTTGAGATAGTGATGCCCCAGGCTTGACTTAGCCCGGTGCTTTCACAGTTTCTACCACTTCATTTACGTGAGAAGTGACCCCCATCCATGATTGTCTGCAAGAATCACAAGCTTTTTCAGGCAATTACAGTCTGAATCACGTTGGCAAATGTTTTAAGGAATAGCAACAGCACTATGCAGAGTTTGTATATCTTCATTGTGATGTGTAGAAACAGTAGTGTTCCTGAGAGCGGCTATTGCAACACTTGCAGCACTTGGTATTTGGATGTGTTCAGTGGGTTCTACAAAAGCATTGTCATTGTCATCAGTGGGCACTTCAAATCTCTTTGTTATAGGAGTATTTGCGGACCTGTTCAGTATATCAGTGCACATATTACACTTCCATGTTTTTGTCAAGTTATCAGTTCCTTTCAATGAGGAGTCTATCTTTGCACATCGAAAGTAAAATTTTGATTCACACTTCACACGTACAATACTGCTTCAATTGGTTTTCTGCATTTTTTTTAGACACACAATCGCACTTGTTGCCCCAAGTCCTAACATGGGCTTCTAATAACAATTCACTGTTTGTTTTATTATCACATTCACTGTTTTGTTTCTTGTGATTGTCATATTTATATTTTAAAGCATTAATCTCCTCTACCAGCATGGCAATTATTGAGACTTTGCAGTCTTTTGCTCTTGTTTTGCCAAGGCCATATACATTACACTTTTTGCAACACCATTCTTTTTGTCTTGGATTTACATTTAGACATGCAAAATTATACATTGTTTTACTGAGTATGCACATGATGCCCTTTACAGCATGAGTCCTGCAGCAGTAAAGTTCAGATGTTTGCTCATGTGGTTCATACAATGCTGTGCTTGCTCCATGCTTGCTTTCATTCTTGCAACTTTGTGCCATCCTGTTTTTTTTTTTTTTTTTCTTTTTCTTTTTCTAAAAGAAACGAGAAACGTTTTTGATAATAAAACACACATTACGCACTTGATCATGATATATGTCAAATTTTGTACACATTAAGCACTTTCTATTATTTATGTTGCACTTATTCTGGGAACTAACATACTCATAATTTATCTTGGTGCCATCTTCCAAGTCATAAACTATGGCTGTCATATTTGCTGTAAACAACTACCTCAGTTTCCTTCTGCCTGTACACCAATAAGGTTGTATGGTGACAGGTACTGGCATCAGTTTGCTGGATTATAACTCAAATGGTATTTGACCAAATTGGGTAGCTGCTATTGGATAACATGGTGTTTTACTTATTGCTTTATGTAAAGTAAATTATTTCTGATTGTGTGATTTTCCTTGTATTTTAGCACTAAAGACAGCTACTTATAGCTGAAATTCAGATATGCCAGAGTAATAAACACCAATGGGATTGCAACAAATTGCTGTGTGCCTCTCCTTCCTTGTAGTCTGTGGGTGCTGTGCACAACAGTTCCCTATTGGATCAAAGTTGGTCAATTCCAAAATAGAATAACAATATGAATACTGTAACAATATGAAAATGATAGATTGCTACTGACCACATAATAGAGGCACTGAGTCACATACAATCACAATAAAAAAGACTGCCGGGGCCTGAAGAAAGTAGGTATGTGTGCATGTGATGTATTTATATGAATTTGTATGATTTTTTTTTCCTATTTTGAAAGCAGTACTTTCTTGTCTGAAAGCTTAACTGATTATCAGTCTTTTTCATTGTGCCTGTCTTTTAACTAGTGAGTGTCTGAATGGGACAGTATATGAAGAACGCTTCAATAACCCCTTCAGCCGCCAACTACAGTACTACACGAAGGTCATTGTAAAGGCATATTAAAGCTGTATTACTGTCAATTATCTATTTATACATGAGTATCAGTGTATAAAACAATCCCTTTGGAATACAACTGGCTGTTTTCTCATTGTAAATTCAATATATATTACTCATTAATCAATGTAACTGAATTCAGAATGTAAACAAATGTGATTGTTATGACATCCACATTTTAATGGTGGACTCATAGTAATTGTGTTTAAAACACACAATTTTATAGTATTGAGGTAATGGCAGGAATACCAAAACCCACTTCATTCAAAAGTTATTAAAGAATTATTATTATACATTGTTACATCATGTGTATACAAAAGATACTGTTTCTGAATTATTAATGTAATAATCTTATATTCAGTTCAGGGTCCAGATCAAGTTAAATATATGTCAAACCTAATGAGAAATGTAAAACTTCAATAGTAAAAGTGGAAATATAGACAATAACAGCGTTTTTAGAAGAATCATTATTGTGATTCTATATAATGGACATAGTTGAAACTATGTGACTCAGCTGTTGCTGAGTCTTTTTTCATAGTAAGTTAAGTTCTTTTCAGTGCTAAAACAGAATCTATCTGTGTCATAATGCAATAAAAGGTTAAAGCAAGAGCTACTGTATAAACTTGATCATTTAGTAGTTGATGTGCTAACATACTGTTCAGAGAACACATACAGCACTAGATGTAAAATTTATAAATCATTATTTTAGCGATGCATCACCCTTTCATCAAACCAAGGATTTAAAGAATGAGTACTGGAACTCATTCCAACAGTATGTGTATTTCAGTCTGGTGGATTGAGCTAGACTAGGTTGAAAACATCTGAATCAACACACTATTTACTTGTCAGTTTCAGGTCTGCATTGAAAAAAAGACAAAAATTTGGAAGCAGGCTATTAAAAAGTACAAGGGACTGTCAGTGTCAAAAACCAGGATTGTTAAGTTAAACACATGGATGGATAAGAGGCGAGAGTAGGTGAATGATAGGGATTAATTATGTGGGACATCATCGTCATGGACAACAAAAAGATATGTGCTGTAATTATCACATTTTCTCTGTGCAGTTACAAAGACAGTGATTAGGTCATGCAAAATTTCTTTTTATTAGTATTTGTATGTTATTTAACATTGTCAAAAATGGAAAACCGAGACCAAATAATATATCTAGAACCAATTTTAAATGATAATGTGGAACCTGACCAAAGCCTTGGTGAGACAGTAATAGTTTTGTACAATAAAGTAGAACCTAATCAGAGTAGTGATGACAGAGCAGTAGCCAGAAATCTTAACAGTATTAGCAAACCATTTCAAGGTTTTGACCACAGAGAACTCTGACTGTAACAATGGTTTATTTTAAAAAATAAGGAATTTTATGATGGAACAATTTAGTAGTCAGAATAAAGACTTGGGCAGTCGAATTGATAATGTGAATAATGAAATGAAAGAGTTGAAAAATGAAACTTTATTTAGTAGTACTCAGATCATGGAGATAAAAGTGAGATTTTTGTTAAATATAAAGTAGCTGTAGAATAAGTGCACAAATGAATCAATGTGTGGATTAATACAGATGAGACCAAAATCATGTTGGCCAACTCAAATTTTACAGACACAATTGAGAAAATTGGTAATAACTTTGAAATTTTTCACAACACAGTTAAGCAAGAGAGTCGTGTTTTGAGATCCGAGATTGGTCAAAGTAATCGAAATCTTGATTAAAAGTTCAATAAGTTAAAAGCCAAAACAGATAATCAGATGTCTGTAATGAACAGATGTGCATGTATGTAATAGCAATTTAGGCGGTGTTTGGGAAAAAAAATAAACCCTCACAAAGTTAGACGAGAATTTTGTTACTAGGAGTTTCATTTGTAAATTTGGTGGGCTGTGGGTCTATGTGCCTATAAAAAGTTTACCCTGGTGATAGCAAATTTTATCCATTTGATTTTTACAACATTGTCTTGATAATTTTGTTACTCATATGACTTTTTTAAAGATAAAGTTTGTAAAAAGGCTTTCTTTTTTTTTTGGGGGGGGGGGGAGCCCATGCATGGGCTAGTCAATGTGCCAACTCATACATGTCTTACTATGATATTTGAAAAAAGGGTTTTTGAACTAATTCTGCTCAGAAGCTAAACCACCTAGGATTTAACAATGAATTTTTAAATAGAACAGGCTATACAGAAGGAAATGGTAGCATGAAGGGATTTTGTAAGAAGCAGCTATGTCAGACTATTTGGTGAACTTACCACAAACAGATGCAGTAAAGAGGAAATTACCATGGAAAGTACAGTGAGCTTTCATGAATGGGCTAACTGATGCTATTGAACAGTTTTTTAAGTATACTTATTGTTTCTGATGTTGAGGCTGGTAAGCTTGAGAGTCATGTACCTAGGGAGGAAGAAATTACGTCAGGTAGCAGTAATGAGAAGATTTAAGAGGATGTTCTAGACAACTGCAGTGAGAATAGTGAGAATGTTGTATCAGATAAGAGTGGCAAAAATAGTTATAGGAACAGTAATTAATATATCCAGGGACTGTGACAAGGACTTAAATTAATGTGAAATTTGCCTGTTGATATCATTAAGAGTGGTTTTTGTAAAGGTGAAAGGAAACATGTAAAATGTGTAAATTATGAAGTCTGGAAGATAATTTGGATCATTATAGTAATGATTGTTGCAATAGAAGGGATTTGAGAATGTCTGAATCCAGAGTGGTGGAAAGAGACAAAAACTGATTTCAGTAAGTTGCCTGTGAGTGCAATGCAGTCAAAATTGGAACCAAATGCAAACAAAGATGAGGTAAAGGATATAGGGTTCAAAAAAATAAAGAAAGATCTTTTATCTGAAATTAAGAACAAAAGTGATGGTGATATATAGGGAGTTCATAGCTCCACGTAGAATCTGATAATTGGGAAGTCAACTATGTGACAGTGGTAGTCCTGTTTGTAGGGTGTCTGAAAAACTGAAGAATAGAATCAAGCAAAGTTCAGATTTTGCTGAGCTACCTGTGATTGAGTTTAAAGTCACAGGAAGTGTTGGAACATATACTGCAGCTGTAAATAAAGACATATTAGTGTCATTTAGAATTAACAACATAGCATTTGTTTAGGGTCATCTTGCAATCCCCAAACTGAGTGAGAATCTTATTTTATGCATGAACTGAATTGTAAAAGTCAAAGAAGAATTCTATTGGAAAAACAAGGAATTAATTTTTACAGAACTTAGAAGTGGAATTTCTTGTCAGAAAAGATTAATATTGCTGAACTGCACAAACACTTCTAATCAAACCAGGGGTTGGAATACACAGATGAGAGAGCTTGCTGTGAAGAAGAGGACGATTACCTCGAGGAAAGGGAAGAGCATGAACTGTGCCATAGAACAGTGAAATCTAAAGTAGAATATGCAGAGAAATTAGACCAGAATCAAAAAGATGGTTTAGAGAACTACAAAATATCAAGAATTTGTCAATTATAGAGAGGAGCTGTAGTGAATACAATAACCCAGTTGTTGTGGTATTCAAAAAAGACTTGCGTTAGACTTAAGACATTAAAATAAAGTTCTAACTGACCATCATGAAATTATAAATGAATTATTACACAAATTTGAACATGTAACCTACATTTCCTGCCTTGATTGTACTTGTGAATTTCATCAAATATTACTTGAACCCTAGACTAGAAAATACACTGCTTTCCTGTATAGAGGTAAATCCTATCAGTACTGTGTCATCCTTCTGATTTGAATATTTATGTTACAGAATTTATTAGTGATTTAGATTTTTTTCTGGGGAAAGAATTCTTAGCAAAGTTAGGTAGAAAATTAAGAGAGGGGAGTATGTCATTAAAATTAGAAAAGTATAAATTTGCTGTGAAACAATGAAAATTTCTTGACCACCTTGGGAGGAAATCATAGCCACAGCAAAGTTCCCTGCCCACTGTCCTAAAATGAGTTAAAATCTTTTTTGGCTTAAACAGTTTATATAGGGAATATCCCAGAACAAAAGCACTAAATGCATCACATCTGAATAACACCTTAAAGAAGAGTACAATATGGGTATGGGGTGATGAGTGGTAACAAGCTTTCAGTGAGATAAAGAGGCATCTCCATGATAGAAAAATGTTACATAGGGCTAACCTTTCATTGCTACTTTGTCTTATGACAGTAGTGAAACAGAAGTGAGGGCTCATTTGTTTCAAGAGAAAATTAGAACATTATTCCATAGCTTTTGCAAGCAGCAGACTACCAAATATGAAAATAATTATACTGTCACTATATAAACTATTTACTGGGACACTGACTCATTCTGTACTCTTATCATAAGGCTTTAAGCAGTTAAAATCACTGGAAATTTGTCACTGAGTTTGATTCAGAGGTCTTCGACTTGATTTGTTCCCTTATTGATGGAATACTTGTTATTACAGGCAGCTTGTCTTCTGAAATTATTGTTATACCAACCCATCCATTTGATAGTAATTCCTTGACTGTGAAATGAAATGAAATGATTGTATGGCATTATTGGCCGAGAGGCCCCATGTGGGAAAGTTCGGCCGCCGTATTGTAAGTCCTTTTTAGTTGACGCCACTCTGGCAACTTGCGAGTCAATGATGATGAAAGACACACAACACCCAGTCATCACAAGGCAGAGAAAATCCCTGACCCCACTGGGAATCGAACCCGGGACCCCGTGCGTGGGAAGTGGGAATGCTACCACAAGACCATGAGCTGTGGACAGTACTTGCCATGAACTCTCTCTTTGCTTAATAGATTTAACAAAAATTTTGACGATACTTGTCTGAAGAAAAGTTAACTATTGCATCCTCTTCTCTCAATAGGTCAAGTCCCAGTCAATCCACGTCAAGTGTCAGTATGACTGGGAAGATTCTGTCGGTGATTACATTTCCTAGCATTATACCAAGTCATGTCTGCAGCCTCAGATTCCTTGATTGGCTTCTAACCAACCTGATGCTTAGACACTTACTTATAGGAAAGGTAGGTACCTGCAGTTCCTGTCAAATTCTTTTAAAATATGCAATTAAAATTGCATCAACTGTTCAGCCTGTGTCTAAGACCACTATAACTTTTCTACCTTCAGTTTCTACATATGTGGTGGACTATAACACAGCCATGTTATTGGTGAGGCATAGATTAACATCTTGTGACAACTCTTCCTAAATCTCAAGCACATTATTGTACCTCAGCAACTTGATTACCTTAACACAGGTTCTATCCCTATCAGTGACTGACATTTTGGGGCAATATGCTGTTGCTTTGAAACCCCTACTTGGCCCATGACCAATACTTGAGTGGAGGGCTTGGGTTTATCCCTTTTGAAATACTTAAATGACCTCTAATTACAACACCCGAATAGTCACCAGAACCAACAACCAACAAGGACAGTTAAGCCACAGATCAATTACTGCTCTACAAGGCTTAAGTTTATTATGTTTACAATGTACTTAGGAATTTGATCCTGGTCAGCTTCATACAAGCTGAAGTATAACTTAATATGGTGACCAACAACTGAATACAGCAAGTATTAACTGACATAAGCTATACTGGACATTAGCTCCACTACAGTTCAGAATTGTCTTAAGGCCTCTAAACATGAACTGCAAATAATGACCACAGGCATGATAGAAGTAGAGAAATATCCACAACAACACTAATACTACAAGAGACTACATCTCCAGCTGGATATCCCAGCTGTTGCCTTACTTAACAACTTCAGAAACCAGTGACCCCCCCCCCCCCCCAGATAAACCTAATCTGGAAACCCACTGAAGCAGAAACAATTACTTAAACCTAGTGATAAAACAATGAATATGAGCATCAATGCCTAGTAATGTATTAGAAAAATTGGTGAAGTAAGCCCTCTCAATTCTGGATGCACTGCAATATAACCATGAGCAACATCACCCTATGCAGTTTAAGGAAATACTTGCAACCAACGGCAAACCCATTCAATGGATATGCTTGTAATGGAATTGAACTAGTTCCTCATGAATTTTACAGAGACTGATGGACTTGTATTTGGTAAACTGACAATGACACATCATCAACATATCAGTTTTAAAAGGTGCCAGGCTAATTGACACAGCACTTAAAATAACATACGTATTTAAAGAACCACTAGAGCACTGCCAACCACTGCTTAACTAACATCAAATCAATTGTTGTCTATGGAAAGTATGCAACCACATCAACTTATCACCAAAAGTGATTAATTCTTAGGCCCTGATTGTATTCCATTAACAGCAGGTAACACCAGCAGAATAACATGTCACAATTGAGATTGCAACACAGATGCCAGAAGCTGATCAAGGTAATCAATCTAACCACACAATTCTTCAAAGGATATTGGCTAGAACCACTCACAGCAGCTATCAAAGACAACAGTGTGCTGATGGCACACCCCTTACACTACATCAAAGTCTCCATCTGACTCAGTGCAGCTTGCCAGGCCACCACCAGTGTTTCACTGGCTAATGTTAGAGGGCAGTTACAGGGCCCAGTACACAAAATTTGAAGCAGTGGATCTTTTAAATTAACATTACACCCCTCCATGGCTGAAGACAAAAGTACAACTAATCTACTGTCATTTACCACTTTCATGACATCTGGAGTTTTATTCTGCCAGTCAATGTAGTTCTGCTGCAACTGTTGGCTACCTGCCCACTGATTGTTGCCATTTGAAAACTGGTAGCCCAGCTTGTAACATTGCTTGTTACTCACTCTTACATATTTTATAGTTTTTGCTGTTATTTCCATAGTAGCACGTGTTGCTGGTTGTGATCTGATATTTGGTACTAAGTAAGAATTTTTGCAGCCAAGGTCATGTGTTGATATATTTTTACTTTCTCAATGGCTAGTTTTGACAGTCTTGCTGTCATCTTTCGTTCTACAATATTCAAGAGGAAAGTCATTACTATACAAGCTGCATAACTGTGCAACCAACATACAATTGGAAAAACATACTAAGCAGATTGCAGTATTTCTTTGCATACCATCTTGAAATAATATTACAGTGCATGAATCACACAAACATGATGAGTGCATACGCAATTTATAAAACAAAGATGGCACATTGGCTTGTGAAATACATCAAACGGAATAAATGAAAAGCCTATAGCACCAACAGTGTTCCCCAGAGCAGAAGCAAGTTTATCCATGGAGTCATTATAGTTACGGCTCATCAGGAAAGACTGAGCAGGCATGCCATGGAATTGTTGATGTGTGGTTACAGCATAGGTCAGCAGGTGGTGTACTCACTATAAACACTCACATAGACACAATTATTATGTACTGGAAAAATTATCTATTAATCTTAGCAAAAACAACCATAATCATTTACATATACTCGACATAGGGCAAAGTCTGTCAGTTTACCTGAATCACTGATACAATTACATCATACATTACAACCTTTAGCAGTATAGTTTATTTGTGCATGCAGGTGAATTACCTCGTTGAAGGTAATAGTACATACTGCTCTAGTTCGTATGCATACAGTATCATCCATAAAACTACATCACTGGCACGATCATAGAGACATTTTAAGTGTAATGTCAGCAACAGTTGCCTAAGGAGATTCTGGCAGGCCTGGCTACCTTAGGATTACAGCTCCAGCATTTAAAAAGTCTTGGAAAATTAATATTAACAGTTAAAAACCATATAAAATGCACCAAAACTGTGATCTGCTATTATTAGGCACCTATGGGTAAGATACATATGGCCTATCACAAGTACGAGCACATACTTAACAAGTTGTATTATAGGCTGGACATTGTCACACATCAGTTTCATAAGCTTTTTTCTAAGCACAATTATTTAAGTCTGTCAAGTGTAGCACAGCAGCTTTGGATTATCAAAAGCAACATATGGTGTGTTACTAGAGCAATTCTTTACTGGAAAAAAATCTAAGTACCTATAAACTACTAAAGAATGGGAACTGACGCTTCTACAGTGAATTATAAATACTTTAAACATCCTTGGTACAAGCAATATGTCAAAAAGAGTGATCAGAAATGTGCACTGCATGCATATAATTCAGCACTGCAGTCCACTCGTGGCTTATTACGTTCCTGATTCATGACTCATTGTACAGGCCTTGAAACATAAAAACATACAATACCTGTAACACATTTTTACAATCATTATCCAGGCAACTAATCCTTTAACCCTTTGTTGCCTGACGGAATTTAAAAATACCTGTAAGTTTTTACTTGCATAAATGTCTCACAGTTCAGTTTTGTGTGTTGATCGCCAGTTGGTACTTCCCTGTACTTCTACTCACTGTTTCAAAGATATTACTTTGCTATAGCTAGTCCTCTCTAGCAGCAAGAGCTTGAAACTCTGCTATACACTATAAATAAATGATACAAAATGGAAAATATAAAGTGGATTTATAAATACCACCCAGCTACTCAGTACTTTATTATAAGTGCATGGAGTAACCTCTCATGCATTGTTCTGTCTAACTTTTTCCCACCCAGATGGACAACAATCATTATACTGGTGGTTGTTTTCAACCTTTGATTGACCCAGAAATTGAAGATCATTTGTATGAGAATATTCCCAATGATATTTCAGAAATAACTGACACTGAATATGAAGATGATAAAAATGTTGACAACTTTGACAAAGCCTTGTCATGCATTTTTCAAGAGACAGATAGTGAAACAAATTCCAGTGGTGGAGGTAATGATGTCTCACAGAACATTTCACCATATACACCTACACCTCAACATGAGGATCAGCCAAAGTGGAGAGATAAATGCATTGAAACAAGGTACTGTGATTACACATCTGGTGAAGGTATATTCTTACAATTTACTTCTCACAATATTTTTCAACTCCCACCAACTTTTTCTTCACTACTACGTGGATTAGGCTAGAAGTCTGTTCTGTCTATGAGAGCTCTCTAGTATTATAGAAGAGTTATTTCAGGATTATCTCACATCTACTGATGTTTTTATTTTTGCTTTGAAGCCAATTTTTGAAGACATAATTTTCCAGAGCAGCATTACAGAAGGGAAAAGATTTAAATCTGAAGGAACATTAATTGTTAGCTGTTTTGGGAATTAATGTATTTATGGGTTACCACAAATTACCATCATGGAGGCGTTATTGGTTCATGTGTGATAACCTTGGTATTTCTATAATAAGGTGGTGTATGAGTAGGGACAGGTTTGATTTTATTTTGAGTAATTTATACATTAATTATAACAAAAAGATTCCAGGAAATTGCACTGATAAGTTGTACAACATATGCCCACTTCTAACTCCTTTGAATAAACAATTTATTTCCATTTACAGGGGCACTAGGGAGCTCATTACTGATGAGTCAATGACTGTCTTCAAGGAAAGAAGTAGCATAAAGCAATATAATCTGTTAAAACCAATCAAAAGAGGCCACAAACTATGAGCAATTTGTGAGCAAAAAGGATACACACTAAATTTTGATGTGTATCAAGGTAGTAATGAGAGACTGGAGAAAGAATTTTGACAGTGTGGTTTAGGAGAGGGGGCTGTATTGAAATTGTTTAAACCATGTTGGGGTCAGTTCAGAAAATAGTACCTCATCAATTGTTTTACCTCTGTTCCACTCATAAAGAAGCTGAAATCGGAAAATAAATTTTCCTGTGAAAAAATTAGAACAGGAAAGGTTTCCCATCGAATTTTCCTAAAGAAAAATGTTGAAAGTACAGAGACTCAAATCACAGAGTGTCTACATCTGCATCAATATAGATACTCCACAAGCCACCATATTGTGCATGGTGGACAGTACTGTGTACCACTACAAGTCATTTCTTTCCTGTTTCACTCGCAAATAAAGTGAGGAAAAAATGACTGTCTTGTATGCCTCCATATGAGCCCTAATTTCTTCATTGTCCTTGCGTCCAATGTATGTTGGCAGCAGTAGAATTTTTTGGCAGTCAGGATCAAATGCCAGTTCTCTAAGCTTTTCAACAGTGTTTCTTGAAAAGAACATCTCCTTCCCTCCAGGGTTTCCCATTTGAGTTCCCAAAGCATCCCCATAAAAGATACGTGATGTTCAAACCTACTGGTAACAAATCTAGCAGCCTGCCTCTGATCTGATTTGATGTCTTCCTTCAATGTGACCTGGTATGGACCCCAAATACTCAAGCAGCATTCAAGAATAGGTCACACCAGCAGCCTATACGCAGTCTCGTTTAGAGGTGAACCACTCTTTCTTAAATTCTCCCAATAATCTGAAATCAACCATTCGTCTTCCCTACCACAGTTCTCATGTTCTCATTCCATCTCACATTACTTTGCAATATTACCCCTAGATAGTTAAATGACCTGATTGTGTCAAGCAGGACACTAGTAATACTGTATCCAAACATTGCTGCTTTGTTCTTCCTACTCATCCATGTTAACTTACATTTTTCCACATTTAGGGCTAGCTGTCATTCATCACACCAAATGAAAAGTTTGTCTAAGTCATATTGTATCTTTTTACAGTCACTCAACTTTGACACCTTACCATATCCCATGGCATCATCAGCAAACAAATGCAGAGTGGTGCCCACCCCTTCCACCAAATCATTTATGGATATAGAGAACAACAGAACACTTCCCTGGGGCACTCCTGATTATACACTCATCTCTGATGAACACTCACCATTGAGGACAACATACTTTGTTCTATTACTTATGAAGTCTTTGAGCCACTCAAGTATCTGTGAACTTATTCCACATGCTTGTACCTTAATAAACAGCCTACAGTTGTGCCCTGTGTCAAATGCTTTCCAGAAATCTAAAAATATGAAATCTGCCTGTTGCCCTTCATCTCTCGTTCACAGTACATCATGTGAGAATTAGAAATACAGTATTTCGATGGTGTGACAATAAAGTAGTGTTCTTTGCATCAAACTTCCATGGCACTGAACAGAGTGTAGTGTCAAGAAAGCAGAAAGATGGAACTAGTATACCTATGCCATATAGGTGATCTAAATGATTAATGGAAAATCTCATATAAAGATGTGAAACAAATACTAACAAAGAGATAGAGGGGCTGGCCAGTACTTACCTCAGCTCAGTATAGCTGATAGACACACAAAACAGAACAGAAAATTTACGTATCCTAGCTTTCAAAACTTTCTTCCTTCGTCAGGCAGGAGAGAGGGGAAATAAGGGGAAGAAGGGAAAGTGGATTCAGTTACTCATAACCCAGGCTATGAAGCAACAGGGGAAAGGTAAACAGGGAGGGTAGCAAAGATGGAGGCATGCCTCCATCCACTTTCCCTTCTTCCCCTTTTCTTCCCTCTCTCCTCCCTGACGAAGGAACCAAGTTCCGAAAGATAGGATACGTAAATTTTCTGTTCCGTTTTGTGTATCTATCGGCTGTACTGAGCTGAGGTAAGTACTGGCCAGCCCCTCTATCTCTCTGTTAGTATTTATATCTATACCATGTCCATCTATTGTATGTGATTACAACAAAAATGTGTGTGAGGTTGACCATGCAAAAAGGTTATTTTCACCTTATGGTCTTGACAAGCAATCAAAGAAATGGTGGCACTATCTCTTCTGGGTGCAATACAGGTTGCTTTCATCAATGCTTATGTCATTTCCAGAGATTTACATGGAATGCTGCCATTGTTGAAATTCAGAGGTGCTGTGACACTGGGACTAATGAATGTGCAACAAGTGTCAAATCACAAAAAGAGAAACACTAATAAAGATGAAATAACCCCTCCAAAGATGAGAAAGGGTAATTTTTCTACTTCTTGTCTGGTGTCTTGTCTTGTCACCTGAGGAGAGCTCTTTTGTGGTGTTTAGTTGTAAAAGAGGAAGATGTGAAATGTGTGCAAGAAACAAAATCCAGTCAAGAACACATCCCCAATGCAGTGCATGTAAAGTATATCTACATTGCAATGAGAAACAGAACTGTTTCTTACAATATCATGAGGTATCATTAGATACATGATATGTACATAAAAATTCATACACTATCTAAGGTTTCAAAAGCCATGTATTATACTATAACTTCAATAGTTAACTTTAGGATCAAAACTAATGTGAAATGTTTGGAAAAAACTCATAAATATCATGTTTGTTATTAATTACATTTCTATTGTGAAAATTTTCAATAATGATGTGGAGTAAATTAGAAATTAGACAAACTCAAACATTTTTCTGTGTTTATTGTCCTTCTGTCAATGGAACCTGATGCTGCTTACGAGTATCAGCACAGGAAAATGTTGAAAAATTTTACAAAATATAAAAGAGTCTTTTGTGGCCGCAATAACACAAATTCTACAAAGGTAACGAGAATTTTTTTTTCATTATGTCAGGAAACAAAGGGTTAAACACCTTTGAAATTAATTACCAATAAAGAATATTCCTGCATTCTTTAAGTTACATGAACTCTCCTTTCAGTGGCTGGTTTATAGTGCAGCATGGTGAATTGTGTGATGCTCACTCAACTGTGCAGGTGATGGTTTGCATGGATAAAATGTTACAAAATAGTTAGTAGGAATAATACAATTAAACTAGTAACTGACTGCAGGCTCTTAAAGCCACTGAGGCTAATTAATAATTATATTCAAGGGAGAGTAATGTGCTCAAGAATATAATTTTATTTTGCATGTCGTTGAGCACAGGAACAATACCAAAGCCATGATATATAAAAAGAGATGGCATAGCGCTAGAACAAAACCAAAGAATAAACACATCATAAATAACATTCTTCACAGAATAAACAAAAAAGTCCACTGTGTGATTTTGTTGTGTCACCAGGCAGTTCCTACACAGACAGCCCCCCCCCCCCTTTGTAGAGCGGAGCTCCGGGCACTTAAGGGTACTTGTATTTTATAATTCTGCCCACCCTAGAGCACTTGTACGAGAACAGTGGGTCTTCCTGTTGGTGTCCTGCTTCTGGCTTGGCATGTTGCTCTCTGCGGGCAACACCTCTTCATCATATTGTGTAGGTGGTGGTTCTTTACTGGTGTCTTGATTTTCTTCATCAGCTGGTGGCCACATGTGCACTGCTTTAACTCTCTCAATGGGAACTGTTTGTTGCTTCCCGTCATGATTTATCTGCAGCTTATGTTCATCTTTAGAGAGTACTTTATATGGCCCAGTATATGGCGGCTGAAGAGGTGTTCGTACAGCGTCTGTCCTGAGACACACATAAGGCCAATCGTTAAGCTGCTTGTGAATGAATGGCGCGTTGGTGTCATGTCGAGAACCAGGTGTCGGTCGTAGCTGTGCCATGTGGTTGCGGACCTGATGTAAAACGTAAGGTATGTTGCCCACTGTCGCTTCTATCAGTTCAATGAAAAATTCTACCAGCAGCCTGAGGTTCTCTCCATAAACCAGTTCAGCTATGGATGCACCTAGGTTTGATTTGCAGGCAGTTCAGAGACCTAGCAACACCACTGGCAATGCTGAAGTCCAGCTGTCCTTATGGCACATCAATGCTGTCATTAATGTCCTGTGCCACCGCCCAACCATGCTATTGCTTGCTGGGTGATAAGTGGAGGTGCAGTGATGGCAGAATCCACAGAGCTTGGATAACTGTTGGAACAAAGTGGATTCAAATTGTCGTCCTTGATCGGTTGTCACATATAGTAGACATCCAAAACGGGAGATCCAAGAAGCCAAAAATACTCGAGCTACCATCTCTGTGAAATGTCCAATAATGCTGCTATTCTCCTCATCTTGTATACTGGTCCACCGACGTCAACAAATACTTGTAGCCTTCCGAAGGTGGTAGAGGACCCACAATGTCCAAATGAATGTGGGAAAACCTCTTTGATACTGGAGGAAAATCTCCAACTGCTTTGTGTGCTAGCCATCAAATCTTGTTCCTTTGGCACAGCATGCATGTTGTTACTCAACCGCAGCAATCCTTCCTTATATTCGGCCAGACAAAACATTCCATGAGGAGTTTGATAGCTGTTCTGCTACCCGGATGACTGAGTCCATCTATGCTGTCGAAACCTCTTTCCGTAATTGCCTTGGGATGAAAGGCCTCGGTTTGTTCATAGCTATGTCGCACCATATCTTAGGATTCGTGCCCGCTGGCTGGATTAGTTTTAACTGAAGTCCGATTGTTACATCCTGTAAGTACTGTTGGAGTTGTGCATCATTAGCTTGTGCTGTGGCTAATTTATCATAGTCTGTGGTTTGTGAAATAACTGAGAGCTGCGACAAGAAATTAGCAACTATGTTTTTGGCTCCCTTGATGTGCTTGATATCTGTAGTAAATTAACTGATGTATTCTAAGTGGTGAAACTGACTTGTAGAACAGTTATTCTGCGACTTACTGAATGCAGAGGTTATTAGTTTGTGATTGGTGTACACACTAAATGCTCATGCCTCTGCATACAGAAGAAACTAGTGAATAGCTTCATATATTGCTAATAGTTCTCTGTCGTATGCACTCCATTTACTTTGTGGGTCTGTAATTATTCCTGAGAAAAAACCCAGAGGCTGCCATTTGTCATTTACTTTCTGGTGCAGTATGGCTCCCAATGTGTCTTGGCTGGCATTGACTACTATTGACAGAGGTGGTTTTGGTACCGGATGAGTAATGAGTACTGCTTTTCATAAGTTGGCCTTTATGTGTTGAAATGCTCTCTCCATGTCCATGTTCCATTGCAACGGTCATTTTCCATTTACATTTTTACTTGCGAGAGTGTCTGTGAAGGGCGCTTGTACTAGTGCAGTTCATGACAAATGCTATCTATAGAAATTTACCGTGCCTTAAAATTTTCTGTGTTGATGGTAAGTCTTGGGGCGGTTCATGTTGTCGACTACTGCTACATTGTCCTCTTGCGTGAAGCATCCTTTCAACCTGTCTTAACACTTCATCAATAAATTGTTGCCATGTTTTAGCTGTGTTGTTTAACCCAAAAGGCATTTGGACATATTCAAATAAACCGAAAGGTGTTGTAACTGCTGTTTTTGGTATGTCTTCTTCTGTGACTAGTATCTGGTGATAAGATTTTTTACAATCAATAATGCTAAAGATTGTTGCCCCAGCTAATCGATTTGTGAAATTGCGAATATTAGGAACTGGGTAATGATGTGGCATAGTATGTGCGTTTAACTTCCTGTAATCGCCACGTGGTCTCCACATCTCTTTTCTTTACCAAATATATGGGTACACCCATGGAGTGTCTGATCTACATATGACACCTGATGCCAGTAATGCCTTGAATTCTGCTTTTGCTGCCACGAATTGATCAGGTGCTAACCTGCATGGTCGTTAATGTATTGGCTGACCAGGAGTGGTGTAAATGCTGTGTACAGTTTTGTGAGTTACTGCATATTTTTCTGCGACCATGTTATCATTTACGACTTGTGACACCACATCACAGTTATGCTTGCCAACGCTGTAAGTGTCACATTCCGTGATGCCATCTACTGTCTCTTGATTTCATTTAATCTGTGCATTAGCAAGATCTGTGGTAATGTGCATGTCTCAGAGAAAGTCTGCACCCAATTTCGCCTCTGGCACCTCTGCAAGAATGAAGGTCCACTTTGGGAGAAACCTAAAGCAACTTCGATTTTATGTGTGCCATGAGCAACAATGGGCAACTTTTTCTGCACTTAATTGCATCAATGGAGTGCCATCCATTCCTTGATAGTCAGTAAAGGAGAGCACACCCACATCAGATGCTGAGTCTATTAGGTAGTAATGGTTCGACTTGACATCTCTGACATAAAGCCATTTGGAGGTGGTAAGAAAATTATTGACGCTACTCACCCATCCACAGTTTGCGTCGATCTCACCTTGTTGTTGCAGGCACTGTTCTGTGCTACTGCGGCCCTCTGCACCTACTGCTGGATGCCGCTCACGTTTGGGTACGCACATGGCTGCGAACACTCTGTTGCTCTATCCATGAAGCAGTGATGGTACCAACATACCTGTCCTTGTTGAATTTCACTGTTGGCCTGGCTGTTTTCATTCCGTAACAATTGTGAGACCTGTCGCTGAAATAATGTCATCTGTCATGTTAGTTCTTGCATTAGTTTGTTGATGTCCATATGCTGTCTTCTGTATTGCTGCTATCACTTCTGACGCTTACTGGAATTTTGTAACAAAGGCCCAGAGTTGACGAACTATACCTTGGTAATGTAGACACTGGTGCCTTAGAGTGTTAATAATGTTTGTGGTTAAGGAAAATGAAACATGGGCCTTGCCAATGTGGAGTGGCTTCCATGCCTCAGTGATATGAGGGGCGTGTGAAAAGTCTGTGCAAAGTCTGAGAGATGGCACCACCAGTGCATATCTGTGTCATGTTCAGTTAGTAGCATCTTTGGGAAGAAAGCACACCAAGTTTCAGCCATATTGGTCTATTTCTTTGTGTATGGAATTCTTGTGAATCAAGGCAGTCGAGTGATAGTCAAAAAATGGACAAAGAAGAATTTCATGTGGTGATTAAACATTACTTTATGGAAGGAAAAATGCCTCAGGAGACTAATTAGAAGCTTAATAAACATTACAGTGACTCTGCACTTTCGATTAGAATAAATTGTAAATGGTTTCAAAATTTTCGTAGTGCTGGACACCCTGTGGAGGTTACAACTCCAGAAATCATTGATAAAACCTATGATATGGTGATGGCTGACAGAAGAGTTAAGGGGCATGAGATTGCTAATGCTGTGTGCATCTTGAATGAATGGGTACATGATATTTTGCATAAACATTTGGACAAGCAAGATGGGTTCCGCGACTGCACACGCTTGACCAAAAATGGAATCGCGTGAAATGTTGCAAGGATGGTTTGCAGCTGTTCAGGAATAATCCTCAGGTCTACAAGTGTCTTTTCATCACTGTGGATGAAACATGGATACATTACTATACTCCTGAGACCAAACAACAGTCTAAATAATGGGTTACCACGGGATAATATGCACCAGAAATGGCAAAGACCAGTCCTTCGGCCGGCAAGGTTATGGTGACTGTCTTTTGAGATTTGCAAGGGATATTCTTCATCGACTATCTGGAAAAGGGTAAAACTATTACAGGTGCATATTATTCATCATTATTGGACTGTTTTAAAGCCGAGCTGCAAGAAAAACACCGGCGATTGAACCGCAAAAAGTCCTTTTCCATCACAACAATGAACCAGCACACACCTCATCAGTAGTGGTCGCAAAATTAATGGAAATAGGATTCCAGCTCAGTTCACATACCCCCTATTCTCCAGACTTGGCTCCCTTGGACTACTATTTGTTCCCCAATTTAAAGTAATGGCTGGCGGGACAAAGATTTTATTCAAACGAAGAGGTGATTACAGAAACTAATAGATATTTTGCAGACTTGGACATTACTATTCAGAAGGGATCAACAAATTAGAACAGCATTGGATGAAGTGTATAAATCTAAAAAAAGACTATGTCAAAAAATAATAAAGGTTTACCCCCAAACATGTAAGTAGTTTTTATTTTTGCAAGGACTTTTCAAATGCCCCTTGTACAGATGACTGTACTGGAATGTAACTACAGTGGAGGATTATCTGTAGAAAGACAAAACTAATCTATTGTTCCTGTAGGTGTACAGCAGATTTATCAGTAGTTGTAGGGCAAACTATATGGTTAATTGACTGATATGATTTTGTAACACTAGCCAACATGACATTTCTGTGAGTAGCTGAAAGCAAGAGATACTAGTTAGTTAGTTTAATGTCCCATGGATCATTTCGTACAATTAATCATAATGATGTTGGATGACTCATTTTACCTTCACATTACACATTCATATTTTTTTTAATGCAGTTGTGAGTAGTAATTCCTCACTCCATCTTTTACATATTATAAAAACAGAAATTCTTCTACAGAAGAGAAGCAGTTGTCAAAGCAAAACATTTTCAGTTTCTTTCTCAAATTTAACTTTGCTTTCTGTTAAGCTTATAACTTAGTAGGTGATCAAAAATCTGATTACTGCTCTCCAGAGTCTCTCAGCTTCATAGGGTCTATGGCTTCCTTGGCTGCAGTGTTGACTTTCAGCAATGCATAGAACAGAGTATTTGATACAGAGAGACAATAGAGGAATACAATGAACTATATTTTTGAATTTCCAACATACCTGTACTAATCAGTTGTCTCCTTGGCAAATATAATGGAGGGTATCATCAGAAGCTTGGTATTTTAACACAGTCAACATGCTAATAAATGTGAAGATAAATGAAAAATGAGTTTGGCAGTGTATTATTTAATAACATTTTGCCACATACGCCAGGCACATTTTCTTTACTCAGTATTGTACATCAAGTACTCTCATGGCCTAGTGGTGCTATCTACCTTCCAATTAATTAAATGCACATGTTTTGCTCATTAGCAATGCATCAGTTGCAGTACAGTGTTGGAGTGAAGAGGTTGTTACTAAAGGTGCATCATTGGAGTCTACCAGATGCCCCCACATCCACTGCCAGGACTAACAGTAAATACTTTACTTTTTATTTAACCTAGTAACTCTTGTTTTTATTTAACCTAGTAACTCTTGATGTTTGTTAGTAATAACCATTGCCAACAGGTATTTACTTACCTTCAGATCCACTATGAGGTCACAGAAGACCTCCTGCCTGGGAAATGTATGGCAGGAAAATTGTACACTTGCTGTTGTCTGAGGAAGATGATCACTCAGATGATGACTTTGGTATTTCTAGCAATATGAAAGAAGATACTGTCAAAACAAAAGAACAGAATATTGACACTGAGCAAAATGCAGATTCCAATGATAGTAACAGCAATAATCATGTTGAGGAATGTTTTCTAGGAAGGAACAATTCTACAAAATGGTCAAAAATGTGTCCGCCAAAAAATTTTTGCACTCAACAAAAAACAAAAAAATGGTTCAAATGGCTCTGAGCATTATGGGACTCAACTGCTGTGGTCAGAAGTCAACAAAAAACACTGTCAGTCATTTAACAGGAGTGAAAAGAGCCACGGAGAATGCTAGAACACCAGTGCAATTCTTTGAATACTTTTTCGACAAAGAGCTGCTTTCTAGCATTGTTGAGTACACTGATAAAAAGGTACATGAAGTACAGGAACATTATTCCAAAGAAGGGGATGCTAATCTAACTGACACAATTGAGCTAAAAGCTCTACAAACAATACTGTATTTACCATTTGCAGAGAGAAGAGAAATCCTTACAAGCACACAAGACATATAGGCCTCCAATAAAATGGGAACTGAATTATGTTGTCTGACAGTGAGTGAAAGGTAATTTAGGTTCCTCTTATACTGTTTAGGTTCAACAACAGTGATACTCAAGTGGAAAGAAAAAGCTAATAACTTAGCCCCTATACATGAAATATTTTGTTCCTTCATGGAAAATTGCAAAAATGATTTTTCAATTGGGGAATACTGGACTATTAACAGAAAGGTAGAAGCTTTCATGGGCAAATGTTTCTTCAGGCAGTATTTCCCTAGCAAACCAAGTAATTACAGCCTAAAATATTTATTTGGTGGGATGTCAAGATGTATTATGCAGCTAACACAGAAATAAATGCTGGTAAACAGCCTGCAGGGCCATTTGCAATTAGCAACAAACTGACAGGTGTTGTGAAATGTTCCCCTTCTGTGATCTCAGGATCCAGCATTAAATAACCATAGACAATTGGTTTACTTCCTTAGAATTAACTGACTGATTGCTTTAGAAGAATCTTACTATGGTTGGAACTATGAAGAAGAATAAACCTGAAATCCCCCCAGAGTCTACACAAACAAAGAAGCAGGAGGCAGAAACAACATCTAGTGGGTTTCAGAAAAATGCAACTCTAATTCATATGCCACCATGAAAAATAAGGCAGCCTGGATACTTTCTCACTGCACTATGCTAATGCAATTGTTGCCACAACTGGTGATATGAAAAAGTCGTAAATGACAAACTTTTGTAATACAACCAAATCAGGAGTTGATATTGTAGATCAGCCATGCAGTGTGTCTAACATATCCAGAAAGACCAACAGATTACTCATGATGATCTTTTATAGCATAATGAACATTACAGTTATAAATGCACAAATAATATACCATGCAAATAATACTGATGCTAGCACCAGGTGTATGAGTTTCTGAAACTTATAGCACATAATGTAGCTGACCATTACGTGCATTGCTGTTCTCAGTGTTCATGATTACCAAGATATCTCAAATGAGATATTCAAAGTCTTTTTCCAGATGAAGGTGTAGTCCAAACCACAGAAGAGGACCAAGACTTAGAAGTAAGTATGCATTGTTAATGTAAGAATGTTATTGGCATCCATGATATATCAAGTGACCTACAGTGAAACACTATCACACAAGACCATCACAGGCCTGAAGCAGAAATTCGATGAGACATGTACATACTAAGCAGATGGGTAATCTATATGTGGGAGCAGCTCTCTAGCCTTTCATTATTTCCATTCCGTTTTAGGCTTGTCACATGTTTGAATGCTTGTATGTTATCCATTACTTAAGTGCTAGGGTTAGCATAGTGGTGCTCTCTCCCTGACCTTTTTGGTCCAAGGTAGGTATCTTTTATTTCCCTCTTACCCTTCAAAACAGCCAGGAACTGCTGATGAGCTTTGTCAGATCCACCACCATTTCTTTGTAGAATATGTATTGATATATAGCAATAATTTCTTACATAGTATTCCTGCCTTTATTTTGTAGCAGTTTGTTTGTGTTCAATCAATGTATCAACTTGAACTTGTGTTATCAGTTGCATTCCTGGCAAGGATATGGTCCAATTTGGCACGTTGAAATCTGCCCTGAAATGTTTTTTACAGGAAGAATACTCTGAAAGAAACACAATGCCAAAATTTTAGCTGCTAAGACATTAGGAAAATATTTTTTAAAAAATGTTGAAAATTACCAAATTCATAGGTTGCTAGGTAAATGGAGTAATGTAAAGCACTACCGTAGCTGTAGCAGACAGCACATGCACAACATCGCAGGCACATATCCTTTACAGAATGAGATTTTCACTCTGCAGCAGAGTGTGGGCTGATATGAAACTTCCTGGCAGATTAAAGCTGTGTACTGGACTGAGACTCAGACTCGGGACCTTTGCCTGAATTAATTTTCTTTTGTATGTGCTTGCTAATAACATCTGTCTTCATGTTGTACATGTTCCACAGATTCACACTAATGTTGTGTGTGACTAATGTTTCCAACCCTGCAAATGTAAAATAGGAAGAACATCAAATGAAATTCAAATCACTTACCTCTTCTGAAGACCTCTTTATGTGATATTTATTAGTTAATGTTTTGGACATTCATTTGATTGGTGTCAACATTGTATTGGAAACTGTGGAAACATTAGAGGAAAGAGAAACTGACTCCAATGATTCTTTGAATAGTGATTCGAACAATGGTTGCTATGCTAATTAAATTCCAGAGCAGAAATATAGCACCTTTCTAGCCCAAAAAAACATGGAGATTATTAAGTTTCAGTGACAAAATGAAAGGCTGTAAATTTTTTGGTTAAATGAAAGAGCGAGAAAATCTTTAAAATTAATGTGTCACTGAAGCCTGTTTTGTTTTGTAAAATGTGAATATGAATGTTAAAAATGGAAGAAAAATTTAGACATAGTATGCAATATGCACCAAAATGAAACTTGCAAAAATGTTGTTACGAATCTAGGTGGGATACTTTTTACCTACCCTCTTGTTTTGCCATCTACCTCCTTAAATTCGTTTGTTTCAGTTTTAACTAATTAGCATTAACATACATGAGTATAATCTGCATTTTCATAAAAGAGAAAGGTTGGCCTTCAGTTTTAAAAAATATAACACCAGATCTAACTTTGTGCTTAGTTTTAAGTATGTAATTGATTTTCCGATTCATTTTGACTATTACTAATTAGTATCTTTCACTGCAGGGTGAAATCAGTAATTGTTTCATAACTTAAATTCTATTGTTGACAGATAAACAAATATAAATTCTATAATAATTGTAAACATTTGGAAGGTGAACTACTAATAATCTTAAAGGATCTATTTGGCTCTGTTCAAAAACATGTTAGCAAAACTGGCTATTAATTAATTCAAAAGTAATTAATAGTTTTGTCAAAAGTGTTGTTTGTGTAACTATATTTGTTAATTTCATGATTTAAACAAATAATTTGGCTTAATCCTCGTACTAGAAGAAACTGTTAGAAAGAACCAAATTTTCAATGTATTCAGTTAATTAAATGAGTTAAGTTTTAATTGTAATTTATGTAAATTAAACATTGAACAATGTTTAGTTTCAGTAACTATTATTGTGAGGATATATAAGGGCCTGCTTTTTGGTCATGAGACAGTCAGTCCAATGCCGAGTTTTAGATGAGGAATCTGTGTTGGGTGGAATGACAACAATGCATCAACTTAACAGTGAAATAAGTGTTACACCAATAGGCCATGTGTTAAAGCAATGACCATGTCTGTTCCATACATACCTGATTATTCCAAAAGAACTGTGAATGATGTGGTTATGTTTTTACTGCTCACAGATGTTTAACAGTAATATATTGTAGCAGTATGTGGAAGTTTGCCTGCGAACTATTAATGAGGCTTATGGGAAGTCAGACCAGTAGTGTACTGGCCATATATAACTATGTATTATTGAGGGTTTGTGAAAAGTGAAAGTAAAAGACTATGAAATGCAACTGTGCATCTGTCAGCTACTTCATTTACAGTAGACAGTACTGCATTTCCACTCCCTATTTTTTCAGCAAGTCCATTGACATCAAGGACAAACAAAGAAATATAAAAGTAGGTGCACTGCTACAATGTAAAAGAAAAATTGTTCAAAAGACTTAGAACTACTTGATCCAAGAACTGTGTAAAAACTGCTCTTTATCATTTCAACCAAGGAAAGGCACAGTCTCCTGTACAGTCGATGACTGCTATGACACACTAGTGTACAACACCACCAAGGATCCGTATCAGTGGACTGTTCTTTCTGCAGCTTTATGTCTGTATTCAGAAACCTCAGAGCAAATCAGAGATTTAAAAAATTAAAAAAAATTAAAAAGTAAAATGTTTAGTTGCAATAATCTTGTAATCAAGATAACAGAATCTGAACAGAACAGGAGAGAATAATTTTCAGTAATACATCTGAAACATATTGTTACCAGTTGCAGAAAATTCATTGCTTTTGTTGGACTCTTGCCCTGGACATAATAATACCTTGAGATGAGGCTAAAAAGATCATTAACATAATATGGATTCCACTTGGAACTAATAGTGTGGTGCAGCTACTCCGTAAATAAATTTTTCAACAGTCTAAAGCACTCTTCAGAACAGTGTCAGACAATATAATTTCTGACACCTCTTTGTCATTTCAGATGTACCAGCATAACAATATTGTTATACGTCCGTCATTTTTGCACTGTCAATTTGCATCATCATATTTCATGAATTTGATCAAGTACACCTGGTACACAGCACATTATGCAGAACAACAGCCACAACCTTTTCGTACTCCTTCCCAGCTATTCTCTAAATAAAACTAGTAATTAGTGTGAAATGCTTCAGTGCACTAATTTTCCTTTTGTCAGGTGTGTCTTGTACATAGAAAATATTTGTTTAACAATGGAAAATCCGGGATGGAATGTAACAATATTATAAAAAGGATAGTTGCTGCTCACCACATAGTACAAATGTTAGTCACAGGGAGACACAAAAAAAAAAAAAAAAAAAAAAAAAAAGAAAGAAAGAAAGAAAATGAGCTCACACACACACAGATATATTTTTTTGTGTCTCCCTGTGACTAACATTTGTACTATGTGGTGAGCAGCAACTATCCTTTTTATAATATTGTTACATTCCATCCCGGATTTTCCATTGTTAAACAAATATTATATATATATATATATATGATAGAGGGAAACATTCCACGTGGGAAAAATATATCTAAAAAGAAAGATGATGAGACTTACCAAACAAAAGCGCTGGCAGGTCGATAGACACACAAACATACACACAAAATTCAAGCTTTCGCAACCAATGGTTGCCTCATCAGGAAAGAGGGAAGGAGAGGGAAAGATGAAAGGATTTGCGTTTTAAGGGAGAGGGTAAGGAGTCATTCCAATCCCGGGAGCGGAAAGACTTACCTTAGGGGGAAAAAAAGGACAGGTATACACTCGCACACACACACATATCCATCTGCACATACACAAGGTAAGTCTTTCCACTCCCGGGATTGGAATGACTCCTTACCCCCTCCCTTAAAACCCACATCCTTTCGTCTTTCCCTCTCCTTCCCTCTTTCCTGATGAAGCCACCGTTGGTTGCGAAAGCTAGAATTTTGTGTGTATGTTTGTGTTTGTTTGTGTGTCTATCGACCTGCCAGTGCTTTTGTTTGGTAAGTCTCATCATCTTTCTTTTTAGATATATTTTTCCCACGTGGAATGTTTCCTTCTATTGTATATATATATATATATATATATATATATATATATAAACAAAGATGATGAGACTTACCAAACAAAAGTGCTGGCAGGTCGATAGACACACAAACATACACACAAAATCCTAGCTTTCGCAACCAACGACTGCTTCGTCAGGAAAGAAGCAGTCTTTGGTTGCGAAAGCTAGAATTTTGTGTGTATGTTTGTGTTTGTTTGAGTGTCTATCGACCTGCCAGCGCTTTTGTTTGGTAAGTCTCATCATCTTTGTTTTTAGATATATTTTTCCCACATGGAATATTTCCCTCTATTTTTATATATATATTTTGCAACTCATGTGTGCATGACTGCAATCTCTGTCTGCTCAGGCCACTCTAGCAGATCAGCGCATGATGGGAGATGGACCTGGGTCGTGTAGGGGTAAGGAGGAGGCTGGAGCAGAGAGGTGTAGGGATAGCAGGGTAAGGGCAGGGTACGGAATTGCTGCTTGAGGGAGCATACAGGGAGGAGGTGGAGAGAGGTTAGGGCAGCTAGATGCAATCAGGAGGTTAGACAGAGGGTGGGGTAGGGTTAGTGGGAAACGAGAGAGGTAAAAAGACTATGGGTTCATTGGTGGACTAGATGACTGTGTAGCGCTGGAATGGGAACAGGCAAGAGGCTAGAGAGTAAGGAAAAAAACTAATAAAAGTGTTAGGCAAAGGGAGTTATGAGAACATAGTATGTATTGCAGGGAGAGTTCCCACCTGCAAAATTCAGAAAATCTGGTGTTTTTTAGAAAGATCCAGATGGCAGAGGCTGTGAAGCAGTCACCGAAATGAAGAATGGGTGGCATGCTCAGGAATGTTGTGCTCAGCTCTTTCTTGGCCACAGTTTGTTGGTGGCCATCCATGAGGACAGAAAGCTTGTTGGTTGTCATGCATGTAGAACACACCACAGTGATTTCAGTTTAACTTGTAGATCACGTGGCTGGTTTCACAGGTAGCCTTGTCTTTAATGGCACAGATTATGCTTGTGACTGGACTGGAGTAGGTGTTGGTGGAAGGATGTGTGGGACAGGTCTTGCAACTGGGTCCATTACATGGATATGAGCCATGAAGCAAGGACTTTAGACAGAAGATGCTATGTAGATTCATTTGGTGGTGGAATACCATGGTGGGAAGGGTGGGAAGGATAGTGGGTATGACAGTCCTCATTTCAGGGCAGAGTGAGAACTAGTCAAAACCCTGACAGAGAATGTGATTCAGTTGCTCCAGTCCTGGTAGTATTGAGTCATGAGGGGAATGCTCATCTGTGGCTGGATGGTGGGTTTTTCAGAGTTGGTTGGTAGCTGGAGAGATAAGGCATGGGAGATCTGTTTTAGTACAAGGTTGGGAGAGTAATTATGGTCTGTGAAGGCTTCAGTGAGACCCTTGGTGTAGTTTGAGGGGAACTGCTCATCACTACAGATGCGAAGGCCATAGATAGGTTGTATGAATGGGATTTCTTAGTTTGGAAAGTCCGCAGCTGGGGAGTTATTCAGGGTGGTTGGTAGGTTTGATGTGGATGGAGGTATTGATGTAGCTATCTTTGAGGTGGAGGTCAACATTGAGGAAGGTGGATTGCTGGGTTGAGTAGCATGACGTGAAGTGAATGAGGGAGAAAGTGTAGAGGTTCTGGAGGAATGTGTATAAGGTGTCCTTACCCTCAATTCAGATCGTGAAGATATCATCGATGAATGTGAACCAGGTGAGAGGTTTGGGATTCTGGGGGTTAAGGAAAGGTTCCTCTAGATAGCCTGCCTGTAGGTTGGAACAGTATAGTGCCATGTTAGATCCCATAGCTGTGCCCCAGATTTGGTTGCAGATAATGCCATCAAAGAAGAAGTAACTGTAGGTAAGGATATAGTTGATCATGATGATGAGGAAGGAGAGTGTAGGTTTGGAATTCATCAGGGGTTGGGAAAGGTAGTAGTGTTCAATAGTGGTAAGGCCAAGGCCATTATGGATGTTAGTGTAAAGGGCAGTGGAATCAATAGTGATGAGCAAGGCACCATGTGGTAAAGGAGCAGGAACTGTGGAGAGTTGGTGGAGGATATAGTTGCTATCTTTTATATAGGAGGATAGGCTGAAGGCCTTGGTCTATGTGAGCAGAGATTCGTTCAAGGGGGCATAGTAACTGTCAACAATGGGCCATCCTGTGTGGTTGGGATTATGGACTTCAGGAAGTATGTAGAAGGTTGGAGTGCGGGATTTGTAAGTGTGAGGAGAAAGATATACTCCAGGAAGAGGTTCTGGGATGGGCACAAAAATTTGAGGAGAGACTGGAGATCCTGCTGGATTTCTGGAATGGGGTAACTGTGGCAGGGTTTGTAAGTGGATAAATCTGACATCTGGTGGAGTCCTTCTGCCAGGAAATCCTCACAGTTCAAAACAACAGTGGTTCAGCCTTTGTCAGCAGGCAGTGTTATAAGTATGGGATCAGTTTTTAAGTGGTGGATTGCAGTTCTTTCTGTGGATGTAAGATTAGTTTGCATGGAGGAGTGAAATGAGTTGGACACAGACTCAGGACACCTGTTTTTGTACAAGGCTGGAAGAGTTACTACAGTCTTGAAGACCTCAATGAGACCTTCAGCGTATTTCAAGAGGAACTGATCATCACTACAAATGGCATGGCCACAGCTGGGTAGGATGAACTGGGTGGCAGCTGTCAAAGGGGAAGTCTACCTGAGGGTTGGTAGATTTGATAGGGACAGAGATACTGATGTAGCCTTCTTTGAGGTGGAGGTCAACATTGCGGCTTGCTGGGTGGAATAAGATCTGGAAAAATGAATGGGCAAGAAAGTGTTGAGGTTCTGGAGGAATGTGGTTAGGGCAACCTCACCCTTGATCCAGCTCAAATGGCTCTGAGCACTATGGTACTCAACTGCTGAGGTCATTAGTCCCCTAGAACTTAGAACTAGTTAAACCTAACTAACCTAAGGACATCACAAACATCCATGCCCGAGGCAGGATTCGAACCTGCGACCGTAGCGGTCTTGTGGTTCCAGACTGCAGCACCTTTAACCGCACGGCCACTTCGGCCGGCTGATCCAGATCATTATGTTCCTTCATCCATGATGATCTGCCCCCACTGCCCCCAAATCACTGCCTGCTAACTTCCTGCACTCTGCACTCGTACCTTCTACACGCTTCCTAAAGTCCATAAATCCATTGTGCCCAGTTACTGTGCCCCCACTGACAGATTGCTCTTACAGACCAACAGACCAGCACCTTCAGTCTATCCTCCTATATAAAAGATACCATATAAAGGATACCAACCATTTCCTCTATTGACTCTCCACAATTTGTGTTCCTTTACCACATGGTGCCCTGCTTGTCACTGCTGATTCCACCTCCCTTTACACGAATATCCCCAGCACCCATAGCCTTACCACTATTGAACACTACTACCTTTCCCAACCTCTGACAGATTCCAAATCCATAATTACTTCTCCCTTGAGGGCAGAAGCTGCAAACAAATCCAGGGAACAGCTGTGGGAAATTGCATCACACCCTCCTAAGCCAACCAATTCGTGGGCCATCTAGAGGAGTCCTTAATTAACACCCACAATCCCAAACCCCCAGCTTTTTCACATTCATTGTTGGCATCTTCATGGTCTGGATCCAGGGTGACGGCACTCTATCCACATTCCTCCAGAAACTTAATACCTTCTCCACCATTCAGTTTGAACACCTGATCCTACTCAACCTAACAATCCACCTTCCTGAGTGTTAACCACCACCTCAAAGATGGCTACATCAGTACCTGTACCTCCATCCATATCAGACCTACCAAACTCTAGCAATATCTCCTCTTTGACAGGTGCCACCCATTCCATACCAAGAAGTCCCTTCCATACCAAGAAGTCCCTTCCATACCAAGAAGTCCCTTCCATACAGCCTAGCCAGCCATGGCCATCACATCTGTAGTGACGAGTGATCCCTCTCAAAATACACTGAGGGGCTCACTGAGGCCTTCACAGATAGTAATTACTCTCCAAACATTCTAAAAAAGCAGATCTTCCATGCCTTATCTCTCCAGTCACTCACCACTGTCCAGCCACAGAGGAGCATTTCCCTTGTGGCTCAGTATCACCAGAATGGGAACAACTGAATCACATTTACCACCAGTGTTTTGACTGCCTCTCGATGTGTCATGAAATCAGGAAAGTCCTCCCACTCTCCTTCCCACCCCTCCCACCAGTGGTGTTCCACCACCTGACCAACCTACACAATATCCTTGTCCACCCCACACAAGTCCTCCTCCTAACCTGTTGCCTTATGGCATATACACATGTAATAGACCTGTATGCAAGATTTGTCCCACACATCCTCCCTCCACCACCTACTACAGTCTGGTCACAAGCATCATCTATCCCATCAAAGACACGGCTACTTGTGATAACAGTCATCAGATCTACAAGCTAAGCTGGAACCTCTGTACTGCATTCTACTTGGGCATGACAACCAACAAGTTGTCTGTCCACATGGATGACCACTGACAAACTGTGGCCAAGGAACAGCTGGACCATCCCATTGGTGAGCATGCCCCCAACACAACGTCCTTAATTTTAATGACTGTTTCACAGCCTGTACCATCTGGATCTTTCCCACCACCACTAGGTTTTCTGAATTTTGCAGGTGCAAACTCTCCATGCAATACATCCTATGTTCCCATAACTCTCCTGGCCTAACACTTTTGTTAGTCTTTTCCTTACCTTCTAGCCTCTTTCCAGTTCCGATTCCAGCACTACACAGTTCTCTATTCCACCAATGCACCTACAGTCTTTTTACCTCTCCTGTTTTCTGCTAACCTTTCACCTCCCTCTGTCTATCCTCCTGATTGCACCTAGCTGCCCTACCCTTTCTCTACCTCCTCCCTGTATGCTCCGATAAGCAGCACTTTACAGTTCCCCACCCTTACCCTGCTATCTCTCCACCTCTGTACCTCCCTGCTCCATCCCCCTCCACACCATCTGGTTGCATCTCCCATCGTGTATTGTTCTTGCACGTGACCTCAGAGACCAGACACTGTGGTCATGTGCATGTGAGTTGTGTGTGTTTGTGTGTGTGTGTGTGTGTGTGTGTGTGTGTGTGTGTGTGTGTGTGCACTCATCTGTGTATGGTCTACCTCTAATGAAGGCCTTGCTGGTCAAAAGCTCAATTTTTGCCACTCTTTTTGTTGTGCTTCTCTGCGACTAACCATCTCCATGGTTAGTCAATCAATCAATCAATCTCTTTATTCATCCATTAACAATATATTAACAATATACATTGTATGGATGTAGTCAATTACAATACAGTTTCTTATCTTTAATTTGTTTCAAAACTTGGTTAATAAATACAAATATTTTATATTAGTATATACAAATAATATTACTTTTCCATATTCAGATATTCTTCAGTGCTATAAAAATTATGTGTTAGTAAAAATTGTTTAAAGTCTACCTTGAATTTATGAAATTCTTTAATTTTCTTTATTGAAGAAGGCAATGCACTAAAAAGTATTTTGGGTTGGTAGTTTACACTTTCTTGTTACAGTGTTCCTTTGTGGGTGTGTCTGTGAAAATCATCCCTGTTCTTTGTTTCATGGTTATGAACCTGGTTATTTATGTTGAAAATTCCTGGTGAGTTTTCAGAAAACATACACATTCATAAATGCATAAGCTAGGAAGAGTCATTATTTTAAATTCTTTAAATATTTCCCTGCATGACACTCTGCAGGGAACCCCTTTCATTATTCTAGTAGCCCTTTTTTGAAGTTTGAATGCTTGTTTTGCCATACATGTATTTTGCCCAGAAGATCACTCCATATCTAAGCAAACTGTTCATGTAAGCATAATAGGCACACAGCAAAGATTCAGTGTTGCAACATTTCCAAAGCATTCTTAGTGCATAGCAGCATTTACTTAAGTTTTTACTCAAAACTTCTAGATGCTTTTCCCATCTCAGGTGCTCATCCACCCATATACTGAGGAATTTTGTGTATGGAGCTTGTGCAGTAACATAGTTCCATAACTCAGCTTTTACTCTTCTTCTAGCTTTACTTTTAATATTACTGAAACTCATCAATACCGTCTTATCCTTATTTATGATCAAAGCATTATCGCTAAACCATTTTACTGTCTCATTTATTGCCCTAGAGACACTCTGCTGTGGATCATCCTCAGTGTATTCTTTTATAAAAATGCTAGTCTCATCAGCGAACATCACCGTTTCTGCAACTGTCAGATGATTTGGCAAATCGTTTATGTACAGCATGAACAACAGAGGGCCTAACACGGAACCCTGGGGCACTCCATAGCTAGGTTGTTTTTTAAAAAATCTGAACAATACTCTTTGCCTTCATGACATATTTGTACTTTCTGTTGTCTGTCAGAGAGATAAGATTTGAACCATTTGAAGGCAAGTCCCCGGACCCCATAACATTCTAGTTTCATAAGTCATGGCTGTTTAAATCAAATGCCTTAGATAAATCTAAGAATATTCCACAGCTTAATTCGTTCTTGTCCACGGCATTTAGAACCATTTTCATGAATTGGAAAATTGCCGTTTCTGTGGATCTGTTCTTCCTAAACCCATTTTGAGCATTAGTCAGTATTTTATTTTTATTCAGGAAGTCAGCTAGCCTTTCATACATTACTCTTTCAATTACTTTAGAGAAACCTGACAATAATGACATTGGCCTATAATTATTTATGTCAGCTGTACTATCCTTTTTGTGAAGTGGCTTTATTATGGAGAGTTTTATTTTTGATGGGAACATCCCTGTCCTGAAAGCAGTTTTAATAATGTCAGTTAGGTGAGTATCTATACTGTTAGAACTATGTTTGATTACCTTGTCTGGAATTCCATCAATACGTTATTAATAGCATTTGTAACTTCACATTCTGTTACTGGGTACAGAAACATTGTCTTTTCACAAGTTGGTACTTTTATGTTTTTGTTGTTTGAATTGCACAACTTTTAATTAGATTTGGTGTTCACATAATGCTCATTGAATATATTGGCTACCTGTCGACCATCTTCTATTACTATACCCTCACTTTTAATTTTGAAATTATGGGTCTTGGTTTTACATTTACCTATGCTATTGTTTATAACCTTCCTAATCAATTTTGATTCATTGCTTCCCTTATTAATGTATGAATCATTGCTTAGCCTTTTTGCTGCCTGTAAAACTTTTCTACAGACCCTTCTATATTTCCTATAGTATGGTTTTATTGTTGTTTTTGTCTGTATCATCAGTTTGTTCTATGCCCCACTGCACCCTTTTAAGCATACTATTAAATACCTTATGTTGTTTGCATTAATAAGTCTTCTTTGTACATATTTTTCAGTGACTGTGTATTTCTAATTGTTTTCTTTCCTTATCATCATTTTTAATGCCATATGGTCAGAAAATCCTGTATGTATTACTTCAACACTGTACTCACAACTTTGTTTGTTGGTAAACATCTGATCAAGTGTTGTTTCAGACCCATCCCCATATCTGGTAATTTCCTGCACTGTAGGTTGCATGTTGTATGTGTTAAACAGATTTAATAATTGTACCTTGTTCTTAATACTTTTGTTAAATTAATGTTAAAGTCACCAAGAACTATTGTGCATTTTGACCTGCCTCTCAATTCATTTAAAAGATCATCTGTATAATATAAGAACTGGGTAAAGTCACCTGATGGGAACCTATAGTAGAAACTATCCTTTTCATGAGATTGAAAATTATTGTTTTAGTCATCCAACACACACTTTGTATTTTCATGAGACTACATGGAATAAAGAAGGAACTGTTTTATTGCTAGTAGAATAAACATTATTCAAAAATTATCATACAAACTGTGCTACAGGAACTGTAAAATAATTTGTACCAACAAATTAAAGTCCTGATTGATAGACGTAGTCTGTAATGAGTAAGTAACATTACACACTGTGCAGTTTCTGTTTCCTCTGCCAGTCTCTTGAGTAAGTATTACATTTGCAACAGTTTAGCTGTCAATATCAAGTGTAAGCTACTAAAAAAATTAACAATTTAGTAGTTTTTGGTATTATTTAAGAGTTTAAAATGTGGGTGTGTCCACTCTGGACTTTGCACTATGTAGTGCTATGTTTTATTGTCATGACTGTGTTCACTCATTTTTTCCAGACCACACACTAGGCAGGAAGGTCTGTACAAACTACTTTTGTAAGCATTTCTTTGTGCTGAGTAACTTTATTTTTTTAAATACTTGCAATGCACTTTAGCAGGTAAATTTTAACAGCGAATTTCTTTCAATGTATTCTTCATGTGGGAAGTTTGAGGGTAAGTTTGGATATGAAACTTTCAGGCAGATTCAAACTGTATGCTGAACCAACCTTGAACTGAAGACCTTTGCTTTTCATGGACAAGTGAGCTACCAACTGAGCTACCCAACCTCACGACCCAACCTCACAGCTTTACCTCTGCTAGTACCTCATCTCCGACCTTAAAAACCCCATAGAAGCTCTCGTGCAAAATTTGCTAGACTGGCACTCTTGGAAGAAAGGATACTATGGAGACATAGCTTAACCACAGCCTGGGGATGTATCCAGAATGAAATTTGTAGCAGCAAGTGCTTATATATGAAACTCGTGGCATATTAAAATTGTGTGCCAAACTGGGACTCAAACTTGAGACCTTTGCCTTTCATGACTAAATAGGTAGAGCACTTGCTCATGAAAGGCAACGGTTCTGAGTTTGAGTCTCAGTCTGGCACACAGTTTTAATCTGTCAAGGAGATTCATATCAGTGCACACACTGCTGCAGAATGATAATTTCATTCTTGAGGTTTATACATGAACTGGAGCATTTGCTTGTGTGTTAAAGACCAGACTGATTTAAAAATTATACATAGGTACCTTGAGCGAAAATCATTGCAGCTCTCCGTGTTTCTGGCATGTTTGTGTGTATGCTAAGTGGGATTCTACCCAATGTCCAACTTTGGTGAATTTTTTTATCAGAATGGGTAAAAATTCCAAGCTTCTGACAATATCCTCCTTTATTTTTGCTAAGAAAGTAATTGATTGTACAGAGGTGATGCTAATTCCAATATATAATTTGTTCTATTTCTCTGTTGTCTCTCTGTATCAAATCATTGTACTTTACTGAAACATTGTTCTTACTTATTGGTTATTTTGATTTTCCTGTTTTTTGATGATGTGATTATCAGGTATTTTAGTGATAACTTATCATGGTTATATTATTTAAATTATTAATATGGCAATGAAAAGTTGTGATATCATCATACGTGATACCAGCTTCTCTGAAATCTGTTCTACCTAAGACTTTTGGGTTCTCTTGTATGTCTTGTAGCAGATGTGAACAGGCAATAACTGGCATTTTCTTGTTCTTGTTCAACTTCTTGGATGCTTTCCTTCATTACATGGGCTTCCTACCATTTGGCACTCAGTTATAGGTAAAACATTTTCTGAATCACTAGCATTAACTTCCAGTTTAGAGTTTTTACTGTGAACTTCTCCACTCGTACTGAGCCATAATCAGGGGTTAATATTGTTGTGTACACCACTAATTTATATTGTTGATTCTGGGGCGAAGTACTTGCCTACAGTTTACGTGGTGTGTGTGTGTGTGTTCTTCTTCTTTTTATATATATATAGAAAACTCTCTCACATTATCATTGGCAATGATGACCTACATTGTATTTCTCCTTTCAGGTCTCTCAGTTCCGCAAAAACTCAGCACCCTATAGCAACAGCAAATATTATATGTTGAATAAACTACTTCAGTAGGTCATGCATGGCAATAAGCTTGATTTTCAACTACAAATACTTTAATTTTGAGAAATAGAACATCCATCAATGTTTGAAGAAACAGTCCTTAATTTGAACACTTCATGGAAAATTTTCTAAAATTTAATAGGTACTTACTGGTAAGATTATTTGTCTAACATACAAATTATGCCATTAAACAATGTCTTTTGTTTTACAAATCAGTATCAAACTAAATGATTTTTTCATGTGTCTGACATTTTTCTAATGAAAAATGGAACAATTTGTGAACTATAGTATGGTACTAAAATGTTCCTTTACTAAGTGAAGAAAGTAACATAATTTTGTATTTTCTTTCTTTCCACTCAGTTTGACAGATAGCAAAGTTTTATTGAAGCTGGAGCAAAATACGAGATCCAGTTATGTAGCTTTCACTAAAAACTTTTAAGGTTGATTTTCAGAGGAGTGTCTATGTAGAACTTATTGTTTGAACCTGGAGACCAAGAAAAGCAGCTGATGTCTGAGGTAGCAGGGATAAGGGGGAGCTCAATTATATGTACCTTGTGTGGAAAAATGTTCTCAAACTGGCTCTGTGTGTAGATTCACAGCAGGGTTCTATGTACAAAAATCTCCTTGTAGTTGTAGAATACTTAACTTGTCCAAATCCTATGCATTTAAAGTGTAAAGTCATAATGAAAAATTATCCCTCACGTTGTTCTGAGACTCTTAAACATTTTAATTGTGACTGGGGTATCATAAAGCAATGAGAGCAATACCCATTTTTGGGTGAGAGCTGACATTTTATTAATATATATCTGCTACAGATTTCATGTAATTTGGTGATTTCATTGTACCACTCTTTAATTTTTTATTCAAAGAACTACGATTTTGAATTCAGAAAGGGTTGGCCATCTGCTCTGGTGCAGACCAAATATTATGGTGCATATTTTTCTCCTGGATTCCAGTGAAATTAAAGGAAGAAAAGGCTTGCAACTGTATCTCTCTTCATTGTTTTTCTCTCATATGTCAGCTGAGACTGCTGAGAGTGTATGTTAGCAGATTAAGGTAGTTTGGTACTCAAAGTGCATGTTGTGTGGCTCAGTGCCAAAAATTCCTGCTGGTGTTACCCCTGTGGGCACCACCCACCACAACAATGGTTATCTGGACCAGATAACAACTGTGCAGGGTCCCAATATCATAAATATGATAATCATGATATATTCCTAAGCATTCAAAGGAACTTGAAAGCAGAGGCACCAACACCCTTTGTTGTCACATGGCTACATACCACCCCACCCCTTAAACCCTCCAAATGGTTTGGCCACCAGGCTGTGACAAAGAACTGCATATCTGGTGAGACATGTGGCAGTCTGGGTGACCTTCTCCACATTGCCTACATTACTGAAAAAGTAGTTTAAAAAACTAGAGGATGTAAAGTTTCTCTCAAAATTAAGCATCAATATTGAACTATTTCAGCTATGATGTTCATCTCATTCATAATTAACACAAAATTTGCTCATTTGCTTACTAATACTTCATTTGTAAAACACATTGTCCACATATAATTTCAGAGCCCCTCAAGTAACAATAGTACTAATCTGGCCTTTTTCCGCATACTTTTTGGACAGAAAATGTTACAAATAATGTATTTATTTACTTTGATTTTATATTCCTCACCCAAAATTATTTCTCCTTTGAAGGCATTATCTACAAACAAACCTGAGGTATGGCTATGGGCACTCACATGGCACCATCCTATGCTAACCTATTCACAGGACATATAGAGGAACCCTTCCTAAAAACCCAGAATCCTAAACCCCTCACCTGGTTCAGATTCACTGATGACATCTTTGCTATCTGGATTGAAGGTGAGGACACCTTATTCACATTCCTCCAGAACCTCAACAACTTCTCCCCCATTTGCTTCACCTGGTCCTACTCAACCCAACAAGCCACCTTCCTAGATGTTGACCTCCACTTCAGAGATGGCTACATCAGTACCTCCATCCCTATCAAACCTACTAACCACTAGCAATACCTCCACTTCGACAGCTGCCACCCATTCCATACCAAGAGGTCCCTTCTGTACAGCCTAGCCACCTGTGGTTATCGCATCTGCAGTGACAAGCAGTCCGTCTCAAAATATACGGAGGGTCTCACTGAAGCCTTCACTGAACGTAATTATCCTCTCATCCTTGTACAAAAACAAATGTCCCGTGCCTTATCTTTCCATTCTCCCACCACCTCCCAAAGTCCCACAATCTGGTCACAGAGAAGCATTTCCCTCATAACTCAGTACCATCCAGAACTGGATCAACTGAACTACATTCTCCGCCAGGGTTTTGATCACCTCTCATCGTGCCCTGAAATGAGAAATGTCCTGTCCAATATCCTTCCCACCCCTCCTACCATGGTATTCCGCCGTCCACCAAACCTACACAATATACTCGTCCATCCTTACAAAACCCCTGCTCCCAATCCATTACCTCAAGGCTCATACCCCTGTAATAGACCTAGATGCAAGACCTGTCCCATATATCCTCCTACCACCACCTGCTCCAGTCCGGTCACTAAAATCACCTATCCCATCAAAGGCAGGGCTACCTGTGAAACCAGTCATGTGATTTACAAGCTAAGCTGCAACTACTGTGCTGCATCCTATGTAGGCATGTCAACGAACAAGCTGTCTGTCCGCATGAACAGCCACCGACAAGCTGTGGCAAGAAGACAAGTGGACCACCCTGTTGCTGAACACACTGCCAAAATATCCCTCATCTCAATAACTGCATCACAGGCTGTGCGATAGGGATCCTTCCCACCAACACCAGCTTTTCTGAATTGCACAGATGGGAACTTTCCCTGCAATACATCCTACGTTCCTGTAACCCTCCTGACCTCAACCTTTGTTAGTCACTGTCCTCACCCATCCAGCCCCCTCCCTGTTCCTATTCCAGCACTGCACAGCCATCATTTCTCTGCCACAGCCTGTCTTTTAATTTCTTTTTATTTCTCTCCTTTCCACTACTTACCCCCTCCAGCCTGTGCACCTTCTCTCCTGCCCTCCGCCTAAACTGCAACACTTTTCTGCCCGCCACTCCCACCATACTATCCCTCGCCTTCTCTGCCCCAGCCTCCTCCTTACCCCCACCAAATCGCAACTGCTGCTCACAGTGTGGTTTCAGTTCTCTGAGACTGCAGACATGTATGTAAGTTGCATTTGCGTGAGTGTGTGTGTGCATGTGTGTCTATTGCTGAAAAGGCATTAATGGCCAAAAGCTATAATTGTGTGAATCTTCTTGTTGTGCCTGTCACGACTCAGCATCTCCGCTATATGGTGAGTAGCAACCTTCCTTTTCTGGTATTGTTACATTCCATCCTGGATTTTCCATTGTTTGATTTACCTTTATATTTTATCCAGATGATGCGAATTTGGTATCCTTGCCAGAGGCAGGCCTTAAAGTGAGCAGAAGAAAATATTGATTGTGTAGTCATTCTTATTTATCTTTCTTCATTGTTCTTTTTTCAACTGACACTACATTTACAAACTATAACAATCTTTACACCTGAGTACATTGTGTCTACACAGACAACTGAGATCTAGATGCATGACAATCACATTATTGACTGAGAAACCAAACCCCTCAGTTGGTACACTTTTTGCATATTTATAAGTTACAGTCCACACAAGAACATTTGAGAAAGTAAATATTCTAGACCTGCTAAAATTCAATAACAGTGAATGTGATATATTTTGGAACTAAAATTTAAGTGTGAAAAAGTATAGTTTTGTGTTTTTAAATTAAATTCTCATTTGTAATGGAACATTCACAAAATGGTCAGTTTGTTTATATCAAGACTTTTAAGTACATGTCCTTTAATAAAGTGTACTGCTGTATTCTACAAAGTGAATGGCAACACTTTTGTTATAAACTTCTATGTAAGAATTTTAAAGTTATGTTTTGTAAATCCATAACATAATATGTTCTAAATAATGTATCTAGCAGCATGATTAAAAGAAAATCCATGACTAACTGAATAGACATTTATTATTCTTTCATTTTATTGTGTTTGTTTATTCCAAATGAAATGACAGGATGACACACTGTACTTGAGAAATACTTTTTTTTTTTTTTTTGCTGTGCAAAATCACACTGAATGGAATGCTCAAGTTTGAATAAAGTTTTTACTTTATTATCTCCAATGTACCATTTAATTCAGCTTTAACATGTATTCCAAACTACTAATCCCAAAGAGTATCTTATGGTACAATTAGTATGTGGTATTGTATACTTCTTAACTTAAATCTAGTCTGTCCCTGATGCTTAACGAGGATTGGACCCCCAAATGGGAGCCATACTTGATTAGCTGGGCATTTTCATAAGATTGTGGACTAAGGGAGTGAAAGAATGACTAAAATTGGAGTCCAGTTTGATCTCTGTCCACATGAAAGAATACACCACAGTTTATAGGTCAGAGGGGAGGATAGTCATGTAGAGGGGGGTGGGGGGGTGGGGGGGAATTGAGGAGGATTGCAGTAGCAGTAAGTAGCAATTTTTATATACTTGAAGGACTCATAAATGTTCATGAAAGAGTTGTGAATTATGAGGAGGCTAAACAAAAGTGTCTATGAGACTAACAATTTGGAAAGTATGGACACACTTCTAGGAGGGTCCCATAAAATAGCTATTTGAATCTATATCTTGTGGGTTTAAAAAATACTTTGCAGCATGAAGGTGCAGTATAAGAATGTTGAATGATGAAATCAAACATTTATTTATTTGAGAGAGATGCTATCAATACAAACAGATGTTATATAATATACTTACTACTGGAAATATTCAGTGCAGTCTTCTAAGGTGGCAGTGATCAATAGCTTTAGTTTTTGTTCTTTTTCTTCATTTCTTTCTTTGACAGAATCAGAAGTAATAGACTTGACGACCTCAATTACACAATGTTTTCTAATATTCGGGTCTCAACAATATCTGTGTCATCTGGCACTGTGATTTATAATGTCAGTTCATTTCTTTCTGTCATCTGAAGGTACAAATAAAGCATTGTAATAGATAATTATGTTAATAATTTCGCAAAATTTGCTGAAAATATTTTCATTTCTTACAAGTACTTAATGTCAGGTGTACTATGCAAATAAAGGATGAATAATGGGGTAGAAAGAGCTAACATATAAATCCTTCTGAATTTGCTCTAGTTCTGTAAATTAGTATTTCAAAGCTGAAATAATTATTTTAGGACCAGATTTGCTGATATGTGTGTTTCCCTTTCCTCATAGGTCTGCAAGTATACTCAGTTCTGTACTAAGTTAGTCAATCATGTGACAAACATATCTCACCATATATTTATATGCTAAGAAAAAGAACAGTTGCAAATCATGCACAACCAGAATGATAGGTAAAAAAAAAATAGCCAAAAATGTATTAGAATGGAAGCATTTCTGCCTGTTAATCATTACTATCCAACAAAAAATACTGAATATTTTAAAAATCCTTGTTTGCCATTGACCATTTATGTGAAATGGGCTTTTCCGTAACAGGCACACAAAACAAATGTAGACAATTTAGTGAATACTGGTAGAATCTAAAGTCACTATTGTGTATGTCATATACTCCTTTTAAATTGTAAAGTATTTTACCTAGCAATGTGATAAAGGATTCCTTTTTAGAGAATTAATCAGTAGCCTTGCCTGAACTGAGGAGAGAGAATGTAATTAACATTCTGAGGGCATATGTTTTGTGTGAATTTTCAGTTCTTACTATCCTAATCCTTGTAATTTAAAGATTTACCTATGATTTTGAGGTTTGCTGGTGAATTTCTTTGATCACAATTCATATTGTAATGCTGTTTCTGACACAGAGTGCAGAGACATATACATACAATTCTCTGAGGTTAATAAAATGAAAAGGACAGCCTTATATATTATATGGACAACCTGGTTCATATTTTTAATGAGAACATCCCTATATGAGAAACCCGCCTGAAATAGGTGACTGGAAGAGTCTAAAACATGTTGTAGAGACATAATCACTATCAGCTACACTTCTCATTTCCACACAAGATAGAAGATGTTGTGATATATCTGCAGATTTGGTTAACATGATCTTCCAAAGTAAGTCTTGAGTCCATATATATTTCTGGATGTTAAATGTCTCTAATTTTCATATCCTTTGACAATACTAAAAAGAACTATTGTCTGGATTACAAAGAAGTTATTCTCACAAATTCAACTTAGTCAACTGATTCTTGCATTACCATCTAAAGAGCTGAGATGATTTGATGTAATTTAGTACAAATTATTATAATTGTCTGTTGTTTGGATGGAACTTTAGTTTACATATTTATATTATATGATTGCTATGTCAGAATCATTTTCTGGTTGGGGAAGAGAAAAAGGCTAATCTCAGCTGAAAACAAATACCTGTTTGAATATTTATGAACTGTTCAATAAATGACATTTCTTGAAGGAAAACAAGCATATTTTGATTGTGCATTTGTACTTGGTCAGAGAGCAGCAGCCGACACTGTTTCACAATATGAACCAGTGGTGGAAAATGCATATAACAGCTCATTCGTTCTCAAGAGCCCATTATACAACTGGCTTTGGTGCAATGGATGCTTGATGTAAATGGAGATGAATGTGGATTCATAAGTGCATGTACCATATAGATTTTAATCAGTGGTTAACTTATGCTACTCTTTATGGGTATGCAGCTGGATTTCACCATCCTGATAACATGATATCTCAGCAGTCCAGCTGGCCACCATTTCCAGGTGAAATTGCAGGTGCACAACACACGGACCTGAGGTAACATCAGATACGCAGGTCCTTTACACCCTGGCAACAGGCTGCTGTTTATGTGCAAGAAGCAGAAGGGCTGCCCTCTGCAAAGCAAAGAACAGCAGCACTGACAGTGGTAGAAACAAACAAAAAGGATGAACTGCAAATTAAGATCAAGTCAGTCAAAATCCAGACTGTTGTTGTTTTATATCTAGTAAAATAGGAGTTCACACCTTACTTAATGAAAAACCTTTATCTCTATTTTATTTTAACCAAAATGTGGAATCCTATTTTATTAGATATAAAACAACTACAGGCTGGTCTTTGACTGGCTACATCTTAATTTGCAATTCATTGTTTTTGTTAGTTTCTACTGTCATTGGCACTGCAATTTGTCACTCTACAGAGAATAGGCCTCCTGCTTTGTGTGCGTATGTAGCAGTGTGCTCCAGGATGTAAAGGAACCTCAATTCTGGCATGATTGTGCACCTGTAATCTCATAATCTCACCTGAAGATGGCAGGCAGTTGGATCATCAAAATATCATGTTGTCAGGATGATGAAATCTGGCTGCAAACCTGAGAAGAGCATCAGCATTTATTACATTAGGGAAATTTATGTAATCGCAATGGTTAACTTAGTTGCTTTGGTGGTCATTCAAACTGCAACACCATGAAGGTACAGCCCAACAAACATCAAAATGGCATGAAATGATTTACATGTGTGGATCTGCAAATGATTAGCATTGCAGCACAACAACACGAAGTAAGTAGAAGTAACATCATTTATATTCTGTACATAAAGCAGCAATATTATGAAAAGAGTAGATTGCTACTCACTGTAAAAATAACTTACTGAGCTGCAGACAGGCAGAACACAAAGACTGTTACACATTCAGGTTATGGCCAAAGCCTCCCTCAGAAATGATCACACACACACACACACACACAAGCAAGTGCAACTCACACAGACATGACAGCTTTGGTCAGAAGCTCAATGTGCAACAGTCTTTCCATTGTGCTTATCTGCAACTCAGTGTATCATCTTCACCGTGAGTAGCAATCTATTCTTTTCCAAATATTGTTTATATTCCAGCCTTAACTTTCCCTTGTTTGTAAAAAAGCTAAAAAAAATTAAAAAGAAATAAAAATTGTGCATTGTTTCTCTCATTCAGAAATTGGATTTTAATGTGACTTGTTTGCAAGAAGATAACATTATACTTCATGTCAGAAGGAGAAATGTCTATCAGCACATGTCTAAATTGAATAGGGGCAGGATCATGGCCACCCAAGATTCTTATGTATTGTTGCATCATTTAACTGTTTTCATTGGTTGGGATCCACGACTGTCATGTGCTTATGGAATCATAGGGTTCAAGAAGGCATAATCAATGCTATAGATGATCTCAATTGCCTCACATGACTGGTACTAAGTGGACAGAGAAACTGTTTGCTCAGTCATGTGACTTACCATGAGACAGAAAATGGGCTTGTTTGCAAGCAAGACAAGTAGCCACATGGACATCAAAACAATGTCCAGAGAACCACAGACAGTCAGCACAGTAACCTCTGTTGCAGCTTCTCTTGATGTGCTAGCAGAGAGAAGTACACTGACAGTGGTGCATCAAACAACAACACAGGACACAGGAGCACCACAAATCACCTTTTCAGAAGAGTTCTGATTCTGCATACAGTGCTGAAATGGGTTCATCATCATTACATAGGTCCAGCACCTGGCATGACAGTATGGCAAGCCATTGGGTACACTGCATGATCACATCTAGTTCACACAGCTGGTGATATGGGCAGTAACTGGTACATTTCTTTGCTTATGCTGCCATGATCTACCTAAATAGAGAGGGCATTTGAGTGTTGCCCTGGCCATCACATACTCCAGATCTCTCACCAACTGAGAACGCCTGGTCATGTGTTGCCAAAAGACAGGTATATCAATCTCTCACCAGCCACTGTGATTGTCTGCCAGATAGTTGAAGCACAGCTTGGAACAACATCTTATACATTCTTTCAAAGCTTACTTTTACTTGATTCCCAGTTTGGATGAGCCATTGTTGTCTGCAGCAGTAGTAGCTTTGTATACAAAATTTTGCACACTGTTCCTCCTCACCAACTGAGAACATCTGGTCATGGGTTGCCAAAAGACTGGTATATCAATCTCTCACCAGCCACTGTGATTGTCTGCCAGATAGTTGAAGCAGAGCTTGGAACAACATCCTATATATTCTTTCAAAGCTTAGTTTGACTTGATTCCCTATTTGGTTGAGCCATTGTTGTCTGCAGCAGTAGTAGCTTTGTGTACAAAATTTTGGACAATGTTCCTAAATCACCAATGGATTTATTCATGGATTTTCCCTACTATGTCATATACACATAATAAGTAAAATTTTATAATTGCGTAGGCTTCTGCAGCCAGAGTCAGTCAACATAAAAGTTGTCTGGGTTTGGTACCGCGTCATAATGTAAAAACTACTGCTGCTATAGAAAAACCAACGTTTTGGCCACCATTGCAGTGGCCTTCTTCTGGGTCTAATGGTGCGTTCTAGCTATGCAGTGTCCTTTATATTTTGTTGTTAGTGTTCACTGCGCATGCCATTACATCATAATTTTAAAAAGGTAGTTGGTTTCATTGGTCACTTAAGGAAGAAGGAGAGGGAACTTTATTTTAATAGGTTGTGGTGGAGGGAGAACGTGACCTCTGTTGTCTATTGGCTCTTGTGTTATGTACCATGATTGGTGGTCACCGTCGAATGAGATGTTTGTTGCTGTTTACCAACTGCTGGACGTCGGTCGTGCGGCAGCAGTTACTCGCCGGTAGTGCTTGTGCCTCGTGTTGACAGTGCGGTCTGTTGGGCTCTGACAGCTGGCAGCCAAGATGAGGCAAGCCTGAGTCCATCCTCCCTGTTCATGTTGTTAGGGCATTTAAGTATTTCGATGGCTTCTCTGATTTTGCGTTTCGTCATAATTGGCTGCTTGGCCAACACATAGGCTTCACCGAATTTTATTTCTTTTCTGCAGTCATGGTGATGTTCTGCCACTGTGGATTTGTTGTGTTGCCCTAGATGAATATAACGCTCGTGCTCCTGAATGCGCGTTGCTATTGGCCTACCAGTCTCGCCGATGTATGCCTCTCCACATTCGCATTCCACCTTGTAAACGCCTGCAGTGTGTAATGCATCCACCTTGTCCTTGGTGGAACCTAGCATGTCCTTCAGTTTTCTTTGCGTATTTTTTCAGAAAATACGAAAAGATCGTAACTTCGCGAAGTCGCATTTATGCTTAAATTTTGTAAACGTGTCTGTTTCTTGTTTCACGGTAATTTGACTAGTTTCTCAGTAAAAAATCAGTAAACTACCGTAAATAGCCTATAACTTCATTGTTTTAATACAGATTTCAGAAAAACAGCATAACTTTATATCAGAAACTTGCTTATATATATTTGTTTATAGGCCTAATTCTCGTAACGTTTTTGGAGAATCAAACTTAAAGTATCTCGTTTAATTGTCCTTTTTTTCATTCCATCGAGTGAAATACATAATAAATAGCATATACCTTCATTGTTTTAATACAGATCTCAGAAAAACAGTGGAATTTTAAATCAGAAACTTGCTGATATACATTTGTGAATAGGCTTAATTCTTGTAACATCTTTTTTGATTTTCGGTAATTTAATTGATTTATTCTAGCTAAAGTATTATTTTTGCCATGAGTGAGAAGTGCCTGACTTGCCGTAGAATTGTTAGTTCCTGGGTTTGGTGTGATGGATGCAGTAGTCTTTTTCATGGGGGGGGGGGGGGGGGGGACTGCAGTGGCGTGGGTGTTGGGAAAGTGGATCAGGCTCATCAGTGGTTATGTAGGATTTTCAGCAGAGATAGGAAGATAGTGGAACAGGAGGGGAAAATTGCTGCCCTTCAGGCTGAGCTAGATTAGGCTAGGGAAGATCTGGACAGGTTAAGGAGGGAGAAGGGCAAAGAGAGGTGGGAAGTGGCAACAGGTAACAGAAGGAACAGGCCTAGAACTAAGTCTGACAGGTTTGTGGTGAATGTCAAAAATAAGTTTGACCTGTTGCTTCAGTTAGAAACTGACGAGCCTCAAGCAGAGGTAGGTGTAGACAGGACACAACAAACTTTCAATAGGGAATTGAAAAAGAATGTAGGAAAGTCATCGAAAAGGAAGAAAGCTTTGTTGTTAGGCAGTTCTCATGCCAGAGGTGTAGGCCAACTTCTGCAGGAGGAACTAGGACCAGAATACCAGATCACAAATTTTTTCAAACCAAGTGCTAGTCTGGATCAGGTGACAGAGGATTTAGGTTCACTCTGTAAAGGATTTACCAGGGAAGACTCCGTGGTTATTGTGGGAGGGCCAGGGAACAGTATCGACAGAGATCCTAGGTACAGTATAGAGTGTGACCTGGTAAGGATTGCATCGGCATCAAGACACACCAATGTTGAATTTGTATCTGTCCTGAGGCCCCATGACTGGCCTAATTTGAACTCTTGTGTTGGGAGAGTTAATTTGGAGTTGGAACGGCTGCTTGGGTCGGGTGCGGGGGCTCATATTGGTGTGGTTCCTGTTGATTCTCTCAGTAGGTGGGACTATACCAGGCACGGCCTACATCTCAACAGGAAAGGGAAGGGTAAACTGGCGGGGGTAATAGAAGGAAATTTAAGGGGGGGAGGCACTGCCATGAATGGTAAAATATCAGTGGTTACAGGTGTTGGAGCAGCACCTTTTTTAGGATAGGTAAGACAGAAAGATGTCAAGTTCTACGAGAGGTCAGGATTGAAACAAATCTTCAGTTTAGGAAAGAAATTAAACAGCACAATTCTAGCACATTGGATCACCAATCACAGCTGTCAATTATAAATTTTCACCAATCACCAGAAATTTTATCTCCACCAAGTTGTATCTCAGTCCTAGATAATTGTATTGATGAATTAAAGTCACCCAACCCAGTTGACATAATCTGCCTCTCTGAACACCATGTGACCACTGGTATAGGAACTAGGCCTAAGCACAATGAGAAACTCAGACAGGAGAGTACTGCAAATGTTAGAATAAGGAAAGGTTCTCATAAAAGTATAATTAAAAATAATGTAAGTATATTTCATCAAAATATTGGGAGTTTAAAGAATAAAATAGATGAGCTTCTGGTTTGTTTAGAAGATTGAATAGCTGAGGATGAAATAGATATACTATGCCTGTCTGAATATCACATTGTTACTGATATGGATATGGTAAATGTAAGTGGATATAAGCTCTCTGCACATGTAATTAGAGAAAATATGGAGAAAGGAGGAGTTGCCATATATGTCAAAAGTTATCATTGTGCATTGGACTCCTTGTTGTGCTATCTGACAGACAGGGGGAAGCAAATTATTATTTGTGGGGACTTCAATGTAAATTCTCTGAAAGAGGGTAATAGGAAAAATGACCTTGAAGTATTACTCGGTTCTTTCAATTTGACACCCGTTATTGATTTTCCTACTCGGGTGGTAAAGGATAGCAGCTCACTGATAGATAACTTCTTTATAGACCAAGATAAGTTTAACCAGATAAATGCTCAGCCTGTTGAGAATGGTCTTTCTGATCATGGAGCACAGTTAGTTACAATATATGACATAGCTCCATTCAGCAGTACTAAACAGTCCTCCGAAGTAGTACGTTCAGTAACGATTTAACAATTGCAAATTTAAGGGAAAGCCTACAGTAGGTAGACTGGGATGAGGTGTACTGTGAACCTGATGCAAATTTAAAATATAATTTATTTCATGACACTTTTGTAAATGCATTTGAAAACTTCTTCCCCAAGAAAATAGTTAAATTTAGTCGTAAGAAACCATATAACAAACCATGGCTTACTAAGGGTATAAAAATATCTTGTAACTGGAAAAGGGAAGTGTATCTGACAGCAAGAAAGAGTAGTGACCCAGAAACTATCAAACATTATAAAACCTACTGTGCTATATTAAGAAAAGTTATTAAAAAATCCAGAAGTATGTGTATCATGTCTGAAATCAGCAACTCTGATAATAAAATTAAAACAATTTGGAATATTATTAAAAGAGAAACAGGTCAACCAGGAGCACAGGAAGACAGTATTACCATCAAATTGAATGAAAACTTTATGAACAAAAAGTCAGAAGTTGAAAATATTTTTAACAATCATTTTCTAAATGTTGTGGATATAGTAGGATCCAAGTGTTCATTAGAAGATGCTAGGCAGTTAATGGAAGAGGACATACCTATGCAATTTGATACAATTGAAATCTCACCCACTTCTCCCTCTGAAATTAGGAAAATAATAAACTTGCTTAAAAGCAAAATCTCACATGGAATTGATGGCATGTCCAGCAAAATACTAAAAGCTTGTTCTCAACGGATAAGTAAGATTCTCAGCCACCTGTGTAATAGCTCTCTGGAACAGGGCATTTTCCCTGATAGACTGAAATATGCTGCTGTTATACCTTTGCATAAAAAAGGGGATAGATCTGATGTCAACAATTACCGTCCAATCTCCCTTCTAACAGCTTTACCAAAATTTTTGAGAAAGTAATGTTTTCAAGAGTAGCTTCACATATCTGTAAAAATGAAGTACTAACAAAATGTCAGTTTGGTTTCCAGAAAGGTTTTTCAACAGAAAATGCCATATATGCTTTCACCAACCAAATTTTGAATGATCTGAATAACCGAACACCACCCATTTGAATTTTTTGTGATCTCTCAAAGGCTTTTGATTGTGTAAATCATGAAATTCTGCTAGACGAGCTCAAGTATTGTGGCATGAGTGCGACAGTGCACAAATGGTTTAATTCATACCTAACTGGAAGAGTGCAGAAATTTGAAATAAGCAGTTCTCATAATATGCAAAGATCAGCACATTCCTGAAACTGGGGAACTATCAAGAATGGGGTTCCACAAGGGTCGGTCTTGGGTCCTTTGTTGTTCTTAATATATATTAATGACTTGCCATTCTATATTCATGAAGAGGCAAAGTTAGTTCTCTTTGCAGATGATACGAGTATAGTAATCACACCTGACAAACAAGAATTAACTGATGAAATTGTCAATAATGTCTTTCAGAAAATTACTAACTGGTTCCTTGTAAATTGACTCTCACTTAATTTTGATAAGACACAGTACATACAGTTCCATACAGTAAATGGTATGACGCCATTAATAAATATAGGCCTTAATCAGAAGCATATAGCTAAGGTAGAATATTCAAAATTTTTAGGTGTGTCCATTGATGAGAGATTAAATTGGAAGAAACACATTGATGATCTGCTGAAACGTTTGAGTTCAGCTACTTATGCAATAAGGGTCATTGCAAATTTTGGTGATAAACATCTTAGTAAATTAGCTTACTACACCTATTTTCACTCATTGCTTGCATATAGCATCATATTTTGGGGTAAGTCATCACTGAGGAATAAAGTATTTATTGCACAAAAGCGTGTAATCACAATAATAGCTGGAGTCCACCCAAGATCATCCTGCAGACATTTATTTAAGGATCTAGGGATATTCACAGTAGCTTCTCAGTATATATACTCTCTTATGAAATTTGTTATTAACAACCAAACCGAATTCAAAAGTAATAGCAGTGTGCATAACTACAATACTAGGAGAAAGGATGATCTTCACTATTCAAGATTAAATCTAACTTTGGCACAGAATGGGGTGAGTTATACTGCCACTAAAGTCTTTGGTCACTTACCAAATAGTATCAAAAGTCTGACAGATAACCAACAAGTATTTAAGAAGAAATTAAAAGAATTTCTGAATGACAACTCCTTCTACTACATAGAGGAATTTTTAGATATAAATTAAGAAAAAAAGAAAAATAAACAAACAAAAAAACTATAAAAGAAATGTTGTTATATTAACTTAATCCCCCCCATGAAACATGGACCTTGCCATTGGTTGGGAGGCTTGCGTGCCTCAGCGATACAGATAGACGTACTGTAGGTGCAACCACCAACGGAGGGGTATCTGTTGAGAGGCCAGAAAAATGCGTGGTTCCTGAAGAGGGGCAGCAGCCTTTTCAGTAGTTGCAGGGGTGACAGTCTGGATGATTGACTGATCTGGCCTTGTAACACTAACCAAAACGGCCTTGCTGTGCTGGTACTGCGGACAGTTGAAAGCAAGGGGAAACTACAGCCGTAATTTTTCCCCAGGGCATGCAGCTTTACTGTATGGTTAATGATGATGACGTCCTCTTGGGTAAAATATTCCGGAAGTAAAATAGTACCCCATTCGGATCTCCGGACAGGGACTACTCAAGAGGTCATCGTTATCAGGAGAAAGAAAACTGGCGTTCTACGTATCGGAGCGTGGAATATCAGATCCCTTAATCGGGCAGGTAGGTTAGAAAATTTAAAAAGGGAAATGGATAGCTTAAAGTTAGATATAGTGGGAATTAGTGAAGTTCAGTGGCAGGAGGAACAAGACTATTGGTCGGGTGAATACAGGGTTATAAATACAAAATCAAATAGAGGTAATGCAGGAGTAGGTTTAATAATGAATAAAAAAAATAGGAATGTGGGTAAGCTACTACAAACAGCATAGTGAACGCATTATTGTGGCCAAGAAAGACACGAAGCCCACGCCTACTGCAGTAGTACAAGTTTATATGCAAATAGCTCTGCAGATGACGAAGAAATTGAAGAAATGTATGATGAAACAAAAGAAATTATTCAGATAGTGAAGGGAGACCAAAATTTAACAGTCATGGGTGACTGGAATTCAGTAGTAGGAAAAGGGAGAGAAGGAAACGTAGTAAGTGAATATGGACTGGGGCTAAGGAATGAAAGAGGAAGCCGCCTGGTAGAATTTTGCACAGAGCATAACTTAATCATAGCTAACACTTGCTTCAAGAATCATAAAAGAAGGTTGTATACATGGAAGAAGCCTGGAGATACTTACAGATTTCAGATAGATTATATTATGGTAAGACAGAGATTTAGGAACCAGGGTTTAAATTGTAAGACATTTCCAGGGGCAGATGTAGACTCTGATCACAATCTATTGGTTACAAACTATAGATTAAAACTGAAGAAACTGCAAAAAGGTGGGAATTTAAGGAGATGGGACCTGGATAAACTGACTACACCAGAGGTTGTACAGAGTTTCAGAGAGAGCGTAAGGGAACAAATGGCAGGAATGGGGGAAAGAAATACAGTAGAAGAAGAATGGGTAGCTTTGAGGGATGAAGTAGTGAAGGCAGCAGAGGATCAAGTAGGTAAAAGGACGATGGGTAGTAGAAATCCTTGGGTAACAGAAGAAATATGGAATTTAATTGATGAAAGGAGAAAATATAAAAATGTAGTAAATGAAGCTGGCAAAAAGGAATACAAACGTCTCAAAAATGAGATCAACAGGTAGTGCAAAATGGCTAAGCAGGGATGGCTAGAGGATAAATGTAAGGATGTGGAGGCTTATGTCACTAGGGGTAAGATAGATACTGCCTACAGGAAAGTTAAAGAGACCTTTGGAGAAAAGAGAACCACTTGTACGAATATCAAGAGCTCAGATGGAAACCGAGTTCTAAGCTAAGAAGGGAAAGCAGAAAGTTGGAAGGAGTATGCAGAGGGTCTATACAAGGGCAATGTACTTGAGGACAATATTCTGGAAATGGAAGAGGATGTAGATGAAGATGAAATGGGAGCTATGATACAGCGTGAAAAGTTTGACAGAGCACTGAAAGACCTTAGTTGAAACAAGGCCCTGGGAGTAGACAACATTCCATTAGAACTACTGACGGCCTTGGGAGAGCCAGTCCTGACAAAACTCTACCATCTGGTGAGCAAGATGTATGAGACAGGCGAAATACCCTCAGACTTCAAGAAGAATATAATAATTCCCATCCCAAAGAAAGCAGGTGTTGACAGATGTGAAAATTACTGAACTATCAGTTTAACAAGTCACGGCTGCAAAATACTAACGTGAATTCCTTACAGATGAATGGAAAAACTAGTAGAAGCCGACCTCGGGGAAGATCAGTTTGGATTCCATAGAAATATTGGAACACGTGAGGCAATACTGTCCCTATAGCTTATCTTAGACACAAGATTAAGGAAAGGCAAACTTACATTTCTAGCATTTGTAGACTTAGAGGAAGCTTTTGACAATGTTGACTGGAATATCTCTTTCAAGTTCTGAAGGTGGCAGGGGTAAAATACAGGGAGCGAAAGGCTATCTACAATTTGTATAGAAACCAAATGGCAGTTATAAGAGTTGAGGGGCATGAAAGGGAAGCAGTCGTTGGGAAGGGAGTGAGACAGGGTTGCAGCCTCTCCCCGATGTTATTCAATCTGTATATTGAGCAAGCAGTGAAGGAAACAAAAGAAAAATTCAGAGTAGGTATTAAAATCCATGGAGAAGAAATAAAAACTTTGAGTTTCGCCGATGACATTGTAATTCTGTCAGAGACAGCAAACGACTTGGAAGAGCAGTTGAATGGAATGGATAATGTCTTGAAGGGAGGATATAAGATGAACATCAACAAAATAAAACGAGGATAATGGAATGTAGTCGAATTAAGTCGGGTGATGCTGAGGGTATTAGATTAGGAAATGAGACACTTAAAGTAGTAAAGGAGTTTTGCTATTTGGGAGGAAAATAACTGATGATGGTCGAAGTAGAGAGGATATAAAATGTAGACTGGCAATGGCAAGGAAAGCATTTCTGAAGAAGAGAAATTTGTTAACATTGAGTATAGATTTAAGCGTCAGGAAGTCGTTTCTGAAAGTATTTGTATGGAGTGTAGCCATGTATGGAAGTGAAACATGGACAATAAATAGTTTAGACAAGAAGAGAATAGAAGCTTTCAAAATGTGGTGCTACAGAAGGATGCTGAAGATTAGATGGGTAGATCACATAACTAATGAGGAGGTGTTGAATAGGATTGGGGAGAAGAGAAGTTTGTGGCAGAACTTGGCTAGAAGAAGAGATCGGTTGGTATGACATGTTCTGATGCCTCAATGGATCACTAAGCAGGTTCAGAAGGATGTAGGTTGCAGTAGGTACTGGGAGATGAAGAAGCTTGCACAGGATAGAGTAGCATGGAAAGCTGCATCAAACCAGTCTCAGGACTAAAGACCACAACAACAACATTAAGTTAATTATGTTGTTAAATTAACTTAATTATGTCATGTATTGGAAAATTTGACTCGTTCCACATAATTACGAAATATCATATTCATGATCCTTGTAACTAGTATTAATCTAATCTAATCTAATCTAATCTGGATCCTACGACCACTAGAGAAGACAGGCTGCACCCCAACGCAGCAAAGGTGTTTGACTATTCGGTCAGTAACGTTTTTCACATAGAGTAAGCACACTGTTGGCTGCAGTTTGTCTAGCCATTGGCAATCTATGGCACAGTGCCTAAGTGATGCTCAAAACATCACACCTGAGCTTAAAAGGTTATGCACAACATTTCTAGCCAACGGCTACAGCCATAAGTCAATAAACACAGCCTTATCGACGAACACAAGGAAGAAAGATAACCAGGAAATAGACAAACTGCAGCCAACAGTGCGCTTACCCTATGTGAAAAATGTTACCGACCGAATAGGCAAACACCTTCGCCACGTTGGGGTGCAGCCTGTCTTCCATAGTAGTCGTGGGATCCAGGACGTGCTAGGCTCCACCAAGGACAAGGTGTATGCATTACACTCTGCAGGCGTTTACAAGGTGGAATGCGAATGTGGAGAGGCATACATCAGCGAGACTGGTAGGCCAATAGCAATGCGCATTCGGGAGCACAAGTGTTATGTTAGTCTAGGGCAACACAACAAATCCACAGTGGCAGAACATCACCATGACTGCGGAAAAGAAATAAAATTCAGTGAAGCCTATGTGTTGGCCAAGCAGCCAATTATGACAAAACGCAAAATCAGAGAGGCCATCAAAATACTTAAATGCCCTAACAACATGAACAGGGAGGATGGACTCAGGCTTGCCCCATCTTGGCTGCCAGCTATCAGAGACCAACAGACCGCACTGTCAACACAAGGCACGAGCACTACCGGTGAGTAACTGCTGCTGCACAGCTGACGTCCAGCAGTTGGTAAACTGCAGCAAACTTCTCATTCGATGGTGACCACCAATCATGGTACATAACACAAGGGCCAATAGACAACAGAGGTCATGTTCTCCCTCCACCACAATAACGTATTAAAATAAAGTTCCCTTTCCTTCTTCCTTAAGTGACCAATGAAACTAATTACCTTTTTAAAATTATGACGTAATGGCATGTGCAGTGAACACTAACAACAAAATATAAAGGACACTGCATAGCTAGAATGCACCATTAGACCCAGAAGAAGGCTGCTGCAATAGTGGCCAAAACATTGGTTTTTCTATAGCAGCAGTAGTTTTTACATTATGACACGGTACCAAACCCAGAAAACTTTTATGTCAAGTACAATTTTGTTATTTCCTATCTTCCCTGGCATTGCAGTTTCAATGTGTAGCAATATACATTCCAGTTTAAGTGGTATTTGAGTTTAAGAATATTCTTGATTTACAAATTTTTCCACTGTAATTCATAACATTCCCTTTACTAATCAAATATTACTTTCTTTTTTCCTTTCTCTATATACATTTACTTTGAAATTTTTATTGAGAATAATAAATAATTCTGTTTTGGTTTATAACGAAAATATTGGTAGCTATGTATCAAAATTAATATTTCAACAGCCAGCTACCTATGTTGCTGATGTAGACTGTAGAGAGGTAAACACCTATTTTTGAAACCAAAGTATATTGACGGTTTCATTAACATCAACTCTACAGCACATAATCTTTCCTTTATTCAGCTCCATATAATTTTTTTTTCTGCACTTCTTTTTTTGCAATATTTCATTACATTACACACTTCCCAAATTATATACATGTGAGTCTCATTCACATCACTTGATGGCCTTTTTACTGTTAAAGGCCTTTTTCTGGTTGTTACTCTGCATATGTAATATATTTTAAAAAAAATGTGCAAATACATTTTAAATAGGATACCGAACTATTTTTGCTGCACTTTTTTGTAGCTGTTTCTCATTCACGTTCAATGTAGTTTATTTTTATCTTCTAGAAATTAACCCATACTCAACTTTATGATGCTATAAGCATTATTCAGTTATTAATTTATATTTGTGCATTCAGGTCACTGTATTCCCACAAATGCCAATTTATATATCTAATGCATAGTGACATTATATCCAATGCTTTGTCTCCTTGCATTATTTTAATTTTTTATTTATGCTTGTTTGATGGATCCATACAGCAATGACTTTGCCATGCACGCGTAACATGTCAAGGTATGCTTACATATATTTACATGAATATTCAGCTACAATCTACTATTCTACAGATTAACAAAAAGATACTGGTACTACAGTACTACAAATAAAACAATAAATTATTATTATCTTGACATTTCAATGGTGACACAGACAATCAATTCAACAAAATATGCAATAAAAATACCTATTCCCATTACACAGTGATTTAATTCAAAAATTCCTCAAGAGAGTGGGATGAGTGATTTAAGAGAAACTCACATAGTTTAGTTTAGGAAAGGAATAAACTATACCATAGGTTTTTAAGCTAAGTGGGAAGGAAGCAGAAAATTTTTGTACCAGCACACCCAACATCTCTCTGCATCATGGACAGTGTCCTTTGAGTCTTTCATGGTGGCATGCTTCAATAAAAACTTCCCAGTTTACAAGCTGCATCATTTCGGACAAAACACTTGAGCTTTCGACAGCTATCTCCGCCATAATCATCAGGAGTTGAAATCACTGACTGCTGGTGCTGGCACAATGTTCTGTTTACACAGATGTAACAGAGCATCTGGAACCTTCCAGAGAGTTTAGTATTAAGAAAACAGTCTTAATTGCATTTTTTATTTATTTACTGCTGACCAGTTTCAGCCCTTCGCAGGGCCATCTTCAGGGGAAACATATGGTCGACTGCAGGTGGCGTCACATCTACAAAGGTGTGGCAGGAGACTGCCTCACCTTGGTAGACGTGGAGCCACCAGCAGTCGACCATATGTTTGCCCTGAAGATGGCCCCTGTGGTTTTCTGAAACCGGTTGGCACTAAATAAATAAAAAACTCAATTAAGACTGTTTTCTTAATACTAAGTGAATTTGTATTAATCACTGTGAATCCATAACCATGTTGTCAAAACTTCCAGAGAGTGGTGGAGTGGCACATGTGTGGAAGGCATGTTGGTCAACTCCTAGTCGCCCCTTCCCTCTGTGGGACTGAGTAACATCACATAGCATGAGTGGCTGGAGCCACACCACATTTGGAACTGCTGCTCCCATGTCCCTACAAGCCTGCATCTTTGCTTCTACTCAATGTCCAGATCCTGCCCCCATACCCTACCCCTGGTCCCTGTGAAAATTTGCTGTTTATTCTAAATTGAGCTGCTTCTTTGATAACAGAAACCAATTATGATGTAGTTTGAGCCAAAAATTTCCTTTTATCAAATTGTATTTTATGCTCATATTTGAGGCAAGCTTCTAAAGTTTCCTTTGTTGGATTTGTTGTGAATGCTTTGCACAACTCTTGGGAAAAGTGCGAGTGATTTGACCTATGTAAGTACTACCACAGTCAAAGGGAATATCATATGTACCAGTAAGTCAAAGTCCCATGTTAACTTCAATGGGGCATAAAGTATCGCTTATCTTGGAGGTGGGGTCAGAACGTGTCTCTTCAACAAGTGTCCTGTCTTGCTAGTAGTTGCTCCCCAGCATGGAAAGAATTCTGCAGGTTGGTCTCTTCTGATGATTCACAAAGCACCTTTTGCCAGTCACACTTGAAAACTTTAGCGACTTCCCCCTTGCTGTAGCCATTTCCTCTAAACACATGGTTCAAAGGCTGAAATTCATACTCTAGATATTTGTTATCAGAAATAATTAGAATTTGGGAATCTACGTTGTTAGTGGGGGCTTGAATTAATGCCATTTGCAGGAAGTTATAAGTAGATCTCAGTACTAAGTCATTTCATTGCATTATACTTGTAACTCTCAATAACTCTTAAGAAAATGATTTCAGGTGTGCCGCAGGGGAGTGTCATAGGACCGTTGCTATTCCCAATATACATAAATGACCTTGTGGATGACATCGGAAGTTCACTAAAACTTTTTGCAGATGATGCTGTTGTGTATCGAGAGGTTGTAACAATGGAAAATTGTACTGAAATGCAAGAGGATCTGGAGTGAATTGACACATGGTGCAGGGAATGGCAATTCAATCTCAATGTAGACAAGTGTAATGTGCTGTGAATACATAGAAAGATAGATCCCTTATCATTTAGCTACAAAATAGCAGGTCAGCAACTGGAAGCAGTTAATTCCATAAATTATCTGGGAGTACGCATTAGGAGTGATTTAAAATGGAATGATCATATAAAGTTGATCGTCAGTAAAGCAGATGCCAGACTGAGATTCATTGGAAGTATCCTAAGGAAATGCAATCCAAAAACAAAGGAAGTAGGTTACAGTACGCTTGTTCGCCCACTGCTTGAATACTGCTCAGCAGTGTGGGATCCATACCAGTGTGGGATAGGGTTGATAGAAGAGATAGAGAAGATCCAACGGAGAGCAGCGCGCTTCATTACAGGATCATTCAGTAATTGCGAAAGAGTTACAGAGATGATAGATAAACTCCAGTGGAAGACTCTGCAGGAAGGACGCTCAGTAGCTTGGTAAGGGCTTTTGTTAAAGTTTCGAGAACATACCTTCACCGAAGAGTCAAGCAGTATATTGCTCCCTCCTACGTATATCTTGCGAAGAGACCATGAGGATAAAATCAGAGAGATTAGAGCCCACACAGAAGCATACTGACAATCCTTCTTTCCACGAACAATACGAGACTGGAATAGAAGGGAGAACCGATAGAGGTACTCAGGGTACTCTCCGCCACACACTGTCAGGTGGCTTGCGGAGTATGGATGTAGATGTAGATGTAGAAAATCACCTTTGAAGATTTATGAGTGTCTTTAATGTGCTAAAGGAAGCTCATATTTCTAAATCTTTCCAATGGACACATTGGCTATGAGGTAGGTTGCTCACCTAAAATGTGGTTGGTACACGTTCAAGTCCCAGGGGTAGTAAAGTTTTAAACAAAGTTGCATGTTCCAAGAGCATTTCTGTGAAGTATAAAATGCTTATGGACAAAAAAGGTAATTTTTAGTTCTTTATTAACACAATCTTTGAAGAATCATTTGTTGATGATCAGTATTTAAGAACTTATATTTGCAATGAAAAGTCAATTTATGCAAGCAATAATTATGCAATCATAAATAAGAAGAAATACATCTTTTGTAAAAATGGCAATTAGATAGGTGTTAATTAGCTTTAGCCTATTTTTGATGATTTTTATATTTAAAATGGCATAGATATTCAAAGTGAACACAAATAAAGAAAAAAATGTCTGAAATAGAACTCATGTCATGAATTACCAGTTTCGGGCACTACTCATTTTTTTGCATCTGTTTATATTTTATGCTTCATGGTAATGCTTAAAAATTTGCATCAGGCAGGATTTGAACCCATGACCTCTATGTGGCAAGCAAGCATTCTGCCACAGTCCTACTGCCTATCAATAAAACTGACCTTGCTTTAGGGTACCAAATATGGTAGGAAGATTCACAGTTGATCAATAGGCTCCACAGAATATGACTAATGTAATGTTAAAGGTCACTTTCCAAGAAGTGCCTTCACACATTTTTAACCAGAAGCTTCATTCAAATAAAGTTATTTGTCATTATATCCAGACAAAAAGTGGACTATTTTGTTTGTTTCAACAAAATAATGAAAAAGGCAACTTGCCAGTTAAACTCTCAAGTAGAAGTACTTTTGAGAGTGTTTACCCACACAGAGTTCTCATAGCACTCTGAGTAATCAAAAATCATTGATGGCATGAGGTATTGCCCTCACTTGCAATTAACATACACATATTATGAGGCAAGTGGTCATTAGGAAAATATTAAGCAGAAGATTCCTTTCCTACATGCACAGATATCACACTATGATAATTCTGTAGAATTTTCTGCTCCTTTTGGAAGTACTCAACTTACATACAATTGAGTGCCTCAGACAGAAATGTATTTGTCCATTATAACCTAACTTTTCAAACAATCATTGGAAAATCCAAAATATTATGAAAAGTTTAGATTGCTACTCACCATAAAGATGACACTTTCAGTTTCAGATGACCATGATGAAAACACTATTACACATTTGAGCTTTCAGCCAAATCCTTGTTCAGAAAGGAAATCACACACACATTCACATAAGTAAGGACACCTTGTGCACACATGGCCACTATTTTGGGCATTCTTACCAGAGCAGCCAGAGACAGTGGTTATGTGTGCATGAGGTGTCCTAGCTTGTATGAATTTGTCTGTGGTTTTCTTTCTGAAGAAGACTTTGGCCAAAAGTCATTCTGTTGTGTCTGTCTGCAGCTCAATGTGTCACCTTTACGGTGAGCAGGAATCTATCCTTTTCATAATATTGTTGATAACCTAACCTTAGATGTAATATAATTTTGCTCTGATGGAAAATAACAGACACTTCTGGCAGCAAAATGAAATTCCATGAAATTATGTGTTTCTTTACGTAACATTTAGTTTTATTATATTTTTTTCTACTAGATGTCATTGTGTGATTAAAGGTTTTGATCTTTATTTCCTTGTTATTACTAACATTTATTGGCAGTCAGAAGCACCTCTTATTCACAGTGAGGTAACAGGGTTTGTGGGGAATAGCTGCCATCAACTAATCACACCATGCCCCAAATGGAATCACTTATTCAGATATTTTTATGCTTTTAAAAAAAAAAGTATTTATAAGTATTTTAGGCATCTCAGCCAAAGTATGAGATCCAAATATCCTGACTCAGATAAATAGTTGCTAAAAATATAATTAATTAAAAATCAATGAGATTCACTGATGTTTTGTTGCAGTCTGTAGTTCAAAGACTGCTTTAATGCAGCTCTCCATGCTAATTTAAGCTGTGAAGGCCTATTCTTCTGTGCATAACCACTGTAACCACATCCATTTGCACCTCCTTCCTGCAGTCAGGCCTCAGTCTCCTCCTATTAAAAGATCCACTCTTTTAGTAAATTTATGCCACAAATTTCAGTTCTCCTCAGTTCAATTTAATACCTCTTCATTAGTTGTACAATCTGGTTTTGTAATCTTCTGTGTTCTTCAGTAGCATCACATTTCAAAAGCTTCATTTTGTTCTTTGTGAACTTTTCATCATTAGTAAATCAATCAGTCATGTTCCACTACTGCACAGACAAATATCTTCAGAATATGCATCTTAATACCAACATTTATATTAGTTCTTGGCAAATTCCTGTTTTTTCAAAAATGTTTTTCTTGCTATTGTCAATCTGAATTTTATATTCTCTTTACCTTGGCCATCTTTTTTCCCCAAATAGTAAAACTCATCTGCTACTCTTAAAGTCTAATTTCCTAATTTAAATACCTCAGCATCATCTGTACTTCATTACCCTTGTTTTACTTTTTTGATATTTGTTTGTCTTTTCAAAAGTAGACATTATGTGAACTGTAGCTGCTGTACAGTTATAGGGTTTAAAATTTGTTGACAGTCATGTTACAACCACTTTTGAAGATGCTACCCATTCCATTCACCTGATTTTTTGAGTTATTTTCTGTCTCTGACAGAATTATAATGTCATTGAGAAAGGAAGATCTTAACAAACTTTAGTTTTTCTCCTTGGTGTCCTTTACTGTTTACCCATTGTACTCATTAAACACTATCCTTACCACTTTGCGTCCTTCCAATTCCAATGTGAAGACATGAAGGTACCTTGGTGAACATTCTTTTTCCTTTGTGTCTTTGTGACATAAACAGTTGTTCCAGATTTGCTCTGAGTTCATTGTCTGATTGGAATGTTAGACCTCTTTGGAAAACAAAAGCTGTCTTGGGTCATATTAAGGATTTTATGGGAGGTAATATTAACCAGAATATTTCATGACTTGGTTCAAGGTTAAGTGCTTTAGACTGTGCTTTATTGACTGCAGTAATCTTGATATTATCAACAACAAAAAAAGGAAAAAAAAGATGTGGACAGGGGGATATTTTTATTTTGTTATTGTGAAGGAATCACCATCTGTCCTAGTGCAAACTAAATTAGGAGTAAATTGTTGGGTATCTTATTTTCTGTGTTGCCTTCTTCTGAAAGCATGGCTATGGAAAGGACAGCTATGGGGTTATATTTTTCCACATTGAATTTTTTATTTCCAGTCACTGAGACAGCTAGTTCTGCACCAGAACTATCTGGTATAAGTTTAACTAATTCCATTTGTGTGGTGTCCGCTATGGTGCCACCTACTCTGGTCTAAGCATCTACCCATGGATACAGCCAGCCACGCCAACACTCATCTGGCTTGGTAGTCTTTCACCAGAGTCTCAGTTCCCCAAAATGATAGGCATCTACTCTTTGGCTTATGAGAGGAGGCACCAGCTTGGGCATCAACAGTATGAGTACTATGTTATCAGAATGCTTTAGTTGGGAGGGTGCATGAAGACACTACCCCATTGGATTGGCTACTGCGTTGACTTTTTCGCAGAAGTAGTTGTCCATGTAATCAGAATGTGTAGGTGATGGTCACACAGCATGGGTAGGATCTCCATCTAAGGGGTCCAGCCTGAAAAGACCCACACTATTCTAGAAATTAGAAATAAAGGAAAAAGAAAAAAGGGACATCACTTAAATCAGAAAGTAGGACTAAACTTTACTCTGCCAGAAAGATGGTAGAAGAAAACAAAGGAAACAATTATTCAGAACCTAAGGAACATCCATATTAGCATAAAGACCTGGCACTGGGGTTAGTAGAGCCTGAGGATAGTGAGAGAAGGGGACTGGACAAGAAGAGAAAAATGTTGCAATGGTTCAGAGCCCATGTTCACCAGCTATGTACTCCTGGAGCAGACTTGAGAGTCCCTGGAGGGATTAAATTTTGAAACAAGAGTGAATTTAATTCAGCTGCTTGAGAACAGAAGGCTGGTTAAAAAGTGCTATTTAATGTAAATTCTTGTTTGGTCACAAATAGAAATGATGTGCTGCCACCAATCTCTTAGCCATGGATTTCATTTCTTTGGTTTTCCATGCATCAGTTTAGGTTTTCATAGATAACAGATAAATAGTTCAATGTGAATTTAACAAAATTGGGAAAATTTAACATTGCTAAAAAAGGAATGAAGCATTCAGCCGTTAATCAGTCATGCCTTTCCATCAGTCACATTGTCACTGGCCCTTTTATCAGATAATAATTTTTCTTATTTAGTGGGCTGGTTGTAAGATGGAAATTGCTAACCCAGAGAGCTGTCAGAGGAGGAATACTACTCTTTTTGTCTCTGAAATGTCACGAAAAGTGTTATTAAATCTTTTCTTAATCTAGTCTATTAAGGAGCAATTCCCATTCTGTTTCTAGAACATTCCATCACTTCTTATGCCAACAAGAAATAGAATTACATCATAAAAACTTCACATAAGTTTGGAAGCTTCCAGTTAATGCTGATGAGACAAGTGATTTGTGGTGGCACAGAGTAAGGAAGGATGGTTAGTATTTAATGTATTGATATGAAGAAAAATTCAGATCGGAAAAGAAAATCAGCTCTGCAAATTTAAGAGGAACAATCCCTGCATTTGCCTCAAGCAATTTAGGAAAACAAATTGGGTTGGCTGTGGGTGAATTAGAACCACTGTTTTCCTGAATGGGAGTTACATGTCTTAACCACTTCATTACCTCACTTTGTCATGGCAACACAAAAACTGTAAGACGTAACAACCTAAAATGTGCAGTAAGGTGCTCTTTCATTTGTCGTTCAGAGCTGACATAGGCAACTTAAAGTTGTAAATGATCAGCATCATTGATTGCTGGTCCATAATTTCATGAATTGCCACAACATTTGGGTTGAAAAGAGTGATGTCCTGGGTATTTTCAGTGGGAATCCATGAACCATAAAGCAGGCCATAGAAAAATCTGTCATTATTGTTGTAAACTTCTGTCCTAAATCGTTTAATTTCCGCATAACTACTGCAACTACATCTATTTTAAACTGCTTACTGTACCTATGACTTGCCATGTCCCATCACCACTATTTCCTTCAATAATCAAATATACAATTCCTTGATGGCTCAGGATGTGTGTTGTCAACATGTCCCTTATTTTAGTGCAATTGTGCCATAAATTTCTTTCTAACAATTCAGTTTGGTACCTCTTCATTAATTATTTGATCTTCCCATCTAATCTTCAGCATTCTTCTTCAGCACAAGATTTGAAAAGCTTCTCTTCTGTTCTTGTGTGAACTGTTCATCATCTCTGTTTCACTTCTGCATAAGGATACACCCCAGCATATTTTCTCTTTTTGTTAGCTAAGTTCAGTATCTTTGTGTTATCCAAGAATATCTATTAGGCTTTGTCTTTCTGCCTGTTTCATCCCCTGCTACCTTTAATATTTCATCTCTCAAAAGTTCCTCCCATTCTTCTTCTATTTTATTCCTTTCCTTCAGTCAATTGTTGTCTAAGGACATATTTGAAACTCTCAGTAATCTCTGGTTCTTTCATTTTATCTGGACCCCATTACCTTCACTTCCTACCTTTCTGCAGTTTCTCCAGTTTTAATCTGGAGTTTGTAACCATTACATTATAGTTGGTTTACATCTGTCCCTGGAAATGTCTTGCAGTGTAAAGTCTGGTTTCAAAATCTCTGTTTCATCATTATATAACCAACTGCCATCTGAAACCATCTAATGTCTCCTAATTTCTTCCATGTGCACAACCTTCATTCATGATTTTGTCAACCATAAAGAGATCAATAATGGGTAAATAGCCCACACCTGGAAGTTAGTTGGTTGGATTGATTTGAGGAACTTACATAGTTCTTACATGGTGAACAGTGCTGTTAGCACATGATAGGATGTTAGAGAAGTTGACATGCAGTGCCCTGGTGTGATGCAGAAGAAATTTGAGCCTCTTTATCTCATAAAAGTATACAATGGTTACTACTATGACTCTTAATTAGAAATAACATTTTTTTTTTCTACAATTAATCCACAGCTGGAAGCAAGGGGAAAGTAGATCTGTAATTTTTCCTGAGGGTATGCAGCTCTTCCGTGTGGTTAAATTATGATGGCTGAACCTTGGGTAAAAAATTAGAGAGGTCTAATAGTCCCTCTTTTGGATCTCTGGATGGAGATTACTCAGAAGGATACCATAATCACAAAAAACAAGACTGCCATTCTGTGGGTTGAAGTGCGGAATGTTAGATCTCTTGATCAGGTAGGGAAGTTAGAGAATTTAAAAAGGGAAATGGTTTCATTGAAGTGAAATGTAGTGGGAATAAGTGAAGCATAGAAGCAGGAAGAACAGGAATACTGGGAAGGTGAACACAGAGTAACAAACAGAAAATCTAATGGGTGTAATGTCGGAGTCTGATAATGAATAAGAAAATATGTATATGGGTAAGTTGCTATGAGCAGCAGAATCATGGCATTAATGTGGTCAAGACAAACATAAAAAGCGAACACCCACCACAGTAGAGTTTGTATGTTAACTAGCTCCATAGATGATGGAGAGGTTGAAGGGTTGTATGAAAAGACAAAAAACAATTTTTAAGATAGTTAAGGAATGGAAACTTTAATTGTGAAGAGGGACTGAGAATTGAAAGTAAGAAAAGGAAAAAAGTTTCAGAAGGCGTATTAGGCAACATTTGACTCAAACAGGGGATTGCAATATAGAAGAGGATGAATAGGTAGCTTTGGGATATGAAATTTTGAAAGCAGTAGAGTATCAAACAAATAGAAAACAAGAACCAGTAGAAATCCTTGAACAACATAGGAGACATTGAATTTAATCAATGAACAGAAAGAATAAAAATGCAGTAAATGAAACAGGGAAAAAGAAGAAAGAGATATCTGAAAAATTAGTTGGCAGAAATTGCAAAAGGAATATCAGGCATGGCTAGAAGACAAATGAAAGAGTGTAGAAGCATGCATACCTAGCAAAAGATACAGGGTGACAATTATTGAACTACGTATATGAAATAAAATTGTTGTAACTTCTGAACAGTTTGTGTTACGACATTCAAACTGTGTGGCTGGCCACAGGAATGATGGGAATTAGTGTGTGATGTATGGTTTGGTTTAGCAATGAAGTCCACTTTTGTTTGGGTGGGTTTGTCAATAAACAAAACTGGTGCATTTTGTAGACTGAGAATCCACATTTCATGATCGAGAAGTCTCTTCAACCTCAAGGAGTGACTGTGTGGTGTGCAATATCTTGTCACAGAACTATTGCTGTGCTATTTCTTGATGGTACCGTGACTAGCAAATGGTATGTGAAGGTTTTGGGAGAAGATTTCATCACCATTATCCAAAGTGACCCTGATTTCAACAAGATGTGGTTCATGCAAGATGGAGCTCGATACCATTGAAGCAGGAGAGTGATGTCCTGGAGAAGCACTTTGGGAGCTGCATGCTGGCTCTGGGGTACCCAGAAGCCACTGGCATGGGCCTCAATTGGCTACCATATTCTGTGAATCTGAACACATGTGATGTCTTTTTGTGGGGCTACATTAAAGACAAGGTGTACAGCAGTAGCACCAAAACCATTGCTGAGTTGCAGTGTGTCATGCATAATTTTGCTATTTGTCTGCACCACATCATTGCCAACAATGGAAGGTGTATCTAACATGTCATAACCTACATCCAAATATCTGTAGTGACATTTATGTGTTGAATAAAGTGTGTGTATGCTGTAGTTTGTAACTAATTTACTTTTTTCAAACAGTTCAATAATTGTCAACCTATAGATTCCACTTCAAGGAAGATTACAGATATTTTTAGAGAAAACAGAATCAACTATATGAATATCAAGCACTCTGATGACTAGCCAATATTAAACAAAGAAGGGAAAGTGAGAGACAGAAGGAATATATGGAAGGGGTCTACAAGGAAAATGAACTTGAAGACTATTTTATAGAAGTAAGGAGGACGTAGATGAAAATGAGTTGGGAGATAGGATATTGTCAGAAGTATTGGTCAGCATTGAAAGATATAAGAGGGAAAAAGGCCCCTCGAGGAAATGACATTACCTCAGAATTCTAAAGATCCTCTGGCGATCTGTTGTTGTTGTTGTTGTTGTTGTCTTCAGTCCTGAGACTGGTTTGATGCAGCTCTCCATGCTACTCTATCCTGTGCAAGCTTCTTCATCTCCCAGTACTTACTGCAACCTACATCCTTCTGAATCTGCTTAGTGTATTCATCTCTTGGTCTCCCTCTACGATTTTTACCCTCCACGCTGCCCTCCAATGCTAAATTTGTGATCCCTTGAAGCCTCAGAACATATCCTACCAACCAGTCCCTTCTTCTTGTCAACTTGTGCCACAAACTCCTCTTCTCCCCAATTCTATTCAGTACCTCCTCATTAGTTAAGTGATCTACCCACCTAATCTTCAGCATTCTTCTGTAGCACCACATATCGAAAGCTTCTATTCTCTTCTTGTCCAAACTATTTATTGTCCATGTTTCACTTCCATACATGGCTACACTCCATACAAATACTTTCAGAAACGACTTCTTGACATTTAAATCTATACCCAATGTTAACAAATTTATCTTCTTCAGAAATGCTTTCCTTGCCATTGCCAGTCTACATTTTATATCCTTTCTGCTTCGACCATCATCAGTTATTTTGCTCCCCAAATAGCAAAACTCCTTTACTACTTTAAGTGTCTCATTTCCTAATCTAATTCCCTCAGCATCACCCGACTTAATTCTACTACATTCCATTATCCTCATTTTGCTTTTGTTGATGTTCATCTTATATCCTCCTTTCAAGACACTATCCATTCCGTTCAACTGCTCTTCCAAGTCGTTTGCAGTCTCTGACAGAATTACAATGTCATCGGTGAACCTCAACGTTTTTATTTCTTCTCCATGGATTTTAATACCTACTCCAAATTTTTCTTTTGTTTCCTATATTGCTTGCTCAATATACAGATTGAATAACATCGGGGAGAGGCTACAACCCTGTCTCACTCCCTTCCCAACTGCTGCTTCCCTTTCATGCCCCTTAGCTCTTATAACTGCCATCTGGTTTCTGTACAAATTGTAAATAGCCTTTCGCTCCCTGTATTTTACCCCTGCCCCCTTTAGAATTTGAAAGAGTCACATGTTCCAATATTTCTACAGAATCCAAACTGATCTTCCCAGAGGTCGGCTTCTACTAGTTTTTCCATTTGTCTGTAAAGAATTCGAGTTAGTATTTTGCAGCCGTGACTTGTTAAACTGGTAGTTCGGTAATTTTCACATTTGTCAACACCTGCTTTCTTTGGGATTGGAATTATTATATTCTTCTTGAAGTCTGAGGGTATTTTGCCTGTCTCATACATCTTGCTCACCAGATGGTAGAGTTTTGTCAGGACTGGCTCTCCCAAGGCCATCAGTAGTTCTAATGGAATGTTGTCTACTCCCAGGGCCTTGTTTCGACTCAGGTCTTTCAGTGCTCTGTCAAACTCTTCACGCAGTATTGTATCTCCCATTTCATCTTCATCTACATCCTCTTCCATTTCCCGAATATTGTCCTCAAGTACATTGCTCTTGTATAGACCCTCTATATACACCTTCCAACTTTCTGCTTTCCCTTCTTAGCTTAGAACTCGGTTTCCATCTGAGCTCTTGATATTCATACAAGTTGTTCTCTTTTCTCCAAAGGTCTCTTTAATTTTCCTGTAGGCAGTATCTAACTTACCCCTAGTGAGATAAGCCTCTACATCCTTACATTTGTCCTCTAGCCATCCCTGCTTAGCCATTTTGCACTTCCTGTCGATCTCATTTTTGAGACGTTTGTATTCCCTTTTGCCTGCTTCATTTACTGCATTTTTATATTTTCTCCTTTGATCAGTTAAATTCAATATTTCTTCTGTTACCCAAGGATTTCTACTAGCCCTCGTCTTTTTACCTACTTGATCCTCTGCTGCCTTCACTACTTCATACCTCAGAGCTACCCATTCTTCTTCTACTGTATTTCTTTTCCCTATTCCTGTCAATTGTTACCTTATGCTCTCCCTGAAACTCTGTACAACCTCTGGTGTAGTCAGTTTATCCAGGTCCCATCTCCATAAATTCCCACCTTTTTGTAGTTTCTTCAGTTTTAATCTACAGTTCATAACCAATAGATTGTGATCAGAGTCCACATCTGCCCCTGGAAATGTCTTACAATTTAAAACCTGGTTCCTAAATCTCTGTCTTACCATCGTGTAATCTATCTGATACCTTCTAGTATCTCCATTCTTCTTCCATGTATACAAACTTCTTTTATGATTCTTGAAGCAAGTGTTAGCTATGATTAAGTTATGCTCTGTGGAAAATTCTACCAGACGGCTTCCTCTTTCATTTCTCTCCCCCAATCCACATTCACCCACTATGTTTCCTTCTCTCCCTTTTCCTACTACTGAATTCCAGTCACCCATGACTATTAAATTTTTGTCTCCCTTCACTACCTGAATAATTTCTTTTATCTCATCATACATTTCATCAATTTCTTCGTCATCTGCAGAGCTAGTTGGCATATAAACTTGTACTACTGTAGTAGGCATGGGCTTCGTGTCTATCTTGGCCACAATTACGCGTTCACTATGCTGTTTGTAGTAGCTTACCTGCACTCCTGTTTTTTCATTCATTATTAAACCTACTCCTGCATTACCCTATTTGATTTTGTATTTATAACCCTGTATTCACCTGACCAACAGTCTTGTTCCTCCTGCCACCAAACTTCACTAATTCCCACTATATCTAACTTTAAGCTATCCATTTCCCTTTTTAAATTTTCTAACCTACTTGCCCAATTAAGGGATCTGACATTCCACGCTCCGATCCATAGAACGCCAGTTTTCTTTCTCCTGATAATGATGTCCTCTTGAGTAGTCCTCGCCCGGAGATCCGAATGGTGGACTATTTTACCTCCGGAATATTTTACCCAAGAGGACGCAATCATCATTAACCATACATTAAAGCTGCATGCCCTCTGGATAAATTACGGCTGTAGTTTCCCCTTGCTTTCAGCCATTCGCAGTACCAGCACAGCAAGGCCATTTTGGTTAGTGTTGCAAAGTCAGATCAGTCAATCATCCAGACTGTTGCCCCTGCAACTACTGAAAAGGCTGCTGCCCCTCTTCAGGAACCACACGTTTGTCTGGCCTCTCAAGAGATACCCCTCCACTGTGGTCGCACCGATGGTACGGCCATTTGTATCGCTGAGGCATGCAAGCCTCCCCACCAACGGCAAGGTCCATTAATCTAGCCATGATAAAACTATTGCACGTGCTTTGCAAGATATGTAAGTGAGGCAAAATACTCTTAGACTTCAAGAACGATGTCATAATTTCAACTGTAATGCAATCAGGCAGACAGTTGTCAATAATATTGAAGTATTTACAGAAGTATGGAAAACTGGTAGAACCTGGCATCAGGAAATATCAGTTTTTTTGTATCATCATCATCTGCATACAGTTTTGCAAGATGAGTAGCAATCCTCTTATGAAAACAGCATTCTGTAATACATTGTATTTATTCAATATCTCAAAGAATAGTCCAACTATGTTACATTTATCCTCCTGATTCAGTAGTTCACCTTTCTTATTTATTTTTATTTTTCTTCTATATTTCATAGAGAAGTATTTTAGGTGTAACAATTTTGCCCCTAATGGAATTAGTGGTTTGCTGATTTTTCACCTAAGATCATCTTGATCATCTTGAAAGAAGATATATTTCTTCAGTGCACTTGAATTTATTTTTATACAGTGCGCACAAAAATGTGTGTGATGCCCAAAATATGTCTTCTACAATGGAGTAGTAAAGAATAGTAACAGGAGTGAAGTCAAATTATGTAATTTTTTTCATACAGAATGATATACATTAAACTTCAACTGCTCATTACTTTTCTACATCCAAGTACTGGTTTTGCTGGTGGACTATACACAAAAAGGGAAAAGATGATTACCCTAATAATTACAAACCAATATCCTTAATATCAGGCTTCACCAAAATATTAAAAATTCTTATGCTCAACAGGCTAACTGATTACCTGGAATAGCATAATATACTAAATCCAGCACAGCATGGATACTAAGAGGGAAATAAATGGACACAGCAATTGATCATAATCAGAATTTGTTGTACCTGCTTTGGACAACCAGATGGCAGTGTCTGGGGTTTTTCTTGACTTATGCCAGGCGTTTGACACAATTAATCATGCAGTTCTAGTAAAGAAACTAGAGAATACTTGTGTTTTTGGACAAGCAGCAGATTTCATAACATCATGTCTCAGTAACAGGAGGCAATATTTAACCATTAACAACCTATGCTGATCAGAAGTTAGAAGCATTAAATATGGTGTACCTTGAGGATCTGTTATGTGACCTATCCTCTTTAATTTATTTATAAATTCTCAACAAACATATGAAAATGAAAATAAGATACTGAATGCAGATGATATGACTGTGCTAAATCTTTCTAACAATTCTGAAGCACTTGAGGAAAACACTTTCATATTAGTCAATAACACAATACAGTGGCTCATGGACAATGAGTTAATTATTAATCTGAAAAAACACTATGTATGTGGGTTTCAACACTAAGCAAAAGGAAGAACACATAGATGTTTTTCTTGATGAAAAAGAGCTGGAAGAAGTAAATTCAGTTACGGTTGTAGGCATAACAATAGACAGTGAACTAAATTGGAAGCAGCAGATAAATACCGTAACCAACTATCTAAGCTCAGTGGTAGTTGCTAAATAACTACAGGCTCAGTATGCACATCGAGATCTCTTGCACACTGTCTGTGTGGTATTTAATCACAGTGTGGGGGAACTCAACCATCACAGGAATCAAAAGAATATTCATATTACAGAAGAGAACCATCTGAAGGATACAGAAAAACAAGCAAAAAGAATCTTGTAGGAACTGTTTCAAAGATATTAATATTCTGATGTTTCCATCACTGTACATATTCAAAACAATTGTGACTGCATTATGAGATCCCACAAAAACTGGAGAGCAACGAGATTGTTCACAATCATAACACAAGGAACAGAAAACAATTGAGGTACATTTCACATAGAATTCAGATTTTGAAACAAGACCTTATAATTAAACTGGCTATGGTGAGATAAATGTACTAACTGACCTTGGATCATATGGAATGACTGATTCCCAAGTTGAAGACCCAAAACTGGGATATCTACTGCCATAAAGCTATAAGAACATGTATAAACGTTGACATATCTAAACACTTAATGTAATTACAATGATGATTATGTACTTGTTAAAAAGATAAACAATGATAACTAATTATTTGTATTTTATCTATGAAATTTATGTTACAAAGATGATTTTGCACAAATAGATTGATAAATGACTGTATTTTCTTTGCTACATGTTGTTAGACACAAATCATTGCCTTTGGGGAGGGAGTAGTATATGTTGGAAGGGCAGGGATGGAGTCAAAATTATGTGTGTTGTGTTACCACCATGAAGTGAAATGACTGAAAATACATGATTTCAAAACCCAAGAAGTCCACTGGTGTTTGTGTTATTATTTAACAAAATGAACCCAAGCATCCTATAGACCAGTATAAAAAGCTACATTTTTGGAATGGGCTATGAGCCCATAACATACAACAAAGAAGAAGAATAAAAGCTGAGTATTATGAAAACCATTCATTCAAAGTTCTGCCATTGCTTCCTCTGCAGTGTGTCACAATCTCAGTGTGTCAGATGCAGTGAAAATGTGACCTGCCACCCAAATTATTAACTTGCTTCAAAATTAATAAATCTTGTACTGATCATTGCGAGCTCCATAGGAATTACTCTTCCATTTTTACTGGGCCTCAAAGTTGGTCATCATATTTCATTTCTACTTAGGTCCAAAGATAACCCTTTCTCAGAAAGATAAATTCATTTTCTGCACTGAAACTGTTGTGCAAAAATAATTCATGGGAGGAGCTGAAATTCAACTGCCATCTAATACACTAACAAGCTGCAGTGCTGTCACTTTACTTTTAAAGAGTGAGTCTATAGAGGCCTGTACATAGGATATTACTAGGAGTTAGTTTCTAATTCACACCTGTCCATGCACAGTTTGGTCTCCTATCTACTGAAAAGGCTATAGCTGATTTTCTGCTCCTGTTTCATGTTACTGGTGCACCAACCAGCAATGATCTGTTGGTAAGGATACTCTCTACCTTAGCATCAGTAATGTACTGTACTCTCACTAGAGAGCATTGAAATCAAATGCAAATGTGAAAACTTATAGTTTCTCTCTGTGAGAAAAATGTTCTTTTTTCTTCCCATAAAGCCACCTCAACAGTGGAAAGACAGTGTTATAGTGTGCTTCACCTACTCAGAATATTCATCAGATTCAAGTCACACCCCAGTACAAAATTGCATAGGCTTCAACTTGTCATGTGATACCATGAAGGCAATTTTTGAGTCATTTATGATGGTATGAAGATACGAACAATACTGAAGTGTTTTCAGGTTGGCTTCGGCTGCATGGTGGTTTGTTACACTTCATCTCATGCACCAAACACTTGAATAAGTTGCCACTTGAACACTCCTTTTGTATATGATGTATGTTGCTTACTGAATATTTGGTTGCCATTAAGTATTATTAATCAGGGTCCAGCTAGTCTGTGCCCTGAATTCACATGCCTTCTTCCTCCAACTTGGCTCAGACTTCACCTCCTTACAAGCTGCAGATAAAGCTGCTGAAAATTAATTTCCATTCTCGTTCACTCCTCCACATAAATAAGAAGTGACATTCAGCCTACTCTCTTACATTATCTTCAAATCATTATCTTCAATACATGAAAAATGAGGACAGCTACCAACTCATACAATACTTGGGTGTATTATGTGCATAACAGATCTGATATTCAACTTGATAATTAATAATTACAGTACATTGATTACCTTTGAAACTTCATGTTCTTAGGTTTCATGGAGCTCTTTCTTCTGCATGACCCACTCTATGGAACTCCTATCTCCACCTAAGTTTGTAGAGTCATCTGACTAGTACCCACTTCCGTGCAGTCACTGCATTGTTAGCTCTCGTATCAGCATCTATGACTTAAAATACCTCACCACTTATCAGCTACTTTCAGTCATGAACATCTTTCCTCTGACATATGTATTTAAGGATGAGATACTTCTCATTCAAGGAATGAGATGTATCACTACATATCCCTCAACTAAGACAAAAGATGTCATGACCACACATTCAACATTAAATATTATACAAGTATTACATAAATAGATGTGATAGCTTCACTAGCACTTTCAGTTTTTCTTTAAATTTATCATTGCAGTAAGTATTTCTTTGCCTTTGGTTTTGCCGTTAACACATTTCATTATACCTTATCACGAAAATCTCCTTCTTTCTTGAAGAAGGTAAATATTATCTATAATTCTAGGATCAAATGTCAGAGCACTCGGAGAACATTTTGTCCTCAGAAACAGGTAAATTACTTAACTTTAATAATTTTATTTTATCAGTCTGGAGGAAATTCTCCCTTATCCAGGGTCTCTACCGTTGTGCAAATAATAATACCTGTAAGCATTTCTCATCACAGCTTTTCCAGGGATTAAGCGCTCTTTACTCTAACTTTGTACTCTCAATAGCATGATGTGCCTCTCTTCCCATGAAGTAGTGGGGGTCCTCCCTTCCTTGGATCCACCTGAACTTGGTATAAGTTCCCTTCTCTGGGGCAATTTACTAATAAACTCATATAAAGTGCATCACATAGCTTCTTTTTGAGTACTAGTAGTCCAATACTTCTCCCTTCATTTTGTTTCTTTTTTCTATCTCTGCATCCCCCATCAGATTCCTAAAGAGTCCTAATTTTCTCCAGACACTTCTCTTGCCTGTCTGCTCTTTCTGTTGCTACACTTCTCACAAAACCATTGTCCTTCTTCATTGGCTTATCACTCTTATCTTTGGGTCTCTGGCTCTGAGCACTATGGGACTTAACATCTATGGTCATCAGTCCCCTAGAACTTAGAACTACTTAAACCTAACTAACCTAAGGACAGCACACAACACCCAGCCATCACGAGGCAGAGAAAATCCCTGACCCCGCCGGGAATCGAACCCGGGAACCCGGGCATGGGAAGCGAGAACGCTACCGCACGACCACGAGATGCGGGCTATCTTTGGGTCTTTCTGACACCTGGTCCCTTTATTCCTCTCCTAAAAATAAGTAATGAGACTAATTCCTAAAAAAATCTATTTTTGTTGCTATTGTAGTGGCACCATCATTTAGGATAGGGAAAGTCAGTTTTGTGCGATATTCAGAGCACGAGTTACAGCCAGCTGCAGGCCGGATTGCAGTAAGTTATATATACCAGCAGTTGCGAAGGCAAATAGAGGCTAAGGGGCGTAGAACTTCGGGAGAGGGCGCACACAGCAGTTCCACGGTGCAAGTCACAGGCAGAAGAGGGCCACTGGCCAACATAAGTGTTACGAAGGGCCACTGGCCAACATAAGTGTTACGAATAAGTGACACGAGTGGTGCATTAGTGAAACACAGGTATGCAGCCGAGTATAAATAGGTATTTTCTAATGAGAGACATTCAAGTGTGACAGCTCTCCTGGATGGTGGGGCATGTCACACTGCTGGGCTACGCGCAGCAACAGATGGGGTGCCAGCGTCCCAGTCCACAGTAGGTCGTTGGTTCGACCCTCTGAGGCTGACATGGGGTCTGCAGCCAGCCAGCGGTGGGCCACTCTTTGGTTTGCTACCGTGGGCAGTCGTCTCAGCTCCCATCACATGTGAGAGACTTCCGAGGTGAGGGCGCAGATTTGGACACCAGATCACCAGCGGTCATTGCTGACACGTTCCCAGCTATGCCAGTGAGGAAGAAGCGGCAGCAGGGCCAGCCTACAGCTCCCAGTGGAGCAGTGTGGACTCAACGGGGGCAATGGCCACTGGCGCAGCCATCCTGACGTAATCGGAACTCTGCAGCTGGTGTACAAGGCTGGTTCGACACAGCATCACATTTCACTGGGTCACTGGAGTGGTGGCCTCAGCATTGCTGGGTCCTGTAATGCAGACTGAGGTGAAAGGAGCATTGTAGTGAAAACAAATAAATCATCTGGAAAGTTCTTGCCAAGTTTTAATACGGTACCACCTGGCACCCACCCACTACATTTGGTGTCAATACATCACATTTGGCATTGATGCCACAACACTATAGTCTTTTCCACATCCGCTTAAGATTGTGTGCATGACTGTACACTGTTTGTGTGTATGTGTATGTGTGTGTGTGTGTGTGTGTGTGTGTGTGTGTGTGTGTGTGTGAGAGAGAGAGAGAGAGAGTTTAAATTTATCAGGGATCTGATACATCGATGTTTAAAAAGATATCATCAAGGTGGCCAGCGAAGATACACAATTTGTGTGCTCCATTCTCAGTAGTAAAAATCGCTTGTATGAGTGTGCTCTGTGTAAGAAATACAGTGCAGTTTGTGATAATTTGTGCATGCCCTGTCACATGTTAATATGTTTATTTATTAGCCATTCAGCATGTTCACCATGCAATTGGCTTTGTCAAATAAATGTGGCACCTCTGGTGTAAAGCACCATATCTTTTGACTCAATCATCTTTGATTTACCTTTGTCTATGTTCTCTCGGCACGTTACATTTCTACTGCCATGTTGTATTCGCTTGCTTCTGTGCTAAATGATTGTATATTTGAGTCTAAAGTGTGGTATTACTGACCTATGACATGTAATAGCTACAGTGGTGACCCCGACATTGTTGTGTGTTCACCATTAATTTTGTGTTTCTTTTCATCATTTTCACCATCGGACTTCATGTGCTGGCCCACATTGTCTTCAGAACAATGGATCTACCAGTGTCTTTCTGTGCTAGTGCCTTGCACCCTACTAACTGTCCTTGCATATTTACAAGCGTACCTCTTGTGCATTTGGTTAATGTGAACAATTACCAATGCCCAGCCATGCTGGCAGCCACTTAACCTTAACTAGTTCAACATGGCCACTGTCAAGTGCAATTACACAGCAGTGGCTGCTACATGGACAGTGCTTGCCACTTAGTGACATTGTGAATGATAATCCAGTGAATAGCGTTATGGTTCACCTCTCAGCTACGCAGTATCTTTTGGTTTGGTTTGATGTGCCCTCGAATTTCGAGAAATGTAATTCGAACATTCCAGTGCACAGGGTTACACATTCTTACATGCGTAACATCACGACACCCCCCCCCCCCAACCCCACGTGCCATCTTGGGGATGCCAGTTGCCCCGACCGCACTGGTTTCCGTGACCATTGCTTGGTGGTCACACCATGACCACCTTCTGCCCACTTTTATAATGGCACAGGATGTTCCACCCACACCGGTTACTGGATCAGATCTCCCCCGTGTCTGCACTGTGACTGTCTTCTGCCCGCTGCTCTAATGGCACCAGCCATTACACCTGCATCACATTTGCCATCAGCCCTGCAGTTGGGATGCATCGTGCCGTTAGTTGCACCTGCTCACTCCACATCGTGTGCTTTTCGCGGCCACCCCTACACAGACCTCGGGCGATGCACCATCCATTGCTACTGCACTCTCGGGGTCAGGGGCTTCCTGCCACACTCACATGAATCTTTGCCTACCACTGCTACATCAACACGTGTTACCTGGAACGTTTACTAAGCTGCCTGCTTTGCAAAAGTACAACCCTAACACTTGGTTCGCATTGGTGGATGACCTATTGGATATCCACGGGATTTTGGATGATGACACATGTTTTGTCTGCCTGGTGAGCCACCTCCACGCTCATCTCGACCTCATCAGTGATCTGCTCCTCTCACCGCCTGGCAGGCCCAAGTATTTAACAGTGAAAACATTGCTCATCGAACGCCTTTCTCACCCACCAATGGAGGCTATCAACCACATTATTCATGACGAGCACCTCAATGACCGCACACATTCAAAGCTGTGGCGTCGCCTTCATGCGTTAACTGATAATCAAGCACTACTGGACACTGTGTTTTGTACTTTATGGATGGCCAAACTGCCGCTGCTATCTTATGTTACTGACCCTCTCGAGGTTCGCTTATGCATGACTGACCACACCTACTCTCTTGTTTGTCACTGACACCACCTGTCACGGACGATGCAGCTGACACCTACTGGCCTACAGGAGGTACTGTCTGCGGCCTCCCAACAGCAGCCAACCCTGACTGAGCAGCAGCCCGTGCGGTCTGAAGCTCAAGCAATGATGCAGTCAGCTGGGTCCCTCTTCCACTCCATACCACCTTGCCTGCAAGCTTACTCACTATGCTGGTACCATGCCACTTGTGGGGACGCTGCTCGCAACTGATGTGTGCATAGCGCATACCCAAACAATTCCAGTGGGCACGTTTAGGCGCTATGTCCCACCACGATCCTTTGCTGTGCCTACCGCCTGACGCTGCACCTCTTGCTCCAGTGGCACGATGCCTCTACATCACGGACTTGTCATCAGGCGCTTGATTTCTTATCGAAACTGGTGCAGACGTCAGCGTTATCCCAGCCAAGTACGTGGGCAACAGGCTTTCTCCTGCTAACCTTGCTTTGGTCGCTGCAAATCACTGTTCTATCGTGGTCCATCACTCCATCAAAATGTCGCTTCAGCGTTCACCAGTCGCCACCGTCCCTTGGACTTTCCACATTGTCGGGTTGGACTTCCTACAACATTACAAACATTCACCAGACCTGCAGGCCACCACAGTCTGCCACGCATCTGGTTGTACCATTTCGTGCTCGAACGAGTTCAGCATGAGTCCGCTCTCTGCCTCCTTGGCTACGCTTTCCACATGTGCATCTGTTCTCGAGTGTATTACTGCACGACTCTCAGATTTATGGGATGTGCATAGACAAATTGACGAGCTCCAACACATAACAAGGCATTACACACTCGCATTGTTGACACCTCTGCTGAATTATCACATGCACGGAGTACGATTTGCAGTCTGTCTATAGAGCTGCAACGTACGGAACCATCACTCACATCTTCTGCGTCTTCACACTACTTTGCCCCTGTGTCAAGTCTCTCTCCCCCTGGTGCCGTGTCCACGTCATCACAGGCGAATCTATGGGACACTCATGTTCGCACTTCATGGGATTCCTGGCATCGCATGGCTGCCGTGTCATGCCCTCTGTGGTTGTCTGCTGCTGACGCCCTGCCCACGCTGTTCCGCTGTTCCAGTCCGGCAAGGTCAGTGAACTGTTGTCGCACCAGGCCCCCTCTCGCCCCCCCCCCCCCCTCTGCCTGCCTCCCTTCGCAGGTATCCGCCTCAGCAATGGCACTTGTCATAGAATCCGCACCGCGAACGGCCCGCCTGTACTCTGACCATTGAACAGCAACTGGTCTTCACCTGTCCACCTTATTTCGAAGATGGACGGCTACTTATGCATGTTCGGGGATTACAGGTCCCTTAATGCTTGGACAATTATCGATAACTATCCCATTCCTCATGTCTAGGATTTCACGCAGTTACTGCATGGCTCAAATTCCTGTGCAGCCACCGGATATTCCGAAGACGTCACGCCCTTTGGCCTATTTGGATACTGTTACATGCCTTACGGCTTGAAAAATGTTGTGCAGGTGTGGCCAAGGTTCACTGATTCCATTCTGCTACCTCTGCCTTTCGCTTTTGCTTATTTGGATGACATTCTGATTTTTTCCTCCTCTGCTGAGGAGCACCAGTTTCACCTTGATGCAGTTTGTTCAGCTGTCGCGGCCAGTGGTGTGGTGATCAACCACAATAAATCTCAACTCTGTTCTACATCAGTTACATTCCTAGGCCATACTGTGTCAGCCGACAGCCTTCGACGAATGGTTTCTCGTGTCGAAACCATTCTCGCAATGCCTCTTCCTGAAGATTATGCTCAACTCTGTCGTTTTCTGGGTATGGTAAACTTTTATCGACGTCACATCCCTCAGCCTGCCTCCAACCAATTGGCCCTTACCGATGCCCTCTCTGGTAAAAATACCATGGGGAAACGAAAGTTGGACTTGACCAAACCCACACTTGACGCATTTGCTAATGTCAAAACTGCAATCGTGATAGCCGTCACTCTCACCCACCCTGATCCTGAGGTCCGTGTTTCTATTACAACTGACGCAAGCGAGTCAGCTGTGGGCACTGTTTTACAACAGCACACTGCTGACTCCACGCACCCATTCCGTTTCTTTTCAAAGAAACTAACCAGGAGTCAGTGTAAGTGGTGGCTTTCGAACGCAAGCTTCTCGGGGTTTATTAGACAATCAAACACTTCCGGAGTGACCTGAAGGGGGACCCTTTCAATATCTAATCGGATCACAGGCCTCTCGTGGGTGCAGTACGCAACCCGGCGAAGGACCTTCTGCCGCGACGTTTCCTGCATATGGATTATATTTGCCAACATTCCTCAGATGCTTGCTACATCCACAGTGTTGTAGCTAACTATCTGTCTCGTATCTCGGTGCTTATCGCACCCTTGACTTTAGATGACCTCGCCCGACTCCAGATAGAAGGCATTGATACACAGTGATTAGTTTCAGACAACGAGTCTTCACTCACTATCCTACCTCTTGTACTGCACGAGTCGATGACACCGGTCCTTAGAAATGTCTCTACGGGCTCCCTAGGCCCCTTGGTACCGTCTGCTCTTCAGTGAGTTATCTTCGATGCCTTACACAACTTGACCCACCCGAGAAAGCGGGCAATGACAACACTAGTCACTCAACGCCTTGTCTGGCCCGGCGTGCACCATGATAGCCGCACGTGTACCTGCACGTGTGTCTCATGCCAATGTAGTAAAGTCGGCAGACACATGCAGCCTACTTTAGGCAAGGTTGATGTCCCAAGGGGTCACCTTTGGCATTCCCACATTGTCGTGGTCGGTCTGCTCCCCCCTTCCGAGGGGTTCAACTACATATTATCTATGATCGACCACATAACCCTTGGGTCGAAGCGGTCCCTCTCGTCGACATAACAGAGTCCATAGCTCACACTTTCTTATCTATGTGGGTCGCCAGGTTCGATTGCCCTCTTCCACTCACCACTGATCAGGGACGACAATTCGATTCCACGTTCTTTACTCGACTGTGCAAGCTGTGCGGTGTCACAAAGTTCCACACTACAGCCAATCACCTGCAACTGAACGGCCTGGTTGATCGATGGCAGTGAATTATAAAAGCTGTGCTCATGCACTCCCTTGGGTCTTACTCGACATCTGTTTCGCACATAAGGAGGACCTGAATGCCATCGCTGGCAGAGATCCTATGCGGAGAACCCCTATGCCTACCAACAGAATTCATGGAGGACGCACCGCCAGCTGACGCCATTGACCTTCCGGCCCTTGTGGAATGGGTGTGCTTGCATGTCACTCGCCTATGCCCTGCAGCGCCTCTCCCTCATACCACACCACTGGTGCTCATCTGCAAGGACCTGGCATCTTGTAAATTCGTGATGCTGTGCGATGGCTCCATGTGTGCGGCACTGCAATCACCTTATTTGGGCCCACACTGTGTTTCACATTGTGGAGTAAATACTTTCGTAATACATATCAATGGACGACCTCAAACAGTTTCCGTCAACCACTTAAAACCAGCGTGGTCCCTCTCCGAACCACGTTCCGATGCTTCTGGTCTGCCTGCCTTTGCTGCGACACCTGCTGACACGAGTGACATAACCTCGAGCGCCATTCCGCCATTTACGCTGCAGTCTGCTGCATTGTCCATCAAATAGCTAGGTTGGCGCAGTTTCCTATGCTTCCACCTCTCACACTGGACGCCGCCTTCAACCACTGTGCTGCCATGTGAAGATTTTGTGTTCGAGTGAGAAAGCTTCCCTCTGCTGTGCTCTGCACTGCTGGTGGGGTGGGGATGGGGGGATGGGGGGTGGGGAGGGCTGTGGCGCCTCTGGCGTAAAGCACCATATTTTTGGACTCGATCATATTTGATTTATCTTTGTCGATGTTCTCTCAGCGTGCTACGTTTGTACTGCCATATTGTATTCGCCTATTTCTGTGCTAAATAAATGTATATTCGACGTCTAAAATGTGTTGTTACCGCTCTATGACATGTAATAGTCACATACATTTTAGCTGTTCATAAAAGTATAATGCTTACTAATTTTTACATTATACATTGTGCATATATATACATGCATCTTTTTAGTAGGTAGTAATTTCTACATTTTACACACATCATCATTTTACATACCCAGAGAGTGTTGGATGATCTTTATGGCTATTCGCAGATGATGCAGTTATCTATGCCACAGTAGCAACGCCAGAAGATAATAAGAATTTGCAGAACGATCTGCAGAGAATTGATGAATGGTGTAGACTCTAGCAATTGAACCTGAACGTAAATAAATGTAGCATATTGTGTATACACCGGAAAAGAAATCCACTACTGTACAGCTACACTGTTGATGACAAACAGCTGGAGACAACGTCTGCTGTAAAATAGCTAGGTGTAACTATCCAGAGCGAGCTTAAGTGGAATGACCACATAAAACAGATAGTAGGATAAGCAGACACCAGACTCAGATTCATCGGAAGAACGTTAAGGAAATGTAACTCATCAACGAAAGAAGTGGCTTATAAGGGGCTTGGTCGTCCGATTCTTGAGTATTATTTATCTATCTGGAATTCCTATCAGGCAGGACTGATAGAAAAGATCCAACGAAGAGCGGCGTGTTTCGTCACGGGGTCGTTTAGCTGGCGAGAGAGCTTTATGGAGAAGTTAAACAAACTCCACTGGCAGACGTTACAAGAGAAGCATTGTCCATCAAGGAGAGATTTAATATTGAAATTTCGGAACAGCACTTTTCAGGATGAGTCAGACAGTATATTACTTACCCCTGCATACATCTCGCATATTGACCATGAGGAGAAAATTCGAGAAATTAGAGCCAATGCAGAGGCTTCAGACAATATATTACTTCCCCCTGCATACGTCTCGCAAATTGACCATGAGGAGAAAATTCGAGAAATTAGAGCCTATGCAGAGGCTTACCGACTATCATTGTTCCCACACACTATTCTCGAGTGGAACAAGGTTGGAGGGATCAGATAGTGGTATCGAAAGTACCCTCCGCCAGACACCATTAGGTGGCTTGCGGAGTATGATGTAGAGGTTGTGGGGCAGGGAGTTGGGGAATAAAGGAGTGAAAAACGAGGAGTGTGAAAAGATGAGTGTGTGCATTGGCAGAGGGCAGCAGACAAAGAGGGTGGGAGATGAGAATATGGAGGACATGATAGCACAGAAGGGTGGAAACTGTTTAGTCGAACAGTATGCTACCATAGGTTGAAGGCAGGAAAATTATGGGAGCAGAGGATATGTTGCAAGGCTAACTCTCATCTGCACAGTTCGGAAAAGCTGGTGGTGAAGGGGAGGATTCAAATGGCTCAGGTAGTGAAGCAGCCATTGAAATCAGGCGTGTTATGTTCAGCTGCATGTTGAGTCACAGAGTTGTCTACTGTAGCCATGACAACACTTTGGTGATGGCAGTTCATCTTGATGGACAGTTGGTTGGCAATCATACCAATATAAAAAGCTGGTAAATGACACTGCAGCTTTCACAGATGGTCCAGACCCTGATAGAGTAGGTTGAACATGTGACAGAACTTGAGTACAAAGTGCTGGGTGGAAGGATTGGGCAGGTCTTGCAACTGGATCTTCCACAGGGATGTGATCCATTTGACAAGAGGTTGGGATTGGGAGTGGCATGGGAATGGACTGGGATTTTATGGCGATTGGGTGGGTGACAGAACATCACTTTAGGAGGGGTGGGAATGATCTCAGGTAGAACATCCCTCATTTCAGGGCATGATGACAAGTAATCAAAGCCCTGGCGAAGGATGCACTTCAGTTGTTCCAGTCTGTGGGGAAAGTTGGGCAGATGTGTTGGTATTGGCTTGCGTTGCTACAACCCATTTCTCCCACAAATGACTTATTGTGTCAAACACGTCTTGTTCCATCTTTGTAGCCTTGTCTCATAGTCATCAAATCAAATAACCATTGATATCTTTTTTGAACATCTTAAAACCAATCTTCTTTTCTTCATCTAAAGCTTAGTTACAGTAACATGGGCTCCTATTTCTTTCAGTGTTCAATGGAATTCTATAAATTCTAAAGGTACACAGTCACTGTGAAATTCTAATATACTAAAGCTTAGTAAGAATTTAGGAAGCTAAGAAAGCTACTGAGCTGATCTTGGTCCATTATTACATCATACACATGTGGACCAACATGACTTACAATTTGTGACAGACATATTATCTAATTAGATTATTTTGTTTCTATTAATTTCAACTCACTTCATCACAGGAGAATGTTTGGCACAACATTTATTTGGAGGGCAGAAATGGGATTTATACATTGCAACAGTGTTACAGCAATGGAGCACAGAAGTAAAGAAGACTGTAGTGGACATTAGTGTACGTAAGAAAATGTCGACAGATTTATTAAATTTATGCAATGATCAGAGTTAAAAAGCACAAGGTCTGCAGCTGAAAATACTTTTAATACCATGTAGTACTTGTAGTAGTAGTAGCAGTTTTATTCTTCTGTGGACCACTTTTACAAGGATACTGGACATGACACATTCTCAAAGTTGTTCCATTGTTTTGTATGGATGTGCCGGCTATAGAAAACGAACTACATTAATTTAATTCTATTTTTTAAAAAAGGTAGGCAGATAAATCTGTATACCAAAAGTTTAGTTTCTAGTAACTGACAAATTTTTGGTTACAGGATAAAGATTTTCCAAACAACTTTTAGCTGAGAATGTGAAGTACTTCTTATTACAAATTCTGTTTTTTCAACATCTGTATAACATGCTCATATATTAAGGTGGTTTACAGGAACAGATGAATGATAACAAATAACACACTGTTATGTGATCTTAGTTGTGTGAGATGTTAACATTGCCGGCCGGGGTGGCCGAGCGGTTCTAGGCGCTACAGTCTGGAACCGCGCGACCGCTACGGTCGCAGGTTCGAATCCTGCCTCGGGCATGGATGTGTGTGATGTCCTTAGATTGGTTAGGTTTAAGTAGTTCTAAGTTCTAGGGGACTGATGACCTCAGAAGTTAAGTCCCAAAGTGCTGAGAGGCATTTGAACCATTTGTTAACATTATATCAAATTCACACTTGCTAATGTTACAGCAGTGATGTTCTGATGCACTTGTGAAGTACACAGTATTCCATAGTCCTCGATGTCACTGACGTCTGCTTTCAGGACTCATACATCGCAAATGTAGCCACAACTTGTACGCCGTGTCGTCCACTGGCCAACAGTAGACGAGATCAGCTGTATTGCACTGAGATCCTTTGCCCGAGTAAGTTTTTATGATATCCAGTACGGCAACATAGGAACCCGTGACAAGTGCGAAAACAGAGAAAGCAATGATGAAGATGTTCTTCCAGAGCCGCCAATGCAGGCGTCCCATGCCATCTCGCCAGAAGACGCCGGTCGCCAGCACAGTGGGACAGAAGAAGCCCAGTGTGGACAGGCACGTTGACCGAGCCCACCAGTGAAATGACCAGCTGCAGTTTGGGATTCGCGACCGCCACTGCAACTACAACAACGAGTCTTTAGAGGAAGCGGCTACCGAAAAACAACTAGAATTGCCGTGCTATCAGAAGGCGTGTGCAGTCAGTGGAGCTTTGCAAATTTCTTATGTAAAAAATCCACTTACTGCGAGTAAACAAGATGCTGCAAGCAAGAACGCTCTTTTTTCTTGTTCTTTCCCTTCTCGTAAGGGAATCATCCAAAATACAATGTATTTCAAAAATACCGCAAAGATGATTTATTTCACAATACTGAGATTATAATCTTAGAGTGAATTTTAACCAACGCATCAAAACTAAAAGTTTACCTTGGCTCCATTTGTAGGTTTCCAGTTTATGTGGTTGCTGATAAGGTGGCACTAGCTTGCACGTTGCCCAATGTACCTCAAGTACAGACGGCGGTGAAACAGCAACAAAAGCTGTTTTACAGTCTCCGTTTTAACAGATGCACTACAGTTACAATTTTGTGGCTTGATTTTTAAGTCGATAGTGAGACATTGAACCACTTACAGTGTAAAGAGCGTGCAGGTCTAGCGAAGTACAATTGACCCCCAGGGTAGCCTGATCTCATGGTACGTGAAGTTTCTTTTCTGAATGTTATGAAAGACTCCGTCTATATGCCTCTCGTACTAACAAAGTAGAAAAACGAGGAGATGCAACACGGAAAACAAATGCTGGAAAGCGCACAAGGAAGATGTTAAGTGGAATGATCGTTGAAGTTAAGACAAAGACTGACGAGATTGAGAAACTGTAGGAAGACACCTATCAACAACATTAGTCAATAATGAAGAGCAGGGAGAATTATGTTCTTGCATTCGACAAGTGCTTCACCCATAACATTATGCAATCCTGGTTCAAGTGCTTCACTCTTAGGCCAATCTTTTTTTATAATGAAGTGCTTTGATAGGGTTGTCCCAGAGTCACAGGAAGGAATAGAATTTGATCTAGCCATGTTGTAGACCAAGTAATATGCCTACGACTTTCAGATCCCCTGAAATCTGCCATTTAAACTTGTCACAGTTCAATTGCAATAACAATTGTTTCATGTTATCACATGTTTCTTTTCTGTAAGGTGCATACCCAATCTAAATCGATAGTAACAGGTTTTCGTTATGCAGTAGCACACACATGAGACTTATTTTGGAACACTTTTATAGTCTTCATCTGCATGTACATCTACGCTCTGCAAACCGCCATGAGGTGCATGGAGGAGCGTACGTCCTCCTGTACCAGTTATCAGGGTTTCTTCCTGTTCCATTCATGCATGGAGTGCGGGACGAACGATTGTCTGAATTCCTCTGTGTGTGCAGTAATTATTCTTAACGTATCCTCTTGATCCCTATGTGAGCGATATGCAGGCGATTGTAGGATTTTGCCAGGATCTTCATTGAAAGCCGCTTCTTGAAACGTTTTAATAGACTCCCTCAAGATAGTTTATATCTGTCTCTAAGAGTCTTTCTGTTCAGTTCCTTCAGTATCTCTGTGAAATTTTCCCATGGATCAACCAAATTCGTTCCGACATTCTCTGTATACGTTCAATATCCCCTATTAGTCCTATTTGGCATGGGTCCCAGACACTTGAGCAACATTCTAAAACAGGTCACACGAGTGATTTCCAAGCAATCTCCTTTGTAGACTGATTGCAGTTCCTGAGGTGATGTGATCGTTCTTTTCATGTCCCTACAAAGTGTTACACACAGGTATTTTTATGAGTTGGCCGATTCCAATTGTGACTCACTGATATTACAATCACAGGATACTACTTTTTTCGTTTTGTGAAGTGCATAGTTTTACATTTATGAACATTTAAAGAAAATTGTCTATCTTTGCACCACTTTGAAATGTTATCGACATGTAACTGAATATATATGCAGTTTCTTTCAGATAGTATTGCATTACGGGTAACTGCATCTTCTGCAAAACGTCTGAGGTTATAATTACTATTGGCTGCAGGGTCGTTAATATACAAAATGAATAGCAAGGGTACCAACACACTTCCCTGTGACACTCTTGAAGTTAATTCTACATCTGACCATGACTCTCCATCCAAGACAACATGCTGCATCTCCCCTACCAATCAGTCCTCAATCCAGTTACAAATTTCACATGACACCCCATACGATCGTACTTTTGACAACAAGCTGTTGACAACGCCTGACACTAACAAACTGTAATTTTCCCAGTTAACTGTAGGATCATTAAAGTCTCCACCGATGATTGCAGTATGTCTGGGGAACTTATGTACAAATGAACTGAGGCTTTCTCTAAAGTTTTCGCTTACATCAGGAGATGAGTCTGGTTTGATGATATAAGGATCCAATCAGCATTTTATGCCCACCCCTGATGCTGAGTGTTGCCCAAACAATCTCACATGCAGCTTTAATTTATCTCTCGGTTAATCTGAGTTTCTTGTCTACTGCAACAAATACACCACATCCATTCCACATTTGCCCATCCTTTCGACATATACTTAAATTTCCCACCAAAATCTCACTGCTGTCAGCTTCAGGTTTCAACGAGCTTTCTGTACCTACTATAATGTGAGCTTCACAGTTTTTCATGAGCAATTCAAACACTGCTACTTTGTTGCGAATTCTTCGGCGGTTTACCTTGAGGATTTTAATGCTCTCACCAGTGGGAGGTATTTCTTTCGATCTTACACCGATACTTCCCGTTTCCTATGACTATCATTATGTGGACATGATGGAGAGCCGCCTAATCGGAAAAACTCTTGTGTGCACCACACATACTGAGTAGCAGCCTCCTCTGATGTGTAGTGCATACCTGACCCACCCACACAGCTACAATTAATCCTTGTACGTCACTGCAGAATTTCAAGTTCTTTTCACTTTCTAAAATCGGAAGGAATGGCATATCACGGTTACAAAACGAAGTCATATTTTCTGTCTTATCAAGACAATTCCACTGTTATAGTCTTGACGCCAACAATTCAGCTAAACCTTTCGGCAATTCCAGGTCTCTCACTGGGCAATTAAGTTCACACTGTGTCATTTTGTGAATCTCTCTACCCTCAACGCTACATGCGAAATCAAGATCTTTGGGTTTTGAAGGTGATGGTGCAGCACAAGTCCCACTGCCACCTTTGTCACTTTCGCAGTCAGGTGGGACAGTATGTCAACATACGTCAAGAGAGACTTTATATTCGAGGAAATACCACGTATTAATAGAACTTTCATAAAAAAGTAACAAACATTCACGTGGTTTGATAGTTCTCGGCAGGACATGGGTGTAGCAAAGCCCATGGAAGGTATTTTACAATTCAACCAGGAATGTACGCAACATACATGAGGAGCCCAGGGCTTGTCCTGCTCCCCCGTTTCACAGCCACAGTGCAGTCTGTGCACCTCCTATGCGATTTAGATGAAGCCTGTCCGCAAATGTAGCAACAATTTCCAGCACTGTTACACATTTGCAAGGCGTACTGAATCACACAGGCTAACCACACATCAATAATACTTTCTCCAGCACAGGAACAGAACACAGCTTGTAACAGATTGAAACTGCGCTTCAGTGAAACATGCTCCGTTCCTCCCTTCCTCTTCCCCTTCACCTTGTTGCTGTGAGCCCAGACAAAAATAGCAACAAAATACACACAATTATTGTTGTTTGAAACTTCATCACTGTATCTATCATCAGTGGTATTCCGAAGCCTTTTGGAAGGGACTGACAATAAATGCTAATGAAATGTAGTTATAACTAGCAGACCGCCCGCTGCTTCGCTGGCGTAGACTGTTTGGCCTGTACAGATGTTGGTTTTCTATTTCTTTAATCAAATTTTTATGTTGTTCACAAATTTCAATATCTTCCAAACTTTTCACGCTAACTGAGGCCATAGAAGCACAGTTTTTTCCGCTTGTACTTCTGATGACAAGGCGGTTATGGTAACTGGAGTTCATGGTTTGTGTTCTTGTGATATTTCCATAGAAGCTTTCATCCACTAACACATTTTTCTTTATATGTAACCGTAAAGTAAAATACCTATTTTCATATATTTAGTTTTAAAGATATTTTAATCGAACGAAATATTTTGTTAAAAATTTTCATCCCCTATTTCATCCCCCAGTGGTCAATTTCCAGAAACAGTGAAAAACATATTTTTTAAATTTCTAACAAAGAAGCCAAAAACAAATTTTAATAGATTACACTAGTGTATTTCAAATACGACAGTATGCCATCTTAGGCATTTTATAACATTTAAAACACTTGATAATGGCACTTTGAAGCCGAAATCATGATCGTGTAAATGTAACACTGCAAATAAAAAACAGCCTAAGGGCGGTACTGACTTTAAAGAAATATGTTATGACTGTGGCCGAACATTATGAAAAAAATTATTGTGTGAAACAGACGTGGAAAGTCTCGTCAAAATGATTGCAAGATTATACACAAATCTCATGCACCTTGAGTTCATAGAAAACTGTAAAAATGCATTGTAATCTACGAAATAAAGATATGAATGTTTCAAATATATAGACACCGATGCTCCAAGGTAAAAAATACTTGTGTAGACTCGCGCAACGTGCAGTACAAAAACATAGTGAGCATTAGTAGTAGTAGTCGTGAAAAAACCGAATAGTTATCGAGGATAAGGGACTGAAATATTTTTCAGCACCACAGACAGCTATAGGTCTGAGAACTGACTTCACACTTCGATAAACTGAAGTTAAATGTAAAATTTTCGATATATACAGGTGTGAATGTACTCACCGGGCTCCGTAGATGAGGCCGCTCAGCGCACATTTGCGCAGTGACAGTGACTCGGAGGTCAGTTTGAATCCTGGTGGTGAGGAGGGATGTTACCTCATCACTTGGTGACAATATCCTGGATTAAATTTCAAACGTCTCCACAATGTCTCATGAAATGAGGATACATCGCACTATTGTTGGTGATCCATCCGTCGGATGGGTATGTTAAGCTCGGTGGCCCCCTAGCGCTGTTCGAGAGCAGTCTAAGAGCCTGCACTGAGTTTCATTCTCTCCCTTCCCTTCATCCATAACACCACAAACTGGACACTACAAAGTTCTAACACTCAGTCATCAGATGACACAGTTATACATTTGGCACTTCATTACAGGCTGGAGTAGGCAATGGAAAACACCTTTCACTGGGACCTGGCCCAGGATGGCGACGCAGTATTGCTGTATCTGACGTTCTCTGACGGTGAGACTCTTATATATGCATTTGAATGTAGTAAAAAATAATTATGATTAACTAATGAGTTAACTGAAAAACTGAAAAGGAGAATGACTTCGAAGAAAAATAGTGAAAAGTCACGACTTTCTCTGTTCGACTCAGGGAAATGAAACAATGAAGCCATGAATTTTAGGCTCCACAGAAAGAACTACTGACAGTCCACATGTTACAGGTCGGCGCAGGATGTGTAACTCACCGGTAGTAAGGCAGGTCCCGATGCGGTAGCAGTTCTGGACCAGTTGCGCACGGTGTGGTGGCACCTTCTTCATCATCAGCGACAGGCTGATGTTGTTAGGAATGTAAATGTGTAGTCCGTACGTCAGTACTATGGTCACGGTGATCAGGATGTTCATGGACTGAGCCAGCCTAGAAAAAATCCTCTTCCTTGACTATTACAGAGAGAACTTGTGCAATCTACATGTGACCAATAAGGAAGGTCTCTCTCTTCTTTCTCAAGCATCACAAATAAGTGAAAATATACAAACATATCTCATTCAAAAAGAACAGAAAGAAAAATTCCAGGAGGAACTGCAACAACTTGTAGACAAACCATAAGATACTGGTGTTTTTCCTAAGTAAAAGCGGTTCTCAATAACGAGAGAGACATAAAAAATGAAAATGTTTGTTTGGTCCTGGCTATGTCTCGCTATGATCAAATATGTGTGAATTCCTAAGGGATCAAACTGCTTAGGTCATCGATCCCTAGACTTACATACTGCTTAAACTAACCTAAACTACCTTATGCTACGAACAACTCACACACCCATGCCCGAGGGAGAACTCGAACCTCCGGCGGGAGGGGCCGCGCAATCCGTGCATAGCGCCCTAAACCGTGTGGCCAGTCCGCGCGGCGTCTCGCTGTGTCAACGTACAACCACTGCTGCATGATTCTCATCATAGGTGAAGGTATCTCTTGGGAAGATTGCCTATGCATTGTCGCTTCTGATTAGGTATTCAGCCTTCGTTTGTTTACCTCTAGTATCACGGTGATATATTCTGTAATTATAAAATTCAGTAATTATAATGGACCTAATTTGTACACGCTTGTGATGCACAATTATTTATGGTCCGTTGCTTGACTATGTTCTATCACAGAAGTATCTGTCACTCTAAATCAGTACGCGACACTTCAAAGAATTGTGTGCTCCACAGCAATGAGTACAAAAGAAATAGCCACCTAAATATGGAAGTGTGCTGCCGAATTACATTGTACCAAATTATTTTTTAGAGTTTCTTAACTCAGTCGGTAAAAATTAAACCATTATAGGATCACTTGGTGAGTCGTTGATGAACTAAGGGGCTGTGGTGTGTGAGCCAAAGATCTGCAGACACTAGTTATTTAATATTGGCTCTTGCCATGACTGCACACGGGACTGAATTTCTCTCAATTTACGTTGAGCAAGAGGCCTGAAGAAGGTGTAAAGAAACTGCTGAGCTCATAGATCCCTAGACTTACATACTGCTTAAACTAACCTAAACTACCTTATTCTACGAACAACTCACACACCCACGCCCGAGGGAGGACTCAAACCTCCGGGGGTGGGGGTGGGGGGGGCGCAATCCGTGACATAGCACCTCAAACCGTGTGGCCATTCCACGAGGCGTCTCGCGTAAATAAATTAAATGGAAAAGAGACAGCTGCAGGTGTTTTAATTTTCGTTCAATATATAGTGCCGGAAAAAAATTAATGGACCCTTTTGGTGGTTTCCAGTTCACTCCGTATTTATTGTTGTAACAGTGCACACAGAGTAGATGAAATGACAGCCTTTATAGATCAATAGCACGAGTGGTTCTGACGTACTAGTTATCGAACCACGCTAGAACTCGCTTATGAGTACGTGTTGTAGTCTCCACAGGAGGCAATGTTGGTGCTGACTCTAGCATCCAATTGTTCGTACAGATGACGAATACTACCCTGGGTACGTTAGGCCACGCCTGCTCGACCTATTCACGTAATTGTGTAAGAGTTATCGGTTGATGACTTCTCGTCCCATCATATCCTACAGGTGCTCAATCCGGAGATCGTATTGGCAAGGGAAAGTGCTGAACATCTCGCGGAGCAGGCTCAGTTTCACGGGCAGTGTATGGGCGAGCATTATCCGACTGGAGCACTACATTACCTTTCTGTTGCAAGAATAGCAAAAGAACAAGTCTAACAACGTTCTGCTTATCCAGAAACAATAAAGGTGAACGAGAATTGTAGCTTATTACAGCCTAGACCATAAGGCCTGTTGTGGGGACAGTGTGTCTTGGACGAAAGCACTACACAGCGCTCATCAGACCTATGTCGCGCGCGCAAACGACGATCACTCGCCTGTTGGCAGAATCAGCATTCAACGCTGAAGACCACGGTGCACCACTTCATCTTCCAAATGATCCCTGATGGCAGCAGTCGAACTGTGCACGTCGATGCTGAGGCTACGAGTGGAAGACGGAATAGAAGTGCGCGTGGACATAGTCCCAGTGCTAATAACAAGTCCACAACAGTTTGGGTTCTCACTCCGGGCTCACAAGCCCTCTTATTTGCGCTGTGGTAGCTGTACGATCTGCCACTGCTGCTCTTACAATACGACAATCCTGGTGGGTGTTTGTGCTGCACAGACATCCAGAACCTCATCTAAGGGCGTGAGAACGTTCACATGACCAGTGATACCGGCATCATGTCACAACTGACGCAGCACGCCCAACTTAAATGGCGATTCTCGAAAAGGACCATCCCGCTACATGGGAGGCCACAACTTGGCCTCTTTAAAACTCCTCATTTAGCTGTAGGAAACAATGTTGGATCTCGATTGTATGGTTGCCTGCTTGCTTCACACATTTGCACCCCACTGAGCATTCTGGCAGTAAGCATTGCTTATTAAAGGGAGGCACAGATGGCGCTCTGGTAGCTATGCCACTACGCTATCTGTTGGCGGACGACGTGAAACCATTATCAGTACATCTACTATTCCCCAGGCGGCATATGCGTTCATCGGATCAAAATCTTCGTCGTTCCAGGTGTACTAATATTCTTTCCTGGCAGTGCAGAAAAGCTGAAGTCCTGGTAACCATATATTCACAATGATGGCCATACAAAGACTTTGTCGTACATCTGGCTGTGTCTGTCTGACTATTAAGATCCTGTTCCTCAAGAACGGGTAGGTGTATATCACTAAGCCCTAAGGTTCTTTGGCGGTTTAAAGAAATTTAGCTTTCTGAGTCAATGCAGTCAAGGCAATGATGTCACACATTTCACTACTACCAAACTCACTCAAAAAGTACTAGAGGGTATTTTTCGTTAACTGAGAATAATGAAATTTCATAAGAAGCAACGTTTCACAGTACAAGTAAATGAAAAAATTCTAAAATTATTAGTTTGTAATTATGTCACATAAAAATACTTGCTTGCCATTTGTTGTCCCTCTGTCTGTCAACCCATCTGTTAAGACTCCTTTTTCTCAGTAATGGGTAGAGATATCAAGTTGAAATTTATGTTAGGTACTAGGGCTACAGTTCCTTGTCACTCTAAAAAATTTGAACTTCTACGACAACGCAATCTAAAGATACGGCTGTCTGTAAAGATGATGATGTTTGGATTGTGGGGCGCTCAACTGCGCGGTTATCAGCGCCCGTACAAATTCCAAACCTTTTCTCAGTCCAATCTTCCACTTGCATGAATGATGATGAAATGATGAGGACAACACAAACACCCAGTCATCTCGAGGCAGGTGAAAATCCCTGACCCCGCCGGGAAGCGAACCCGCGAACCCGTGCTCGGGAAGCGAGAACGCACCGTGAGACCATGAGCTGCGGACTGTCTGTAAAGACCATGTTCCTCAGGAACGGGCAGAAGCATCAAATTGAAATTCATGTCAAATACCAAGGTCTACAGCCCAATGGCAGTGTAATTAATTTAGCTTCTAAATCAGCGCAGTCAAAAGATACAGCCATATATGTAACATATTTTGATACTCGCAAACTCACTGGCCAAAACCAAAAAATTAAGTATCTACAGGGTTATTATAAATGATTGAAGCGATTTCACAGCTCTACAATAACTTTATTATTTGAGATATTTTCACAATGCTTTGCACACACATACAAAAACTCAAAAAGTTTTTTTAGGCATTCACAAATGTTCGATATGTGCCCCTTTAATGATTCGGCAGACATCAAGCCTATAATCAAGTTCCTCCCACACTCGGCGCAGCATGTCCCCATCAATGAGTTCGAAAGCTTCGTTGATGCGAGCTCGCAGTTCTGGCACGTTTCTTGGTAGAAGAGGTTTAAACACTGAATCTTTCACATAACCCTACAGAAAGAAATCGCATGGGGTTAAGTCGGGAGAGCGTGGAGGCCATGACATGAATTGCTGATCGTGATCTCCAGCACGACCGATCCATCGGTTTTCCAATCTCCTGTTTAAGAAATGCCGAACATCATGATGGAAGTTCGGTGGAGCACCATCCTGTTGAAAGATGAAGTCGGCGCTGTCGGTCTCCAGGTGTGGCATAAGCCAATTTTCCAGCATGTCCAGATACACGTGTCCTGTAACGTTCTTTTCGCAGAAGAAAAAGGGGCTGTAAACTTTAAACCGTGAGATTGCACAAAACACGTTAACTTTTGGTGAATTGAGAATTTGCTGCACGAATGCGTGAGGATTCTCTACCGCCCAGATTCGCACATTGTGTATGTTCACTTCACCATTAAGAAAAAAATGTTGCTTCATCACTGAAAACAAGTTTCGCACTGAACGCATCATCTTCCGTGAGCTGTTGCAACCGCGCCGAAAATTCAAAGCGTTTAACTTTGTCATCGGGTGTCAGGGCTTGTAGCAATTGTAAACGGTAAGGCTTCTGCTTTAGCCTTTTCCGTAAGATTTTCCAAACCGTCGGCTGTGGTACGTTCAGCTCCCTGCTTGCTTTATTCGTCGACTTCCGCGGGCTACGGGTGAAACTTGCCCGCACGCGTTCAACCGTTTCTTCGCTCACTGCAGGCCGACCCGTTGATTTCCCCTAACAGAGGCATCCAGAAGCTTTAAACTGCGCATACCATCGCCGAATGGAGTTAGCAGTTGGTGGATCTTTGTTGAACTTCGTCCTGAAGTGTCGTTGCACTGTTATGACTGACTGATGTGAGTGCATTTCAAGCACGACATACGCTTTCTCGGCTCCTGTCGCCATTTTGCCTCACTGCGTTCTTGAGCGCTCTGGCGGCAGAAACCTGAAGTGCGGCTTCAGCCAAACAAAACTTTATGAGTTTTTCTACGTATCTGTAGTGTGTCGTGACCATATGTCAATGAATGGAGCTACAGTGAATTTATGAAATCGCTTCAATCATTTGTAATAACCTTGTACATACATGTCGGCCCTGGTGGTCCAGTGGTACAGAGCGTGCTGGAAACCGATAAGTCGCTGCATCGAATTTCGTTTGGGTCTCGTATTTAAGTGTCTTCGTTTAAATTTAGCCTTTATATGTCAGAGATCTCAGGAATCGCCAGAAATAATAATTGGTTCGGATTCCACGTTAAATTGTAGGTCCCATTTCCCCAGTTGAATAACTAGGTCAGGTCACGAACACATAAGTCGCTGAAGTGGCGTCCAGTAGAAAGATTTGAACCAGGCCATTGGACGACACGTGGCCTTAACCATGTTGGATGACCAGTAACGACAGAAAAAGGGGGTTGGTGGAGGGGGAGGGGGGAGAGTGACGAGCAAATGAAATCGAGGACATAGTTGGCACGTCCAGATCATATACCCTCTTCCACTTGTATTCCTAAGGGAATTTGTCAAATGACGCTTAGAAACGCTTTACTTTTGAGATTCTCAAAATCAGTGTGCGAGTACACATAAAAATTCGGAAATTTACTCCGCATTGAGACAGCTACTACTTGAGATTCACTGTTTCTTTGAATGTCAGAGGAATACTTTCGCTCATTTAGAGAAGAAGAACACTTTGTTTTCACTAAGAGTGATAAGTGTGGTATCCGGTCAGATGTAGTAGCAAACAAATAAATCAGCTGCTTGCTTCTTGTGTCTAGGACGGCATTCTAGCGGTGGCTTTAAGGAAATGCTATCAGCAGCAACTAGGTGGTTCGCGTCATTTGTGGCCATTTTACTACGGGTTTATTAATTCGTATACCTCAGACCACAAATGTAAAGTATGAATTCTATTGGATATTTAAACAGCTGACGTCGCAAAACTGTCCTAACAAACCGTAGTTTGTTGAAGTAGTAAACGAAGGAAAACGGGAAGACATGGATTTGATAATTGCGGTTTTCTCATAGTCGCTACGACTACTTCCACTCTCATTAGATGAGATCGACAATTGAGTAACGTATCTGTATGCACTAAAAGGTATCAGATAGATTATATAATGGTAAGACAGAAATTTAGGAACCAGGTTTTAAATTGTAAGACATTTCCAGGGGCAGATGTGGACTCTGACCACAATCTATTGGTGATGACCTGTAGATTAAAACTGAAGAAACTGCAAAAAGGTGGGAATTTCAGGAGATGGGACCTGGATAAACTGAAAGAACCAGAGGTTGTACAGAGTTTCAGGGAGAGCATAAGGGAACAATTGACAGGAATGGGGGAAAGAAATACAGTAGAAGAAGAATGGGTAGCTTTGAGGGATGAAGTAGTGAAGGCAGCAGAGGATCAAGTAGGTAAAAAGACGAGGGCTGGTAGAAATCCTTGGGTAACAGAAGAAATATTGAATTTAATTGATGAAAGGAGAAAATATAAAAATGCAGTAAATGAAGCAGGCAAAAAGGAATACAAACGTCTCAAAAATGAGATCGACAGGAAGTGCAAAATGGCTAAGCAGACATGGCTAGAGGACAAATGTAAGGATGTAGAGGCTTATCTCACGAGGGGTAAGATAGATACTGCCTACAGGAAAATTAAAGAGACCTTTGGTGAAAAGAGAACCACTTGTATGAACATCAAGAGCTCAGATGGAAACCCAGTTCTAAGCAAAGAAGGGAAAGCAGAAAGGTGGAAGGAGTATATAGAGGGTCTATACGAGGGCGATGCACTTGAGGACAATATTATGGAAATGGAAGAGGATGTAGATGAAGATGAAATGGGAGATACGATACTGCGTGAAGAGTTTGACAGAGCACTGAAAGACCTGAATCGAAACAAGACCCCCGGAGTAGACAACATTCCATTGGAACTACTGACAGCCTTGGGAGAGTCAGTCCTGACAAAACTCTACCATCTGGTGAGCAAGATGTATGAAACAGGCGAAATACCCTCAGACTTCAAGAAGAATATAATCATTCCAATCCCAAAGAAAGCAGGTGTTGACAGATGTGAAAATTACCGAACAATCAGTTTAATAAGCCACAGCTGCAAAATACTAACACGAATTCTTTACAGACGAATGGAAAAACTAGTAGAAGCCGACCTCGGGGAAGATCAGTTTGGATTTCGTAGAAATACTGGAACACGTGAGGCAATACTTACCTTAGAAGAAAGATTAAGGAAAGGCAAACCTACGTTTCTAGCATTTGTAGACTTAGAGAAAGCTTTTGACAATGTTGACTGGAATACTCTCATTCAAATTCTGAAGGTGGCAGGGGTAAAATACAGGGAGCGAAAGGCTATTTACAATTTGTACAGAAACCAGATGGCAGTTATAAGAGTCGAGAGACATGAAAGGGAACCAGTGGTTGGGAAGGGAGTAAGACAGGGTTGTAGCCTCTCCCCGATGTTATTCAATCTGTATATTGAGCAAGCAGTAAAGGAAACAAAAGAAAAATTCGGAGTAGGTATTAAAATCCATGGAGAAGAAATAATAACGTTGAGGTTCGCCGATGACATTGTAATTCTGTCAGAGACAGCAAAGGACTTGGAAGAGCAGTTGAAGGGAATGGATGGTGTCGTGAAGGGAGGATATAAGATGAACATCAACAAAAGCAAAACGAGGATAATGGAATGTAGTCGAATTAAGTCGGGTGATGTTGAGGGTATTAGATTAGGAAATGAGACACTTAAAGTAGTAAAGGAGTTTTGCTATCTGGGGAGCAAAATAACTGATGATGGTCGAAGTAGAGAGGATATAAAATGTAGACTGGCAATGGTAAGGAAAGCGTTTCTGAAGAAGAGAAATTTGTTAACATCGAGTATAGATTTAAGCGTCAGGAAGTCATTTCTGAAAGTATTTGTGTGGAGTGTAGCCATGTATGGAAGTGAAACATGGACGGTAAATAGTTTGGACAAGAAGAGAATAGAAGCTTTCAAAATGTGGTGCTACAGAAGAATGCTGAAGATTAGATGGGTAGATCACATAACTAATGAGGAGGTATTGAATAGAATTGGGGAGAAGAGGAGTTTGTGGCACAACTTGACAAGAAGAAGGGACCGGTTGGTAGGACATGTTCTGAGGCATCAAGGGATCACCAATTTAGTATTGGAGGGCAGCGTGGAGGGCAAAAATTGTAGGGGGAGACCAAGAGATGAATACACTAAGCAGATTCAGAAGGATGTAGGTTGCAGTAGGTACTGGGAGATGAAGAAGCTTGCACAGGATAGAGTAGCATGGAGAGCTGCATCAAACCAGTCTCAGGACTGAAGACCACAACAGAACATCTGTATGTAATTTATCACATGTACTATTCACTAAAGATAACCTCGGCCTACCTCGGCCTTTAGCCCGACACTAAAGTTTTTTTAAGAAATGCAAAAGATGTTTACCTTGTGGTCCCATTCCTAATGACTGGAGATAAATGGCAAGATAGTATGGAGGATTTGTGATGAGGGCGTTCTACTCAGGATTTGTGGACTCTTATTCCAATCAGCATTCCGGTTTTTATGGACTTTTTGTCTTCATCACTCGCCCAGCACTCTGTCGTGCTGATCAGTAGAATCAAACTCTTGAGGCGACGAGACACGCAGTTACGCAGGTATCTTGAAATGTTAATAGAAGAGTGACTGAACTCCTGGATTCGATTTGATCTCCATGAATAGAATAAGGTAACGTTGGGATGGTTCAATTGATAAGGATGGTGCTCACAGGACGTCTTGAGATGGATATCTGCTCGTTGTTATGTACACCATTCAGTTACTGGGTATGTGAGCTTTTTGACTCTACTAGTTCGACTCATGCCCAACAGCAAGTGTCGACATCCGACTGAAGGTGGTTTTGCTCTCAGACACGCTACTATATCTGTTTATCTAAACAATCAACATACTTTAAAAAACTATGTACCATGGAATCTGATTAAATTTTGTAAATCCTTCCCGCTTCTGTCCTATATGTTTTCTACAGAGGGAAAAACAGTGAGCGTCCTTTCCTGCGTACTCTTATAAACTACAAAAGAACATCCTATAAACCTCCTTACAGCTCGTCGCTAGACAGATTGAGTGTTACGTTGCCTTCAGTAGCTTCTCCGTACTTCATGTAACTGCAGAAGCCAATGACGATGTACAGGCTCACAACATTAGACATAGCAGTGTTGAGCACGCCTGGACAGCCTAGAAAGTGGTGTGGGTTCTTCATGCTGTTCTCCACAGGCATCAACTATAAATAAAGCCAGTGTCATATCACCAATCACCTCATTCCCTACCATACTACAAAGCAAAATGGTTTAATAACACTAGTTAACAAATTTAAACTTTTTTTTTCTGCATCTGGTTTGTAAATGGGTGAATTTACCTAATTTTGGGATGCTGAATACACCAGTAAAATCAGTTTTTCTCTATGACGTCACATTTACTAGATACACAGCAGAACAAAAAATGGTAATAGCGAAAATTGACACATTTAAGTCAAACAAAAATACACATTCAGAACCTTTGAAATCAATACTATCTTATATGTATGTATGGGCATGATGCCAATAAAAGGTCCATAATAGTTCAGAAGCTATTTTCAGCTTTAATCGTCTTTGGTTTTTGAAAAATGCGGGGACGGAACTCTTCTTTTGTTTGCCGTTTCATCACTCTCCCTAACAAGACACATCATCGAAAGGTTCCAGTGGCCTTGGTAAGGGTAAGAATGTCTTGGTGAAAGCGTGCACCATGCTTATCGCTTACGGCTCCCAAATTTTCCGGGAAGATATCAAGGCGAGAATGTAAAAAGTAAATTTTAAGGACATTGTACACCCCGTGTTCTTATAGTTGTCCAACAGATCATTCACAATGGTAACGTAGTTTTTGTCTTTTCTGTTGCCCAAAAAGCCCTTCACAATTGCTTTAAAAGAAGACCAAACAGCTAATTGGATGTCTATGAGTTTGGTTTTAAAGGTTAGTTCTTTCAGCATTTTTATTACTTGTAGTCCACCAAATATACCCTGTTTCAACTTTGTCTCACTTAATTAAGGACACTTTTCTTTTAAGTGATTGAAAGCCCATCTTCTTCACCCAGAGCTTTTACAAAGTTCTTGATAGGGCAAACTTGATGTGAAAGGGAGGCAAAATGATTCTGTCGGGCTCAATCAAGGGGGAATTGTTCACATTTACGTCTCCAAGAACATATGACTTCCCTATAGGCCACTCCTTGACTGTACAGTGGTTCTTGGTGTCACGGCTGTCCCAGTCACAAAAAGCAGCAGTATTTCGTGAATCCAGCCCGTAAACCTGTAAGGAGTCCAACAACTTTTAAATCACAGCAAAGCTTCCATTCATGATCCTTATATTCCATTGCCTCTAGCAGCAATGCCATGGATTACTACACCAACCATTTACTGACGAGTTTTAGATCTTCTAGCTCTCCTCTGCAAATCAAAAACAACTAAACATCAAAACAGAAGAAAAGCAAAAGCAAAATACTGAATATGAAGAATAAAAAACCTTTTAAACCTCAAAAATTGTATGTACTAGAACGCTGTGAAAGGTGTATTCGGATTCTACACACCAAAATACATACTAGTTGATGTATCACATCCCAGATGCAAAATGGCTGTTGACTAGTGTAATGTTATAAAAAAGATGAAATCAAAGACCATAACTTTTCAATTGCCTACACTATATTCTTACAGTTGTTTCTAGTTTACGCTAATACTAGCTTTAATGCACTATAATAACCCAGTATTGTTGATCAGCTCTCAGATCATGAAAGTGGGCTCGGAATAATACTGCAGCTGTGATTAGCTAGTTGCTATCATATCCAAGATAATGGCCGCTTAAACAGAACATCTGTGTTGAACATTACACAAGCGACACATGTATATGGACTATCATTTTTCGATGGTGTCGTGCGCCTATACCAACATCCATCCATTCACATCTATAATTTCTTGATGAGTTGAAGATTTAAGCAAGTAACGTTAGCTCGTGGTGGAACAAAAATAAATGTGCTAACTAGATAGAGACAGAAGGGCGATTTCCACTCTGTTTACTTAAGTGGTTGTAAAATTCCTTTCTTTGCCACGGTGACAGTTGTAAAGCTTCTCCTTTCGGTTATTTTAACTAACTTTTCAGCTATCAGACTCGAGTATGGGAGCTTTACATAGAGAGCACGCTTCGTTACTACATAAACTTAACTGTGTGTCTAATACCAACACGTGTCTCGTATATTTCTCAAATATTAAACTTGCTCACTAGGAAAATGGAAAATGATAATTTCACATAACAACGGCAGGAGTCAAATTACTTTTTTATTGTCTCTTTAGTATATAGCACAGTTCCCTAACAATGCCTAAACTCCTAAAGTCTTGTGCTAACAGTTATGTTTATTTCAATTTCATACTGAAGTAACCATTGTTGCATTGATTTTCCACATTAATTAAACAAGTAATCATTGATCGTGGAAGCCTTTTCAGTTATTTCCACGTTAGTGGAGAAATCCGCTGACATCAGCATCAACATTCCTGAGATTCTGACATAACTGCATCTGGACAATTGCTCAAAGGCCACTGACATCATCGTTCCCGGAGTTCTGACACCATCACATCCCCAAGGCCATGCCACTACCCTGTGAAGGGCACCACCACCCTTTAGCCCCACTCATAGATGTCATCATGCTGTCTGACAGCGGCATGCAAGCTTGTCCCCACTTTTCGAGCAATTTTAATACTTTAAGTGCGTTTGCATGCAGATTTTGCCATCTGGACTTTGCTCAGCATGGAATGCCACCAGCAGCAGTAGCCATCAGCTGAGAAGAAGAAGAAGATTATCAGCAGGAATTTTGCCCATCTATCTGTAACTATTATTATTATTATTGTGTGTGTATGTTTTGATGTTCTTTGGTTTTACCATTGTTGCTGATGAGGACACTCAGATGTTCATTCCTGAACCACAGCAGCAGCAACAGCAGTCTCTGTCCACAGGATATCTTCCCAAACTTTCGGATGTGATTTTTTTCAACTATGCCATATCACAGCCATTGCAATACCCGAACTTGAGTCTCAACTAAGTGCCAGCAGCATACTGTTACTAACAAAAACATACAATTTGACTGCAGATGGATCTAAATATGTGAATGTAGAACTAGAACCCTACAATGACTTTGAGGTATTGATTGACACCGAGGATGTTCATTGTTTTGGTACTTGAGTGCAGTATGCGTGTTGTGAATGGGACCATATGTGTAGTGTGATACAGTTCATAGAGAAAAAGATGATGACAGAATACATTCCTTTGCGTACTCCTAGTAACAAAAGCATGTTAAGGGGTGGGACATGAATTGTCGATATGTATGGAGAGGCAGTGCTTGAGTTAAAATCTGAAGATAGTGTTATATACATAAAATATTCAGGGGTGGTGAATTTTAACGACTCATACAATGCTTAACTGACTGTGGCAAACAGAATGAACCGTTGGCATCCTAATATTACATTTACATACCGTGACTTTATTGACTGTTTGCATGTGCATGGTATGAATAAAGTCAATTAGAACACTGTATAGATGGTTGTGTTTCTCCAACACCAAAATATGTACCTCAAAAGTCTATACGCATAAAATCTCTGTAGGCTGATTTTAGTGAAGGAATGCTTACGCATGTAATAGCACCTATAGGCTTCAATACGATTCAGGCCGAATTAGACATACAGTGTGCTGTGTCAAAACGCACGGGTTACGTTCGCCCTTACTAGTGCTGAGCATCCTACACGATAACTTAATAATAACACCTGGTGGTTACTGTAAATATACGTGTACGATGAATCAAGAAAGAAATGCTATAGATGAGCCGCGAACATCGACGAAAAAACTAGTGGCGAGTGAGCGCGACTTCAGCGATATAACACTCGCCTTCTCTGGGTCCAGAGATGCTGCCTGAGCGACGCGCAAAAGCCGGCCTCTGCTGTAGAGAAACCGACAGCAGCAACGAATAATTAATTGTCAAAAGTTGGTGTGGCGCTGCGTGTTTGTTCGTTTAAAATGGTTCGTATGGTATGACATAAAGAGTTAGTTAGTTCCGATGTAGACCTCTCACCGACTAAGTGGATATATCGGTGTGTGTCTAGGTCTGATAGCAGAGCGATCCACTGCGTGGTGTAGTGAGGCACCGCAGCTGGTGGTTAAGGCTTCGGAGAGGGAAGGGAGTTTGGATTGGTAGTACCAGTACTTGAATTTGGGTACACTTCGCGGAGGCAGCGTGGCTGTTTAGTCTGTTAGGCCCCTGCTCATATACGTGGCTGTAACGGTTGTTTCCTCCCAAAGCTGAGCAATGGAATATACAGATATTCTGTAGGATTTTCTGAATAGTCGCTGGTGATACACCGGTTTTCGCGAATTTAGGTGCACGAGCTATCAATTGATTGTCGTCTTGTGGGCAGTTTCAGTCGTAAAGTTTGCTGTGGTAAATGCAGCGTGAGCCTGGTTAGAGAGAGAAGTAGATTGTAGGTGCTGAGTTTTAGGGAATCGGTGGAACCGATATCCTGTCCGTGTTGTACGATTAGTGGTCGCGGCTCGCCCGGAGGTAATTGGGTTGTTAGCCGTTTTGTTGAAGTGGTTTGGTAGTGGCTGGTGTGTGTGTGTCGAGAAGCGAAAGCCTAGAACATATGTTCGTAGTTGTTGTTTAAATACCACTATCTTACAGCGGACCGAGAATTGGCTCGAATAAATGCGAACTGTTTCACTATATTGTGTTAGAGTGCACCAGTAGTTGAGTGGATAAACGGACGAGAAAATAAAGGAACCATTTTACAAGCAGCACGCAGCTAAGCAAAAACATGATTAGCCAAAGTGACGAGTGGTCGAATTCAAGTAGGGAACTTAGCGGGTCGCTTATTGTCAACGTCTGAAGAGGTCCAGAATTGTTTTAAATTGTCACTTAAGGTTAGATTTGAAGTGGCAGTGGCATTTAGGGTTTTTGTTTAATTTTTTTTTTTTTACTGAATTTCGGTGTTGTGGGGTGTAGTCTTTGATGGCACTCGCTCACTTACTTGAATGAAATTGTATTGGAATACCTAGAGAAAATAAATTCAAGTTTTGTTGGGTTAACATAAACATTAAGTGTATTTAATTGGTATCTGGTGTGTGTGTATATATATTTTACGAGAAAGGAAAAGAGTGAATTCCAGAGATCTTAATACCGCGTTGCAGGACACAAGTATACGCTGGTATTTGTAAGTTGGCCTAATCAAAAGTTCATTGATTGAGTGGAGGCACGATAAACCTACAGAGGGTAGATATTCTAAAAAGTTAAAACGATTTCATTGATGGAAAGAGTGTCTAAGTAAATGCAAAAAGAACCTAAGTTGTCGTAATTTATTACGGAAAGGTCAACGATTACACCAAGGACAAAGTTTATTAAATCTGTGAAGTAGGTGACGCCGTATTATTTACATAGCAACGCTGGGCTAAGTGGAAAGAGATTTAGTGGTAGCATAAACTATTTCAATTCTTATCGATATTGGTGGAAGCGTCCTAATAAAAACTGGTCATAACACGAAGATAAATGAAATAGGAATTTTGTAAGTAATTAAAAAGTTACGAGTCTTTTCCAGAGATAATGTACTGAGTTGTGAGAATTTCGCTGTTTTGAGAACAATTGCAAGCTAGGTGGGTCATTTATCTCGACATAATGTAAACAGATACTGTATTTAAAGAGATTTGATGCTTGGATTCGACCAGTAGCTTAGATAACGAGAGTTGTTATCTAAATAAGCCTGTCTCGTAATTATTGCTTCATATTGGTAATCATTGTCATTAGACTGTTCGGATGTGTTTATTCGTAGTGTAATCGTGTCATTGTTCGATCTCGACGTTGACAGTAGTAATTATACTAAGGGTGATATGTCTTCAATTTGTTCCTTGAGAGTGCGATTACGGTACGAGCTAGACTTCGAGTAGTCGCCTGCGCTCCACTACGACTGGAATCTTCTAAAATCAGATAGCGATAAGCAGTCATAACATCGACTGTGAAATTAAAAACTGTACCTAATTAAAGTTGTAGTGGTCGATTGGTTCACCCAAGTATTTTGCGCGGCAGGAAGCCATACATTAACGCCATAGCGACGTTGGTACAGTACGATCCATTGTCATCTTGGGTACCGCCAGTCGGCGAGTTACAACAGAAAAGAATTATTTGGACCTAATTGTCAAAGTGAGTGATTTTTGTGTGTGTGTGTGTGTGTGTGTGTGTGTGTGTGTGTGTGTGTGTGTGTGTAAATAAAAAAAAATACTGTACAAAAACTGCTCTTATTTTTTTCCACCCTACAATATATTGACATTAACAATACTTTTTCAAAGATATTTACAATATTTGTTTTAATAATTAGTCTTTTTTCCAAAAGACATTTCTTATAGGCAGAGATACATCACACTAACACAATTCATTTTCTTTCTGTAGACTATCAGCATTTGTTTGCTTACTTCTATGTATTCGGTTTCTTAAATTATTGATATCGTTGTCAGGCATTTGGTGGACCCTGTCCTTGACATAAACTCAAAGAAAAAAATCCACTAGTGTAACATCAGGCATCCTGAATGATGAATAAAGCCCACAGCAAATTGCGTGCATTGTGCTGTGGTGTCTGGTTTAATACGTGCAATAACAGCAGTTGGTATGGAGAAATCTGTAAAAATGGCCAAAGGACCAAGTGCATGGTCGTCCTGGGGTTTTGCAGCTCCTCTGAGGCCTCAAAAGAGACTTCTGTGGTGAACGTTTCAAAGACAATGGTATCCGTTCTATGTTGGCTTCACATGTTCAGGTTGTCCAGCATTGTGCTTCAAATCAACGTTTCCGATCTGAATAAACTCTTGTGTCAGTGAAGTATAGATGTTTGCAAGGGTGGTTTCTTCCTATACTTTGTTTGACAGTTCCTTGAAGCCTGCATGTCCGATTTCGTCTAAATAAACCATTCCACACACTGAGCCTTTTCTTTAACCATTGTGATTATGCTTCACTCATGACAACCTGGAACACACAGAAACAAAACTTCAGGAGTTGCCAGTCACATAAGCCAAACATGGTACGAATATCTTAATTAGTTTGAATGCTGTAACACACTGAAGTTATAGCCTTCATTTTCAGAAACGCTGTACAATTTGCAAGGACATGTAGTGTTCAGTCCTTCACATGCATACACACATACATACATACAACTATGGGAAATGTTCCATCTATCGGTTACACACACACACACACACACACACACACACACACATACACACACAAGTATTCAAGCAAATAGTGTGAGAAGAGGAGAACCCCCATCCCATATGCACAGATGAACGCTTTGTCATCATAGTGAGACAGACTGACTTTCAAATAAAGTGCATATATACCTTATGTACCATGACTGAACGACTACTCAGTGCACCATATACAGAAGTGCATCACCGCCATGCAGGCACTGCTTAGTCTTCAGTCATAATGATGCAATCTATTAGTCGGTCTTTGAGTGACATCATCTATATGGTATGCATACATGTTTGATCTGAGTCACACAATCTCTTCAGTCTGTGAGCCATTCACCTCATCTTTCATCAAGTTGATGATGTTCCTGTTATGAAGGAATGAGGATTATTGGGTGTATATGCAGACATGTCGAATTCCTAACTGTTTCATATGCATCACAGACTTTCACCCAGTAAATGAAACTGTCTGTATCCATATAAAGTAACTTGGGGTCAGTGAAGTCTGGTTTTTCAAACTTTTAGTAGATCAGTGGAGTTTTAAGAGATCTGGAATACACAGACCAATATGGAGAGGTTCCGTGAATTCCACTGAAACCTTAACCATATTCACAGTGACTATTCCTTCATAGAGAACGGTTTTGTCGAAAACTGAATCGTGCATTAGTTTATAAAAACATCAATGTACTCTATCAACCAGGGATGTTGGTTGAAGAAGATGACATGGGTGATTTTAATAAGTCACATCCACAATCTGAGAGATTGCTGGAGGTTTCTATAGTGTAGAATGTATCACTGCTTATCTCCCAGCGTTGTTGTCCGCTTGGAGATGGAAACGTTTCACCTGATGAGGCGCTCTGGACACAGCGGCAAGTCGCTATGTGTGTCAAGCAAATTGGCAGGATGTTCCTCGCATGCCTCTAGCACATATGCCATACCAGCATCAGCAGCAACATGTACACAAAGGTTCTTTTTTCCAAATCTGACGATTTCATCTTTGGAGAGCCGTCGGAGTCCTCCATAGCGTGGCATGCTCCCAGAGGTTGTTTACATCCAAATAAAGGATGTGACTTACATTGTCAAATGGCCTGTACTCCTCCTCACTCAGTTGCAGGTTATTCGCTTTGGTATACCTGTGTACAAGCTGGTAAAGCGGCTACGAATCCCACATCTTAGAAAAAGCAAGATATCAGCATGTTGATATGTGCCTTTTTGAAAATTATGTTCCATAGAAGTGCTGGGGCATTGTAATACAAGGAAAGATCCAGAGTGTATGTGCACAGCCATACACACCAGATTCTCTTAAATACATCTACGAGCAAGTGCATATCTTTCTCCAAGCACATTTTAGCATATCCTTCTAAATTGGAGACGTTGAAATACTGCCAAACTTTGCCCACACACGTATAATCCACATCCATTATGGCAGGGCCTGAGAGTTTGTTGGTGAATGTGGTTATATCAGGCAACATGGTTTTATGGAGCCTCTCCACGGAATCCTTCTTCATTACAAACAAAAACTTTGCATAACTGAGATTCTCGTGATATCCATATTCTCCCGATACACCTCTTTAGCAAGTTTCTGAAGATCAGTGTACATGAGTCGTAATGAATCCAGGAAGTGGAGCGCTATTCGTGGTGTGATTCGCTTGGAAAATGTAATGTATTTTTCGGCATTGTCAGGTGTGATGCAGCCCACAAATATCACATTCAAATGCTTGTTTGTAAAAGTCTTCATTCTCCTGTGATTTGGTAACTGGAATATTTTTGCCATCAGAACATCAGCGCTTAACGCAAGATCGTCGAACTCAGAGAGCAACCATTTTGCAAGATTATCACTGTTGTATGATTCGAATTTGTTGAGACTGGAATCATATGAGCATATAACTTTATACACTGCCGCATATGATACATGCCACCCTGTGAAAGTAGTATTAGGGGCTATGGTATCACATTCACAATGCCCCATAGGAACTAATAAGCACTCAAAAGCATGCTGTGAGGGGACAGCTTTCCCAGTGGTGAGCATTCTTAGACTTTGTTAACTTTTTATGCTCAGAGGAAATTTCCAAACGTACTGGTCCCTGGCTCAACCAATCATTGAGCCATTTTTCTAAATACTCATTCATAGTAAAAGAGTTGAGGGATCTCAGGCAAAAATTCCTTGTGCCATGGTGTTTCAACGACTGATGCAAAAATTGCTGGGATATGTTCTTAATCAAAATGCAGTGATGCTTCTCACGTTTGAAGAACAGCAGCAAATCTGCGTGTTTGGGATGCTGACCAGCTGCTTTGGAAAAGTAGAGGGATCCAACTACTTTATGCTTCACTTCTCTTGACTTGCTTTTTTTCTCATTTACATCCAGACCATCGATGTGAGCAAAATAATTTGGGTTCTTCCTCTCGAATTTTGGTGCGCCTAGGATTGTGATGGAGGATGAGATTCCTTCAAAGTTATAATGTTCATGGACACTGGATGTCTTGTAAAATCCTTAAAATATGCACTTTTGGGTAATTTGTAATGCTTTTCAGTAGTGACCAAGTGAAGCAATATTCATCGTCTTCATCTATATTTTGCGGAATAATAAATAATGCCTGTTCAGTGGCAACATCTTTCTGAAGATTGATTGGATAAAAAGTACACCAGTACGTATCAAGGTAGAGTATATTGCATAGTGGCTTATCAGACCCCACTTCCCTGCAAATCAGAAAAATGGCTCACTTTGGTACACTCTGTAAAAGTTCCATACCAATCTGCAAATTGTCTCACTCTGCGATATCACACCACCATTTTCTCAAATTTAACAACGCTTTTTGCCGTAGCATTATTGCCTTGATTCGACGGGTGCGGCAGGTCATAGGTGCAAAATTGCTTTGCACTTGATGGCGGGATACTGCTGGCCATTGATGATCTCAGGTTTCTCCCTTTCCAACACCGCTTGGCAAGCACGAACGAAGGTAGTCAGCTCTCGATACCCTGCACTGTTGTTATCAATGCGTGATTGCAAGATCCTACCCCTGCATGCACCAACAACCACACAATTGTCCAACGCAGGTGTATGACTTACCTGGTGTTCATTAACAAGGTGGCTGCAGGACTGCTACTGCAAGACTGGGGATAACAGACAGCAAGACTGGGATGAGGTGGTGATAACCCATGGTGATGCAAGAGAGCACACCTTCTCATGGAGAATAGGATGGCAATGGCTTCGTCAACAGCAGATGTGGTAGTGGTGTTGTTGGCACTGATGCTGCTCACGATGGTCCAGCTCATGAAAGTCAACTTGCAGCAAGCCACCCTCCAGACACCTCTCTCAGATGTGGCAAATCCAGGTCGTCAAGCAATTCTGAAAGACACACATCATGGCAGTATATAAGTATCATGTGAAATGATACATAAACTTACATACACAGGCAAGCATATATAGCCAGATACTTACAAAAAGCGCTACCTCACCCTACTACATTATATGTACCCATCCCTCAACAATCTTCTCATTCACGTCATGTGAGAACCTCACTGGGAGAGTTATTGATGGAGGCAATGGAGGTGATACTTCATTTTTCTTAAGCAGTCTTAAAAGAATGTAACAGCTTATGGGTATCAAACATTTATGTACACTTTCATGGAAAAAGAAAGAAATGCATAGACACGTTACGTCATCATTACCGTCATGACCAAAACCTGTCTTTTAGAGATGGAGCACATGACTTGCTAGAACAAGCAAGGTTGCTGTTAAGTCCAAAAGGTTCAAATGGCTCTGAGCACTATGGGACTTAACATCTGTGGTCATCAATCCCCTAGAACTTAGAACTAACCTAAGGACATCACACACATCCACGCCCGAGGCAGGATTCGAACCTGCGACCATAGCGGTCGAGCGGTTCCAGACTGAAGGGCCTAGAACCGCTCGGTCACTGCGGCCGGCTGCTGTTAAGTATACATGAATAACAGCAGTAGTTGGCATGCATACATAAACACACATACACATTACCTACTGTTCTCATCATTGGCAAATGTCTGTGATGATGCGGCTAACACCTCAGTATAGAGACTTACATCCACAGGCTATCCCTTTGATTCCGTGAACAGTGATGGACATCATGACCAACTGACTCTGAAACAACAAGAAGAAAAGAAACCACTGGTGAAGTAGGAAAAAAATACAGATTCTCGCACATGTATAGAGATATGTTACATATCAGGTCTCTGATTCATATCTATAGGACTTATCAAAAAATTGTCAACCAAACCTAAGAATAACTTAACAGTCAATAAGTGTAAAAGTCTTAGACACATACATAGAATAACTGCTACTTACACACAATATCCACATCGTGCAATAACTTCTTGAGAAGAGGTTGTAGTGGGCTCCCAGTCATCATCACTTCCTGCTTCAAAGCAGGCGAACTTATTTGCTCCCTCACTATCAACCTTTACTGATTGGCATTTCATGACTGACTTCTAGAAGCTGATCAAACTGAAATTGATAAGGCTGTTCAACACTCATTATATACGCTGACGTGACCAAAGTCATGGGTTTTACTTTTTCAGGTGGCTCACGTGATGGAATATGACTGCTTTTGTTGAATGTTTGGTAGGTTACTTATACCATGCAAAATTTCTGGTAATAGTTTATATTTGGGTCGAAATAGGGTTTTTTAAAATATATATACATACTCGAAGCGAATCCCATGAGAATGATGGTGACAGAATAACATTATTCTTCGCACAATCAGATGACCAGACAAAGCATATATTTTACCAGGAAGTAGAGAATCATTCCTCTTCTCAGGAGCAGCTGCTTGCTACGAGAGACCCCTATAACAAGATTGTTTCGTCCCATCGGTCTTAGCAACGTCTGCTCGCTTACATTAGTATAATGAGGTTTTATAGAGGAATAAATAACACTTCGATAGCTATTAGAATTTTTTTACTTGTAAACACTTACATATAGATGGGTATATAAATAAACTTAAATAAAATCATAGTCCCATGTCTTCATCTAGAGAAGTTGATTCATGCATTTACACCTCCATCTGTGCACAGCATTAATCATAGAATTGAGCTATGGTTTCTTATGGTGATTGGAGAGTTTGTTCACAATGTTTCATAGAGTCAGTAGACATGTGGCTACCACCTTAGTCAACAAACCAACTCGTTTTGTATTGCATAGTTGGTACATTATATTTTGAAAAGTTTGTTCGTGTGCATGTACGCATTATGTTCTCAAATATTTTAGTTGTCTCAGAGAAGTTCCCTGCAAAGATTATATGATTGAATAGTTCCGAGGAACGAGGCTAACAATGGCAGTGATATATCACATAGTTGACGCCATTCCCTCATGGGTAGTGTTACTTTGATATTACTAAATCATGGGTTTTCGAGTAGCACCATCAGGTAGAACTCCTAATTCACTATCGTACCAACACTTACATGCATACAGTATTGGCGTTTAAGCTGTAGGTTAGACTAAACAGCATTATTTCCATATCAGATGACTGCCACTGCAACGTCTTCACCTTGCCTCCAAAGAAAAAATGGTAAGATCGTTAGTAAGGCCTGTTTGTTTACATTTCATTCGTCACCATCCGTGTTATCACTTACACTGTCTCGTGGCAGGGAGTGTTAATCTATGTCTTGACATATGTAAAATATTCTCGGTTTTCTTGCCGCGTCAGTTCGGAATAAAATCTCAAGCTTAAGACAATAGCCTCCATTGTCATCGTCAGTTGCTCCTGACGATAATGATGGAGGCTATCGTCGAAAGCTTGAGAATTTATTATGAATTGCCGTGGCAAGAAAACCAAGAATGTTTTACATATTAGTGCCATCGCGAAAGACTTCGTTCTCATAAGTCTTGACATCTTTAGCTATTGGTTTTCTCTCACAGAGGGGTAAAACATTTATCAGTTGCTGCAAATACACATATCTGTGATTTTTTAAGAAAAATAAAAACGAATATGCTGACCTCTACTGCTAGTTAATCTTCAAAATGAATAAGGTTAGTATTCTCTTTGATATTCAAGACAGAGCAGTGATGCTTATTGTCAACTTATTTATACTACAAGTTAAGATCACTGAAGTATCTTTGAATACAGTAATTAATTCTGAAGAGTGACATATCTTAAATATTACAAAGCTAATTTACCCATGTACTCACCACGAATCATGTCTACTGTATGCATGCGTGGTTAATCATTTTGTGCGAAGCCATGCAGTTACTTTGGTGCTACAGATTGCAAAATTTTTTTAAAGACAAGTATGTATTCTAGGCAGGTTTTATGTGTGCTGTGAATCGCATGCCACGTTCTCACTTCATATCTGGTTGAAGATGCAGCTGAATTTGTTACTGAGAAGCAATGACAAGCACTGAGCACTGAATATCGTGTGATATGGCTTACAAGTGCACAGCAATAACCTCTCCGCTTCATGTGGCACATTCACACAGGATGCTGTGCACAGCGTCTGGCCAGTGCCGTGCTGGCATGACATTTAAGGTTATGGCTGTCATTACATCTTCACAAGCATGGCGCAGTGTGGTTAGCATTAGTTATATCTATCAGTGAACATACCCTACATTAAAGTGTTGGTTACTATCGTCATGAGCGCTCTTCCATACTTAGAGACAGTCCAACTGCTGGCACTGTATAAAATGTAACAGTGTGTGTTGTTATTGATTGATTGGGTTGAAAACAAATCTTGAACATATTCATTTACACAGCGAAAATTTTATAATTGCTTCTTGCATAGAGAACAATATTCCTCCTGGTTGCTATACATGCTTACTGACTGATGCTGTTGGTGTGTTGTGTGGAAATAACCCATGTCCAGTTGCACTACAAACTGTTGTGGTTATTGTGATGTGTACAACACCTCGATATGCAAGTCCAGCTGTAGCTTTGCTAGCGCTGTAATAACAACTAAACCGTATGTATAATGTCACACACCTGCAATAATAATAATAATAATAATAATAATAATAATAAATGAATGAATAATTTCTGATAGGTCTCGCAGGCCATTACAGTGAGGGTCCACTCAGGTAATCACTACTGTTGTATATCACTGAACAATTTGCTACCACTTCTTGCATGGTGGAAGATTGGGCAGATATTTTAAAAACGGCGTACAATTCCAGTAAATGCAACGTATTGTATTGGTTGACCCCGTTAGGTAATGCATTCTTTTGGCGTTCTGCTGCATTGCCATGATTTGTTGAATAATGTTCCTCTTGTGTACAATGATACCCTCGTTTGTTATGATGGCATTTCATCCTTGACGGAGAAGGCTGTGAGTACATTTCTATGAAAGTTTTTTATGACAGTCAGACCTCTTAAAGTCTTCTTTGTTCAATGCAAACATCTCGTAAATTGAACACATGAGACCTAAACACATATACAGACAGTGAAGAAACGACAGAGCCCACGCAATCGATTTACATGGTGTACAACTTTGCTTCCGCCGTTTGCCGATAGGTGGCGACAACGGTAAGTAGCGGTCGAAAGAAACAGGTCGCAGACGTCAGACAGTTAGCTTGGACCTCGGTCGACATAACCTCATTCAAACATTAGTTGATTTGTGTCTGCGTCATAAAGTTGTTCTTGTTTGAAAATGTCAGTTTACAAACCTAATTCTCGTCATCTGCGGGAGGAGTTAATGTTTTGCTTCAGTACGAAGACAACAGCGACTGATTCTCATCGAATACTCTTAAGTACGTATGGTAAGGACGCTGTTAGTGAATGAACGTGTCGTGAGTGATTTCAACGTTTCAAGAACGGTGATTTTACCGTCATAGACCGGCATAGTGGTGGAAGAAAGAATGTTTTCGAAGATGCAGAATTCGAGGCATTGCTGAATGAAGACTCGCGTCAAACTCAAGAAGAATTGGCACGATTAGTGGGAGTGACAAAGCAAGCCATTTTAAAACGTCTCAAGGCTATGGGCATGATTCAAAAAGAAGGAACTTGGGTCCCGTGTGAGCTAAAACCAAGAGACATTAAACGGCGTTTGTGTGTTCGTGAAGAGTTGCTTCACAGGCAAAAACGGAAGGGATTTCTGCATCGGATTGTGACTGGGGACGAAAAATGGGTACATTACGATAAACCTAAACGCAGAAAATCATAGGGATATCCCGGCCATGTTTCCACGTCGATGACCAAACCGAATATTCACGGCCCCTAGATCATGCTCTGGTGGGACCAGCTCGGCGTCGTGTACAATGAGGTGTTAAAATCAAGTGAAACAATCACAGGTACTCGTTATCGAACGCAATTAATGCGTCTGAGCTGAGCATTAAAAGACAAATGGCCGCACTACAGCGAGAGGCACGATAAAGTGATTTTGCAGCACGACAACGCTCGACCCCACGTTGTAAAAAGAGGTCAAAACGTAACTGAAAACGTTAAAAATGGGAAGTCGTACCCCACCCGCCACATTCGCCAGACATTGGTCCCTCTGACTATCACCTGTTTAGACCAATGGTGCATGGCCTGGCTGACCAACACTTGCGATGTCATGAAGAAGTCACAAACTGGATCGAATCGTGGATAGCTTCAATTTTTTGGATGCGGGATTCGTACACTGCCCGAAAGATGGGAGAAAGTAGTGGCCAGCTATAGAAAATACTTTGAATGATACATGTGTAAGCAGTTTGTTTCATTAAAGCTTCAAATGTTGGGGAAAAAACGGCAGAAGTAAAGTTGTACCGCCGGCCGGTGTGGCCGAGCAGTTCCATGCGCTTCAGTCTGGAACCGTGAGACCACTACGGTCCCAGGTTCGAATCCTGCCTCGGGCATGGATGTGTGTGATGTCCTTAGGTTAGTTAGGTTTAAGTTGTTCAAAGTTCTAGGGGACTGATGACCTCAGATGTTAAGTCCCATAGTGCTCAGAACCATTTGAACCAATTTGAAAACTGTACGCCTTATATTTTAAAAAAATTGCTCGGGAGGCGAGGGCTGAACCTGTACACCAGAATTTTACGTTTACAAATGTCATATATACTAGTTATAATAAGACGTAACCCGGGTTTTTGAAAAGCAGTCAATCATAAAACTTGTAGGTGAAATACTGACAAGTTATGCTCATGATATCATTGTAGGCTTCATAACTAGCAGGTTCCCTACAAGACATCAGACCCATGATCGGCAGCGGTGGTAAAATTGCACTACATGTAAATGAATTCAGTGTCGAATGAGGCGCCAGGGGTGGGGAACATAAGGCGAAGGTCGCACTCACAGGCAGTGACACGCCATTTGGGATAGGACAATGTCAGAATTCCAAGAGTAATGAGGTCATTGCCTCGGTGCAGTTGCCTGGACGTGATGATGTCAGAATTCTGGGAACGCTGCGGATATCAGCAAATTCCTGGTCTTTATAGCCACTGATCCTCCACACCTGTTCCTTCAAGAATGTTACTGATTAACGAACACGATACTGTTTTAACCATGAGACCTTCCATGAAATAGTTTAATTACTCAAACGCTTTACTCCTACGGACTGCCGGCCGCGGTGGTCTTGCGGTTCTAGGCGCTGCAGTCCGGAACCGCGGGACTGCTACGGTCGCAGGTTCGAATCCTGCCTCGCGCATGGATGTGTGTGATGTCCTTAGGTTAGTTAGGTTTAAGTAGTTCTAAGTTCTAGGGGACTGATGACCTAAGATGTTAAGTCCCATAGTGCTCAGAGCCATTTGAACCATTTGAACCTACGGACTGAGGTAACACTATCAACTCTTACTTATACGTGCTAGCCAATTCTCCATATGATGTATCTGTGATGCGAGTGCGTGTGACCATTCCGTGTTGAAACCCAGCAACAGCCCTTCACACACACCATGACAGCAGGTGACCTGTACAGCTATGGCACTGTTGATGTTATTTGGCAGGCTGGTGCTCCCTCCAGAGAAAAGGCACATTCAGTTTCGAAAATTCTTGAAGCCAGCGTAAGCAAGGAGTACAATGTCGCGGTTTCATAACATGAAAGACAGCCATACCCCTTATACATTCCAGCAGAATCTTTTCAAAAAACAATTTTTTTTAAATTCAAAAATAAAATAGAAAGCCCACAGAACTTTGCAGAACTTTTCAGCCAGCAACAATATCCTCATAGAAACAAACCAGTGAACAACTGAGCAGGGTTGCCTCATGAGTTATCATATAGTAACACGATGAAAATATCTGGTTCACTTCATACTCTCTCGTCCCTACATCGAAAATTCACATCTGTTTATATTTTGGCAATATGTGTGATAAATGAAGACCAGATACACACAGAAACTGAACTAGTTAAACAACCAGATTGTATAGCAATTAAAGATACAGCTATTCCTTCGTACATCAATTAAATCTCTGCAATATACAACTCATCATAATCATTAACTTTATCAATGGACGAGATCACATATCTAGACAAATTATAAAAATGAATGTACGTGTGGTGTATGTATGTGGTGTGTTTGTATGGAAATATATATTTATGTATGTATGTTGCACTTATCCTCCTAAACCACTAATTCAGTTTCAACCAATTCTGGTACACACATCACTTAGTTTCTGGAAATCATCACTGTGGCGTTAAGAACCAAGTACCTACCAAAGCAGTGGTGGCGAGGGTGAAAAAGCAGTGTAGCGACGTGGGAATACCCGCATTAAGTCAGCCAGAATTTGAAAATGAGAGAACTTAGACACTTGCAAAAAACTTCACACGAAATTAGAAACGTTATGAAACTTCCTGCTGACGACACCCACAAAATGATGAAAGCCAAAAAAGTTTATCCCTTACTACATTTTCACTGTTCATGCAGTAAAATTACCGCATGCAACACGACGTTTTAATTTATTACTTCTTTACTACTAATTGTATTTGCGACACATTTTGCACATAGTATTCACATATACCACAGAATGTACCAGAATAATTATATCATTATATAACACGTACTTCAGGAGATAAGAGATCATAGACTCGGAATATATGAGAAAAAATTCCGATCATTCATGACGTTTTAATTTATTACATATATAGTACTAAATCTGTTCATAACATATTTCGCAGAAAATAGTCACAGAATCCTAGATGTACCTACAAAATTATATAAATGTACAAGGCATAAGTCAGGAGATACGACACCATAAACACTGAGCTGCATGAAAATTAAACTGCAGGGTGAAATCACTTAGATACAGGTGTAATATGTGTATAATTACCCATGAAATATATTAAATATATGTGAAATATATTTGAAATGTGCATATGATGGCAAAGCCATGTGTAAAAATCTTGTCTTAACTCCATGGGATAATTTCAACCAAATTTGGTACACAAGTAAGTTACAATCTGTAAAGAAGTACTAAGGGGGTAGAAACCACCAGGCTGTCATTGGGATGAGTGTGTTAACGCGGAGAGAGTAGGGGAAGGAGGAGATGGACAGGCAGCGAGGGAGAAGGAATAGATAAGCATAGATAAGAGCGAAACGAAGATAGACAAAGAGAGTTGCACGTGGAAATCGACAGGGTTGTGGGAAAGGAAGAGATGGACAGAGAAAGGAAAGAGGAGGAGGTGGACAGAGAATGGGAGAGTAGCAGGTGGACAGAGAGAGGGGAGAGAAGGTGATGGACAGAAAAAGGAAACAAGAGGAAATGAACAGGGGGAGGGGAAGAAGAGATGAATGGGGGGAGAGGGAGGAGGAGATGGAACCAGAGGGAGGAGGAGGAGATGGACAGAGGGGAAAGGAGCAGATTGCAGGTTGGGGGGAAGAGCAGATTGACAGAAAGATGGGGGAGAAGGGAATGTACAGAGCGATGGGCAGGAGGAGATGGACTAATAGGACTCTGGAATAATTACCCGGGCAGTGCCTGGTGGTACGCTAGTTGCTACGTTAAAGGCATATTCGCAAAGATTTGTAGATATTATTAATACACAGGTTCTACGAAAAATAGTGGTATTACAATATCATCAGTTCTCAAACAATTCAAAACATTAGATACTTACATACTCTTGTAACTGCTATTCAGTGCGCAGACCAAATCGAGGAAACGAAAACTTTTACTGAACTGGAACCTAATTAGTTACCAACTGATCACCTGACGTTGCACAGCATCTTACATGCATATCTGAAGTAGTACACCATTACTCAAACTGTAATGAAATCAGGATAGGAACAAGAATTAAGTTCAAGAATATTAACTATTGTGACAAAGAAATTAACAAAACTTTTTAATGTGGATAATGTATCTGGTATTTGAAGGTCTAAAAAAATCTTTTTTTACTTAGAGAAATAGCCTCCAGGTGAACAGTTCCACTGAGGTAGGAAGACCAGTAAATCGGCTGCCGCTGTCTCTTTAAGCCCATTTGGCAACACGGCGTACATAAATCTCTTGTGTTTTTTGGTCGTAGTCTTGGTTTTCTGCCAAATTCCACAAGTCATCAGTAACTGTCCTATCCTCTCGAATAAACAGTCTTGTCTCCGTTTTTCTAAGCACTTCTTCAGTTCAAAGGATCCACAGCTTAAGTGTGTGTATAATACCAAATCGTCTATGGGATGCACAGTTTCGACTATGCTTTGTCTGGATTCATCCAGTATTCCTCCATGCACTAAGTAAAAGTGTTCGGATTTTCTCTTTACCAACAGCTATTCGCCGATGCTTTGTTCACGGCCTAGGTTCTTAAGCATTCCATGGACTGTTCCCCTACGAGCCACACCTTTCATGAGTAGTAAACTGTTCTCTTGCTTTGGTGTTTCCAGTTCTTGTCCTTTTAAATCCAAGAGTATGCGAGTAAAGGAACTTAATTGTGCTCTCCCAGTACATATTACACTGTAGTACATCCGCTTGTATCGCATATAACCTTTACTTTGTGTTTACTTCCATTGGTCCTCCAGTATTCGTTCCAGTGCGGGCCCCAACCAGCACAAATGGAAGTTCCCCGCGACGTTATTGCTCGGCATATTTTCGCGTCCGTCTTGCCCTTTTTAGTAATCCCCCCGAAATAAAGCGCGCCCCTGCGTCTGTGCTTGTTCCGTTTCGCGTCGGTCCATACGCGTATTGCTGTCCTCAGCCGTATCTGTCATTCCTTCTTCTCGTCGAGCACGTGTAATTCACCGAGCCGTAGTTCTGCTGTATCTCCTTTATTGCTCCATCTAGAGTATCTACTCTTTTTTCCTCATCTCCTACGCATTTAACCTCTTATTCTGCTTTTTTGAATACGGTTCCATTTCTTCAGACCTTTTTCTTGTCTTCTTCTACTTTACTTAACTGCTTGTCACCTCTTCTACCGGCCCCATGGATCACGTTCCACATGCGGATGGAATTCATCACCGTACTTCCGCTTGTGTTCCGCAGTTACTTTTTCTTGGTTCTTTTCAAAATATGGAATCAACTTCTCTTGACTTGTCTTTAATTCCTTCACTTCCTTTGCTGTCTCCTTCGCGATTTTCTTTTGGCTTTCGTTAAATTCTGTGAGCTCCTTCCTAGATTTATGCGTGATTTTCTCTTGATTTTGGAATTTTTTATCTTGATTCTCCAATTTTTTTTAAAACTTTGTTTTGCATTTCCTTTATCGTATTCAGTAGTGCCATGATACCCAACTGCCTTGGTAGTTGGAGGTGGCTGACGCTCAGTTTGATTGCTAAGATGTGTTCCCATATTTCTTTGCTTTTTTGTGTCTGAGGTAGAGAAGTTTTGCTCGCGCTTAATTCCGCCGTTCATTCTATGTCTACGGATTCTCTCCTAGTCACGTCCCCAAAACCAGAACCTTTGACAATTTGCATTTACACTTTCTCCGATGATATTTTTACACTTGAAAGCCAAAAGTACAAAGCACAAGCCTAATTAACTTCCCATACACGAAATTTGTCATATGCTGCAAGCCTAGTTAACTTCCTATACACGAAATTTATCATATGCTAAGTAACTCATAACTTTCTCCTACGGCAGCAATTTCAAACTGCGCACAGTTGGCATTATTGCAACACTTCCATCTAAATCTCCATCTATACTCCACAAACCACGTTTCGGTATGTGGTGGAGGTTACTTTGTGTCAGTTCACTTCCTCCTCCTCCTGTTTCAGCCACGTGTGGTTCGCGGGAAGAACGAGTGCCGGTAGTCCTCCATGTGGACTCGAAACTCTCTAATTTTATCTTCATGGTCTTTTTGTGAGCTATACGTAAGAGGAAGTAATGTATTGGTTGACTTTTCTACGAAAGTGCGCTCTCGGAACTTATAATAGTACACCATAGCGTGATGGAGAACGCCTCTCTTACAACTTTCGCCACTGGGGTTGCTAAGCATCCCCATGATGCTTTCGCGCTTACTAGATGGACCTGTAATAAAACGTGTTGAACTTCTTTGGATCTTCTCTATTTCCTCTATCAGTCCTATCTGGTAAGTATCCCATACTGACGAGCAATATTAAAGTATTGGTCGAAAGAATGCCTTTCGGAAATCATGGAACAGGTATCTTCCTGGGTGCCTGTATCTACTGCTTTCTGTGTCTCATGGACGAAGAGAGCGATTTGGGTTTCACACAATTGTCGTTTGCGGAATCCGTGTTGGTTCCTACAGAGGAAATTTTTGGTCTCGATAAATGTCATAATACGCGAGCGTTACGGTTACTACTGCTGCTTTTGATTGGTGTGTCGTGGTGTGATGCAGCAAACTACGCCCTTTTTTGTGTTACTGACGTGGTCGTCTCACTGCAATCTAAGATGTTGTAGAATCCCTCTTCTTGTCTCAAACCACCACAGTCCGCAGTCCAAGATGCTGCAGATTTCCGTTTCACAAGTGATTTTGTAGGAGATGGTGCTCTCATTACTTTCTCTGCACGTAGACTCGTAGCTATACTGTTTACAGTTATTTCTCATCATTGCTTTTCTAATCACTGTTTTTACAGTCACTATTCTTGTCCTTCTGTGGTAAGTCAGGTGGGAAACTCCTTTCTTTGTCGTGGCTACAGATGCGAAGCTCGTACTTCCAGTTATTTTAATTAACTTTACGGCTACCGGACTCATGTTTGGAAGCTTCGTTCCAAAATAAATCTGACCACGTGCCTAATGCGAATACGTATTTTTCAAATATTGAAGTCGTTCAGTTGAAAACTGGAAATCGTCGCTTTGAAGCAACAACAGTAGACAAATATTGATGGTGTTGGGAGAAACCAGCCACAAATTTACTTTCAGTTCCTTTATTCGAAAGGTACCGTCACCAGTTTCGAATCGTTATGATTCATCTTCAGACAGTTTATATGCATTTCGTATAACATGTGGTGCGTTTTTTTTGCAGATTAATTGTCCTAAAATATCAATAATACCTAATTATAAGCACGCCACACACAGATGTTTGCGTTACAGATTTTCATTGGATGTGACTTAAGTGAAATGTCGGTTTGGAGTGTTTGTTTTCATAACATTCGTCCAACAGACAGTTGAAGAGTGTCGTAACGTGTAATAGGCAGACATCTATCCACAGCATCACACAGGAATCCAAACTGCATCAGGATCCACTGCAAGTATTATGACAGTTAGGTGGGAGGTGAGAAAACTTGGATTTCATGGTCGAGCGGCTGCTCATAAGCCACACATCACGCCGGGAAATGCCAGATCACGCCTCGCTTGGTGTAAGGAGCGTAAACATTGGACGACTGAACAGTGGAAAAACGTTGTGTGGAGTTACGAATTACGGTACACAATGTGGCGATCCGATGGCAGGGTATAGGTATGGCGAATGCCCGGTGAACGTCATCTGCCAGCTTGTGTAGTGCCAATAGTAAAATTCGGAGTTAGTGGTGTTACGGTATGGTCGTGTTTTTCATGGAGGGGGCTTGCACCCCTTGTTTTGCGTGGCGCTATCACAGCACAGGCCTTCATTGATGTTTTAAGCACCTTTATGCTTCCCAATGTTGAAGAGCAATTTGGGGATGGCGACTCCATCTTTCAACACGATCGAGCACCTGTTCATAATGCACGGCCTGTGGTGGAGTGGTTACACGACAATAACATCCCTGTAATGGACTGACGTGGGCAGAGTCCTGACCTGAATCCTCTAGAACTTCTTTGGGATGTTTTGGAACGCCGACTTCGTGCCAGGCCTCACCGACCGACATCGATAACTCTCCTCAGTGCAGCACTCCGTGAAGAATGGGCTGCCATTCCACAAGAAACCTTCCAGCACCTGATTGAACGTATTCCTGGGAGATTGGAAGCTGTAATCAAGACTAAGGATGGGGCGACATCGTATAGAATTCCAGCATTACCGATGGAGGTACTTTCAGCCAGGTGACCGCTTACTTTTGATCACATAGTGTATTTATTTCTCATCAACATGTTAAGCGAAAAGAGGATGTAACGTATACAGCAAAGGAAACAGATTGACAATAATGTTATGTGGTGGATTAAGCTTGTTTATGACAAAAATAATATCAAATGAGGCGTCCAGAAGCAAAATGTAGCTAACCCACTTCTCCTCGAAAATGAGTTGTCGCCACCAATATGTTGTCGTTGCTGTCGTCCATCGATTACGCCCTTAAAACTCGAGCAAAACAGCTTATGTCATCACTAAAACACACCAGCAATACAACCCACAGCTGAGATAGTCGATGTATCCACTTTTGATTGCAAAGCAAAATTGGGTAAATCTATTACATGATGATGTAGCAGAGTATGGTGTATACTTAGCAAGCCCCTTTATGTAAGAAATTTTGAGAATACGAAACTCGCTTTCTACAAGTTATTTTGTTTGAATAATGGTGCTTTCCCAGCTTATCAGTTCTTGAAAGTTAGTTTTGAGCCTAAGTGTGGCAGTTTAGTGGAGTTATCCCGACTGCACCCAACCGTGTATCGGAGCGTTTTTCTTGGCTGACTTCTTTGTGAGTGCACGGAAAACCTTTATGGTGTTTTTGTTGGATAAAATATCAAGAGTACGTTATCATTTCCTCTACAATCATGGATATTAATGATGGAATACTTAGTGCAATCAGATGCAAAACAGAATGGCTGTAAAAGATCAGTATATTCTTATGAATGGAAGAAGAATGGAACACAGCGCATCAGGTAAGATTCAATCGTTAACTCGCATATGGCTCTGAGCACTATGGGACTTAACATCTGTGGTCATCAGTCCCCTAGAACTTAGAACTACTTAAACCTAACTAACCTAAGGACATCACACACATCCATGCCCGAGGCAGGATTCGAACCTGCGACCGTAGCAGTCGCGCGGTTCCGGACTGAGCGCCTAGAACCGCTAGACCACCGCGGCCGGCTTTAACTCGAATATTTTGTACTATTTCTGTACATGGAAATAATTAGAGCTTCATTATCAGCATATCTGTAAACAGTAATTTACCCTGTGATATGTTGGGTTCTTCAGGAGTTCGTGTGCCTGGCCGGCGTCTGTGCGCCTAGGTGCGGACTACTTTTGGAGTGGACTCTGCGTTGGAGGGATACGGCGGCGTTAAGGACTTCACGGCCACGGTAGTCTGCGACGTGACGGCCACCGGTTTTTGCTCTTGGGAAGGTGCGTCTTGGGTAGCCGTCATCGCACGCTCTTGTGTTCCCCTGAGTATTTCAGGCGTGCCACGGAGGAGCCATAGTGGCGAGTCACGTGTACCAGACCTTTGGCAGTAGAAGCACAGGGGCGAGCCTATCTTGTTCCGCAGGCGTTCGACGGTGACTTGAGTGTCGGCCACTGTCTTCACAGAAAAGAACTTCTTTATCTCCTGGTTGCTGTTGGCGATCACCGGGAGCGAAGGTGACTCTGTGTCTGGGTGGATATGATGCGCTTTACTGTGCGCACACCAAATCCGATGTTCTCCAAGGCTTCTTTTACAAGATCGGGATCTGCACACTTTGGTAAACCACTTGAGGGCCACCTTGATGGTATTGTCTTGGGCAGCAGTATAATTGTAGAAAGGAAGCGAGAGTTCTACCCCGTCGACTGTGACTTCCCTGAAGCCTTCAATATTTGAGAGTTGGACTCGCACATTGTCGTCTCCTACAGCCGTCACAGTGACAACGTCTATCGTCCACTGTTTGATGTGTTGCAGAAACCATTTGTATTTCTTCTTAACATCCATGATGATGGATGTAAGCCGATGCTCCGACCACCTGACAGGGACTGTCGGACGGGAGCAGGCCAAGTCTTCAGTGGGTTCGTTTTATGTCGTTCGAGCGGCCTTTCTTTCTTCGGGCGCTAGTGGTTGATATTGGTTCGCGATTGGCATAATGGTGGCCTCTCTTGTGTCCAGACGTTTAGGTAGAATTAAAAAGGTTCTGAGGTCCAGAGGCACAATTACCACAACGAATGAGTACAATTAAGTGTTCGCTGATCACGGAATAATTTTCCAGTTTGGGACAGATGTCGACAATTGGCGTTGGAAGGGCGCAGTTGTTGATGCCATTAAGCCACGGGTTGTGATCATCAGAATCGCACTAGTAAGATATGAACTGGTCTACAGTATGGACACTAGTGAATGAAGAGGGATATGCAGACGAGGTAAAGCCTACTCGTCCATGGAACAAAATGTATTTTGTAAGGGGTCCGTAGGCCCTTACTATAAGTTTGCACTCGGCACAGGTCGATAGGGCAAACAATCGATTGTGTCGTGTTGCGATAGCGAGTGTGAGTTGAGTCAGTCCCATGATGCGGGCCGAGCTGTGTGGAGGCCAGTTGTTGTAATGCAAGGTTTTACCGACAAAGGGTTTACCGACAAAGGGTTTACCGCCGCGGTTTAACCCCATTGTGCTAGAATAATACCGGGAAAGTGAAGTAGTATAATTACGAAGTGATTAGTGATATTTCTAGTGCCGATATTTTGAGTTTCTACCGCGCCGGCATCATTTTGGATTGCAGTGTTGGATTGCAGTGTTGGATTGCAGTGATTGAATTTGCGTGTGACGATAATGAATAACGAAGAAGCCTGTGCTGAGATTAGCCGTAATTAGATATGTATGACGAAGGCAGTGGCTGCCTCCTTCTTTTTGTGTTTTTGAGACGAATATAGGTCCTTGATTAGTGAAACTGTGTTGGTGTTCTTCTTGTTACCAGACATTTCATTATTACAGCATTTGAGAAGGAAAACTGGAAAGTAACAACTCCGTAGCAGTCAATTCCGATTGCCAGCCCCATTAGGTACACGGCCATATTAATTAATAATTATTTGGGCTGCTATTGGGTCAGGTCGGGTCAAAAATAAACGGAGATGTTACAATTTCCTGGTGAAAAGGCATTTCGGGCAGACTTGGGAAGAAAACGAAAATTTTGCTTTCTACAAGAACATAATCTGTGCTGTGTACAATGCAGAGGAGGAGTCAGAACATGAAATACATCCAGAGGATAATGAGTTGACAGTGCAATTTAACTCGGACATGACACGACTCGCTAACCTGTGAAGTTTCAATTACCTTAAAACTTTCATTTAATGTCGCGTACTTCGTAATCACAATCAACTGTAATCGTTTTCTTTTCTCCTCTGTACCGGAATTAAGGTTCCTTTACGGTTATGATAGTACATGCACTTCCATTTCTACAGAAGGAAACACTGTAGATCCGTGGCAACATATGCAAAACTCGGTAAATTAAAATTATTTTACGTTGTAATTAGAAAAAGAAAAGCCGAAAATTTCAGGAATTGTCAGAAATATACTCCTTAGGCAAACGTAAATCTGTGCTGAAAAGAAGTTTCGAATATCTGCCGTACGGAGGAAGAGTAATAAGTTTTTTGCATTTCCTGAAAAAATGTTGTGATGTATTCACTGCGTTCCGCTTATGGACGCCTCAGATATCGAGAAATTACTACCACTGCACATCTTTTCATAAATTTATTTTAAAGATAAAATATCTGACCTGCTTACCAGTATTTATGATATCAGTCGCCCAAGGGGAAGGCCCATCGGGTCACTTCAGGAAAAACGTATGGTGCGATCCGAAAAGCTGGAAAATTACAAGTTACCTTATCTATTTGAAGAAAAGGAATCAGTGTGTTTCTCTTTGAAAAAGGCCGATAAGCAATTATTTTTCGAAAAGAGGGTGGTGGACCAAGACCAGCTGGAAACCTGTACTAGAGACAGAGAATGAAACAAAGGTTGTTTTCACTGCACAACAATGCGTTACTTACATTTAGTTTAGTTTTAGTTTAATGCCATCATGGATTAGCTGCCGCCACTGTATAGCCATGCTATTTGTTTCCAAACTGTGTGTGTGTTTGTATGTGTATAAGACAGTGCTAATTTCAGCAGGATGAAAAGCACAGTCCACTGAATTTGTAGAAATCCGTAACTTGTAATCTTCGAGTACTGGTTAAGCAGTTATGTACTTAAATACAGCTGCCTTCATTGCAGATGTTCCGTCTCAAAAACCACAGTTCAAACTGCTGTTTCTGTGTATAACATTACTTACGAATATTGTCAGGCTCCTTATGAGGAACCAATTTTCTTTCAAGAAATTTTTTCAATACCAACTCTGTGGATGTTGCCTGTGGTCACTCTCTAGTATGACGTCCAACAGTTAACCGTGTAAGCTAACTACAGAAGCAACTGTGAAACCTGTTGAACTTGTACTGCAACAGACATGCTTCTTACAATTATGTCGACCACAAATTAAGCTCACATAAAACATATGTAAATACCTCGTTGTGCAGACAACTAACCGTACTGAGGAGCCATTATAGAAGATCCTCAGACAACAACAAGCGCTCCCAATACCCGGTGATCAGTCAATTTATCGAGCCCTGCTGCCTTTCCTTCTAATAATAAAGTGTGTCCATAGTTGCGTAGAAGTATTAGCTCAACATAATTTTGTAATTTATCGGCAGAACTAATTGGCGAAGGCTACGGCAGATTTTAATAGACCGTAGTTAAGGAAGATTGATGCATTAGACATTATCAGGAGTCGTGGTGCAGGCAAGGTGACTTTCTGGGTTATGGATGTATCGACGAAGGTCAACAGGTCGCAGACATTGACACTGTAACAATGGGTGCATTTCAGAATACGCACGAGATACAAAAATGATAAGTGAGAGCTAAAGGAAAAGAGTATTAATGCAGTCATTTTGTATCATTTGATTTCTACATCTTATATACGTACTGGCAAAGGCAGGGATTTCCAGTCTCTTGGAAGAAGGCGAAAATTATCTCAACATTCAAAATGGTCAGTGGAAGAGAATGTGAAAACTACGAATGTAATAGCTTGTTGAATGCTTAGTTCCAGTAAACAGTCTGCGTAAAATTGGTGAGCAGTCTGTTTAAAACCGTCGCTTAGGAATGGTACGCTTGCCATCTCTTGCACTTCTCTGGTGCTCGGTGCTCACCTTGGCAGATGTAGTGAAGCGTAAAGCTTTGTTTTGTACCCTCTGTAATGCGTTCAGTATGTTTATTGGCTGCATTGCCCCACACCACAGCGGCGTATTCTTGAGTAAGCCATATAATGGCCAGATACAAGTTTACTCCGCAGCTGGGGTTTAGTAGGGGTAGAGCGATCTCGAACGTCCCAGTGCTTTATCGCTGACCTCTCGGACATGCGGTCCCCACGTTAGACGTCTATCGAGGGTCACGCCTAGGTACTTCCCGGTTCGCGACCAAGGGATTGAGCCTCCGATGGTGCGAATCGGTACTAAGTGTGCTGATAGCTTTTTCCTCGTTATGATTAAAGCCTGCCACTCCGCCGTGTTCATTTTGAGCAGCCACTTGGTGGGCCAAGCTCCAAGCGTGTTGCATGGTTGCTGAAGAGTACGTCTTACTAAGTGTACTTCTTAACTGCGCACGAACAGTGCAGTGTCAGCGGCATATAACGCCGCATTAACTCTCGGGGTTTTCGGAGTACAGGAAGTAAATAGAGTTTATAGAAGTGGTCGAGTGCAGACCACTGTGACACTTCTGCCCTGATTTGCCGCTCTGTCAAGCCTCGTCCATTGGCTTTGACATGAAATCTTTTATTATAGAGGTATGATTTGAGCAGGGCCACAGGTGACACTGGAACCTGGTGGTCAAGAAACTTGAACAGGTGCCGTTATGTCGCACGCTGTCTGAGTCCTGTGCCACGTCAAATAGTACTTCACAAGTACTCACGACGGTCTAGTGCCCCCGCGCACTGCTCATCTAATTGATGTTGTGCTGAGTGCGCCCTCCCCAACACTAACCGATCCTCCGGTTGGATGCGCTCCGCCGCAACATGTATTCGCAGCCGTTTAGCATGAATACTTTCGAAAGTGACGGCAGAAGGCTTATGGGCCTATAGCTGCTCAAAAGTCTGGTGTCCTTACCGGATTTTGGAATGGCTACCATCTCCGAAAGTTTCCAAACGACGATCCAGAGTTCACAGTGGATGTTAATTAGATGCTTGGGTTATGTATATATTGGCACGCTGTGCCATCGTCGACCACGAGATCCAGAGTTCATGGTGGAAGATAATTAGATGCCTAGGTTCACTTTATTACGAATAAACGTTTGGGGTCAACTTCTTACGCCCTGTGTATCGGTCCGTAAGATACAGCCAGTTGGTGGAATGTGTTAGGATGTCATAGTACCAAGGAACGCCGTACTTTATGCCGATGCTATGGGAGGTGTATTGTCCTGCCCAGAGTTCTTATGTGGTACACCGAATTACGCAAAGTGTCTACTCTGTTGTGCAGGGTCGTCGTCCGTTTGCGAACTGCTTCTAGTACAGTATCCATATGGAAGGCAGCGTGCAAGTCAACGATGCGAGTATAGGGGTTGGCACGAAGTATTCATCTAAGTACCACATTTTATAGAACTTATAGACTGACAATTTGTGTTGCAATAGCAAGACCTCAGACCGAGCTTTCGTACTGTATCTTAGAGAGCACCGTCGCCTTTTATAGTCTAAGCTTTGCTGTGGTACTGAGATCAGTACCCTTGGAAAAAGGGAGGAGTTTCTTGGCCATACCAAAAGCTTTGTTCCTGAGAACGTCAACATGTTTATGGAGAAATAAGTGTTTGTCCAAAGTGACCCCCAGTTAAATCACCGTTGCCTCCCAGGGGATATCCCTCCCATGCAGTGTCAAGTTGGTAGGCATCGATGGGCGTTTCTTGGCGGGATTTAGTTGCACTTAATTGGTCTGACACCAAGCGACTGTGGAATCTAGTTGACACTGTAGACGTCGAATGTTGACGTGAATATGTCTGCCGCTGGTGAGAAAAGCAGTAACATCGGCAAATTGCTCCATTTGTACCACTGTGACAGCAGGCATATCTTTGACAAAGAGATTAAATAATTGTGGGTATAAAACGGATCCTTGAGGCCGCCCCGCCTGCGCGAGTCGGGTATCAGACGATTGGGTCTCTACTGTAACAATCATATTTCTGTCTGTCAAAATAAAACCTTTTAAGTTTCACATAACAACTGGGTATGGACGTCTGTTCATCCAGCTTCCGAATTAGTTGTTCCCTCCATACCTTATGAAAGACCCTTTCAATATCTAGGAAGACCGCAGCAGTAGCACAAGACACAATGAAATTTTTGGTTAACATGTTCCGCCAGACAAAGGAGTTGCAGGTACGCACGTACTTTACGTTAGAAACCATAATGTTCTGCCGTGTTCTTTTTTTTGTGGGAGGTTGAAGTACAGGTTCACCGATGGCTCATGGTGTTACTGTCTTGGCGGATTGTGTGGTATCGATAGTAACGATGCCACACAGTTTCAAAGGTTGGCACTACCACGAGACACCGACGGCAGCGCCCTCTAGCTGGTGCTGTGCAGCTCTACGAGCTCCGCTGGAGATTCAGCCCATTTCATCAGGTGCAGCCAGCCAGGACACTTCGCTTCAGCTTCGCACCTCATTCCAAGTTATGTATTCTTATTGCTTGAGTAAAGAGGACTTAAATTCATACAGCATTACCGACGTGTTTTAGCTTTTTCTGGTCCAACCCACGGGCCGCCTTCCAGGCGGGATACAAAAGATTGTAAAACTGTTCCACTCGACAATGATATCATTCCAAAGACATCACTGGAGTGCACGCTGAAGGCCTGGTGGGACTTCAAATCCTATTTCACCCTCCGACGGTGGAAGTTCAGATCGCAGGCTAACATCAGCTACCTACGAACAACATTATGTAGAAACAGTGGTGATCGTCGATGGTCGAAACACATAGAGCAGTCAAGTTCTGCCGTGGATGTAACGTCTTCCCGTTAAAACTGGCTGCAAGAAAGAAAATTCTATGCTATGCTGTAAAAATGTGCTGTTTTGTTTTCTTTCTCACAATCGGTTTTAACTAAAATAGCGGAGAATTTAAATAATTTACAAACTGTTTCTCCAATATATATTCTTTCTCCTTCTATGTATTATTAAAAAAAATTGTAAATGCAATAATGCGCTGTTTTGTTACCTTGTTCGTAGTCGGTATTAGCAGAAAACAGAGGAGTTGTGTTTATGACTACGATCTTATGATAACACCCACATAAAAAAAAAAAATTGCATCACGCCTGTTTCCAGAACTCCTGAAGATAGACGTTCACTGTGGACATTGTATCACGGACACTGTCCCTATTACTGTTCAGAGATGTCACTAAACCCGCCCACAGACGTAAACAACCACGCATGAGCAGCGCCTATTAGACGGAGGGGGTCCGAGAGCCCATCAGTTCCAGTTATTCCACCAGGAAGGAGGTACACGGCTCATGTTGTCTGTAGTTCAACCATGCCTAGACGGTCAATACCGCTGTTCGATCGCGTCCGCATTGTTACTTTGTACCAGGAAGGGTTCTCAACAAGGGAAGTGTCCAAGCCTTTCGGAGTGAACCAAAGCGATGTTGTTCGGACTTGGAGGGGATACAAAGCGACAGGAACTGTCGACGACATGCCTCGCTCAGGCCACCCAAGGTCTACTACCGCAGTGGATGACCGCTACCTAGGGATTAAGGCTCGGAGGAACTCAGACAGCAACGCCACCATGTTGAATAATGCTTTTCGTGCAGCCACACGACACCGTGTTACGACTCAAACTGTTCGCATTAGGTTGCGTGATGCACAACTTCACTCCTTATGTCCATGGCGAGGTCCATATTTGCAACCACGACACCATGCAGCGCAGTGCAGATGGGCCCAACAACATACTGAATGGACCACTCAGGATTGGCATCACGTTCTCTTCACCGATGAGTGTTTGATATGGCTTCAACCAGACAATCTCGGAGACGTGTTTGGAGGCAACCTGGTCAGGCTGAACGCCTTAGACACTCTGTCCAGCGAGTGCAGCAAGATTGTCATGGAAGTCGCCGTAACGGCTGTACGATACGTGAATGCCACCCTCCGATCGACAGTGAAACCATATCGGCAGCATATTTGCGAGGCATTCGTCTTCATGGACGACAATTCGCGCCCGCATCGTGCACATCTTGTAAATGACTTCCTTCAGGATAACGTCATCGCTTGACTAGAGTGGCCAGCATGTTCTCCAGACGCGAACCCTATCAAACATGCCTAGGATAGATTGAAAAGGGCTATTTATGGAGCACGTGACCCAGCAACTACACAGAGAGACGCCGAATCGATCGTTGAGGAGTGGGACAATCTGGACCAACAGTGCGTTCATGAACTTGTAGATAGTATGCCACGACATGCATCGATGCAAGAGGACGTGCTACTAGGTATTAGGGGTACTGGTGTGTATAGCAGTCTGGACCACCGCCTCTGAAGGTCTTGCTGTATGGTGGTATAACATGGAATGTGTGATTTTCATGAGCAATAAAAGGGCGGAAATGATGTTTATGTTGATCTCTCCTCCAGGTTTCTGTACAGGAACTCTCGGACCCGAGGTGAATCAAAACCTTTCTTGGATGTGTGTATATATCATAGAAAACCATGCCACTTTTTTCCTGTGCACTATCTTGCCATTAACAGCTTCTCCACCGTTTCTCCTCATTGACTGCAAACTGCCACCTTGTCGTGGACACGAGAAGAAGGCACCGTCTGCTACCCAACTCGACGAGGTCCACATTACGAGTGTAGTGGCCGTGCCTTGAGCTGGGCATTGCAGTCGTCATGGTGCTCATAGTTCCACGGCACTGTCTTGCCCTGGGTTTGTTTTGTTTAGTGATCATCTACAAACTGTCAGCCCATCATAGGCTGACTGCGACCAACCCCTTGGCCAACCATGCCAATGTGACGGCAAGACAAGCTGCTGTAGCAACAAGGTCCCAGTGCTGCCCTAAAACTAATCTACCGCTACGGGAGTGTTGTCTTGTGCACTGGCCGCCTTCTTTTGCATCGACATTGCCGGCCCCAGGAGTCACCACAGGTAGAAGTCATCAGTAAAAGTAGGAGTCAGCAGTTCGAAGTGGGAAAGGCAACAGCATGTGAACAGGATGAGGTATCGGAAACGACGCAATAAAATGCTGAACTAAATTTTGCAGGAAAGGCAGACCACTAAAATGGTGGCAACAGACACAATAGACGTTTGCCTAATACTGTAATCTAAGACGGCGATGACAAGGTAGTTACTACATATTGCCTGATGCATTTATAATGATAATAATTACATGGAAGGTCCTAGAAGTGCTACACGTTGTAATGGTCGCCTGGTCATAGATATTGCTAATTGCTATAATCGCACTATTTCACTCCCATTTACGGAGCTTGTTAGCACTTGATGTTAGGTTGGCGCCATTAAAATGAATTGTAGTAATCACTGCTGCTTGCTGGATCGCTGCTGTGTCTCGATGTTGATGCTGGCTCTAAATCTGGTTGTCTAGGGTTAAAAACATGAGGTCCCGTGTTTTTTATGTGCTTTTGATGATAAAGAATGAACGAAACCAACAAATATGTAAACTTCAAATATTTATTACTCTGGTGGCCATCTTAATTCCACTGTCAACCAAAGACTATGACACAACACAACTTCCTTTTACATGTTCTTTGCATTGTTTATCCACCTCAAACAATAACACACAAACACACTGTACCAAAGTGACATTCCGACTGCCTTCTCGACCCTTCTTGCTGCTCGTATTTATAACATTGTCAAAGAACTACTAAAAAGAGATATAGTTTACAAGTCACATGTACATCTGTTATCACATAATTTGTGCAGAAAAGTTATTAATTTGCATCGAGTGACATAATTTAACATGTTTTTAAAATGACAGACAGATTTGTTGACTTGACAGAATAATTCTTTGTTACAAAAAGTCCGTTTTCTAGAAGTTTGTCAATTGACTTCTCTAATTTGCATAAGTAAGTAATTAACATGAATTATTAAGAAATACATTGGTTTTCGTGTAAACCAGGATTGATTTCGTGAATACTAAGTGAAACCGCTCCTAGTGAACAAATAGGTTTCACTGGGTGATTTTTATTTAAGGAGATCCAAAATACCTAAGTTGTACACTATTTTTCGTACTTCGTATTAATTATTTAAGATGAACTCAGTGTTTTTACATGATGACATTTGCTGTATCAGTGATCAAGTGATATTAACTTTTGTGTGGGTTAGTTATTCGGTATAATTTAATGGGTTGACTGTTTATGGAGACATGTTACGCAATCATTGTTAACATACACAATAACTTTTCTATAATCATAAATACTCGTTAAACTGGTTGAATTTGGAGGGTATCGCATACTTCGGTACAGTAAAGCCTTTAATATGTTCCGTTACAAGGTCCATCATGGCGCAAGCAGCAGTCAGCATTCCACCCGAGCATTGGTTGGCTCACAGCATAGAAGCTCGCCATGGCAAAGATGACTGTTCCGAAGAAGAGTGGTAACTGCGAGAACTGTCCACGAGGGCGCGCTCTCTGATACTTGGCACGGCGGACAGCGTGTAGTAGAGGATGAAGACGACGCTCACCAGCAGCGCCGCGTCGGCCGCCAGCGACACCGGCACCATGTGCTTCAGCTGGCGCACCAGCACCAGGCCCAGGAACACCGGCAGCATCACCGCCATGAACACGCGCACGTCCAGGTCACTCGTCCACGGCACGTAGTAGCCGCACACCTGACAACCACGTGTACAAATTACACTTCTTTAGTAGTTCCCGTGTGTAACCGCATGTGACTATTGCTTCCCCCACCTTCGCCCAAATAATCTGTGAAGATCGATAAAGGAAACATATGTATTGATATGAGTCTTTGTTGCCAAAAGATGAAATTGTAGCTTGTGAAAACTATCCTATTACGAAACTAAACAATGGAACACCAGGTTGTAAAATCAACAATGTGTACAAGGTGAGCAGGCATCGTAGGCAACAGACTGATTTATGTCTTTAAATTTTCGTTCGTGGATAGCTTGCGAAGCTCTGTCTACGCCCCAATACGGTCTGGATTGGTTGACAACGTATATTAGCCGGATTCCAAGAACTTCCAGCCCTGTTCACGTTATGGGTGTGTGGACTTGCGCTGACAAGTTAACGCCGCGGCTAAGCATCGCTGACACTGTCAGACAGTGAATTGTTTAGGACAAAACAGTAACGGGAATGGAATCGATCACTTGATGCCCTGGGGTGAGCTGAGGATGGTGGACGGGGAACTTCGGTCGCTCTCTTCTCAGCCGGCTTTCGGACTGTTCAGACCAACTTTCCTCTTCTCTCCAGCCATGAGGCCCCCACCTTATAGGAAAGATTTCAGACTTCATTTCTGTAGCCCTTAGAGATAGCCATTAAATCGTGCCATGATTTACTTTCAGCAGTAGACTTTGGCATTTCTAATTTCACACATTGCAACCATAACCTAAACGCCGGACATCCTATCGGCCAAACCATTACCTTTGTACAAATATAAGGAAAAGATAGAGTGCTACTTACCGTAAAGAACACATTAAGTTGCAGGTAGGCATTTGAACCCTTCTAACGCTCCAGAGTCGACTGTTGGCGATGTGACTGTGAAGTGGAAACGCGAAGGAAGAACCACACCTAAACCAAGACGAGACAGACCTCATGTACTCTACTGACGGAAAGGATCTATCTAGCATTGCGCAGATTGGTTTAAAAAAAATCGCATGAAATCAGTGGAAGGAATCACTCGTGAATTCCGAAGTGATACCAGCAATCCGACTAGCTGAATGACTGGGAATTCTGAGTTTAAAAGTATGTGGTACATTGGTCGACCAGTGTACCGAGCTGCCGGAGATGACCATCATCGCTGCATGAGGTGTGCTTGCTTGTGTGACTGAATGTGCGTTTCTTTCTCTGACGAAGGCTGTGGCCGATAGTTAATGTAAGCGTGGTTCAGTTGTACCTGTCTGCGACTTAATGTGACACCTTTTATGAAACCAGTAAAGCTCGCTTAATCCTCTCTCTCCTACCGGTCTTTAACTTCTACCCCTAGCATTTAAAGTCTGTACCACAGTATAAGAACTGTTATTTCGTAATACTATTACTCCTAGATAAATAACCTTTTAATTTCTTAACGGAATGCATTTGCGGTTCAGCTGCTTCCCGAGCATCTTTCAGAGCTAGTGGGCAAGCATTTGGGCTCAATCTTCAGCAAGCCGTATAATTAATTTTTTGTGACTTGCAGTGATTTGTAAAACGTAAACGTAAAAACGAGTCAGAGATTCGGGCTTAAGCCTGTTCCCAGGAGCTTGGTGGTTGCGGCGGGGGGAGGGGGGACTTTAACACGTATCACCCCACCGGTATCTCACACTTCACGTTGCAAGTTATGCTCTAAGCAAGGCACTGACGTGTGATGTATTACCTGTCAACCAGGTGCAAGGAATGCAATTTTGTGTGAACATTCAACGAGAGAGCTTTCTGAGCAACAAGATATCAAATAATTCGTGATTGATGTAAAATGAATTATTTTATGTGACCTTTCTATGGACTTACGCATAGATAAAACATCAATAAGTTAACATAGCAGCCTGGGGTGTTTAAACATCACTGCCGCCCTAAGGCGAGCAACAGGAAAAGCAGCGCCGCAGACAAACGGCTGCATGAATAAGCGCGGCGCCCCATAGCGAGAACACACAATTTTCAGCGCCATCGTGAACGCGTTAAAGATCACCTCTTGTTATTCTTGAATAACTCGAAAACTTAGGCTTCTGGTAAAGATGATTTTATTTATTTAGGACATATGTTCGACACCAACGTGCAAATACCACTCACAAAGGGCAGCACTAGCAACGGAGGCTATAAACCATGTTGGGGAACGTGGAAAACAGTGCACTCAGTATCGTAATACAGAAAGGGCTTGATCATTGGCTTTCAGGCCAAAGACGGAAGCATTTCCGAAACGGTTGAGTTAAACTGTTCTCGGGCCACCGTCCGTAAATTACACTGTGCATGGCAAAATGGCGCCATAAAAAACCGGCGCTGAGGTAACTGTGATGCTCCGAGGGGCATAGATGACAGGGGTAATCGATGGATGCCGAGACATGCAAGGGTGAATAGACGGGCAACTGTTAAGAAACTGAGGCCCAGATGAACCAAGGGGCTAAACGGTGACTGCTCAATGACTGTTCGGTTAACGTAGTTGCATATGGGTTTCCACAGCAGGTGCGTGGCTCATGCACCCTCGTTGAATGATTTTCATTGGCGACGAAGGCTGGAGTTTGCCCGCCGACACCACAACTGAATGTCCACTGAGTGGCGACAGGAGGCTTTTCAGGTGAATCACGTTTTGTGATCCATCTGATACATGGCGTTGGCATGTGTGGTGTGAAAATACGTGAAAGCAAACAACCAGCAACAATCGTCGGAGCTTTATGGTCTACGGAATGTCTTCGTAGACGGTAGCGGTTCTAGGCGCTTCAGTCTGGAACCGCGCGATCGCTACTGTCGCAGGTTCGAATCCTGCCTCGGGCATGGATGTGTGTGATATCCTTAGGTTAGTTAGGTCTAAGTAGTTCTAAGTTCTAGGTGACTGAAGACCCCAGAAGTTAAGTCCCATAGTGCACAGAGCCATTTGAACCATTGGAACCAATGTCTTCGTAGCATTCCCTAGTCGTTCTGGAAGGCACATTGGATCAATCCAGGTATGAATTTATCCTCGGGGACAGTGTCCATCTCTATTTGAAGTTTGTTTTTCCTCAGGACAATGGCATTCACCAGCAGGACAGTGCCAGGCGCCACACTGCCCGCAATCTACTTGCGTGGTTCGAAGAGCACTAGTATGAGTTTACCGTACTCCTCTGGCCACCTATCTCCACAGACTCAAACTCAGTCGAGACTCCTGGGTACCACTTCGTTAGGGCTGTTCGCGCCACTAATCCCCAACCGGAAAAAGAGCGCAGCTGGCCACGACACTGGAGTCTGCGTGGCTCCACATCCCTGTATGTAAGTTCCAGAACCTCAGTGACAGTCTTCCTGTCAGTCTAGGTCAGGGGTCTCCAAACTTTTTAGTGTGCAGGCCACATTGACTCCTCCACGAAGTCATAAGGGCCAAGATCTACCTAGTGGGATTAAAGCACCCTATCACTCCATGATCACCGTAATGTAAGGCTAAAGGAAAGATGAAATGGCAAAAATCTAAGGTTGTGGGAATAGCTAGCACTGAAACGAACTACTGTTTTTATTTAATTACATAATTTTGATTGGTGGACGTATCTGACTGAAATTCTGGCGTATTGTATTCTGGCGAATTTCACCGACAAAAATGTATCTCACTGCACATTCTTCACAAAAGCGTCCTGTAAAGTTAACGAAATCTCAAAATCATTGTTAGCAACACTATTACTGCAAGACGTAACGGAGGTAGAGTATGTCTATGCATTGTTATTTCAAGCAATAATAAGTTTAGTTATGTAGTCTTGTAGCGAGTAGCAGAGACAGAGCATATATTTGATAGTTCTGTTGCGTGATTGAGTCTATGTTGCGAGTGTCTCACGAGTTTTTAGTCTTTTATGCGCCGTACTAGTAGGTGAGACGACGAAGTGTGGGACAAATCAAAGTTTGAATTCGAAGAGACAAGGAAAATCAGAAAATCGAAATACGTATAGCACGACTTGAGTATTTTTTCACTGCATTTTTAGTGGAACTACAGTGTAATTGTGAGTATTTAATTTAGTAATTAAAGCACCTTAAAAACAAATTCATTGCATTTTATTTAGGCTGACTACTCCCTAGTTTTATTAGTATTAAATAGCACAATTTTATTTTCAGGTTACAATCTTTTGTGAAGTTCTGTACAAATATGGAAAAGAAACAAAAGGTAGACAGTGAATTTAGAATTTTTAAACAGCAATGGGGATGTCAGTATTTCGTGGTGGAGTCAAGCAACAAACCAATGTGTATTATTTGCAATGAAGCATTATCAGTCTTCAAAGAATACAATATAAAACGTCATTATAATACTAAGCACTCTCAGAATTACTCCAAGTTCACAGGATGCGAACGATTAGAAATGGATGAGTTTCTGAAACGCCAGCTAAAAAACCAGCAGTCGCTGTTTAAGAAAGTAAATGCTGAACAACATGCAGCAATTCGTGCTAGTTTTCGTGTGGCTCATTTAGTAGCGAAACAGTGTAAGCCATTTACCGACGGTGAATTAATTAAGAACTGCATTATTGCAACAGCAGAAGAAATGGGTCCAGAAAAAGTTAATTTATTTAAAAACATAAGTTTGTCGGCAAACACTGTGGCTCGAAGAATAGGTGACATTGCACAAAATACATCAGCACAACTGCGCGACAAAAATCAAGACTTAGACTGGTTCTCTCTGGCCGTGGATGAGTCAACAGATGTATCAGATACTGCTCAAGTACTACTTTTTATTCGAGGGATTGACAAAAATTATGAAGTGTATGAAGAGCTCCTTGATGTTCACAGTATTCACGGGACGACCACTGGCGAAGATATTTTAAAGGAGTTGAAAGGACAATTCAGAGAAACAATCTTCAGTGGAAGAAATTAAAATGTATTACAACTGAAGGTGGAAAAAATATGTGTGGGAAAAATAAAGGTGTTGTTGCTCTCGTTTCTAAGGCCGTAGAAAATGACGGTGGCTCAAAACCATTAGTAGTACATTGTATTATTCACCAACAGTCTTTGTGTGGAAAACATTTAGATATGTCAGAAGTTTTAAAGCGAGTTATTTCAGTTGTTAATTATATCAGATCCCATGCACTCAGCCATCGCCAGTTCAGCGAGTTTCTTGAAGTTATTGAGGAAAGCGACTTGCCATATTATACTGCAGTGCGCTGGCTTAGCTGCGGTAAAGTTCTGACCTGTTTTTTTTAACTCCGAACAGTAATTGAAATTTTTTTGAACGAAAGGAATCGCCCTCTGGCTGAGTTACGGAACAGTGAGTGATTATGGAAGCTAGCATTTTATACAGACTTAACTAAACATTGTTGTTGTTGTTTTTGTCTTCAGTCCTGAGACTGGTTTGATGCAGCTCTCCATGCTACTCTATCCAGTGCAAGCTTCTTCATCTCCCAGTACTTACTGCAACCTACATCCTTCTGAATCTGCTTAGTGTATTCATCTCTTGGCCTCCCTCTACAATTTTTACCCTCCACACTGCCATCCATTGCTAAATTTGTGATCCCCTCATGCCTCAGAACATGTCCTACCAACCGGTCCCTTCTTCTTGTCAAGTTGTGCAACAAACTCCTCTTCTCCCCAATTCTATTCAATACCTCCTCATTAGTTATGTGATCTACCCATCTAATCTTCAGCATTCTTCTCTAGCACCACATTTCGAAAGCTTCTATTCTCTTCTTGTCCAAACTATTTATCGTCCATGTTTCACTTCTATACATGGCTACACTCCATACAAATACTTTCAGAAACGACTTAATTTCACTTAAATCTATACTCGATGTTAACAAATTTCTCTTCTTCAGAAACTCTTTCCTTGCCATTGCCAGTCTACATTTTATATTCTCTCTATTTCGACCATCATCAGTTATTTTGCTCCCCAAATAGCAAAACTCCTTTACTACTTTAAGCATCTCATTTCCTAATCTAATTCCCTCAGCATCACCCGACTTAATTCGACTACATTCCGTTATCCTCGTTTTTCTTTTGTTGGTGTTCAATTTATATCCTCCTTTCAAGACACTATCCATTCCATTCAACTGCTCTTCTAAGCCCTTTGCTGTCTTTGACAGAATTACAATGTCATCGGCGAACCTCAACATTTTTATTTCTTCTCCATGGATTTTAATACCTACTCCGGATTTTTCTTTTGTTTTCTTTACTGCTTGCTCAATATACAGTATGAATAAGATCGGGGACAGGCTACAACCCTGTCTCACTCCCTTCCCAACTGCTGCTTCCCGTTCATGCCCCTCGACTCTTATAACTGCCATCTGGTTTCTGTACAAATTGTAAATAGCCTTTCGCTCCCTGTATTTTACTCCTGCCATCTTTAGAATTTGAAAGAGAGTATTCCAGTCAACATTGTCGAAAGCTTTCTCTAAGTCTACAAATGCTAGAAACGTAGGTTTGCCTTTCCTTAATCTAGCTTCTAAGATAACTAAACATATGAATGACCTTAATTTGAAATTGCAAGGTGAAAACCAGCTTCTGCCTGATTTATACACGCATGTTAAGTCCTTTCGACTAAATATTGTTTTGTTTCAATCTCAGTTGAACAAAGTATGCTTCACGCATTTTGATACATGCCAAACATTCGGTCAGCAAACTGAGATTCCGTTTACTGTAACTTTCGCAACTGAAGCTTTGGACGCTTCAAAAATTAATTTTGAATCACGTTTTTCAGATATCGATGCAAATTCAAACGATATCAAGATATTTCAAAATTCCTTTGACGTCGATATAGAAGCGTTACCCGCAGAACTTCAGTTTGAAATTATTGATTTGAAATGTAGCGACTTTCTTAAAGAAAAACATTCAAAGACAACATTACTGGAATTTTATAAGTGTCTTCCATCCACACAGTTCCCAAATTTACATAAATTTGAACGTGGCTTTTTTTCCGCTTTTGGCACTACTTACTTGTGTGAAAAAACTTTCTCCAAAATGAAACATGCAAAAAGTATTTACAGATCAAAATTAAGTGATGAGCATTTGAAGTCGCTGATGATTATCTTTACCAGTAAACTTGATCCACAACTGGAGGTAATTATGAAAGGAAAGTTACAGCTACATAAAAGTCACTAATAATCATTAAGATGTTAAATTTCTTTACGTCAATATTCTAACACTGTGAGTTTTCATGATATAAATTAATTACAGTTATTTTTATACATCAGTTACAACTAAAATATTCAATATCATTATGTACACCACGTATTGTATTTTCTTTAAACTGCCTTTAAATAAAAATATTTTATACGATTTACTTGCTATGTGTATTTTACAACGTAATCAAGAGAAAGTGAAACCTCGCTTAAGAAAGATCTTCCACAATGATTGATTAATAACGCTAGTCGCCGAAGTGCCGTCCATTTGAAAGACTTGCACCAGACTCGTGAGCAGAATAAAATGCTAAAAAAAATTTTACTTATAATGTTTTCGCTAAACTAGTCTGTTAACCGTTCTTTTTTTTTTCACTATCGCACGGAGAATGGTCTGTTTAACCATGACCTCTTCCGCTTTGTAAAGATAGAGCTCCGACAATGTCGCGGTGTATTGGTAGCAATAGGCCTCGAAACCCAATTGTTGGCCGTATAGGTACCACCTCAAATATTTGGCGGGACGGATACCAGGGATGTCCGCCCAGCTAACGCCGGTTTCGGCCCGCGGGCCATGGTTTGGAGACCCCTGGTCTAGATGTTTGTTCAGGTTTCTGACATGTGGTCACATTAATGTGACTGGTCACTGCAGTTTCCCCATAGTAGGGATGGAGAAATTTAACGTATTGTTAAATGAATTGGGTTAAGAATAAGTACTAAATGTGCACTATACTTGCATTAGCGGATAAAACGTATTCAGGGAGAGTGACAGTATGGAAGACGCGTGGAGCGTAGAAACATGAGGGAAGGTAGGACGCCGGATTGTAGTCATGCACTTCCCTCCTTCACAGAACGGCAAACTGAAGAGCGAGCCGGCTATTCCCAATGCTATCCACCCCACTATGTCAAAAGAAACAAATATAGGATGTCTCACAAAATTATACCGACCCTTCCACAGCGTGTCATATGTATCACTTTTTCATGAAACGAATATGGGCAGAATCTACGCAGATCTATGTACACTGTTCTACACTGCTAGAGGTAAAGTCATTACTAGCAATCCTGTAGAGCAGTTTTAGTGCTCTTGTAGGAAATGAAAACTCTCCTACCACGAGCACTGTTTCCATTTCAGTTGACAAACAGACTACACCATCCCAGTATTTCCTGCCCTGTTCTCTACAACGTAAAAAAAGCTGAACTCATGGAGTTGTGAAGCGTCTACATTAGAGCTTTACAAACTGGGTGTTCCGACACCCCGAGGTCTCGCATAGTAGCAGCAAGATTGTCGTGATAATAGTCAATTCAGAATATAGGATAACAATAAAATAATACAATACACCCTTCTTTTTGCTCGTTGTAACCACATGTAACGTATTAAATGAGCGATCGGTATGCTGTATTCGACCATCTTGTGCATGTAACTTCCAATTACAACACTAGACTAGATGTCTTTCTTCTACTGTTGTGTATTGGCGCTCTCTGTCGGTCCATGTTTCAACAAAATCTTCTAACGGTGGTAGCGGGAGATTGTACATTTTTTGTTCAGTCGGTTTCTTTGTTTGTCTTAAATGTCATGTGTCATTACTTTGCTTCTTCCACAACGATACAATTTACGGAAATAATCAGAAACGAATAATTTTATTTGATGAAAGGGAAATACCGACGCCAGCCGCAAGAGGGCATTGAAATAATTCGATAGTGACAAGTGAAATTTTGTGTTGTACCACGACTCGAATGCGGACCCCCGGTTTAACGCCGGAGATCGCCTTAATCGCATCGGTCGAGCGAGTTTCTCTTCCGAACCCAGATTTCCAATCTGTGGTACACAAATTCCGCAGCGCTCCCCCTGCGGCCCCCTCCCCCTCCCACCCACATCCCACCATCCAGTGTCCATTTTCCTCATCGATTTCAGCAAGACGTCAGACTGCATCCACACTGACGATACTATGAAATGCTGTCAAGGCTTAGATAGTACTGTTATAGGGTGGTGTCTGTTTTTTTGGACATGTCCGGAAGACTGAACACCACAAACATAAAAGTAATAATTTTATTTTAGGAAAAAGACCTTTGGCAGTTTATCAAACATCAGATGCAAAGCAGCTACCAATCTGGAGTAGATACAGGACAACAATGAAATACTACACCTCAAACCTCTGGTTGTTCCGCGCTGTCACGCATTAGCAAGAACACAGAAGTGACGCCGTATACTGAAGAATACTTAAAACGGGATAGGCGTGTTGTGAAGATGAAGGTCCTACGCTGGAGAGTGTGATATGTGGAGAGAAAACTTTCGATAATCAATTTAGGACCTCTGATGAAACCGAGCGGGGTGGCGCAGTGGTTAGACACTGGACTCGCATTCGGGAGGACGACGGTTCAATCCCGCGTCCGGCCATCCTGAATTAGGTTTTCCGTGATTTCCCTAAATCATTCCAGGCAAATGCTGGGATGATTCCTCTGAAAGGTCACGGCCGACTTCCTTCCCGATCCTTCCCTAATCCGATGAGATCGATGACCACGCTGTCTGGTCTCCTTCCCCAAACCAACCAACCAACCAACCTCTGATGAAGCTCAAGAAGTAAGTTACATTGTAGCTAAGATTATTGCCAAAACTACACTTTCTCATGAAGATGCACAGAGAGCTATCATACCAGCTTGCTGTGCTACAGTGAAAACAATATTTGACCCCGAATATGAACACGATGTGAAAAGAGTTCCCTTGAATGATAATACAGTTGGAAGGCATATTCAGGACACCTCTGAAAACACTGAACATTCTGTAAAACTCGAATTGGTGAAACCAATGTAATGATTGAATTGGCTGGATCTTTCGACGCAAGGTCACCAATACCCGGCGGCTTGGAGGCACGGCGACACTCCACCTCGCTGCCCCCCGCCCCCTTCCCCCTGCTGTCAGGAAAAGGAAAAAAAACATTGTGAATTTCTGGTGTTTTCCTTACAATAAAGTAACTTAAATGGCTATGTTACGCAAGTTTTTAATAGGGTAGGCACTGGAACTTTTTGTGACTACATACAAGTCACCATCCGCCTTAAAAAAAATGGTAAAAATACTCCATACCCTCAGGCCTAGATCCCTCCTCAAAACTTTCATAGTGTCCTTGTTCTTCTCGTTGGAAGGAAAAATAGTTGAACAGTATCTCTGTTGCAACGAAATTCCCTTATCCATCAAAGGCAAAGACATTTTTGACAATGGAAGCAATCAATTTGCCCTGTGACGTTTTCGTGCATCCGAACTAATGTAAGACAGATGTCTAATAGTTTTCCAGTTCACGTGAAGCACTGAATTCATAAGTATCGAAAAGTTTAGGGTCTGTGAAAAGGTGTTCAGTGTATAATTATATTGTACTTAGAAATTAAATGTAATAATTGATATTTCTTTAAAGTATCATGTGTTACGTTATAATCTCTTTTATTGATGTTAGTGAAACGGTGTTTCGTTATCACTGTATGTATTAGAAGGGTATTGCGATGAGGAAATGTTTGTAAAGCTCTGGACTACAACAATGAACGGCCTGCCCCGAGTGTAACATGATGTAATTATGTATTCTACAATGCTTATTTCATTGTCTCCACTTTCAACGGATGGAATACTTTTCACAGCATGAGGGGTATTAGTCCAGTGAAACTGTCAGAAAAAAAGCCTGTACCTTGCAAAAGGTGGGATAGAAGATTTTATTTTTTTTAACTCGTTCATATTGTTGGAAAGGTTAGAAAACCAAGTTTTGCCAACAAAATTTCTCTTTGGAAAACTTTCTGCTGTCAAGAAACTTCGAAAATGTTGGACTTTTTTCAGTTTTTTCAAAATATGTCAGTTTCATTTGCTCCTGTCGCTTTGACGTCTATTTTCTTTTTTAAAGAGCACAAAATTCTCTACAAATTTGATTCTTACCATTTTTTTCTACTCCCAGTATCTAAGGCACTACAATGCGTCAAAAAATACCAATTTTTCAAATTTCGATCAAAGTGGCAAATTACTAAATTTTTTAACACTGTAATTTCAGTTTCTATTTGTGTAGTATAAACATATCATTCATTGGAATTTACCATCTCACTCTGCTGCAGGGCCAGGACAAACTGCATCATATTCAGTTACTACGAACACATTCACGTCGGATTGCGTGAAGTTTATTTGTGTTACAATATGTAATGCGATTGCATGCAGGTGCCGTACATTTTGTACAGTTGATTGACGTTAATGATCAGTTATAACAAAAATTATGTAGGAATTGTTCTTTAGTGGACAAAAGCGTATTTATTCTTTGGCGGGCGGAAGGCGATTATCTCTGGTGATTGTTCACAGCGCGGTTTTCTAATCTTTCCAACCATATGAACGAGCTGAAAAAATAAACTCTTCTACCCCACCTTTTGCAAGGTATATCTGCTATTTGACTGGACTATATCAAGTATACCATCCCAGCATCAAGTCTGCCAATATCCGAAGCTGATTCTGATGCTGGAATCTACAACAGAAGTAGGCCACCTACGTGTTATGACACTTGAGATATATCAACGTAAATAAAGCAATGCATTACAGCGGTTTACTATTCTAGTCTTGATCACTACCATTCCTTTAGACATATTCATACCCACCTTGGAAGATATACTGTGGAAGTGTGGTAAGTGGCCATTTATAAATGGAGGAGATTTATATAGACTGCTATTAGCGCAATTAATGGTGAGAGAAGTGCAGTAACTTTCTCAGCCATTGGTTATACTAATGCAATTCACATAAAGGCTTATTTAACTATTTCAAAGAAGTATACACGTAATAAACTGAAAACATAGTAATCGTCACAAGGACAAGATGTACTGCGACATCGTTGGCAGGCAGTTAGATGGTACCACACATACGAAATGATTATACATTTAACTTTGAAAGACCAATATGTATCACGCTACACGGCCACAAAACGTAAATACTAGTATGACTTTGGGTTACCATTGTAGTGAATACAAGCATCAAGACTTGCGGCATGGAGTTATAGCGGCCTCGGTTTCAGTCTCGTCGTACTCCATCCCATGACGCTTGCTGCTGCACACACAGATCAACAGACTTTTGCGGAGTCTTCGCAATATCCTTTCTTCCAGGACTGCTAGTTCTGCAAGGTTTGCAGAAGAGCTTCTGTGAAGTTTGGAAGGTAGGAGACGGGGTACTGGCAGACTTGAAGCTGTGAGGACGGGCCCTGAGTCGCGCTTGGATAGCTTAGATGGTAGAGCATTTGCCCGCGAAAGGCAATGGTCCCGGGTTCGAGTTCGGTCCGGCACACAGTTTTAATCTGCCAGGAAGTTTCACATCAGCGCACACTCCGCTGCAATGTGAAAATCTCACTATCAATAACGATGATTGATAATTCACAGTATGTTAGAATTGTAACAATCATTTTATAAATGTAACAGCAAAATTAGGATTCAGTGGTTCAGTTAAGGAACCAAGACGATATATTAAAAATATCATTCCACAACATTTTAAGCAACTGTAAAGAGTACCAACACTCTTCAATGAAACTAATGGAATTACCACAATTAATAGAAACAGTGTCTTATGTATTGTTTATGGAATTTCAAATAGAATTTTGAGTAAATATTGTAAGTTAAGCAATGTCGTTAGTACTAATGTAATGCATCACTAACAAAGAATTCTTTCAGGTGACTAAAACATGCCAGTATTAAACATATTTATAAGAAGACTTGCAAGAAAGATTTAAATAATTATTGCACGATTTCCTTACTGAAGCCTATTTCCAAAAAATTCGAAAAAGTTATACACTGAAGAGTAATGTCAATTTTTCACCAGAAACAATTCACTTGGCAGTGTAATGTTTAGTTTCAAAAAAGGTTGCTAGACGAGAATGCCATTTATACATTCAGTCATCAAATATTTCAAGCCTTAAATTATAAAATTTCCCCAGTTGGTACTTCATGTGATCTTTCTAAGACGTGTGGATCATGTATTTTCTCAGAAAAATGTAAGTTTTATGGAATCGGTGGCCTTACATACAACAGGTTTAGCAAACAAAATGCAAAGAGTTTTGCTGAATAATTCAAACAATTTTAGAAGGACAGTAAATTTTGGTGACTGGCAAGAAATCATGAAGGGAGAATTCTTCAGAACTGACTCTCAGGTCCAGTCCTACTCCTTCTGTAATATCTTTCAATCAGAATTTCGCTTATTTTGTAGGCCACAATAGGTGTTACGTTAGTGGCTACAGTAAAGAGCACACTGTGTATGTTGTTATCTCTGCTTCTGCCACGACTCAACTGTTCCACAGCTCCTTAAAGAAAAATAAAGCGATGTTATAACACTCTGATTCTAGCCTTAGATAATAGCAGATATAATTTTGTGTATAGGGCTCAGCAATTTTGCCGAAACTAATTCAATTCTATTTGCACGATTCATGTGGCACGCTAGTAATAATTTGTAATTGTGGAAACTGAGTTAATAAATACCACATAAGTGAGCATATTCCATATGAAGTACTGATTTTTCTCGTTTATTTAAGGAAGATACCAACTCTGTTTTGTAAATTATGATAACTTGAGTGATGTGGTGCAGAACTATCAATAAAAAGTAAATATAAACTTATTGCTGACCATTAACCACGCTGCGGTATCATGCATAGTACTGTAAGTGGTACTCAACCAGCGACCTAATATATTTAGGTCTTCTGTCACAATGAGGTATTTAAAGTGGCTTGCATTTCAGATTTCGTTATGTAGGACTATTTTCCTTGCATATGTATTACATGTATTTTTCAAAATACAACTTTAAGTTGCCCCCAAAGACATACAACTTCTGTATTGTATTGTATTACAAATGTTGCATTCGTCTACTGTTACATGTAGTTGACTATAAATTGAGGAGAATTGCGAGACTAACGAGGAGGTGTCCCACACATGACAACTTCCTTGATGCAGCTACAAGCAAGTAGAAATTATTTCCTGCTTATTCCTAGTAACTGTCCGGCTTGCATCTGGCTCTGCTAGTAAAGAGTGCAAAGTTCAGTAGCAGTTACAGGCAAAATTCTTCCTGGAGTAGTCTTAATGAAATCTGAGTTTTTTTGGAAAAATGGATTTTGCGATGCCTAACTGTAAAGCAAAGTGCTCTTAGATTCTTTTATAAAGGATGAAATAGTGGAGCTCAATTTTTGAATTACTAATAGTCACAGACTGTTAAGAAGTCATCTAATCGAGCCTCTAATTCGACTCTTAGAAACAGATTAACGAGCAGTTTGCACTGCAAAGGCATCAGTCTGCGGCTGAACATGCATCTTGGTTAGCAACCAAGGATGCACAAACACTCAAGCACATTGATGAAAAGTTCCAAGCACCACATAATCAACTTTCAAATGAAACTGATGGTTCAGTGAATTTTATTAAACAACAGTTAATGAGAATGAAGAGCAGATCGGCCATGATTTTTGTCAATGGTATACCGTTAACGAATAGATAAATAAAGGATTTATGTACATGCTGCTGGATGACAATAGTGTCTATTCTTTTGGACATGTCCGAAAGAACAGACACCATTTTGACCCCAGTAGCCACTATGAGTAAAGACACAAATGAATTACGAGATGCATTCAAGTTCTAAGGCCTCCGACTTTTTTTCTAATTAACTACTCACCCGAAATCGATGAAACTGGCGTTACTTCTCGACGTAATCGCCCTGCAGACGTACACGTTTTTCACAACGCTGACCCCATGATTCCATGGCAGCGGCGAAGGCTTCTTTAGGAGTCTGTTTTGACCACTGGAAAATCGCCGAGGCAATAGCAGCACGGCTGGTGAATGTGCGGCCACGGAGAGTGTCTTTCATTGTTGGAAAAAGCCAAAAGTCACTAGGAGCCAGGTCAGGTGAGTAGGGAGCATGAGGAATCACTTGAAAGTTGTTAACACGAAGAAACTGTTGCGTAACGCTAGCTCGATGTGCGGGTGCGTTGTCTTGGTGAAACAGCACACGCGCAGCCCTTCCCGGACGTTTTTGTTGCAGTGCAGGAAGGAATTTGTTCTTCAAAACATTTTCGTGGGATGCACCTGTTACCGTAGTGCCCTTTGGAACGCAATGGGTAAGGATTACGCCCTCGCTGTCCCAGAACATGGACACCATCATTTTTTCAGCACTGGCGGTTACCCGAAATTTTTTTGGTGGCGATGAATCTGTGTGCTTCCATTGAGCTGACAGGCGCTTTGTTTCTGGATTGAAAAATGGCACCCACGTCTCATCCACTGTCACAACCGACGAAAAGAAAGTCCCATTCATGTTGTCGTTGCGTGTCAACATTGCTTGGCAACATGCCACACGGGCAGCCATGTGGTCGTCCGTCAGCATTCGTGGCACCCACCTGGATGCAACTTATCGCATTTTCAGGTCGTCATGCAGGATTGTGTACACAGAACCCACAGAAATGCCAACTCTGGAGGCGATCTGTTCAACAGTCATTCGGCGATCCCCCAAAACAATTCTCTCCAGTTTCTCGATCATGTCGTCAGACCGGCTTGTGCGAGCCAGAGGTTGTTTCGGTTTGTTGTCACATGATGTTCTGCCTTCATTAAACTGTCACACCCACGAAAGCACTTTAGACACATCCATAACTCCATCACCACATGTCTCCTTCAACTGTCGATGAATTTCAATTGGTTTCACACCACGCAAATTCAGAAAACGAATGATTCCACACTGTTCAAGTAACGAAAACGTCGCCATTTTAATTATTTAAAACAGTTCTCATTCTCGCCGCTGGCGGTAAAATTCCATCTGCCATACGGTGCTGCCATCTCTGGGACGTATTGACAATGAATGTGGCCTCATTTTAAAACAATGCGCATGTTTCTATCTCTTTCCAGTCCGGAGAAAAAAAAATCGGAGTCCTTAGAACTTGAATGCACCTCGTAAAGACATTCATTTGTATCAACGGGGCAGATTGAAAATCTGTGCGAGACCGTGATTCTAACCTGATTATCCGAATAATAGGCAGATGTGCTGACCATTACGCCATATGGACACAGTGGTCACCGTAGCACGGTTCTCATTTCATACAACACACTAATGATGTAGTGCTCCTGCTCATTAGCCTCACTGTCCCCTGTGAGGATTTGAACTTGGTGTGCATCAGCACTGAAGGGGTCATTGGCCGTCATTGCCTTAATTATATATACACGTAGTGTCTGTTCTTTCAGAAATGACTTGAGGCTAATGAGCAGGGGCACTACATCAGTAGTGTGAGGTATAAGTCGAGAATTTGGGTCTGACTAGAGGCGTGCTAGGGTAGTTCGTGCCATTGTAGTGACCACTGTGTTTGGATGGGGTATTGGCCAGCGCATTTTCCTAATAAGCAGGAGGCTCGGGTTTGAAACACAGTCCGCTACAAATTTTTAACTTACCCAGTTATATAAATGAGTGACCACCGGCAGCTAATGCTTTTAAATCCTTTGTGTCTTGAATTAAAGAACTGACTGAATTTTGGGGAGTGATACGAAACTGTCCCTCTGGAATTGACGAATCTGGAGGGATATATGTGTCGGTTCTATTGTTGGATCATATCCAGAATAAACAATCTGAGTTCAATACTATTTGACATCTCATGAGCATGGTGCACAGGAGCAAATTATGCAGCAATGCTTGTGGAAGAGAAGTTTCTTAATCACAGACTATATCAGAAACATTCTCTCTGCTGTGTTCATTCGTGGAGTTCATGAGGTGCTGCCTCCTTCATGAAATTAATTACAAAAGAAATGCTTCACCAGCAATTATGTTCGTTGTGACAGTGCCTTACGGGCAGCAGAAGCTGTCGACTCTATATGCACTTGTGAAGAGTTCGAAAGTTCGAAAAGGCGTTTCTGACCAAATATTGGTCATGCAACTTAAAAGAACGATTTAGAAAAGAGGTTTTTAATGCGGAACCATGCAACAATGGAAATAAAAATTTGCAAAGATGCTTAAATACATCAATGAAACCCCACTACTGTGATGAACTGGTATCATAGAAGGACATGACATTTTGAGAATTCTGAAACACAAGTTACTGAGCGAGGTTTGCGAGAGGCTTATTCATGTATCAGAGACAAACCTGCAAGAATTCATATCGGTCCTATACTAAACAGATGTGATACATGAAGATATTAAGTCGAGAACTGGACAGGTCACGTATTAAGTCAGTATACCTGGCATAAACAATGGTCATGGGTATAATGCAACCAATGACTAGCGTGCTGTTCGTAACGAAGCACAAACCAGCCCACAGAGTCAGCTTACATGAAATGGCTAAGTCAATAATTATAACAACAGGAACAAAAATGATAAGACATTGGCTCAGTCCTGGTTATATTCCACCTAATAATAATCGCTGGCCGAATAATCCACAAGAAACAGTGACTGGAAAAATTAGCCTCTGGTAACTACTGTAGTTGTCGGTGATGGCAATCGTTCGACTTACGAGATGCTGGTAAACTAAACATGACTGCACCAGGTCTGAAATGTTTGTTTCGGGATGGGTAGGGGCTCTGTTGGATTATCAGCAAGCTACCGTATGATGATGGTACACTCATCTAGAAAGAGCTATGTTCTGATATTAATCCATGCAATACTGATTGTTGAAGAAGTACACAGCCTGCAGTAAATGCAGAAGTTGTCAACTTAGCTGTTCTCAGTAGCTTGTGTACAGGATCTGCTATCAGTGTTGTCTCAAATAGTTTCTCCTAAAGAATATGTGAATGAGCAGAAGTATGTACCATTTCTGTGAGTAACTGTCGAATCTTTGGAGCCATTGACAGCTATTCGAAAAATGTAAGAGTGCAGACATGCTGGAATGTAGTACTAGGAAATGTAGCTATAGGGTATACATCACCAATTGTCAATGGAGTGGTCATAGACTGTATAAATGGCACAATTCCCTAATGGAAAAACACTAAACTTGACTTTGTTTTGGGAAAGTGTTGTTTTACAATCAATGGTGTATGGCTTTCTGTAGATTTAAGAAGGACGTTGACCATGGGGAGTATTTTCAGAGCACTAAAGTCAACTGGGTAGTTTGTGACACTTGTTTAGCCAGGAGGCAGCAGCCTGAGCCTACTATGGTTCTTAGTACCAACAAACAAATAGAGTCTAAGATTTCAGACTCAAACTATTTGATGGAGTCGTTTAAATGTTTACTTAAAATATGATAAAGTGTTCTAAGCGGTGGTGCCACATCATTTGTTCTCTCATAGCTCTTATTCCAGTCGGTGGTTGGAGAGGTAAGCAGTAGTTGGAGAAAAAAAGTGATTGACTAAATGTAATCCCTTATGTAGGCAGGAACGTAGATCTGTGGTTCGCCGAGCATTGATCAGCTTGACGGATGAAGCAAGTAAGAGGAAAAGTTATTTGGACAAAAGAGTAATTTACGTACAGCTGTTTGAGATCAGTGACAGTGTGGTAATTAGAAATCATCCTTATTTCTTACTAATAAATAGAAAATATATAAATGGCACCTTCTGCATAGTGGTTCGTTTAATGTGATTAGAATTACCAATCCAGGATCATAGCCGGCCGGAGTGGCCGTGCGGTTCTAGGCGCTACAGTCTGGAACCGAGCGACCGCTACGGTCGCAGGTTAGAATCCTGCCTCGGGCATGGATGTGTGTGATGTCCTTAGTTTAGTTAGGTTTAATTAGTTGTAAGTTCTAGGCGACTGATGACCTCAGATGTTAAGTCGCATACTGCTCAGAGCCAGGATCATACTTACTTGCATGCCCTAGTAGTCACAAAATTTAGGTTTTATATGTTCAATATTTGAATAGCTATTTTCATGACCAATGGTAATATGCAGAGAAAATTTACATAGGTGACAAAGAACTTCGTCATGTAAGGCACTGAGTGTCATTTTCATATATCAAGCTGACGAGTGGTTGTACAGATGTTTTGATCCAACAGTACTACGTATTACGTCGTATAGAAATTAAGTTTCATGCATTATGATGCGCGCTTAGATTAAATCTGTACATATGTGTGTGGTTGTGTGTGTGTGTGTGTGTGTGTGTGTGTGTGTGTGTGTGTGTGTGTGGACCCCAATGCAACTTAGTTACACAGTGTTCTTAGTGGGATTAAATGTTTCTCTTTGCCGGTGATCTTAGCTACGCTGTACAGGACATTTACCAAAGAGAAAAGATCAGTAATCAGTTTTTGTGGAAAATTCCTGAAATATGCAAATTACTGCTCATATTAAAGTGAAACAGAATGACCATGCAAGTAGTGCTAAGTTAATTGATTTTCATCAAATTCTTTCACTAACATGTGTGTGCAATTTTTCATGTTGAGTTCAGATAGTCTAGTTATCAAAGAACTGCTGAGATCGGTACAAGTATAAGTAGTTCTGTGGGAGTAAGTATGAGGTAATACTACATTCTGCCACTGCCTATCCTTCTGGGGAGTAAATGTGCTTGTTTCTGGATACTGAGTTTGGGTTTGTAACAGAGAGTTATTTCCCGAGCAGTGCGTTCTTTATGTTTAGTGAAAAGTATATTAAGAATTTTTCTAGATTATAGTTCCCTAATATTCAAGTTTCACGCACATGAGCTGAATTTATGTGTGATTCGGAGGAAGTCTCAATCAATATGTTAAATATGAAGAGATATCTAACCTTCATCGAAATGATATCTCTGAAACCAGTAAAAATGTTCATCTTTTTTCTCATGGAGTGAATTACTAATGCAGATGGTGGATGCTAAATGAACTGCCCCACTCTGAGAATGAACCTTCATACAAGCTGATTCCTTATGAAAGAAAAGATTTTAACATAAAAAATTAATTTCCTTCAGCCCATACAAGTGTGGACATTGAGTGGTAGCAGTAATATTTAATACTTAAATATTGCTGCTTCAATTGGGGGCCTTGCAGTATCTAACAATTGTGTAGATCATAGAAGCTGTTGGGTTAGTGGCTGTAGTAAAGAGCGCGCTGTGCATATTATTATCTCTGTTCTGCCATGACCCAGTTGTTCGAAAACTTCTTAAATAAAATGAAAGCGATATTGCAACACTCTTATTCAAGTTTGACATAATAGCAGCCGTGACTTTGAGAACAAAAATCATCCATGTTGTCGAAATTAATTGCATTTGCGTGACTCATGTGGCATTCTAATTATTTCTAATAGGGTATTTGACTGTTTTCTGGAATTCGTTTTAAATTATTAATTATTTATGTTTCGAATATGATTTCTTCCTCTTGAATTTCAGTTTTCTTTTATAGAAACTGAAACGAAATTCAAATAATCTGAACGCGCGCTAAAACGCTCCTTTCGCGTGTGCGGCGTCACTGACTAGCTAACTGCTCCTACGGTCATAACGCTAAGTCATAGTGATGTCGTGTTTTGGAATTTACGTTTAGGGAAATGGGTTACAAATGGCGTGCAGTACCACACTGCACAAATACATCCACAAACACTCCTGAATAGTTAGTTTTCAGTGTTCCAGAGTATGAGAAGATGCGCAAAATGTGGTTGCACGCTTTCGGCAAATTGCCACGACATCGACACCCAAGTTTACTAACTTAATTAAAAATGCCTTGCATCGTGAAGCTAACATTCACTTAGCTCCGAGATGTGCTCTCCCACTGTTACAACGAAGGATAGCGTCATTTAGCGAATTAAACTCCTAGCGAAAATTGTCGTTTTACCTAACTGTGAAGTTAACATTAACTTATCCCCGGGATATGCTCTCCCACTGTTACAACGAAGGATAGGGTCATTCACCGAAATTAAACTCCTAGTGGAAATTGTCGTTTTTCCTAACGACACCGAAATTATTCGGTAGTTCAGCTGTTAGAGCGGTAAACCGTCGAATTTTATAAGACTACGTCGATAGATCGCTGACTCGAATGTAAAAACATTTTAATTTATTTGTAAAACGACTCGACAGTACTCTCATATGGAAACCAAACCACAATTACAAAACTTCACCACACCGATCAGAAACAGATGTTATTGTGTTTTCCTTGCTGTTTACGTGATCTTACATTTGGAATCGCTGTACACACACATAACGTTCAAAAGGGTATATTCTGGTTAATGTGACAAAACACTTTTTACTTTATTAGAAACAATGTTTTTATCTTCGTACAGTAGCTAGGATTGTTATTGTTTAAAATTATGCAATTTCATCATCTTACATAAAGATGAAGTAAGTTTGCTTCAGACGTTGTATTGTGAACGTACCAAGACATATTTATTACAAGAAATACTTTCAAAAAGGTGAATTGTTTCCTCATAAAGTAAATGCATTTATCTTCTGTTGGCCTTTTCTCAGACTAAGATTAATGTGAAGCTATGTATAAGACATCTGGCAATCGAGATAACTGCTACAATCAGTTCTTACTAATGGTATTTTCGTATTACGTATAAAACGTTTAAAAATGTATGACACTCCCATGCCTCGATTATGTGACCTATCCCACTGCTGTCGAACCGGCTATGCGTAGTGCCACGAAACGCCTGACGCACGCAACAACTTGTCTGAGTACCTTCCACGTAGGAAATTAGCACTAAATTTGGCCAAGAATAATTTTGTTGTGCATTGTGTCGTAGCTCATGACTGATAGTCGACAATCTAGTTATAATATATGGACCCATTTGAAAAAAATTATACAAATCCTTAGTTTTGAGCAAGTTTAATGATATTGTAGGGAGCAGGTAAAATAATATCCGTCGTTGCACACATCGCCGCTCGAAGTGGGTGGAGCATAAACACATCAACTTTGCCAAGGTTTCCACTACCAGTGAGGTGTAACTGCGTTTACCATTACTAAATAGCTAAACTGTTTGCAATAAAAGTACGTAACAACCTCGTAACTTCAGCTAACGCTCCTATAACGCAAGTATAGCTTCGTCTTACTCCTAACCTGTGATGTCACCAGAGCATGAGTCAGTAACAGAGCGTTTTCGATCACTTGAACGGATCTTGATATTGAACGATTTTTAACCTCTAATTATACAAAAATAACAGTTTTTTTGTGAGGATGTTGACCGTAAATGCAATTTAAATGTTATAATCAAACAGAATAACAACAATCCGAACCGTATTTTTTACGTAGGAAAATAGCCTATTGTGGAGACTAAGTTAAAAAATACCAAACAAGTGAGTTTGTTTCATATTAAGTTCTGACTTTTCTCAGTTATTTAAGTAAGATACCTATCCCTTTGGCATATCATGATAACTTGTGTGGCATGGAATTAGTTGGTTGCTTATATGCAATCAGGTTAGGACCTGCATCTTCGGCGTCTGTTGTAATTATTTTACAATATTAATACAAAATAAATAAACTTATCGCTGAACACTAGCTGCTCAACAATATTGTAAACAGCACTGCTCATGAAATCCGTCCAGAAACTGAGTACAGTAACATCTATTTAGAGTGATATGCATATCAGATTTCGTTATTTACGAATGTCTTGCTTATATCTAGGCCTATACTATTTTTTGAAAAGTCTCACTCTACTTGTGTATCTTCCACTTAACACTCATCGATCAGAAATGAAACTTGCGCAGAAGGTACGCAGGTCATAATAAATCCCACTAGAGAGAAAAAAAACAGATGAAATTATTAACGATGTTTTTAAAATAATTATTAAGTTATTCTTTGGAAATAGAGTCTCTCTTAATTCATTTCCGTCCATCCAACGGTAATATCAAAAATTGATGTATCACGGGAAGAGAAGTAGTTCGTCAGATGCATTTTCTCTTGTCTTCCGGCAGATATTTGCAATTTCGCCAGCCCAAATAACTACTGCCCAGAGACGGTGGAAAGTGTCTGTTTCCCGTTGTAGACAAAATTATTTTTAAAATTTATTTTTACGTGCCTGTGCGACAGGGTGCTCCAGAAATGGTGTACTGCGATATACGTTTTAACGACATGTGTTAACACGAAGAGTAAAACGCGAAGAATGGCCAGTATTCCAACGGTTACAACACCGCCATGGCCCGTACGGGCTTCCGTCTCCATTCAAAAGCGTTGCTAAGTGACTGTTTGAATACTGGTTACTCTTCGTGTTTTACACATCGATAAAACGAATTTGGGACCGCTTTACTGAATGGACAAATAAAATTTCAGTTTAAAAATCGTTTTGTTTATAATGGAAAACAAACCGACGCTTTTCGTCGCATTAGAGATGTGGGTAGGAGTTCTTTGGGCTGAGTCCAGCTATGCGTTGCAGAAACTAGATTGCAGATATCTGCCAAATACCAGAGAAAGTGTGCCTGACGATCCGTGGGGGAGACACCCATGAAATTTATCATAAATAATCCTTTATAACTTGAGGAAAATAATGATGTTCATACCTATAATAGTAGTAGAAAGAATGACATCTATTCTTCGTTATTAAAGCTGCCAGTGATCAAGAAAGGCTTTCAGCAATCATCAACATAAAATTTTGATCACTTTCCCAAAAACATAAAATATTTGGAACATATTAAAGCAGATTAAAATCAAACCTAAATAATTTCTACTGAACAACTTCTGATTTTCCATTGACGGCGTTTTGTTTCATAAACATCTAGTATGAAAAGAAACCTACATTTAAGTGTAGTTTCAAGAATAGAATTGACAGATAACATATCCATTACTGCTAAATTTAGGACAGCGTCTCATTCTGGGAACTTGTAAGTGGCCAGCATGTACAAATCCACTGAAACTAGTCGTGCATACATATCCTGTGAATTTCGGTAAAAGGTTATGGAATATGTAACTAACTTACTAACTAGCTTCCACAAAACGTTCCTACCTTATGAAGAGATTCTCCAATGAAGACAATGTATACACAGCAGGATCCATAGGAGCTAGACAAGACGGCTAGTACGACGAAATTCCTAGAAAAGAAGTAGTATGTCGTAAGTCACCAGTCTTTCGACGGCAAGTGTAATTCTGTAATATGAATGCTACTCAGTGTTGTTCTTGCTGGTAGATATTTCATCTGAGAAGTTCGATCGTAATATTACAGCAGATGAAAAATTTCACGAAAAATTGACACCATAATAATAAAGAAAAATAGCCCAGGAATAGTTGAAGCTTCATTGTCAACCATGGCTTTATGCGATTACAAAATCTACAGGAAGGGTCGCAATATGGGAATGCAGAATTACAGAATTACGTCACTTTAAAAAATATTTCTTGTAGAACTGTGGAACATATACTGTGATAGTGTATTTAATATTGCGGAAGATTGAACAACCTGTATGCGGGATTCAAGTACCGATCGTGTGAAACAGACCTCGTTCTGTTGGTTCATAAGACGCAGTAGATAAACAGGCTCAAGTGGTCGTTGTGCTTCTTAACCTTCACAAAGCATTCTATACAATCTACAATGTCACGTAGTACATAAAATATTTGCGCAAGGGATATGTGGACAGAAATGCGATTGGACTGGAGGCTTAAGGCAGAGTGAACTCATTAAGTCGTTCTTAACGGGGAGAATTGTCATTGTTGAAAGCACCGTCTGGCGTACCTCAAGGTAATGTCATAGGGCATCTGATTTTCGCAACCTGACGTGTAGAATCTGCAGCTGGATGAAGTTCTTCGCAGGCGAAGCAGTTGCGTGCAGGGTTGAAACTTATTACAAAATCCAAAAAGACTTACAGATAGTCAGTAGCTGTTGCAAAGATGGGCAGCTGGCTGTAATCATAACGAATTTAATATAATGAGAGTAAACAGACGAAAACACCCGGTACCATTTGACTTCACTATCATTGATCAGTCATAGTAATCTGTCACAGCCCTCAGGTGTCTAGGATCGGTCGCATAAATCTTGTCATGGGGAAAGCAAATGTTAGTCCCCGATACTCAGATACTCTATATGGAGGGTTCTTATAAACTGTAACTGACGCACGAGCGTGGTCACATGCAAGGCTCTCGGCCGATCAGTTCTGGACACCGGACGTGGTCTTCCCTGGGCCATCACGGCATGTGCTAGAGACACCAGCCGAGGAGGGGCAGAGCAGTTTCCATCGTGAACGAGGACGGACATCGTAGAACACAGCGACCCGAGCCTGACGGGGGAAGGGAGACTTGCAGAGCGTGATCTCTGCACCAGGCCGAGGACTGTGATCTTAGCAGCCGTCTTGCTGATCTGCAATTGGTGAGCATCTGCCGGATTTGCCTGTTTTCTGCGCAGATAGTGTAGCCTCTAGCTATGACTTTGACTGTTAACATAGGCAAGTTCCACTGTCGTGGCGTAGACTGTGCCTAGAATATTCATGTAAGATGCGTGGTCGACTCCGGTGACACTCAAGTTAAAACCTCCAAGGAAAAATAAAAGAAGACGAAGTAAATATTCCAGATTTCGAATCGAGAACAGCTGCCGATATGAGTAACGTAGAAGTAAATATCCTCGGAGTAGTGAAGCAGCTCAAATCACTTAATAAAAGCAAGTCTCCTGGTCCAGACTGTGTACCAATTAGGTTCCTTTCGGAGTATGCCGATGCATTAGCCCCATACTTAACAATCATATACAACCGTTCACTCGACGAAAGATCCGTACCCAAAGACTGGAAAGTTGCACAGGTCACACCAACATTCAAGAAAGGTAGTAGGAGTAATCCACTAAATTATAAGCCCATATCGTTAACGTCGATATGCAGCAGGATTTTAGAACATATATTGTGTTCGAATATTATGAATTACCTCGAAGGAAACGGTCTATTGACACACAGTCAACATGGGTTTAGAAAACATCGCTCCTGTGAAACACAACAAGCTCTTTATTCACATGAAGTGCTGAGTGCTACTGACAAGGGATTTCAAATCGATTCCGTATTCCTGGATTTCCGGAAGGCTTTTCACACTGTACCATACAAGCGGCTCATAGTAAAATTGTTTGCTTATGGAATGTCGTCTCAGTTATGTGACCGGATTTGAGATTTTCTATCAGAGAGGTCACAGTTCGTAGTAACTGACGGAAAGTCATCGAGTAAAACAGAAGTGATTTCAGGCGTTCCCCAAGGTAGTGTTATAGCCCCTTTGCTGTTCCTTATCTATATAAACGATTTGGGAGAATCTGAGCAGCCGTCTTCGGTTGTTTGCAGATGACGCTGTCGTTTATCGACTAATAAAGTCATCAGAAGATCAAAACAAACCGCAAAACGATTTTAAAAAAAATATCTGAATGGTGTGAAAGGTGGCAGTTGACCATAAATAACGAAAAGTGTGAGGTTATCCACATGAGTGCGAAAAGGAACTCGTTAAACTTCGGTTACACGATAAATCAGTCTAATCTAAAAGCCGTAAATTCAGCTAAATACCTAGGTGTTACAGTTATGAACACCTTAAATTGGAAAGAACATATAGAAAATGTTGTGGGGAAGGCTAACCAAAGGTTGCGTTTTATTGGCAGGACACTTAGAAAATGTAACAGCCCCACTAAGGAGACTGCCTACAGTACGCTTGTCCGTCCTCTTTTAGAATACTGCTGCGTGGTGTGGGATCCTTACCAGGTAGGACTGACGGAGTACATCGAAACAGTTCAAAGAAAGGCTGCACGTTTTGTATTATCGTGAAATATGGGAGGGAGTGTCACAGAAATTATACAGGATTTGGGCTGGAAAAATTAAAAGAAAGGCGTTTATCGTTGCGACGGAATCTTCTCACGAAATTCCAATCACCAACTTTCTCCTCCGAATGCGAAAATATTTTGTTGACACCGACCTACATAGGGCGGAACGATCACCACTATAAAATAAGGAAAATCAGAGCTCGTACGGAAAGATACAGGTGTTCATTATTTCCGCACGCTATACGAGATTGGAATAATAGAGAATTGTGAAGGTGGTTCGATGAACCCTATGCCAGGCACTTAAATGTGATTTGCAGAGTATCCATGCAGATGCAGATAGATGTTAATTCAGTTTACGTCCGTAAGGTTCTGCTCCATTGATTGACTGGCCGTCTTACGATCGTTAGACCAGTTATTGCGCCCGTCCTTTGATTCAGTATTAAACTGTGCACTATTATTTTTCTTCATTGGTTGAAACTTAATCAGTTTTGTTATCCGTGTGCCAGATCTTGAGAGGCACGTTACAGGAAGTTTTGGTATGCATGAATTGCTTCAATACTAAACCGTGAACTATTACCTTGTTACGTTTGTTAAGAGTAAATTATTTTGCCATTTATTTGCCATTACTTGTGAGTCACGTCAGAAGAAGTTTAACGTACATGATTTTCTTAAATATTAACTGTGCACTGTTACCTTTTGCATATGTGAAATCTAAATCGTTTTTGCTATTTACATGCCACTTCTAGTGAGACACAGAAGAGGAAGGTTCCGGTGTGTGCGATTGCTTTATCATGACATGACACTGATTGTATGTTATTTTTTCTCTTATAGAGGTTCGATTGTATGTTTTGTATTGTAAGTCGTCCGGCGTAGAGAATGGCTCATGGGCGGGTTTTACTTGCGTCCTGGCTACGAAAGTTGACCATAGATCTGGTACACCGCCTTCAGAGCAACTGCCCCCGCTGCGTTTTCTTTAAAGATAGTCACATTAACGTTCTGTTTATAAATATTTTATCTTGTGGCTAGATCACTGAAGTTGTACCTGAACATTTTGGGAAGTTAAACTGTCAAGATGTGCCTTAACGATATCAGACAAATTATTCGCCCTCTAAATTTTAAAATATTTTATTGCAGTTATCTTCTGTGTTAAAGATGTTAGTCAGCCCATTTACCTTGAATTTAAAATCTACTATGGTAGTGTCAGTTCTGTTTAAATATGTTAGTCAACTTCTACCCCTTTAAATTTAAAATAATTTATTTGCATGACTTAAAGATTCCGGATTGAATTAATAATTACGTTACTGCAATTATCAGTTCTGCCATAAAGATTTCTCGCTAATTAACTTGTCTGAAGTTATGTCACGAAAGTATTTGCCATTTAATAAATAGTGTTAGGGAAATCTTAAAGCAAAGGCACACTGGCTTGTCACCTACGGGTCCCTGTATCCAAACTATCCTGCCATCTTTAGGCATACTTTTGCTGGGTGCAGCTTTCAGATCACATCTACCTATCCGTCACCTCTGCACGTGTGTGGGTGCGGACCTGATGTATTGGTGAGGGACCACTGTCGCCACCGCTGAAGGGGTTGGGGTTGATTTGGGGGAAGAGACCAAACAGCGAGGTCATCGGTCTCATCGTATTATGGAAGGATGGGGAAGGAAGTCGGCCGTGCCCTGTCAAAGAAACCATCACGCCATTTGCCTGAAGCGATTAGCGAAATCAAGGAAAACCTAAATCAGGATGGCCGGACGCGGGATTGAAACGTCGTCCTCTCGAATGCGAGTCCAGTGTGCTAACCACTGCATCACTTAACCAGTTCCCCGCTGGACATGGGTCTCTGCCGGTGGGGAGACAGGTCATCCTCCTCCTCTTCAGATGCCATGGAAGGAGTGGGTTTCCACGTAGACTGCTGCTGTGCTCAAGGGTGCGTCCCAGCATTGTTCAATTGAGAACTGACTTTATTTATTAGTTTGTATTGTAGCCAGTCCTCTACAGCCTCTTTTATGATACTATCCTAGAAGGTGTTGAACTTTTGCTACAACTTTGTGCCGCCATAAACCATGACAGATCTGTGAGACTTGCAGTGCTCTGCCACATGCCGACTTCGTCAGCTATTCCTTGTCTAAATAGGACTGAGAACATCGGATAATGCCGCAGATAATCACTCCCCCCACCACTGTACTAGGTCCATGTCTGCAGATAGCCTGCTAGAGGCCCTGTGTAGGAGGGGAGGGAATATAAAGGTCGTGGCGAACAAGCAACATATTGTATTAGGAACACCTGAAGATGGAAAGAAGTTGACATGCCACAGTATTGCGCCTTCTAGATGCCGTTAGCTGCTGAATACCTGAGAAATACTCAATAACTTCCCACTCTTGGAAAGTATAAAATTACACAACTACTTTTTACTTTTATAAATATGCCGCTGTTAAGATTTGTGTGTTACGTCACCATATTTGGGAACGTTCAGATGACACCAACAAAGGCACTTCTTCCATTAAAAACTGACATAATTTCTCTGGAATTACACAACACAAAACTGTTAAAGTGTTTATTTCACAATGAACTTTTTGTATCCTTTTTGTGAACCATCTCACAAGAACTTTAGTCTGAATCTCAAAGCAAATAAAGTGTTCAAAAATACATCATCTGCGTATCTACAGGCTTAGATGTCAAGGGAGGACTTAAGACAGATGACAGGTGCTTACAGTACGTAGCAGACTGACAGAGTAAGTTGAGGAACCAGAAGTGCAGAGTTTCTAAAGAGGTGGCGTGTGGAGCCATCAGGTGTCAGCAAACAGCGCTTATTAGGTGTACACGAGATGAGTGCAGTGTGCTCATGCATAATCATCTTGAAACATGAACCCACTGCTGGAATGTTTATAGTAGTGATGCTCAATAGGCGGGAGAATCCTGTCCCGATATCTTACAGACCTCAAATTATCCACGATATCGATGAGAGGTATCCAAAATCTGTCCATGACGGTGACTCAAAACTTGACTGACTGACATCTCTGCATAACATGTGGAACTATTTGCCTAATATGTGCACTAGTATCTGACCACTCTTCTATAACGATCATCAGGCATTATAAAAATCCTGAACTCTTCGGTGAAAAGATACCAACACCACTGATACGAGTTTGATACCAAGTATTCCTTCATACGCCTTCTCCATGCAACATGGTGCTGGGGCATTTGTGCTGTCGCTCTTAATGGACGCATATATGCGAAACAGATCGTACTCACATGATGTGTTCTATCTAGATCGTCACAGACCTCCCAGTTGCCCAGTACTAAATATGGGCAATGATAGTTCTAGGTTTAAAGGGACGCTTATCTTAAGATCACATCTCCTGCGTATGTCAATATAACAGCCTGTACAGCTATCGTCTGATTTAAAATTGGTGGAAAAATGGATCAGGCATGTGGCAAGGTTTCGAAAGAAATGAGAGACCATTGGGAGACAGTCAATTTGGGACGAGATACCTGAACCAGATCAAACATGATAACCATCAGGGACCCGTGCCCTATAGATGAAATGCTTTCAGACCATCAGTTGATAGAGGTAGCCACAGAATACACCAGATTAACACGATTTACTTCCATAAACAGTTCTATGAAGTAATAAGGAAACGTACAGAGAGTAATAATGATAAAAAACATGAATCAGTAGCAGAAGTAACTTTAGATGATGTGACCATTACAAACTTGTACTATCAGAGTGAGAATTCAGGTTCTGAAGAAAAGACTAATGTAGACAGTGATTTTGATGAATTTGGTCTCTGTAGGATAATGAATAGTGAAGAAATTTTTTTAGGAAGCGTACTGATATTACTGATGTTGTTAATGGCAGATCAGATGATCTTGTGGAAGTAGTAGATGATGTATTAATGTTGAATAACCATGATGGGAATCTAGTATCTGAAAGCCGTGTTGGTGATGATGATAACGGTAGTATAGAAGAGTTTGATGGAGAATTGTACGAAATTATATGTTTTGAAGTTAAGGAAGACGTAATTAATGACTATAAGGTAGGCAGCAGTGATAGAGACTCTGAAAATCAATTTGAGAATCAAATTTTGCCAGTGCAAGTAAGTAATGCATCTATGGATGCATCATTAATAGTAAGGACAGCGTGTCTGAGTAGATACTACAAACAGACTGGAATAAATATAGGGACTATTGTGACAATAGGTAAATCTAAAATAAACTAAAAGCAATTTGTGAGAAGTCTCATCTCTTTGAACAAGTAAAGTCAGGTGAAAATGACCAATTTATATCTGAGAACTGTCACAAAATATTGGTATCTGATACGTGTATGAGGAAACTACAACCGGGAATGGAAAATGCTGTAAGGGACCAGGGATTTGGAGAAATCGTAGGAGGTCCGTCAAATGAAAATTATGAAAACAAAGAAATTGAAACCCATGGCAGTCCTTACATTCACATTAACATTGAAGATTGGGAAGGCTGTGGCTTGATTGACAAAGTAAGTCCCACATGTCCCATATCGGGGAAATTAAGATACAAAATTAAACGAGACGCAGATTTTGTAGAATTACAATTTATTGGCATTAAAATAAGAGGAGCCACTGGAGGGGTTAGTAAAATTGTAAATAGACAAGTACTTTTTCTGTCTCTATAAAAAAATATCCAATTCACACAGGCTTGTTTTATTTTCTGACTTGAATGAAGATGTACATTAAGTGAATTCGCAACTACGAATAAAGATAACCATCAGCTGTAGAATGGAATGTTGACAATGAAAACCCGTGCCGAACCGGGACTCGAACCCGGGTTTCCCGCTTATCGCGAGTGGTCGCCTTACCATTTAGCTCTCCGTGTACGACTCATGGCTAGACCCTAACTTCCATATGTCGGCCATGCATGAATGTCCAAAGGAACTCTGCGTCGTAATCAGAAAACCCAGGCACTGCAATATCGTGTTTATCTGCCGATATCGGGCAAGCGACTTTCAAGTACAACGTTTAACCTGTACGGAAATATACGTAATGGACGTACGAGAACAAATCCTAGACGTATGGTTGACGACATATGGAAGTTTAGTTGTTTCCGTGAGCTACGAACGGACAGCCAAATGGTAAGACGACTGCTCGCAGCAAGTGGGAAATCTGGGTTCGAGTCCCAGTCCTACGGATTTTCACTGTCGTCTTTCCATTCCACAGCTGGTGGTTGTTCTTATTTGCAATTGCAAATTCATGTAATGTATTTCATAACGGCTGTTGTAGCCGTAGTGCCTGCTCCTTTGGAAATTCATGCATGTCCAAAGAAACTTTGTATCATAACCAGAATAACACAGGCACTGCAAAATCCTAAGAATGAAGATGTGTTGTTAGGCATGATTTGGATACTGAAGACAAGGGTAAGTCCTGATTCGTCCAACCAGAAATTTATATTTACAGAGCTTAAATCGGGAATAGGTTCAGTAACAAATTTATTTACTCAAAGTTGCGCACACAGTGATATTCAAATTCGAGAAATGAGTTTTACGGATGACAGGGGATGCTGCGAAGAAGACAGTAAGGAAGGGCATGATGAGGAATATAGTAGTCTAGTTGGAACTATATTACAAGAGGCTGAGAGATTAAATCCTGATCAAAAAACTGAACTGAGGGAAATGTTGAGGGATTATTAAATTTATTCAGTGAAAGATCTGGTAAGGTACAGAATTATAAGTGTAGACTTTGTCCAGAGTCACATGACCCTTTTTTTCATAAAGCCAAATGCTGTACCCTTCTCTAGAAGAAAAGCAGAAAAAAAAGAATTGGAGAAAATGGAAGACTAGAGACATAAGCATTACTGAGAACCGCTGTAGTGGTTTCTAAACGTGTTGGTAGTGTTAAGTTAGTCTTACATTCGAGACAACTGAATAAATTTCTAGGAAGACAAATCACCAACGTAAATTCGAAGATACGAAGTTTATGTCTAGATCCCAACTCTTTGCTCTCACCAGGTAGCACTGGAATCGAATTCAAGAAAATATACTACATTTTTCTAGGGGGGAGATGCTACCAGTACTGTGTGGTACCCTTTGGACTCAATATTTAGGTTGCAGAGACTTTTTAGAGCTTTAGCTTTTGTTTTAGAAAAGGAACTTCTATCTAAATTAACAGTTTATGTTCATGATATTCTGATCGCTGGGGAAAGTTAGGAAGATCATGTTAACAAACGGAGGGAGGTTTGCAACAAATTAAGGCAATGGGGAATGTCTGTAAAATTAGTCAATTGCAAATTTGCTGTGATAAAACTAAAATTTCTTGGCCACAGCATCCCAGAAGAAGGAATTTTGTCTGTCCAAGAGAAACTCGAAGATTAGTAAAATCCCCAATTCCGAAAACAAAGAAGCGGCTCAAGTCCTTTCTCGGAATGTGTGGGTACTACCGAAAATGTCTGAGTACTCAGGGTTTAAACACATTCAATTTTAACAAACTTCTCAAGCAAAATGCTATATGGGTATGGGACCAAGGTTACCAAGAAGACTCTGATAACATAAAGATGCAATTATGTAACAGGAAAATATTATTTGGGCCTTTTCCTTTTCTTTTGTGTCATTTAGCTGTGACTATGGTCTGGGAGCTAATCTTCCCCAAGAAGTATCACTAACAGTCGTGAAGACCACAGACCCATCGCCTTTGCTAGCCAAACATTAGAAAAAAAAGAGAAATCAGATTAAGGAACTACCTACTTGTGCATGAGATTGTGGTCAACACAGGCCATAAACCACTGATTATATACAGGACTGTAAGTTACACTGTGAGAGGGTAACTCAGTGGGCCCTTTTCCTCCAAGAGTTTCGCTACACAGCTAAGCATATCAAAGGACAACTTAATAGCTGATGTGCTATTAAGACTTCGTTTCGGGGGAGGGGGCCTGAGGGAAATTTTGAAGACAGTAGGGGAAGTGTGGGAAACTGTTTAGACTTATGTATCTAAAAGGGGTAAGTGATGAACAAGAAATTAGGGACATCGACAGGGATGAAAATTGTGATCATAATTGGAAAGATGTTAAAAGTGAAAAAGTTGGGGAGTATTATAAAGTATATAAGGGGATTTTGTTTTGGCGAAACAGTACTGACAGTGTCTTTTGGAGATTATGTTGAAACCAGCTGAGCAGAACTGAATGTACTCAGACATTTCGCTCTTTACTTATTCTGATCAACACTAAACTGACACACAATATTTTTTAGCGCAACGGGACCAAGGTTACCAAGAAGACTCTGATAACATAAAGATGCAATTATGTAACAGGAAAATATTATTTGGGCCTTTTCCTTTTCTTTTGTGTCATTTAGCTGTGACTATGGTCTGGGAGCTAATCTTCCCCAAGAAGTATCACTAACAGTCGTGAAGACCACAGACCCATCGCCTTTGCTAGCCAAACATTAGAAAAAAAAGAGAAATCAGATTAAGGAACTACCTACTTGTGCATGAGATTGTGGTCAACACAGGCCATAAACCACTGATTATATACAGGACTGTAAGTTACACTGTGAGAGGGTAACTCAGTGGGCCCTTTTCCTCCAAGAGTTTCGCTACACAGCTAAGCATATCAAAGGACAACTTAATAACTGATGTGCTATTAAGACTTCGTTTCGGGGGAGGGGGCCTGAGGGAAATTTTGAAGACAGTAGGGGAAGTGTGGGAAACTGTTTAGACTTATGTATCTAAAAGGGGTAAGTGATGAACAAGAAATTAGGGACATCGACAGGGATGAAAATTGTGATCATAATTGGAAAGATGTTAAAAGTGAAAAAGTTGGGGAGTATTATAAATTATATAAGGGGATTTTGTTTTGGCGAAACAGTACTGACAGTGTCTTTTGGAGATTATGTTGAAACCAGCTGAGCAGAACTGAATGTACTCAGACATTTCGCTCTTTACTTATTCTGATCAACACTAAACTGACACACAATATTTTTTAGCGCAACGCAATCTGACTTTCAATAATGTCTACAAAAGAATGGCCCTGACTAACAATAACCTATACCTTTCACGAATCACTTACCTCACAAAAATCTTCGTTACTCGAACTACTGAAATACAGCAAGCGCCAATACTGCCAGCTAAATAAAAGATACTAACTACTGAAGACACTAACTACTGATAGGCATAGTTAGCAAATGAAAGATTTTGATAGAGAACAAACAATGTATTTACCTTAATAGTGTTCAAAAGTCATAATATATATATCAGTTCATGACATCCAATCTTACAAATTTACTGTCTCTGATGGACACACATCCGCTCTCAAAACTACGCCATCTCACTCCCCACATCCACCACTGCTGGCGGCTCACTTCCGACTGCGCAACGCTACGCGCTGTTCACATCCAACTGCCCAACACTACAATGGCGAATATTCCAACAATGCAAACCTGCCACACAGTGATTTTCATACGAAGCACTACGTGACGTTACCACCATAAAAACCTAAACAGCCTACTTACAATGTTGACCTGAACAATACATTGATCTCTTAATTCAATCAATAGATGAAATCTTTGGGCATTGTGAAATGAAGAAATGCATACAAAAACTCCGGGAAAATATTAATTTTTTACAATATCACTCAGAGTTAAGAGGCTGTTAACATCTTGTGACAGATGCCAAAGAGGGAAGGTGACAATTAGAACTTGCAGAAGTCTTATGCAGAATATTCTGCCAAAAGAATAACATGAAATTGTGCAACAGATCTGTATGGAGCTTTACCCAAGTCTAAATGTGGTTTATGCTACATCTATCTCATGATTGATGGAATTCGGCTATTTATCAAATCGTATCCACTTAGGAATGCAGACAGCAGGAATGTGCTCTTAGAATTAGGGGGGACTACTTTGCCAATGTAGGGAAACCAAGGAAGATATTGTCATAATGGATAACAGTTCACTTCTGGATCATGGAGATCGTTCCTATATCTGCGTACCACTCATTGGATAATCCTGCTACATGATACATGTGCGAAATATGGTGGTTGTTCTGAACTTATTGCAACAGGAACCACGCCATCTAGACTGAGTATGTAAGCAAGTCTGAGACATCTTAAACAACCTCTGACACTCCTTGACAGCATTTTTCCCATATGAGATCTTGTATAGCAGGAGATCACAAAATGTAGTGGGTGAAATAGTGGAATTCCCAGCCTGGAAGGGCACGAGCCTTCAGGAGAGGGAAGGTATTTAAGGAAAAGTATGGAGCTCAGGGAAATGTTAAGAGAGAGACACGACAAAGGAGTAAAACCGATACACTTGAAAACTGAAAAGTCAGAATCAGTTAGCGGGGAACTGAAAACTTTTTTTGATATTTCAACTGGGCCATTCAGAAATTTTGCTCTCTTTTGTAAGTAGTAGGCTGCAGCTTGACAATTTGGCTATCTTTTGAAAACAGCAGGCTAGGACTTGACAATTTTGTAATCTTTTGTGAATAGTTGATTTTAGTTTGAGAATTTTCCTTGTTTTCACTTTCGAAAACTGAAATGTCTATTGATTAATAAAAAATATGTTTTTTTTCTTTTACCACTTATGTACTTTTTTGGTAGTGTGGGTCATAGACGGACATGTCTTCCATTTCAAGTAATAGGACTTTATCTTCCATGTTATGTATTAGAACTTAGTGAGGGACACTTCATGAACTGTTTGATACCGTCGAAGATAGCTTTTCTGTGTATTGTCCGATCCACATTACCCAGAACACAATATGTAATGAAACATCTTTTACTTCATAATTTAAGATCAGATGCTAATGCATACATTATCTACACAAGGTAGTATAGGTAGTTAACTTACCAGCAAGGAAAGTAAAAGTAATTAACCGCTATCTATAATTTCAAGTAATTCATCACTTTGGAGTCAGCAGTTTGATAACGTTTATGGGAAAGTTAATTTCTCAACTTTTGACAAACATTAAGTGAAGATGTCATGAAAACGTTAGTGTCAAATTCCAGTTTGTAACTAATTAGCGAATTAGTCACTAAATTTCGATTACTTCATGTAAAGCCAAATAACTAGTTCGAAATGTTTCATAACATTAGAAGTAATTAAACTCACATAGGACCTTAGAGAATCATGTTATTAAAGACATCAGACTCAGAATGCCAATAGTTAATTTTACAATTACACCTTGTGGAAATTTCCGCTATAAATAAATGGCATTTTGAGATCCTGACGAAATAGTTTTTGTATAAAATGTGATGTTTTCAATTATATTTCGCTGTCTGTAAAGTTCTCCAGTTTATGTTAGCAAAAAAAGTTATGAAGTAATTAATATGAAATCTGTAATTTTGTGTGAAGTATTAGTAACCATATCTCATCACTTTATTTTAGTCTCGAGACCAACTGTTGAGTTCAAAATTGCATTGACAGAATATTTTGTAATATAACATTCCAACTGTAGTTCTATAAATCTATCTGGTAAACTACGAGACGAAACGAGCATGTATAGTCAAGCAAGTATATAAGCAGTGCTGTATGTTAAACCAGAAAAAAAAGTAGTTCAGGTTGTGTTGCTGTTCTGTGAGATGAGGTTTGTGTAATTAAGTTGTTTGAGAAAATATATGACTGTCAAAAGGAAGATTTTCTGGAGTTGACCTTTACTTAAAACATCAGATTCTCATATGCTGAGTTCTCAGGACCATCTGGAAGTGGATTAAGCAGCCAGCACAGTTTCTGCAACGTGGTGATTTCCCTTATACGAGTAAAAACTAAGTAGTCAGCTTTCTAAAGTTGTCTATGTCAGAATAGCTGTGTTTAATTTACCTATATGTGGCATCTATATCTCTCCTACTTATGTATGCCACTACAGCCTTGCGTTTGTCCTTTAGCCTTTTCGCCTTAACCATTTTGCACTTTCTGTCAATGTCATTTTTTATAGTCTGCTCTGCCTCATGCATGCTTCATTTGCTACATTTTTATATTTTCTTTTTTCGTCGATTTATTTCAGCATTCCTGTAATATCCAACGATTTCCTCTAGACCTTGTCTTAATACTCATTTGTTCCTCTGTTGCCCATTCATCTTCTTTTGTATCCTCTTCCCTATTTCCTTTAGTCGTTGCCTGATCTCTCCTCTCAGTTTAACCATATCCGCCATGCAGAATTTCCTACTTTTTCGTAGTTTTTTCAGCTACAATCTCTATCTGTACCCAATAAATTAAGGTCAGAGTCCGCATCTGATACAGGAATTATCTTTCAGTTTGAAGTCCTGTTTAGAAATCTGTTTACCACTACATTATCAATAGGAAATCTACCAGAGTCTTCACGTCTCTTCCACGGGTATAACCGTCTTACATCACACTTAAACCAAGAATTAACGATGATTAAATTATTCTCTAAGCAATGTTCTACCAAGCGGCTTCCGCTTTTATTCACTTCACTCAGTCCATTTCCTCTTACTATTTTTCCTTCTCTACCACTTCCTAATATCTCAATGAGTTTTTTTTTTTTTTTTTTTTTTTTCGAGCTCTATCATCTTCATCATCTGCCGATCCAGGTGGCCTATGAACTTTAACAACTGTGGTGGGTGCTTGATTCAGGCTATGATAATACCTTCACTATGTTGTTCATACACTCCTGGAAATTGAAATAAGAACACCGTGAATTCATTGTCCCAGGAAGGGGAAACATTATTGACACATTCCTGGGGTCAGATACATCACATGATCACACTGACAGATCCACAGGCACATAAGCACAGGCAACAGAGCATGCACAATGTCGGCACTAGTACAGTGTATATCCACCTTTCGCAGCAATGCAGGCTGCTATTCTCCCATGGAAACGATCGTAGAGATGCTGGATGTAGTCCTGTGGAACGGCTTGCCATGCCATTTCCACCTGGCGCCTCAGTTGGACCAGCGTTCGTGCTGGACGTGCAGACCGCGTGAGACGACGCTTCATCCAGTCCCAAACATGCTCAATGGGGGACAGATCCGGAGATCTTGCTGGCCAGGGTAGTTGACTTACACCTTCTAGAGCACGTTGGGTGGCACGGGATACATGCGGACGTGCATTGTCCTTGCCGGTCTAGGAATGGTAGAACGATGGGTTCGAAGACGGTTTGGATGTACCGTGCACTATTCAGTGTCCCCTCGACGATCACCAGTGGTGTACGGCCAGTGTAGGAGATCGCTCCCCACACCATGATGCCGGGTGTTGGCCCTGTGTGCCTCGGTCGTATGCAGTCCTGATTGTGGCGCTCACCTGCACGGCGCCAAACACGCATACGACCATCATTGGCACCAAGGCAGAAGCGACTCTCATCGCTGAAGACGACACGTCTCCATCCGTCCCTCCATTCACGCCTGTCGCGACACCACTGGAGGCGGGCTGCACGATGTTGGGGCGTGAGCGGAAGACGGCCTAACGGTGTGCGGGACCGTAGCCCAGCTTCATGGAGACGGTTGCGAATGGTCCTCGCCGATACCCCAGGAGCAACAGTGTCCCTAATTTGCTGGGAAGTGGCGGTGCGGTCCCCTACGGCACTGCGTAGGATCCTACGGTCTTGGCGTGCATCCGTGCGTCGCTGCGGTCCGGTCCCCGGTCGACGGGCACGTGCACCTTCCGCCGACCACTGGCGACAACATCAATGTACTGTGGAGACCTCACGCCCCACGTGTTGAGCAATTCGGCGGTACGTCCACCCGGCCTCCCGCATGCCCACTATACGCCCTCGCTCAAAGTCCGTCACTGCACATACGGTTCACGTCCACGCTGTCGTGGCATGCTACCAGTGTTAAAGACTGCGATGGAGCTCCGTATGCCACGGCAAACTGGCTGACACTGACGGGGGCGGTGCACAAATGCTGCGCAGCTAGCGCCATTCGACGGCCAACACCGCGGTTCCTGGTGTGTCCGCTGTGCCGTGCGTGTGATCATTGCTTGTACAGCCCTCTCGCAGTGTCCGGAGCAAGTATGGTGGGTGTGACACACCGGTGTGAATGTGTTCTTTTTTCCATTTCCAGGAGTGTAGTTTTCCTGTATTTCTATTTTCTTATTCATTATTAAATGTATTCCTGCGTTATATTTATTTGATTTTGTATCTGTAATGCTGTACCCGCCTCATCAAAAGTTCTGTTCGTTCTGCCACAGCATTTCTCTAATTCCCACTATAATTAACTTCAACTTCGATATGTCATTGTAGATGTTTATAACTATGGAATCTTGGGTCTATCAGCGGACGCTAAGCTGCGCTATTGCAGTCATTCAGCACTAATATCGACGAATGTTTGCAAACTTGTACTCGATAGTGTTCAGTTAAACACGTTCTCAGTTGCCGACACTGCCCTCAACGTTGAGACTTCTACCAGACAAGTTCGATGTCAGCGTTAAACTTTAGGAGAGAATCACAGGCATCTGTGTGTCTGAATCCCGTTTTAAGTGATTTGTATCACAATCATTACCCGTGGTCTAGGGATGCCGGCACGGTAGCTCAGCGTGTTCGGTCAGAGGGTTAGTCGCCCTCTGTAACAAAAAACTAAGTAAACAGATCAACGATGAACCTAAGTGGGTGTCATGGGACGTCCGCCCCGACCAAATGGAACGAACAATAAAGAACAAAGTAAGTCAAAAATATTTTTAAAAAAGAAAAAAAGGGGTAGCGTCTTTGATTCATAATCAAAAAGTCTTCGGTCCGGGGTTCGATCCCCGCCACTGCCTAAATTTTGATAAATAATCAGCAGTGGCGGCCGAAGACTTCCGGCATAAGAAGTCAGCCTCATTCTGCCAACGGCCTTGTCAAAGAGGGCGGAGGAGCGGATAGAGGTTCACGGCACTCTCTTGTCCTAGGGGTGGGAAATTGCCCCTAAAGGCGGAAGAATCAGCAATGATCAACGACATGAGGATGCAGAAGGCAATGGAAACCACTGCATTAAAGACACGTAACGTGTATCCACAGGACATGTGGCCTGTAATTGAAGAAGTGTCATGATTATCTCTCCATTGGCAAAAGATTCCGGAATAGTCCCCCATTCGGATCTCCGGGAGGGGACTGCCAAGGGGGAGGTTACCATGAGAAAAAGATTGAATAATCAACGAAAGGATAACGTTCTACGAGTCGGGGCGTGGAATGTCAGAAGCTTGAACGTGGTAGGGAAACTAGAAAATCTGAAAAGGGAAATGCAAAGGCTCAATCTAGATATAATAGGGGTCATTGAAGTGAAGTGGAAGGAAGACAAGGATTTCTGGTCAGATGAGTATCGGGTAATATCAACAGCAGCAGAAAATGGTATAACAGGTGTAGGATTCGTTATGAATAGGAAGGTAGGGCAGAGGGTGTGTTACTGTGAACAGTTCAGTGACCGGGTTGTTCTAATCAGAATCGACAGCAGACCAACACCGACAACGATAGTTCAGGTATACATGCCGACGTCGCAAGCTGAAGATGAACAGATAGAGAAAGTGTATGAGGATATTGAAGGGGTAATGCAGTATGTAAAGGGGGACGAAAATCTAATAGTCATGGGCGACTGGAATGCAGTTGTAGGGGAAGGAGTAGAAGAAAAGGTTACAGGAGTATATGGGCTTGGGACAAGGAATGAAAGAGGAGAAAGACTAATTGAGTTGTGTAACAAGTTTCAGCTAGTAATAGCGAATACGCTGTTCAAGAATCACAAGAGGAGGAGGTATACTTGGAAAAGGCCGGGAGATACGGGAAGATTTCAATTAGATTACATCATGGTCAGACAGAGATTCCGAAATCAGGTACTGGATTGTAAGGCGTACCCAGGAGCAGATATAGACTCAGATCACAATATAGTAGTGATGAGGAGTAGGCTGAAGTTCAAGACATTAGTCAGGAAGAATCAATACGTAAAGAAGTGGGATACGGAAGTACTAAGGAATGACGAGATACGTTTGAAGTTCTCTAACGCTATAGATACAGCAATAAGGAATAGCACGGTAGGCAGTACAGTTGAAGAGGAATGGACATCTCTAAAAAGGGCCATCACAGAAGTTGGGAAGGAAAACATAGGTACAAAGAAGGTAGCTGCGAAGGAACCATGGGTAACAGAAGAAATACTTCAGTTGATTGATGAAAGGAGGAAGTACAAACATGTTCCGGGAAAATAAGGAATACAAAAATACAAGTCGCTGAGGAATGAAATAAATAGGAAGTGCAGGGAAGCTAAGACGAAATGGCTGCAGGAAAAATGTGAAGACATCGAAAAAGGTATGATTGTCGGAAGGACAGACTCAGCATACAGGAAAGTCAAAACAACCTATGGTGACATTAAAAGCAACGGTGGTAACATTAAGAGTGCAATGGGAATTCCACTGTTAAATGCAGAGGAGGGAGCAGATAGGTGGAAAGAATACATTGAAAGCCTCTATGGCGGTGAAGATTTGTCTGATGTGATAGAAGAAGAAACAGGAGTCGATTTAGAAGAGATAGGGGATCCAGTATTAGAATCGGAATTTAAAAGAGCTTTGGAGGACTTACGGTCAAATAAGGCAGAAGGGATAGATAACATTCCATCAGAATTTCTAAAATCATTGGGGGAAGTTGCAACAAAACGACTATTCACGTTGGTGTGTAGAATATATGAGTCTGGCGATATACCATCTGACTTTCGGAAAAGCATCATCCACACAATTCCGAAGACGGCAAGAGCTGACAAGTGCGAGAATTATCGCACGCTCAGCTTAACAGCTCATGCATCGAAGCTGCTTACAAGAATAATATACAGAAGAATGGAAAAGAAAATTGAGAATGCGCTAGGTGACGATCAGTTTGGCTTTAGGAAAAGTAAAGGGACGAGAGAGGCAATTCTGACGTTACGGCTAATAATGGAAGCAAGTCTAAAGAAAAATCAAGACACTTTCATAGGATTTGTCGACCTGGAAAAAGCGTTCGACAATATAAAATGGTGCAAGCTGTTCGAGATTCTGAAAAAAGTAGGGGTAAGCTATAGGGAGAGACGGGTCATATACAATATGTACAACAACCAAGAGGGAATAATAAGAGTGGACGATCAAGAACGAAGTGCTCGTATTAAGAAGGGTGTAAGACAAGGCTGTAGCCTTTCGCCCCTACTCTTCAATCTGTACATCGAGGAAGCAATGATGGAAATAAAAGAAAGGTTCAGGAGTGGAATTAAAATACAAGGTGAAAGGATATCAATGATACGATTCGCTGATGACATTGCTATCCTGAGTGAAAGTGAAGAAGAATTAAATGATCTGCTGAACGGAATGAACAGTCTAATGAGTACACAGTATGGTGTGAGAGTAAATCGGAGAAAGACGAAGGTAATGAGAAGTAGTAGAAATGAGAACAACGAGAAACTTAACATCAGGATTGATGGTCACGAAGTAAATGAAGTTAAGGAATTCTGCTACCTAGGCAGTAAAATAACCAATGACGGACGGAGCAAGGACATCAAAAGCAGACTCGCTATGGCAAAAAAGGCATTTCTGGCCAAGAGAAGTCTACTAATATCAAATACCGGCCTTAATTTGAGGAAGAAATTCCTGAGGATGTACGTCTGGAGTACAGCGTTGTATGGTAGTTAAACATGGACTGTGGGAATACCGGAACAGAAGAGAATCGAAGCATTTGAGATGTGGTGCTATAGACGAATGTTGAAAATTAGGTGGACTGATAAGGTAAGGAATGAGGAGGTTCTACGCAGAATCGGAGAGGAAAGGAATATGTGGAAAACAGTGATAAGGAGAAAGGACAGGATGATAGGACATCTGCTAAGACATGAGGGAATGACTTCCATGGTACTAGAGGGTGCTGTAGAGGGCAAAAACTGTAGAGGAAGACAGAGATTGGAATACGTCAAGCAAATAATTGAGGACGTATGTTGCAAGTGCTACTCTGAGATGAAGAGGTTAGCACAGGAAAGGAATTCGTGGCGGGCCGCATCAAACCAGTCAGTAGACTGATGACCAAAAAAAAGAAAGAAATCACAATAATGCAATCATTAGTTACGTTTTTAGTATTTATTACAATTTATGCTACCCTTCTTGTGCTTTTTTCAGAATAATAATGTTGTACGGGTACCAACTCTATGAACATCATACTTGTGGCATGAGAAGTTTGAGTCCTTCCCTAGCCTATATCGTCTCACTTCTTCTTGATAGACAGATCCAATTAACACTTCAACAAAACATGGTTAGGTCGATCGAATGTTTCTCTTGTTTAATAGGAGAGGAATAGCAGTGATTGTAAGATCAGATAACCTTCTTCTCTAACGAACAATGAGGGCGTACGTAGAGGTTGTATTTCGCTTGTTAAACGGGCACCTTTAGGTGGAACTTTGAGAGCATAGCATGAATAGCAGACCGGTAGATGCACATTAGGAACGTCGCACAGCTCTGAAGGCTAGTCGACAAAGGACAGGGGTCAGTGACTGTACCAAAGGGCAAGTAGACACTGAGTGGCGTGGGCCAGCTTTCACCACCCAAAAAACGATCCTAACAGACTATGTACCCCGTTAAAACTGCACCGTAGCGGATCATCGATCGGATGAGCGGCCATCTTAACTGTTAGGCTCTTCTACGAAAACATGGTATGTCTTTTGAGGTATGTTGTATGTTCGGCGGATTCACGGGAAACTGGAGTAGGGGGGACTCATTTCTAAAGGTGCCATTTTCTCCCGTCTGGAAACAAGTAAAACATACTGACGGACCGCGTATATGTGTCAATTTGCCCAACAGGTTGTACCATCCCCATGAAGTTATTATGAAAATTTACTAAACTAGTGGGACGATATAAAAACAATGGTAATAACGAAAATATTGATAAAAGCCATAAAGACGATGTGTTGTGATTATTGCAGTGAAATATTGTAAAAAGATATAGAAAAAGAACAATGAAAATTACTATTAATACGAAAACTATGTATTTCAAGGGTAACGTGTGAACAAAGATAAAAATGAACAGACATTCCTCTAACGAGGAAGAAAGAGAAAAAGTAACTACTCCTCGTTTTGTTCTTGATTGTAGAAGGACGTCATTGACGATTCGTGATAAGAATGGTATGTGATTGTTAGTAATCCTGTATGAAAAAGCATTCTTATGATAATAATAATTAATTCTATAAATGTGTAAACTTGTGTTTTTTTTCAATAGTGTAGGGAAAGACATCCCATAATTATTACAGAATAATTTTCAGTTTTCATATACTGAGCTGATTTTGTTTCAAAGAAGCCATTACGGGCGAGGAAATAATTTTAAGTTTTTCATTACGCCACACGGCTTAAAAATAGGAACTTACTCGCTGAGAATTATCTGCTTAGGTGTTTCCCTTGAAAGTGAATTAATATTTCATTGCAAAAACAGTTTTTGAACTAGCCTGGACCAGTCAGCACCGATCAGGTCTCACACGATTCACTACATTAAAAATAATTGTAATTCAGATGTAAATAGAAAACAGCTTTCAAAGAATTTTAATCAGTTCTATAACAAGATTCGAACGCGGAGCTCACAGAAAGCACAGAGTATCTTCTCATTAACAGAACAATGAAGCTGGTCGGAGTTTAAAGTGCGTGACGTTTAGCTTTGCTACACTTCATGTCTAATAGAGATTTTGGTGCACTTTAACACAGCATTTCAGCTTCGTGTTGCAGAGCGGCGTTTCGCGTCTGCAAATTACGAAATAGTACGTCAGACATAATATTCTAATAGTGACAGGCCCTCAGAAATCTAGTGTCTGGGGCCAAGGCGCCCAAGATAAGTACATTTCTTTTTACTGAAAATAGCAAAGCTCCATTAAGGTGGCTTTAATGGTGTTGCACTTTCTAATTTGTAACCTTTCATATCAGAGAGCAGCATTACGTGTTAGCAGAATTGAGTATTCTGCATTTACAACTGCATTTGCTATTGATACTGAGAATAAGTCATCTTAATTATTTCTTGTGATACACGAACATTTGCAATATCATCGTACAGTTCGGATAGTAGTACAAGGTGCGGAGGCGACTGTCTGGATGGGAGGAATTTCACCATCCACATACAGAAAGAAGTGCCATTTTCTAGTATTTTTCCATTAAAAGCGGCCGGTCAATGGCCAACCAAAAGACACGCGTTCATAACGGAGGCGCATGGCACAGAATTCTCAGAACAGAACAGGAAACACTGGATTGGAAGCTGGGTTTTGTACAATCCATGATGGTGGTGCAAAGTTTTTTAGGAAATACAGAATCTGCAAATCACTAATATTTTGACCAAAAAAGAGTCATATACAATAGACGATACAGCACGGGATTTCAATATACACAACTTTTATTCTATCTCTGGCGTTAAGAAAAATATTAACTGCATTTCCAGAACCCACTTTAAGGATAGACCCCTACATATTGAGGGTAAAGCTATATTATTCAAGATACAATCATGTTCATAAATTAAGGATAATGCTGATTCATGGTGAAACAACGCTCTGATGGGCGGTTTGCGGGTTTAAATCACCTCGGGGAATGACCATGCGGTGCATCTGGCCTGCGGTCGTCGCACAGTGGCGCTGGCAGCAGCCCACATACGCAGAGGTGTGTTGGTGCATGTCAGAGTACGGTGTAGCGAGTTAGTGTGCAGACGTTTTCATACATGCTAATGGTGACTACGTATTGATTGGCTTAAAGAACACATAGTGATGACGTTATGAGGGGTAGAATACTATGGCGACTGGAGGTTGCTCAAACACAGCAGGTCGTAGCACGGGCCCTACGTGTGCCACAAGGTGTGATCTCAAGATTATGACAACGATTCCAGCAGACAGTACGGGATGTCCACAGTGTGCAACACCACAAGAAGACCGATATCTCACCATCAGAGCCCGCAGACAGCCACGGAGTACTGCAGGTAGCCTTGCTTGGGACCTTACCGCAGCCGCTGGAACAGTTGTCTCCAGACAAACAGTCTACAGACGACTGAACAGACATGGTTTATTCGCCTGGAGACCTGCAAGGTGCATTCCACTGACCCCTGGTCACAGGAGAGCCCGTAAAGTCTGGTGTCAAGAACACAGTACATGGTCGTTGGAACAGTGGTCTCAGGTTATGCTCACGGACGAGTCCAGGTATATTATGAACAGTGATTCCCGCTGGGTTTTCATCTGGAGTGAACCAGGAACCAGATACCAACCCCTTAATGTCCTTGAAAGGGGCCTCTGTGGAGGTAGTGGTTCGATGGTGTGGGGTGGGATTATGAGTGGTGCACGTACACCCCTGCATGTCTTTGACAGAGGAACTGTAACAGGTCAGGTGTATGGGGAAGTCATTTTGCACCAGTATGTCCGCCTCTTCAGGGGTGCAGCGGGTCCCACGTTCCTCCTGATGGAAGACAACGCACGGCCCACCGAGCTGCCATCGTGGAGGAGCACCTTTAAACAGAAGATATAGGCGAATGGAGTGGCTTGCCTTTTCTCCAGACCTAGACCCAATCGAGCACGTCTTCAAACCCCGAGGACACTTCTGGAGCTCCGACAGGCACTGGTGCAGAAATGGGAGGCTATACCCCAGCAGTTGCTAGACCACTGATCCAGAGTATGCCAACCCTTTATGCGGCCTGAATACGTGTGCCCGGTGATCGTATCCCATATTGATGTTGGAGTACATGCGCAGGAAACAGTGGCGTTTTGTAGCACATGGGTTTCAGGACGGTTTTCTCAACTTATCACCAGTACCGTGGACTTACAGATCTGTGTAGTATGTGTTCCCTATGTACCTAAGTAATTACGCCAGTTATGTGTAGTGCCACGTTGTGTGGCACAACATTCTGCAGTTATCCTTAATTTATGAGCATGAGTGTAGTCTGAGCTTGTGGCACAGGTAGTTATTAACTATAACGCAAAAGAAATTACTCTTTCAGTCTTGTGCTGCAAAGTCTGCCGTCCCTAGGAATTAGTGGACCTACGTCCCACGTCGTTTGTTACTTTAAAACAGTCAACAAGTCAGAAGAGTGTGAGGATGAAATATTGCTTCTTTAGGTAACACATTGATCAAATTCGTATGAAGTGAATGCTGGAGTGGTTCCTCTAACAAGTTCATGGCCGGTTTACTCTGATGTTCTTGTAAAAATCAGATGTCATCCGGCCTCTAATGATCTCGATGTCAACAAGAGGTTAACTCTCCATCTGTTCCGTTTATGTGAATGGGAAACAGTTCCACTAGATATAGTTCTGCTGCTGCCAGCAGAAACCTATTATAAAAGTCGCAGCACAACGACACGGCACATAGACCAAGTTCGATTTCAGAGAAATTTGAAGTTACATTTATTTCCAATAAGTGCCCTTCATCCTTCTTATAACAGTTATAGGAGCTATTTCACATGCTCATGTCCCTAAACGCAAGATACCTCATCATTTCTCTTACTTCGATTCGTCCAAGCGAGAGTTTTTGAGTGTGGTAGGATGAACGTCGCTTTAACCTCCTGGTACAATAACATAGCACATATTTATCATTTGGTTTGATAAGAGACGCTAATTTTCTCCAGGAACTATGTGAGAGCACTCTGAATATATCAAAGCAGCTGCATCGTGGCAGAAATTACGAATGTGGCGATCATCATAGCTAACTACCTAACCATTGGACAAAGAAAGCCGTTTAGGAAACTTTGCTGGGCTGGGCTGGACTACCACCTAGTTACTGCAAGACATCATCAAGTACGTTCAAACACAGGATCTACTGAGATAAAGTGGCCAATCCACTTCACACGCCGCGCGGGGTAGCCTTGTCAGGGTTCGCGGGGCGTCCCCCGTCGGAGGTTCGAGTCCTCCCTCGGGCGTGTGTGTGTGTGTGTTGTCCTTAGCGTAAGTTATTTTAAGTTAGATTAAGTAGTGCGTAAGCCTAGGGACCGATGACCTAGGGAATTTGGTCTCATAGTCGTTTACCACAAATTTCCAAATTTTTTCCACTTTGCTCTTTCTGTAATAGGTACTAAGTTAACTTCTACTCTCGCCAGAATTAGCAGGTTAGTTTCAACTAATTTCAGAATCTATTAGTCCTAGTTATTACCTTTAACCTGGAGGTAAAACATGTAATAGCATAACTCCATTAAAACCAGAGAGTTGTTATCTTCAACATCACCATGAAAACCTGTGATCATAATTAAGTGTTTAAGGGTATTGGTGAACCACTATACACTTATTTTTGGAAACAGATTTCGATGTTATCCATCTAGACGCCGTATGGATATTATAAACTTGATACCACCGTTGACTCTAGACATCTACTAATTTCGTTTCTTTTGACCAGCAAAAAAGGAAGTACAACCAAATACGACGCTAATTCGGTCAGCTGGATTAGAGACCATGTACTCTATTATGCTATAAAGTCTAGCAAAAAAGTGAATCTAATCCTGTACCCCTTTCTAATCGATTCCGTTAAGTCAATATACAACTTTCTGCCACTAAAATAAAAGATATTTCCTTCATCAATATTTGTACATCGAAAAGTAAATTTTATTCACACAGTTACAGGATTCTAAGGAGGAAAATTCATGCTGTGTAGTCTCATACTCATTGCCAATATGGAATCGTCCAGTCAAGCCTGGAAAACAAGTTTTCGGCATCTGCCTACTTTAGAGAAAAACAGGATTATTTTGCACAACTTACTGTGATTCTCCTATTTTGTCACATGTTGTCAGTTGGTCGAAGCTACCACTAAAATTAATTACGAAAGGGCGCAAAAACTTTTTCCATTCGTAACTAACAGTCTTATTGAAGCTGACCATCTAGAGCAGTTGATGTACTGAATTTAAGTCAAAGTGAGAAAAGCAGAAAGAGAAAAGGGTCAACGACTGCTTTACTTTTGACTCTAGTTAATGAAATACGAAGCTTCTGTACCGTTTACGAAAGAAGTAATGGAAATTTTTAAAAATTAACAAGAAGCAGTTTGCAACTCTAGGACTAGGAGTGTGCTCCCTGCCGCCGTTGGATAAGCAGCTGCAGCAGCAAGTCGTATACTCCTAGCTCACTCATTTGTTACATAGTTTAATTCTTAATTTCTTTGCGTGTTTTTGGTACTTGCATTGTTTAATTCATAAATTTCGGGCATATTATAGTATTTGAGAATTGTAGCATCGCGTTTTAGTACCTGAATAGTGTAAAATCGCGTAGTCTCCTTCCGCCGCCGAGCAGTGCGTCACCAGTGCACAAGTGGCAGCATTACTGCATTTACTAGGCAATCTCGTATTTTAATAACCGTTTAAATTTTTTGTCGATTTGTTTGCGCTCTCTGTAGATTAGTTCACACGTTCATTGCACAACAGTTTTTAGCATGGATAGGGACTGCAACTGCTGTGTTCGGATGCAGGCTGAGTTGGCATCCCTTCGCTCCCAGCTTCAGGCAGTGTTGGCTTCGGTCACACAGCTTGAGGCTGTTGCCAATGCGCATCACTGTGAGGGTCCGGATGGGGGTTTGTCGGGGACGGCCAGCTCGTCCCACGCATCCCCCGATCGGGCTACAACTGTGGTTGCCCGGGATACTGCCCGCATTGAGGCTGATCCCTCACCTGTGGTAGAGTGGGAGGTCGTCTCAAGGTGTGGCAGGGGGCGAAAGACATTCCGGAGGGCTGAACGGAAGGCCTCTCCAGTTTGTCTGACGAACCGGTTTCAGGCTCTGTCTCAGGCTGATACTGATCTTCGGCCTGACATGGCTGCTTGTCCTGTTCCAGAGGTTGCCCCTCAGTCTGCAAGATCCGGGCGGTCGCAGAGGGTGGGCTTACTGGTAGTTGGGAGCTCCAACGTCAGGCGCGTAATAGGGCCCCTTAGGGATATGGCAGCAAGGGAGGGGAAGAAGACCAAAGTGCACTCCGTGTGCATACCGGGGGGAGTCATTCCAGATGTGGAAAGGGTCCTTCCGGATGCCATGAAGGGTACAGGGTGCACCCATCTGCAGGTGGTCGCTCATGTCGGCACCAATGATGTGTGTCGCTATGGATCGGAGGAAATCCTCTCTGGCTTCCGGCGGCTATCTGATTTCGTGAAGACTGCCAGTCTCGCTAGCGGGATGAAAGCAGAGCTCACCATCTGCAGCATCGTCGACAGGACTGACTGCGGACCTTTGGTACAGAGCCGAGTGGAGGGTCTGAATCAGAGGCTGAGACGGTTCTGCGACCGTGTGGGCTGCAAATTCCTCGACTTGCGCCATAGGGTGGTGGGGTTTCGGGTTCCGCTGGATAGGTCAGGAGTCCACTACACGCAACAAGCGGCTACACGGGTAGCAGAGGTTGTGTGGCGTGGGCTGGGCGGTTTTTTAGGTTAGATGGCCTCGGGCAAGTACAGAAATGGCAACAGCCTCAACGGGTGCGGGGCAAAGGCAGAACATGCGGGGACCAAGCAGCAATCGGTATTGTAATTGTAAACTGTCGAAGCTGCGTTGGTAAAGTACCGGAACTTCAAGCGCTGATAGAAAGCACTGAAGCTGAAATCGTTATTGGTACAGAAAGCTGGCTGAAGCCAGAGATAAATTCTGCCGAAATTTTTACAAAGGTACAGACGGTGTTTAGAAAGGATAGATTGCATGCAACCGGTGGTGGAGTATTCGTCGCTGTTAGTAGTAGTTTATCCTGTAGTGAAGTAGAAGTGGATAGTTCCTGTGAATTATCAACAACCGAGCTAGGTTAATAACTGGCTCCTTTTACCGACCCCCCGACTCAGCAGCATTAGTGGCAGAACAACTGAGAGAAAATTTGGAATACATTTCACATAAATTTTCTCAGCATGTTATAGTCTTAGGTGGAGATTTCAATTTACCAGATATAGACTGGGACACTCAGATGTTTAGGACGGGTGGTAGGGACAGAGCATCGAGTGACATTATACTGAGTGCACTATCCGAAAATTACCTCGAGCAATTAAACAGAGAACCGACTCGTGGAGATAACATCTTGGACCTACTGGTAACAAACAGACCCGAACTTTTCGACTCTGTAAGTGCAGAACAGGGAATCAGTGATCATAAGGCCGTTGCAGCATCCCTGAATATGGAAGTTAATAGGAATATAAAAAAAGGGCAGAAGGTTTATCTGTTTAGCAAGAGTAATAGAAGGCAGATTTCAGACTACCTAACAGATCAAAACGAAAATTTCTGTTCTGACACTGACAATGTTGAATGTTTATGGAAAAAGTTCAAGGCAATCGTAAAATGCGTTTTAGACAGGTACGTGGCGAGTAAAACTGTGAGGGACGGGAAAAACCCACCGTGGTACAACAAAGAAGTTAGGAAACTACTGCGAAAGCAAAGAGAGCTTCACTGCAAGTTTAAACGCAACCAAAACCTCTCAGACAAACAGAAGCTAAACGATGTCAAAGTTAGCGTAAGGAGGGCTATGCGTGAAGCGTTCAGTGAATTCGAAAGTAAAATTCTATGTACCGACTTGACAGAGAATCCTAGGAGGTTCTGGTCTTACGTTAAATCAGTAAGTGGCTCGAAACAGCATATCCAGACACTCCGGGATGATGATGGCAATGAAACAGAGGATGACAAGCGTAAAGCTGAAATACTAAACACCTTTTTCCAAAGCTGTTTCACAGAGGAGGACCGCACTGCAGTTCCTTGTCTAAATCCTCGCACAAACGAAAAAATGGCTGACATCGAAATAAGTGTCAGAGGAATAGAAAAGCAACTGGAATCACTCAACAGAGGAAAGTCCACTGGACCTGACGGGATACCAATTCGATTCTACACAGAGTACGCGAAAGAACTTGCCCCCCTTCTAACAGCCGTGTACCGCAAGTCTCTAGAGGAACGGAAGGTTCCAAATGATTGGAAAAGAGCACAGGTAGTCCCAGTCTTCAAGAAGGGTCGTCGAGCAGATGCGCAAAACTATAGACCTATATCTCTGACGTCGATCTGTTGTAGAATTTTAGAACATGTTTTTTGCTCGAATATCATGTCGTTTTTGGAAACTCAGAATCTACTATGTAGGAATCAACATGGATTCCGGAAACAGCGATCGTGTGAGACCCAACTCGCTTTATTTGTTCATGAGACCCAGAAAATATTAGATACAGGCTCCCAGGTAGATGCTATTTTTCTTGACTTCCGGAAGGCGTTCGATACAGTTCCGCACTGTCGCCTGATAAACAAAGTAAGAGCCTACGGAATATCAGACCAGCTGTGTGGCTGGATTGAAGAGTTTTTAGCAAACAGAACACAGCATGTTGTTATCAACGGAGAGACGTCTACAGACGTTAAAGTAACCTCTGGTGTGCCACAGGGGAGTGTTATGGGACCATTGCTTTTCACAATATATATAAATGACCTAGTAGATAGTGTCGGAAGTTCCATGCGGCTTTTCGCGGATGATGCTGTAGTATACAGAGAAGTTGCAGCATTAGAAAATTGTAGCGAAATGCAGGAAGATCTGCAGCGGATAGGCACTAAGTGTAGGGAGTGGCAACTGACCCTTAACATAGACAAATGTAATGTATTGCGAATACATAGAAAGAAGGATCCTTTATTGTATGATTATATGATAGCGGAACAAACACTGGTAGCAGTTACTTCTGTAAAGTATCTGGGAGTATGCGTGCGGAACGATTTGAAGTGGAATGATCATATAAAATTAATTGTTGGTAAGGCGGGTACCAGGTTGAGATTCATTGGGAGAGTCCTTAGAAAATGTAGTCCATCAACAAAGGAGGTGGCTTACAAAACACTCGTTCGACCTATACTTGAGTATTGCTCATCAGTGTGGGATCCGTACCAGATCGGGTTGACGGAGGAGATAGAGAAGATTCAAAGAAGAGCGGCGGGTTTCGTCACAGGGTTATTTGGTAACCGTGATAGTGTTACGGAGATGTTTAACAAACTCAAGTGGCAGATTCTGCAAGAGAGGCGCTCTGCATCGCGGTGTAGCTTGCTCGCCAGGTTTCGAGAGGGTGCGTTTCTGGATGAGGTATCGAATATATTGCTTCCCCCTACTTATACCTCCCGAGGAGATCACGAATGTAAAATTAGAGAGATTAGAGCGCGCACAGAGGCCTTCAGACAGTCGTTCTTCCCGCAAACCATACGCGACTGGAACAGGAAAGGGAGGTAATGACAGTGGCACGTAAAGTGCCCTCCGCCACACACCGTTGGGTGGCTTGCGGAGTATAAATGTAGATGTAGATGTAGATGTAAAGCAATCGCTAGGTACCTCTTTCTCCGTCAAATATAAACGCATTTGAATGCTGTTCGTTGGCCCAGTTTTTTAATGTAGAGGTATCCTGGAATTCCGAATTTTTTATAAATTATCGTGTCTAGAATATGGGTAGGAAGTTATAACTATAAATAAAAAAATTATTATGCTTGTGATTAACGTATTATTGATATTATTGCACCCTAAAAGGAATGGAACATGAGCACTGAATCATGACGTACCTTTCCCTAAGGTACTCATGCATGTTTGTAGGACACTGCTGTTGGATTCCGTAATTGCACTCATTGATAAGAAAGTCGTCTTTATGAAGTAAATTGTTAATGTTATCATTAAGAGGATATTATCTGTAGTTTCAGCGTGCATATCAGACAACGACTGTTGTATATCAGTGGATACCTATTGCATGAAAGAAATCTGTTTCGTATCATTGCACAATTATTTTCCACTGAAGTACAGTACCGAAGTTCACACCATTCATAAGATACACTATCAGCGGAGGTTTCCGCGCATAGTTTACAGGTCGTAAAATCATGTCATAGCAATTGTATCTACACTCCTGGAAACTGAAATAAGAACACCGTGAATTCATTGTCCCAGGAAGGGGAAACTTTATTGACACATTCCTGGGGTCAGATACATCACATGATCACACTGACAGAACCACAGGCACATAGACACAGGCAACAGAGCATGCACAATGTCGGCACTAGTACAGTGTATATCCATCTTTCGCTGCAATGCAGGCTGCTATTCTCCCATGGAGACGATCGTAGAGATGCTGGATGTAGTCCTGTGGAACGGCTTGCCATGCCATTTCCACCTGGCGCCTCAGTTGGACCAGCGTTCGTGCTGGACGTGCAGACCGCGTGAGACGACGCTTCATCCAGTCCCAAACATGCTCAATGGGGGACAGATCCGGAGATCTTGCTGGCCAGGGTAGTTGACTTACACCTTCTAGAGCACGTTGGGTGGCACGGGATACATGCGGACGTGCATTGTCCTGTTGGAACAGCAAGTTCCCTTGCCGGTCTAGGAATGGTAGAACGATGGGTTCGATGACGGTTTGGATGTACCGTGCACTATTCAGTGTCCCCTCGACGATCACCAGTGGTGTACGGCCAGTGTAGGAGATCGCTCCCCACACATAGGCATGTGCTCATACGGTAACCAACTCCTTCGTCTCACTTTATTTTCTCAACCGATCTCTCTGTACTCCCCAGTGTTCACAAAAATATATCAATGACGTGAAAACAGGGATTCATATAGACGAATGATATAGTAATCAGAAGTTTGATAACATTTAATACCCGAACGTATTGTCTGAATGTCTTAGTTTCGAACATCACAGATGAGGAGAAAATCTGAACCAATAACATAATTAAATTTCAAAATAATTAGAATTTTCAAACAATGAAGATGAAATCGATTGTTATCATAAAGTAAATGAATTATTCCTACGGATTTAGATTTAATTTCACTTCTTCGAATTCCTTTTCTACCTTCCGAAAGTCATGTCGGTCAGATAAATCAATGAGATCGGGTCAAAAGCAAATAATAAACTCCTGGAAATGGAAAAAGAACACATTGACACCGGTGTGTCAGACCCACCATACTTGCTCCGGACACTGCGAGAGGGCTGTACAAGCAATGATCACACGCACGGCACAGCGGACACACCAGGAACCGCGGTGTTGGCCGTCGAATGGCGCTAGCTGCGCAGCATTTGTGCACCGCCGCCGTCAGTGTCAGCCAGTTTGCCGTGGCATACGGAGCTCCATCGCAGTCTTTAACACTGGTAGCATGCCGCGACAGCGTGGACGTGGACCGTATGTGCCGTTGACGGACTTTGAGCGAGGGCGTATAGTGGGCATGCGGGAGGCCGGGTGGACGTACCACCGAATTGCTCAACACGTGGGGCGTGAGGTCTCCACAGTACATCGATGTTGTCGCCAGTGGTCGGCGGAAGGTGCACGTGCCCGTCGACCTGGGACCGGACCGCAGCGACGCACGGATGCACGCCAAGACCGTAGGATCCTACGCAGTGCCGTAGGGGACCGCACCGCCACTTCCCAGCAAATTAGGGACACTGTTGCTCCTGGGGTATCGGCGAGGACCATTCGCAACCGTCTCCATGAAGCTGGGCTACGGTCCCGCACACCGTTAGGCCGTCTTCCGCTCACGCCCCAACATCGTGCAGCCCGCCTCCAGTGGTGTCGCGACAGGCGTGAATGGAGGGACGAATGGAGACGTGTCGTCTTCAGCGATGAGAGTCGCTTCTGCCTTGGTGCCAAAGATGGTCGTATGCGTGTTTGGCGCCGTGCCGGTGAGTGCCACAATCAGGACTGCATACGACCGAGGCACCCGGCATCATGGTGTGGGGAGCGATCTCCTACACTGGCCGTACACCACTGGTGATCGTCGAGGGGACACTGAATAGTGCACGGTACATCCAAACCGTCATCGAACCCGTCGTTCTACCATTCCTAGACCGGCAAGGGAACTTGCTGTTCCAACAGGACAATGCACGTCCGCATGTATCCCGTGCCACCCAACGTGCTCTAGAAGGTGTAAGTCAACTACCCTGGCCAGCAAGATCTCCGGATCTGTCCCCCATTGAGCATGTTTGGGACTGGATGAAGCGTCGTCTCACGCGGTCTGCACGTCCAGCACGAACGCTGGTCCAACTGAGGCGCCAGGTGGAAATGGCATGGCAAGCCGTTCCACAGGACTACATCCAGCATCTCTACGATCGTCTCCATGGGAGAATAGCAGCCTGCATTGCAGCGAAAGATGGATATACACTGTACTAGAGCCGACATTGTGCATGCTCTGTTGCCTGTGTCTATGTGCCTGTGGTTCTGTCAGTGTGATCATGTGATGTATCTGACCCCAGGAATGTGTCAATAAAGTTTCCCCTTCCTGGGACAATGAATTCACGGTGTTCTTATTTCAATTTCCAGGAGTGTAGATACAATTGCTATGACATGATTTTACGCCCTGTAAACTATGCGCGGAAACCTCCGCTGATAGTGTATCTTATGAATGGTGTGAACTTCGGTACTGTACTTCAGTGGAAAATATTTGTGCAATGATACGAAACAGATTTCTTTCATGCAATAGGTATCCACTGATATACAACAGTCGTTGTCTGATATGCACGCTGAAACTACAGATAATATCCTCTTAATGATAACATTAACAATTTACTTCATAAAGACGACTTTCTTATCAATGAGTGCAATTACGGAATCCAACAGCAGTGTCCTACAAACATGCATGAGTACCTTAGGGAAAGGTACGTCATGATTCAGTGCTCATGTTCCATTCCTTTTAGGGTGCAATAATATCAATAATACGTTAATCACAAGCATAATAATTTTTTTATTTATAGTTATAACTTCCTACCCATATTCTAGACACGATAATTTATAAAAAATTCGGAATTCCAGGATACCTCTACATTAAAAAACTGGGCCAACGAACAGCATTCAAATGCGTTTATATTTGACGGAGAAAGAGGTACCTAGCGATTGCTTTACATCTACATCTACATCTACATTTATACTCCGCAAGCCACCCAACGGTGTGTGGCGGAGGGCACTTTACGTGCCACTGTCATTACCTCCCTTTCCTGTTCCAGTCGCGTATGGTTCGCGGGAAGAACGACTGTCTGAAGGCCTAGAAGGTGTAAGTCAACTACCCTGGCCAGCAAGATCTCCGGATCTGTCCCCCATTGAGCATGTTTGGGACTGGATGATGCGTCGTCTCACGCGGTCTGCACGTCCAGCACGAACGCTGGTCCAACTGAGGCGCCAGGTGGAAATGGCATGGCAAGCCGTTCCACAGGACTACATCCAGCATCTCTACGATCGTCTCCATGGGAGAATAGCAGCCTGCATTGCTGCGAAAGGTGGATATACACTGTACTAGTGCCGACATTGTGCATGCTCTGTTGCCTGTGTCTATGTGCCTGTGGTTCTGTCAGTGTGATCATGTGATGTATCTGACCCCAGGAATGTGTCAATAAAGTTTCCCCTTCCTGGGACAATGAATTCACGGTGTTCTTATTTCAATTTCCAGGAGTGTATTTTGTATCGGTTGCGAATAAATAGTTGCCGCTATTTAAGTTCCAACCCTCGTAGAATATAACTTAATGATGAAAGAATTGTTTGATGACCTACAATGACTACTACCCCACCTGAATCCTATAAGTAAATAACGCTACGTTGAAAATTCCAAAAGTTAGACTCAAGTGATAACAACTTGGGTAATTATTTGGCATGAATCGTTATCACAGCTGAAAATCTAACTTCTGGAATATGCGTTATCGTTCGGCTAGTTAAGATGTGAAAATGGCTTGGACGGTAATAAAGATGAGCGTCTAATAATTCAGGAAGTGTAACATCATAAAAAATAAGTCCAGACGATAAACGAGATTAAATTTAATAAACTACAGTTGATGCAGTGTTAATGAATGATAGGTATCCAACAGCTTTTAACTAAAGTGTGGAAATGAAGTCCCATGCTTCTCGACAGAGCGTAGGGGAACGATGCGGGAGACCCGCACCGCCGTACTAGGCAAGGTCCTAATGGAGGTGGTTTGCCATTGCCTTCCTCTGACCGTATTGGGGATGAATGATGACGATGAAGACGACACAACAACACCTAGTCATCTCGGGGCAAGTGAAAACCTCTGAGTCCTTCTGGGAATCGAACCCGGGACCCTGTGCTGGGGAAGCGAGAACACTACCGCGAGACAACGCGCGGCGGACAACTAAAGTATAAAATATGCAAATGAAATGCTTGAGAAGGTAATTAAAGGAACTTCACATTAGAAACAAAAGAGTGGTGGAGGAGCTAAAGGAAGAACAATTTGAATGTGGATTAATTAATGCCTCAACACTTTGTAATTACACGTAGAGAAGACAGTCATGCACGACTACACAAATTAACATTAGGTACTAAGTGACAGGTGAAAGAGAAGTACGCAGACCTAAGCAGAGAAGGGCATATAATTGTGAAATCACAACAGACTTAAAATGTACCATATGAAGTTTAAAAGTACAAGAAGAATAGAACTGTCAAGTAACACTTCCGCGTATAACGTTTCGTCTTTTCTAGAAGGATTAATTCTGCGTCCAGTATATTGTACTCGAAATTATTATGTGAAATGACATTTTTAGAAATAACTAACTCTTGACAGGTGTAGTGCAAACTGTTCAGTGAACGAATTTAGCGAGCCGGCCTGTGTGGCCGAGCGGTTCTAGGCGCTTCAGTCTGGAACCGTGCCACCGCTACGGTCGCAGATTCGAATCTTGCCTCGGGCGTGGTTGTGTATGATGTCCTTAGGTTAGTTAGGTTTAAGTATTTCTAAGTTCTAGGGGAGTGATGACCTCAGATGTTAAGTCCCATAGTGCTCAGAACCATTTGAACCCTTAAATTTGAATTTAGCGAATATCGGTAATTATCACAGTTTGAAAATTTGTGGGAGTATAAATTTTGATGTTAACAGATTTGTTCCACTGTTTTATTTCATATCTTCGTTTTAGTTTATTGCAATGTATTCTTAACATCACTTTGTCACTTTATATAAAATTTATTTCAATTTAAGAAAATCTCAGAACTGGGCATTATTTAAATGCTCTATTATGTCTAATTTCCATCACACAGGTGTTAGTACGATATTGACATCTGCATCTGAATCTGCATATGCATCCCGCATCACGGTGTGTAGCGAAGAGGGCTTTGTGTACGAGCGTCATCTGACACTCTTTTCTCTGCCAGTAGCGGATGGTTCGCGGGAGGAACGATTGTCGATAATCCTCCGCATGAGCTCCACTCTCTGTAATTTTACCTTGATGGTCTTTTGGCGAGATACACAGACCAGGACGCAATAAATTGGTTGACACTTAAGGGACGTACGCTCTCCAAATTTTAACAGTAAACGACACCTTGATGCAGATGGCATCTCCGTGACGTTTCGAGCTAGCTAAATGAATGTGAAACGAGACGTACTGCTGTTCTTTGCAGTTTTTCTGTTTCCTCTATCAATCCAGTCTGGAATGATCCAAGACTGACGAACAATATTCAAGAATTTGTCGAACGGAAGTTTTGTAACATACTTTCTTTTTGAATGGACTAGACTGTCTGGGAATTCCTCCAGTGAGTCTCAGTCTGGCATCTGAGATTAGATTCATGTGGTCGCTCCACTTTAAATCTCTCTATGCACGTAATGCTACATATTTTGTGAATTTGACTCTATCAAGCGACTGTTCTGCAACAGTATAATGACACAATAACTGGCCTTTTTGCCTATTTGTGTGTAATATGTTACACTTGTTTATGATGAAGGTCAACCGCTAATTCGTGCACCAAGCGTCGATCCTCTCCAGTTCATGCTGCAGTTAGCTAAGAGTTTCTACAGGTGCAATATCTCTGTATGCAACAGCATATCCACTATATATATATATATATATATATATATATATATATATATATATATATATATATATATATATATATATATATGTGTGTGTGTGTGTATGTATGTATGTATATGTATATTGTGAACAGTAATGGTCCTATAAAGCTTTCATGGGGTACTCCCGAAGCTGCTTTTACGTCTGAAGTTTTCTCGCTGTTAAGAATGACATGCTGTGCTCTATTCTTTTTCACTCTCCTATAATATTCTGAAAGGTTTTGTGCGTCCGGATGTAGCCCAGCCAAGTTGTAAGCAGTGTCTAACAAATGCACTTGGATATTCTATATTACATCACTCAGACCTATTTCATGACGTGCCCTTACTCACCTCAAATCCCAACGTGAAGGAATACATATGAGTGTATCCTTTTAAAGCTGCACCTGAAGGGCTGTACTTGTATACTAAGACAAAAAAGAAAAGAAAAGAAAAGAAAGAGGACGTATCACGAAGGACTAGAAGGACTAATTCGAATGGGACGGAAATCAATAGATGCGATGTACACGTAAAGACAAACAAATTATTAAAGAAATGGATTATCTATACAAGAGAAAGAGCTGTACAAATTGAGTGAGTCAGTAAAGCGATGGTCCACCACTGACACTTACGCAAGCAGTTATTCTGCTCGGTATTGATTGACAGAGTTGTTATATGTCCTCCTGAGGTATATCATGTCGAATTCTGTCCAATTGGCTTGATAGACTGTAAGAATTCCGAGATGAATGGAGGCCCCTGCCCACAGTGTTCCAAACATTCTCAACTGGGGAGAGATCTGGCGGCCCTCCTGACCAAGGTGGAGTTTGTCAAACATGAACACAAGCAAAGGAAACTCTCGCCGTGCCCGGATGGGCATTATTTGTTGAAAAGCTCAGAATGGCTTGCTAGGAAACACAACAAAATGGAATGTAGAATATCAGTGAGTATTGCTGTTGTGCAAGAGCGCCGCGTATGACAACCAAATGAGACATGCTATGAAATGAAGTGGCACCCCAGACAACCACCCTTGGTTGTCGTGCCGTATAGCGGGTGACTTCAGGTTGGCACCCACTCAGTTCGAAGCGAGACTCTTCACTGACAAAAACTTTACTCCAGGCAATGAGATTTAAGGCCGATTGGCCGCGGTTTTCATGATTTTTGTGTGCGTTAGAGCACGAAGGCCCTTGTCTTATCCGCGGGGTCTTAGCTGTTGTGTTCGATAGAGTGGACGAACAAAATTTGCATAGTTCGGCATAAGTAGCCAAAGACGACAGACACTACGTAACGTAATGACACAGATGCCTGCTCGTGGGTCTCGATTTGCTGCATTGTGACGTACCTATCCACCATGATTCCTTGGCCACATTAATAAGGCCACGGGCTTTTCGGGCTGCAATCGGCGAGTGTTCGTCAACGTGAAGACGACTGAGGCAAATTCAGGCCGAGTGAATTCAAGACACGTGAAAACCAAGTAATGGGTAACGAATCTCGTTCGCGCGGGTTCACCACGCGGATGCAGTGCTCCAACCGACATTTCTGTGTTTTGTTCGAAGTAATGAAGAGCTAACTGCTACAACTGCATGGTGGTAAATGCATATAGCAAGACGTGGCCGCTACTGCTACAATGGCTGAAGCAGCTAATCCACATAGGCGCTCAAACCTAGTGGACCGGACGTGGCATTGGATAGACCTTTTACTGCCTGTTTGGCGCCGCACTTGGCTGGTCCGCAGACTGCTAAAAATAGAGGCAGAGGCAAAACCTGCCTGGTGAGACATAGTAACCCACCACGACCTTTCTGCCAAAGAAGTTTCCTGTATTGGCACAGCCTCAACCATAGGAGAGTCGATTTTCACTTTATCACTTTGCCACAAACGACGAAGAAAACACTTGTTAAAAATTCGAGCGGTTTCTGTTACCACCATGTTGAATAAATTATTAAATCCTCTCTCAAAGTGATGCTAGCCGAAATCTGTTCCTTAACTTCAGTTCCTCATTTTGTTGGGAATCATTATTATCAATTTTCATTATCATGAATTTTCTAGTAACGCGAAATTAAGTTGACAGGAAATTATGGATACACCAGTTCGTAACTAAAGGGTCCTTTCATCTGACTGATTGTTTATCAGTTACTACTCAACTCTAAGTTTGTTTGGAGCACTGGCGGTCCTAGGAAGGCCTGTTGCATTACACTGTTTTACTCTAAGTGACTTTTGTAGCGTTATATCCAGAATCTTTTCGTAACCAATGCCACGCGAAAGTTCAGAACATACTGCTTTCTTTTCCCGACAACATGTCCCAAGCAATAGAAACTGAACTTGACGAAACGTTTTGATCTTCAGCGTCTTAGTCACGTTGTTCCGTAGCGCTCCTTATTTTGTTGTACGATTTTGCAGTAGTATGCATCGACCCTGTGAAAAATCGTTCAGTGTTTCCTTACACACCGAAACATATACTTTGGCAATACAGTGAAAGAGTTATTGTATGAAATTCAGAGAAGGGTTTAAGTAGTTATAATACATCGATTGTTTATTTGGAGATACCAGCAACCACCGAGCACGTCGATGATAAATAATGGCATCCAAGATAACAGCAATTATATTATGATTTAAAAAAAAGCAGATCATATATTGAGCTCTCAGTCGATTAGATTTCTTACCTTAAGCCGTTTCCGATAAACGCGCAATGTTACAAAGGAATCAGTAATTCTACAGATGTCAAAATAACAATTAAAAAGAGAATTAAACTCTACCGTCCTACATATCGACGGAATGAAGTCAGGATCCCCATACAGGGTGGTCCACTGATAGTGACCGGGCCAAATATCTCACGAAATAAGCATCAAACGAAAAAACTACAAAGAACGAAACTTGTCCAGCTTGAAGGGGGAAACCAGATGGTTGGCCAGCTAGATGGCGCTGCCATAAGTCAAACGGATATAAACTGCGTTTTTTTTTAAAGTAGGAACCCCCATTTTATTACATATTTGTGTGGTACGTAAATAAATATGAATGTTTTAATTAGACCACATTTTTCGCTTTGTGATAGATGGCGCAGTAATAGTCACAAACGTATAAGTACGTGGTATCACGTAACAGTCCGCCAGTGCGGGCGGTATTTGCTTCGTGATACATTACCCGTGTTAAAATGGACCGTTTGCCAACTGCGGAAAAGGTCGATATCGTGTTGATGTATGGCTATTGTGACCAAAATGCCTAACGGGCGTGTATTATGTATGCTGCTCGGTATCCTGGACGACATGACCCAAGTGTCCGGACCGTTTGCCGGATAGTTACGTTAGTTAAGGAAACAGAAAGTGTTCAGCCACATGTGAAACGTCAACCACGTCCTGCACAAATGATGATGCCCGAGTAGGTGTTTTAGCTGCTGTCGAGGCTAATAGGCACATCAGTAGCAGACAAATTGCGCGAGAATCGGCAATCTCAAAAACGTCGGTGTTGAGAATGCCACATCAACATCGATTGCACCCGTACCTTATTTCTATGCACCAGGAATTGCATGGCGACGACTTTGAACGTCGTGTACACAGTTCTGCCACTGGGCACAAGAGAAATTACGTGGCGATGACAGATTTTTTGCGCGCGTTCTATTTAGCGACGAAGCGTCATTCACCAACGGCGGTAACGTAAACCGGCATAATATGCAATATTGGGCAACGGAAAGTCCACGATGGCTGCGACAAGTGGAACATCAGCAACCTTGGCGGGTTAATGTATGGTGCAGCATTATAGGAGGAAGGATAATTGGCCCCCATTTTATCGATGGCAATCTAAATGGTGCAATTTCGTACTTAATGTTCTACCGATGTTACTACAAGATGATTCACTGCATGACAGAATAGCGATGTACTTCCAACATGAGGCTGTCAGGCACATAGCTCGCGTGTGATGGTTCAAATGCCTCTGAGCTCTATGGGATTTAACTTCTAAGGTCATCAGTCCCCTAGAACTTAGTGCTACTTAAACATATCTAACCAAAGGACGTCACACACATCCTTGCTCGAGGCAGGATTCGAACCTGCGACAGTAGCGGTCGCGCGGTTCCAGACTCTAGCGCCTAGAACCGCTCGGCCACGCCGGCCGGTAGCTCGCGTGCGGTTGAAGCGGTATTGAATAGCATATTACATGAGAGATGGAGTGGTCGTCGAAGCACCATGGCCCGCACGTTCACCGGATCTGACGTCCCCGGATTTCTTTCTGAGGGAATGTTGAAGGATATTTGCTATCGTGATACACCGACAACGCCTGAAAACATGAGTGAGCGCGCTGTCTATGCATGTGAGAACATTACTGATCGCGAACTACTCGCTGTTGAGAGGAATGTCGTTAAACGTATTGCCAAATGCATTGAGGTTGACGGACATCATTTTGAGCATTTATTGTATTAATGTGGTATTTACAGGTAATCACGCTGTAACAGCATGCGTTCTCAGAAATGATAAGTTCACAAAGGTAAATTTATCCCTTTGGATCGACCGAAATAAAATATTCAAACGTACCTACGTTCTGTATTTTATTAAAAAAAACCTAACTGTTACCAACTTTCCGTCTAAAATTGTTTGTGACTATTACAGGGCCATCTATCACAAAGCGAAAAAAGTGGTCCAACTAAAACAATCATATTTCTTTACATCATAGACGAATAGTAATAAAAAATGGGGGTTCCCATTAAAAAAAACGCAGTTGATATCCGTTTGACTTATGGCAGCGCCATCTAGCGGACGAACCATAGCGCCATCTGGTTTGCCCCTTCAAGCTAGACGAGTTTCGTTCTTTGTAGCTTTTTCGTTTGATGCTTATTTAGTGAGATATTTGGTCTGGTAACTATCAATGGACCACCCTGTATAAAGTGTCGCTGTAAGGCAGTACTACAGGGTGAAGGGTGTAGCATACGGTTCTCTTTGCTGTTGGTATTCGAAACTAGCGAAGGTATATGTCCCTTGTATTGATACTCAAATGTCTTCACTGTACTGAATCGACCTGTTCCATTAAAAATTTGTATGAAGGTACATTCTTTGGATGTAGAGGAAATAGAGTAGAGTGGCACTCATTATAATCTTCCAACTGGACGCTACTTCGGAGACTTGCGTATCCCTAATATACCCTACTTATACAACCATGTGTCAGAGGACCAACAATTTATCGTGGAATCCAGGTCACATGTCGTTCCTAGCTCCTCCTCACATCGGTGAAATTATTTTACCACAGAAGGTTATAACACAGTCCCTGCTTTCAACCATCGTACGGACGTCGAAATGGCAGATACGGAGATAACCGATTGCGAAATACAAAGGCAATTACAATCGCTTAGAAGTCGAAAGGCTGACCAGATGAGATACTCATATGATTCTACAATGACTGTAGTTTATCATAGTTCGCTGAGACAATGAAGGGCACCTAGCGACTGGAAAAAAAGCACAGGTGATTCCCGTTTTCAAGAAGGGCCTTGGAGCAGTCACACACAATTATAGACCTGTATCTTTGACGTCAATGTTTTGTAGAATTAGGGGACATGTTTTATGTTCGAGACAACGAAAATCTCCTCCATAAAAATCAGCATGGATTCCGCAAACAGAGGTCATGCGAAACTCAGCTCGCACTGTTCCTCCATGAGATCCACAGCGCTAAAGACATGGGCGCTCAGGTTGATGCAATGTTCCTTGACTACAGCAAGGCATCCGACACCGTCCCACACTGCCGTTTAGTGAAAAGAAATTCGAGCTTATCGAGCATCGGACCAGATTTGCGAGCAGATTCAAGACTTCCTGGCATACAGAACTCAACGCGTCGCTCTTAACGAAACAAAATCGACAGATGTAAAGATAATTTCCGGATTATCCCAAGAAAACGCCATACGACCGTTATTGTTTGCAATTTTTTATATGATCTAGTGGAAATCGTCGGATACTTTTTTAAGACTGTTGGCAGATGATGCAGTTGTGGGTAATAATGTAGCAGCGTCAGAAGACAGTATCGATTTGCAGGATGATTTGCAGAGGACTGATGGATCGGGCTCTTGCAGTTTACCCTGAACATAAATAAAAATTGCGCATAAGTAGGAAAATAAAGCTACTACTGTACAACTCCACTATTGATGATAAACTGATGGAAATATTATGTACCGTAAAATGTCTAGGAGTAGCTATCCAGAGCGACGTTAAGGGGCATGACTACATTAAACAAATAGTATCAAAAGCAGATGTCAAGACTGAGATTCGTAGAAAGCATCTCAAAGAAGTCATCCACGTAGGAAGTGGCTTATAAGGCATTTGTTCGACCTTTACTTAGAGTATTGTTCACCACTGTGGGATTCTTACCATGTAGGGCTGACAGAAGAGATGGATAAGATCCAACGAATAGTGGCGCGTTTCGTCACGGTATTGTTTATTCGGCGCGAGAGCGTTACCGAGATGCTGGACGATCTCCATTGGTAGATGTTACAGGAGAGGCGTTGGGCATCTCGGGGAGGTTTACTATTGAAATTTCGAGAACAGTCGGACAACATATTACTTCGGCCCACACACATCTCGCCCAATGACCACGACGAGAACATTCGAGAAGTTAAATCCAATACAGAGGCTTAGAGACAATCATTCTTTCCATGCGCGATTCACGAATGGAACAGGGTAGTGCGGATGAGTTAGTAGTACCAGAGGAGCCCTCCACCTCACACCTTGCGAAGTATGCTATAGATGTAGCTGTAAAGACAGAGTGAAAATTTCCGTCGGCCGAGCAGGATTAGATTCCGCAACTTCTCGATTTGCATGCATGTCTTGCACCACAAGATCACCCGACCGTACTATCGAGGCACACATCTGCGGAGGCGAAACAGTAATTGTTCGGAAAATACTGTATCCTATGACAGGAAGATAACAGGCATAAAGTGGCATTGTACGTGTACAAGGATAAAAAAGAGGTTGTAGCGGAGAGATGGCGCGATTGTATCGGCTCCTAATTTCTGCCACGACGATAAAATTCGTACCTTCTGTATTATCCGACATTTAGAAAGGTCAGAGTAAACTACGTGCTTCTTGGAGTCATGTTGACAGGTACGAGTTTTTTGTGTCGAGGAATAGATCGTGTGAAGGCAGCGTTGATTTTGTTGTATTTTTCATCTAACTTTTTGTTTACTTGGCGAACTGAATTATTATTATAAGCTTAGTGATAACATAATGTTTCATTTATTAGTGAATGTACGTTAAACATCGTAACTCTCCAGACGGCAACGAATCTGCATTCGTTGTGATTCATTTGGAGGAATTTGACAAATAGAAACTGGCGACCTTACCTATAATGCATTGCTATAAGTTTCTGATATTATACTGGTACATATTTGAGAAACTTTCACGTATAGCGAATTTTAGAAACCACATTTACCGTTAATAGTACAACATAATGTTTTGAAAGGATGTGGTGCATTTTCTAATGTGTTCTTTATGGTAAATTATTAATGAAATAATTATATTATTAATTATTTTATATTATAGTATAAAACAAAGAGCCCTCATCGACAGTGAATCACAGCATTTAGCTGTAACAGAATATCTGAATTGGGATAATGTATTAAATGCATGTGCACGCACATAAAATGGGCCTAAGCCCATTAAGAGGTATGCAGGAAGAAAATAAAATAAAAATGGAGACAGGGACACTACAAGTTTTGGGGCAGTAAAGTGTTTTGCAACGAAGTTGTAAACGAATTGGAAAAGCATTTTCTTATATTTGAAGAAATGATGTTCTGTTTATGCACGTTGCACGTAAGAAAAACTGCTTTAGACATTGAAGAACGAAACGGATTGCCGAATACTTTCAATGCAGAAGTCATGGTAGGCAAAAAGCGGACTGGATGTATTCATGCAAGAAATTCATCGAATCCGAAGGAAATGTTAAATGCTCCGACTAAAACTTCAAGGCCTAATCAAGTAATTGAGAGCTGACTAGTAGCTTGTAAGAAAAAGTGAAGCAAATCAAAGGAAAAGAAATGCACATCTACAGCTTCGCCCGTGAGAAGGAGGTATTTTGGAGACTCTGCGGGAAAACCACCACAGCAACTCCTTCTTGAAGCAGAGGAATGGTACTGTGAATTGTGCGAGGAAGATCAAATGGGAAAAAAGTAATCAGATGCATGAACAGCAAAATTTTAATTCCTGGAAAGTGTGCAGCAGTGGGGAAAGGAGTGAAAACTTTATACTGCAATGCTGGAAAAGAGTAATATAAGAACTAAAATAGGAAGCTGGGACAAATACATATCTTCAAGCTCCGAGTATAGTTTATAAGGGTGGTACAGTTTACACACCCACTGGTACAAATCAGGAAACCACATACGTAATTTGTACCACTTGCAGATGTTTTAGAAAACTGTGTAGCTTGTTTTTTTCCGCATTTCCATTATTTACGTGAGAGACCAAGAAGGCATTGTTGTGAAAGATGGCGTTATTAAAATAATTGTATTGTTTTGTTTTGTTTAGGCTACAATAAATAAAAAATCAAAACGGTGCGTTTTAAGCAACACCTCCCTATATTACAGAAGAGTACCAAATAATGTGTCTACATTTGTTATTGGAAACCCACACACAATGGAATGAAGGGTATTCCACTTATACGTTGCTGCATCCTCATTCCTCGAAATGTAGATTCTGCCTGTGTGGCGAACAGCCGTGTTACTGATGTGGTTCTTCAGAAAAGCGTGCATCTCATCACTGGACAATTTTTCGTCAAACGACAATAGTGCTTCTGTCCATGAATATAATTTTTGGTTAGTGTTGACTGCGGGCTTTCCAATAACTAAGCACCCACAGACTCAGTGCAGAAATATTGAAATTTTTGGCTGGTTTCGTTGTCTAGGGCCTGGGATACGTAGTTGCCGCAATACAGGCCAAATACTGCTGAGTCTACAGTAAACGATAAGAATACACACATGAATAGAATGGTCGAAGGTTTCTATCACTTGGCAATCTCGAATTAATACAGAAATTTATAAATGAAAGATTTCAATTAAATAAAATCTGCAGGTACTAACTTAACGACTTTAAATGATGAGTACGATAGTAGAAGTACTTTTGAAAATGCGATATATTTCTGCAAAACACTTATTGGTGCCGATGGTCCAGCAATTAAATAAAATATAAGTCGAATAACAGGGAAACAATAGATTCCTACTGCATGTAATTAGTTATGAGCAACAATATAGCTCGCGAGATATTCACTTATAAACGCACACTGCTTCTTCATTGGAGAAGACACGGAAATCACACAAGAGCACAGGTCGGCACTCCGAAATATTTCTGAACCCCGCGAACACGAGCAAACTGCTCCACTGTCCAACTCTTTCCGCCGACTGTGCGTCCGTCGCGTCCAGCACTCACTCCCGTGTCCTGTGACGTACTCTCCATCACTCTCGCCCTGCCAGAACTGCCTCGTGTCCTCTCCGGAAACGATGCTCCTCCCCAACCTCCATACGTCTCTCTTAGTAACGGGCACTGTGATTGGCTAGAGCGCTCCCTCTATGTCTCCATGCCAACGTACATCACAAGCAGAATGAAACATATTCGAAATACTGGATTTACATTTAAAAACTTGAAATTAAATAAATATTCCTACGGCTGGACGATAAACACGCTCTAACACACATTATTAAATACATAAACAAATTAAATAAACGTATATCAAAGCAATAGCAATAAAAGGAAGGCCAGTAGCCTAATGTCTCTGTGCTTTCTAAAACATAGTAAATATTTAACCAGTTTCTTCATGAATATTATGTATCGGATATAAACAAAGACATAGATGAATAAATATATTTATAAGTATGCTGTTAGTCTTTTTTCGTGTAACTGTGGAGAACTTATGGCCTGACGCGATCGATAGTAATCGGCCACTTTCACCTCCAATAAGTCATGTACTATTCAAGTTACATGCCTGTAATTCATACCAATTTAGGTTCACACTAATAGCTTTCTAAAGACACGGCGATCGACTAAATCGGATGAAGTGTTTACATTTTGGAATTATGTTGCTGGGTGTTACTTATATAATTTACCGTCAGATACTAAACTTTAAACTAATAAAGATATTGAAAATCTGATTACACCGCCAGAATCGTCGTGCAAACAATAGTAATGTACATGTTTCTTTTTGAAGTATCACGATTCATCTGGCTACTATTAATTTCTACACGAGCTGTGAAATGTCTGCCAGCAAGGTTACACAAAGTCCGCCATCTTTGGCACTCCCAGCGTGTCTCCTTCATCAACACAAAGCGCCGCCCACGTCACAGCGCAATACCCAGCCACGCGGCTGGACCGGCCGTTGTGTGGCATCATGCGGTTGCTAAGCTAACGTTTAGCACCACGCTGTCACTGTCGGGCCGCGCCTTTGACGAGCCTCCTATGCGGCCACCCCAGCTCCGAACATACAACATTTCCAGGGCGCCACAGCTCGCCTGTTATCTCACGAGTGTTTGTTTGCCTGCCCCTCTCCCACGTGTCGCCTCAGTAATGACACGGCACTCCCGTTACATTCGACCCAGTTTATTCCGACGTCTTTGAGGTCGGTGAACTAATTTCAAGCAAAACATTAATCTCTGTAAGTTGTAATTTTGAAATGTAGAAATTAATAATTGTGAATATGCTGAGGAAAATTTTAAGTTCGTTTTACCTAAGCGAAGCAAATGGTAGAGTATGTCGCCTGTGAGTTTTGTGAGTATTATAGTTCCTGAGTGCTGCGTAAGAGAATTGCTGAAATATATTGGCTAGATTCATTGTAGAAGAGATTCCACATGTGTCCATGAAACAACGGAAAGAATGCCCGCATCTCGTGGTCGTGCGGTAGCGTTCTCGCTTCCCACGCCCGGGTTGCCGGGTTCGATTCCCGGCGGGGTCAGGGATTTTCTCTGCCTCGTGATGGCTGGGTGTTGTGTGCTGTCCTTAGGTTAGTTAGGTTTAAGTAGTTCTAAGTTCTAGGGGACTTATGACCACAGCAGTTGAGTCCCATAGTGCTCAGAGCCATTTGAACGGAAAGAATGAATTATCTTAACACTTTACATTTCACAACATAAGGGAAGATGAGAGCGTTTATACATTTTGCCATCTCATTCTCTCTACGTCCATTAAACAGCAAATACAAACATCAAAAAAAGTTTTGCAACACCTCGTTTCCCAGAACTCCTGAAGATAGACATTGACTGTGGATATTGTATCACAGACACAGTCACTTTGATTGTTCAAAGATGTCACTAAACCCGCTGAAAGATATAAACAACCATGCACGAGCAGCGCCTATTAGACGAAGGAGGTCCGACAGCCGATCACTTCCAGTCATTCCACCAGGAAGGAGGTATGCGGCTCGTGCTGTCCGTAATTCAACAATGCCTAGACGATCAATACCACGGTTCGATCGCGTCCGCATTGTTACACTACTGGCCGTTAAAATTGCTACACCACGAAGATGACGTGCTACACCCGCGAAATTTAACCGACATGAAGAAGATGCTGTGATATGCAAATGAATAGCCCTTCAGAGCATTCACACGAGGTTGGCGCCGGTGGCGACACCTACAACGTGCTGACATGAGGAAAGTTCCCAACTGATTTTTCATACACAAACAGCAGTTGACCGGCGTTGCCTGGTGAAACGCTGTTGTGATGCCTCGTGTAAGGAGGAGAAATGCGTACCATCACGTTTCAGACTTTGATAAAGGGCGGATTGTAGCCTATCGCGATTGCGGTTTATCGTATCGCGACATTGCTGCTCGCGTTGGTCGAGATCCAATGACTGTTAGTAGAATATGGAATCGGTGGGTTCAGGAGGGTAATACGGAACGCCGTGCTGGATCCCAGCGGCTTCGTATCACTATCAGTCGAGGTTACAGTCATATAATCCGCATGGCTGTAACGGATCGTGTAGCCACGTTTCGATCCCTGAGTCAACACATGAGGTCGTTTGCAAGACAACAACCATCTGCACGAACAGTTCGACGACGTTTGCAGCAGCATGGATTATCAGTTTGGAGACCATGGCTGCGGTTACCCTTGACGCTGCATCACAGACAGGAGCGCCTGCGATGGTGTACTCAACGACGAACCTGGGTGCACGAGTAGCAAAACGTCATTTTTTCAGATGAATCCAGGTTCTGTTTACAGCATCATGATGGTAAAATCCGTGTTTGGCGACATCGGAGTGAACGCTCATTGCAGGCGTGTATTCGTCATCGCCATACTGGCATATCACCCGGCCTGATAGTATGGGGTGCCATTGGTTACACGTCTCGGTCACCTCTTGTTCGCATTGACGGCACTTTGAACAGTGTACGTTACACTTCAGATGTGTTGCGACCCGTGGCTCTACCCTTCATTCGATCCCTGCGAAACCCTACATTTCAGCAGGATAATGCACGAACGCATGTTGCAGGTCCTTTACGGGCCTTTCTGGATACAGAAAATGTTCGACTGCTGCCCTGACCAGCACATTCTCCAGATCTCTCACCAACTGAAAACGTCTGGTCAATGGTGGCCGAGCAATTGGCTCGTCACAATAAGCCAGTCACTACTCTTGATGAACTGTGGTATCGTGTTGAAGCTGCATGGGCAGCTGTACCTGTACACGCCATCCAAGCTCTGTTTGACTCACTGCCCAGGCGTATGAAGGCCGTTATTACGGCCAGAGGTGGTTGTTCTGGGTACTGATTTCTCAGGATCTATGCACCCACATGGCGTGAAAACGTAATCACGTGTCAGTTCTAGTATAATATATTTGTCCAATGAATACCCGTTTATCATCTGCATTTCTTCTTGTTGTAGCAATTTTAATGGCCAGTAGTGTACTTCTTTGCGGAGATGCAGAAGCAACACAAAGGCAACAGTTGAGTTGTATCCACAAAGGTATCCCGATAGACGGTGTCCAGCAAGAATGACAGCTGAGCTAATATGCAAATAGAAATGTGATTGTATTGCGCTATGCAGAGAGTAAGGAGCTAGCCTGGAACGAGCATAGCATATGGAACACGTAATCTGGCAGCTGTCACTGTTAATCCACATGTTTGCTCCATATATACTGCTAGTGTCGCGGAATAAGGCAGTCCAGTGTTCATCGCATTTTGCGTGCAAACAGCTTCCATCCGAATCATGTGCCATTTCACCAGCAGATTAACAAGCGGGATTGCAGGAGACGCATGGAATTCAGTCGCTTGCTTCGGGTACAACACCAGGACAAAAAGTTCTAGCTTCAAAGACGTCTGTTTATCGATGAAGTTACCTTTGCAGATCACTGAAATCTGGATGTAATAAATATACGTTATATGGTTGTTAAGGATCCGCGTTGGCTGAGGCGGGTTGAACCACAGATGTAGTGCATTGTGAACGTTGGTGCGGGATTACTGGAGACTACGTGTTGGGTCCTAACTTCTGTGAAGGAAGCATAAAGGGTAAAAGGTACTCACGATTTCTTGTAGAACAGCTGCTGGCCCTCCTAGAGAAGTGCCAATTGAAACAGGGAGATGCATGTGGTACGAGCATGCGGGTGCCCTGCTTACTGCCTCGCTTGTGGCTTGGAAAGCGCTCACCCGGGGCTTTCGTGACCGCTGATTACAATGCGAAGGCGTTATCAGTTGGCCTGCACGTTCTCCTAATCTGACGTCCCCGACCTTTTTCTCTGGAACAATTATTCCAAGATACATTCCACGTACAAGTTCCAACGACAAGGCATTTATAACATCGCATTGTTGCAGCGTGTGAACTGATGTCAAAGAGACTCTTTAATCTATCCAGAAGCCCTTGCGGGAGCCATAGTAAAAATGATTTGCATTAGACCGTGGGCATTTAGAAAACTTGATGACAAAAAATGTCATTTTAATGACGTGTTTATGACGATATTTTTCTGATTTCATTCATCCTTTACTGCTGTTGCTGATATCATTTGGGAATGTGAATGTGCATCTCGACTTTAAACTCATAATGTGAAGTTATTGAACAATATCTACTCATCTATTTCAGGTCCCTGTAGAGAATTATATCACTTTTAAATTAAACTTCTCTTCACTATTTCACCTTCGTAAATAGACCCTCTTACCTGTGCCAGACTGGAGCACCCCCACCTATGTGACATGGCAGTTCTGTATTACTACATGAACTTCCGCATCAGTCACCAGTCGGTTTCATTTTCAAAGCAGATAAATAAGTTCTATATAAAACATATGTTTGACCATCAGCTGCTTCTTTTTTATTTAAAACTAAAATATCGACTGGTTTCATTCACAGAGCATCTTCACGGATTGTATCCATAGCTACAAAAATACATGTAGTATACAGAAATGTATTTTATGTATCTTTGCATATAATCGCTGAAGATGGTCTGTGACTGAAACAGGTCGACATTTCTGTTTTAAATAAAAAAGTAGCTGATGGTCAGACACGCATTTTATACATTATTTGAGTGCTGTTACTAGTAACCTCCAAAAAATGTTCAAAATAAGCTCCAACTAAGTAATACGTTCTACATACTTAATCTCTAAAGATACTGTAATTTCTCCGAAACTGCCAATCGGTCTCTTTTTAGAGCTACGTTAGTAGCAGTAGAAACTAGTGTCGTTATATTAAAAAAAACTTACTTCATACCATTATCTTTCTAAAGAATATAGAAGTGAGAAGAGACGCAATTGGTGTAGGTGGAAACAGAATTACAGTATATTAACTGGTTCTGAAAATATCGGAGAAGGACAATTTAGCTAAATCACTCAATAGTCCTATACGCCTTGAATAGGTTTCGTATATATTCTTTGTGTAGATCCATTTGAAATGTGTGTTGACGTTATTACAAAGGCGACTATCAGTTATGCCGTGCAGTTGAACTGGAACGGACAACAGGAATGAAGGACAGAAAAAATTTGCAAAAACCGCTACTTTTCCCTGTTTGGAAAATTGACAGTGATACCGCTGAATATTCTGAAACTGCAGTGCATAATAATAATGTAAAAAGCAGTTCTTCAGCTGGATGAAAATTATGTCCTGTAAGATAAATTTTCTTACGTAACAATAACATTTTATAATGGCTTGTTGGTAGTGATTACAATCAATGAAATTGTCATCCAGTTGACACAATTACAATTCTTACTTAGGATATGACATCAACTGCCATTCTGATAACAAACAAAATGTTTTTGCTATAAATTACACTCGTTACTATCACAATTTTCCAAGGTTTTATGACTTACATGTCCTCCAGCCTATCCCGATCTCTCCCCATGCGACTTCCATATTTTTGGAGCTCTGAATAAAGACATTGTTGGCCGTAGATTTGTTTCGGACGAAGAGATGCACGTCTGGGTACAGTCATGGTTCCGTAGGCAACAGCTAACATTTTTCCATGAAGGCATGGACCATATTCTCACACAGTGGGATATAAATATTAACAGATAAGGTAATTACTTTTGAAATGATAAACAGGTTACCTACTTTACTTTCATCTCTCTCATTTTCATTTGCATGCCACTTACGAGACGTAGAGATATACAATGGCTTCCAAAATTAAAGCAACAAACCGCTATTTCTCCTTCCTGTGTATAATTCACGATATAATAGTATAAACTGTCAACCAGATGTCCGTACGATCGTGTTCTGCACGGAAGACGGCATTCCTGTCAACGTACAATCACGACAACGATGACGTCAGGGCATGTATGAATCAAAGTAGTGTTTGCCGATTAGCCCCACATCTGCATCGCTGTGTACACGGTCACAGTGCAGTATGGCACAGATAAGATACCTACCAGACTCTCTGCGGTGGAGGCCATAGAAAGAAGGGAAGCAGGATAGTCGGCAACTGATTTGGCCCGATGGCTTAATGTGAATCGTTGTGTTGTTTCTCGGATGTGGCGACAGTTTATAGAGACCGAAACCGTATCCCGAACACCCGAACAGGGCGGACCTCGTATGACTTCATTAGAGAGAACCGTTGTTTGGCTGTAAGGGCACGATGGCACTTAGTACTGCACGGCAACTGGCATGTTACCTCGTAGCATCCACTGGACGTCTTGGATCCAGGCAAACGGTGTGCAGAAGGTCTCGGCAGAGTGACCTTTACTGTGGGTGACGTGCTGTATGTCTACCTCTGATGGGTCTGCAGAGAAGGGAACGTCTAGAGTGCAGTCAGTAGCCGGCAGGAGAAGCCGAGCGGTTCTAGGCTCTACAGTTTGGAACCGCGCGACCGCTACGGTCGCAGGTTCGAATCTTGCCTCGGGCATGGATGTGTGTGATGTCCTTAGGTTAGTTAGGTTTAAGTAGTTCTACGTTCTAGGGGACTGACGACCTCAGAAGTTAAGTCCCATAGAACTTTGTTAGGTTTAAGTAGTTGTAAGTTCTAGGGGACTGATGACCTCAGAAGTTAAGTCCCATAGTGCTCAGAGCCATTTGAACCATTTTGCAGTCAATAACCGTCGAACAGTGGGTCAATGCTGTTTTCACATATGAGTCCCGATTCAGTCTGGAGAGTGATTTTCGACGAATTCGCATCTCTAGGGAACGTGGAACACGATTTCGGTACCCAAACATTGTGGAAAGGACTGATATCGAGGTGGATCCCTAATGGGGTTGGCAGGGATTATGTTTACCACTCTTATCCCTCTTCATGAAATTGTAAGAGTTAATCGGCAAAGTTTAACTGCTGTCAGATATTGTGACGAGATCCTGGGATCTCATCTGCGGTTGTTGCAAGATTTTGTGAACCTAGATTTTGTATTGATGGTCAATAATACTAGATCTCTTCGAGCACGGTTGGTTGATGTTTTCTTGGAAACGGAAGATATTGCAAGCATGGCGTGGCCTGCTAGCTATTCCGATTTGAATACCATAGACCAAGTCTGGGATGCACTAGAGAAACAGCCTGCATCACGTCAGCACCCACCAACCATTCTCCAAGACGGCGAGCAGTTCTACAGGAGGAATGGGCGTTATTGCCTCTACATGAGACTAGTGATATCATTCCCAGCATCTCACGTCGTTGTCAGGCCCGTAATGCTGCCAGAAGCAATCACACCCCATACTGAGCACGCTAACGAGTTGTCAGAATGTGTGTGCCGATCCGTTAAGTTGGAAGAAATGAAGAACATTTTTGTCTACCTGTATGCATGTTGCAGTTGTTTGCATTCAGTATTCTTTACATTGTCTGTACGTTAATATCACCTGTTTATGCAGTTGTGTGGCAAAATAAAGGCTACCTTTCAAAATTTCTATTTGTTGCTTTAATTTCGGACACCAGTGTAGATTGCGCAGTAATTAATCCATGATTCAAGCGTATTTTTAAGTAGATCATTTTGCGATATTACCTATGTTGAATATTTGTCTTTAAAAATGACTTATAGGGTGAATGCTTCAAATAATAGAATAATAAAGTTATTCATTAAAAGCATTGGCAACCAACGAAATACGATCACATGAATATCTTTTCACGCTATTTTCGGTGCTGTATTTATCAGTTACAAAGGCCGAGCATGTTTATCTTCTGTGATTCAATTAATCTTCGATGTATCATCCAAATATATTTTAGAACTCAACATTTTATACATAAAGCAAGAGGCCCATCCACCTACCTGGATAGGCTTTAATTTGTCTGCTCCTTCACTCTCACATCGTAGCTACTGGTTTAGCCGACAGAAGCAGCGTTGACAAAAATTCGACTAAAGACCTACCACGCAAAGGCCACGTAACTCCAGTCCATGGGCAGTAGCTGAAAGTTAGTTAAACTATCGAGTGTTCGGGATTTTTGCATGACTAAAATTTCCTTTTAGTTGGTTTATTGTCTCTAAAACAAGGAAAACGCCATCAAGCCCTTATACAGGGTGTTACAAAAAGGTACGGCCAACTTTCAGGAAACATTCCTCACACACAAAGAAAGAAAATATGTTATGTGGACATGTGTCCAGAAACGCTTACTTTCCATGTTAGAGATTTTATTACTTCTCTTCAAATCACATTAATCATGGAATGAAAACACACAGCAACAGAACGTACCAGCGTGACTTCAAACACTTTGTTACAGGAAATGTTCAAAATGTCCTCCGTTAGCGAGGACACATGCATCCACCCCCGTCGCATCGAATCTCTGATGCGCTGATGCAGCCCTGGAGAATGGCGTATAGTATCACAGCCGTCCACAATACGAGCACGAAGAGTCTCTACATTTGGTACCAGGGTTGCGTAGACAAGAGCTTTCAAATGCCCCCATAAATGAAAGTCTAGAGGGTTGAGGTCAGGAGAGCGTGGAGGCCATGGAATTGGTCCGCCTCTACCAATCCATCGGTCACCGAATCTGTTGTTGAGATGCGTACGAAAACTTCGACTGAAATGTGCAGGAGCTCCATCGTGCATGAACCACATGTTGTGTCGTACCTGTAAAGGGACATGTTCTAGCAGCACAGGTAGAGTATCCCGTCACATGTTCACATAACATCTTTTCTTTATTTGTGTGTGAGGAATATTTCCTGAAAGTTTGGCCATACCTTTTTGTAACATCCTGTATAATATCCCGACACTAATTATGCAAGGTTACTGACTGTCTGTGTAACAAATTCACACCCAACAGCAGCCAAAAGATATTTAATCTTCTTACATCCATAGTTGAAATGGAGGACAGTGGGACGTCAGCTGGTATAAATTTATATTAAAAATGAAGAAATTCCTCCAGCTGTATTTAAGGTGTCGATTTTATTTTGGCAACTAGTTTCAACGTAGTCTTCTTGTGAAGAAGTGTTCGTCATAGAGTCTCGTAATTTGCACGAAACATGACACGCGGAGGTTTTGTACGACTTGTAACGTTCACACGTGAAATCTGCTAAAACAAACCACTCACACAGGTCAAACATTCTCAACATACTCAAGACTGCAGTCGCTTTTCATCAGCTACACGAGAACCGATCAAACGCGCGAATTTCTTCGTTTTGGTACAAATTTGATCAGCGCGATTTAACATAAGTGTTTACCAGAAGATCGCTCCCGAGCGACTATATTGACTCATAGATCTGAAGCGGAAAGCCTAACTTAAACGCGCTGGAAATGTTGAATTCCTATTGGCTATTATGTTAAGCAGCCAATCAGATCATCTTGAGCTCTTCTATACTCGCCGTATTTCTAATGCTGGCCAGTCAGATTGGCTCAAATGGCTCTGAGCACTATGGGACTCAACATCTGTGGTCATCAGTCCCCTATAACTTAGAACTACTTAAACCTAACTAACCTAAGGACATCACACACATCCACGCCCGAGGCAGGATTCGAACCTGCGACCGTAGCAGTCGCGCGGCTCCGTCAAAGCCTCTCCTGCCTGCCCTTTGCAAAATCAAGTGCACTCGGACATGCGTCACAAATTCCCCTATTACACAACAACTTTCTCAAGCTTACATTTACATAGTTTTAATAAGATATTATATCCTCGCTTTACGTATGTCCCCCATTCACTCTCTCAGTCTCCCCGAAACACTCACACAACCAAAACATAACGAAACAATAATTTTCCGATGTACTGTTAATTACGTCAGAAATCTGTGGCAATGAAACTAAAGAAAATTCCAGAAAATTCGATTATGTGAACCTATCCTCTTGGTTGTAGTTACACTTGACGCTATAGGTGAATACATTAGAGTACCTAACTCTGTTTCACAATTCCGTCAACCTCAATGGTTCAAATGGCTCTGAGCACTATGGGACTTAACATCTGAGGTTATCAGTCCCCTAGAACTTAGAACTACTTAAACCTAACTAACCTAAGGACATCACACACATCCATGCCCAAGGCAGGATTCGAACCTGCGACCGTAGCGGCCGCGTGGTTCCAGACTGAAGCACCTAGAACCGCTCGGCCACTGACGGCAGCCTCAATGCATTTGGCAATACGTGTAACGACATTCCTCCCTACATCTACATCTACATTTATACTCCGTAAGCCACCCAACGGTGTGTGGCGGAGGGCACTTTACGAGCCACTGTCACTACCTCCCTGTTCTGTTCCAGTCGCGTATGGTTCGCGGGAAGAACGACTGTCTGAAAGCCTCCGTGCGCGCTCGAATCTAATTTTACATTCGTGACCCCCTCGGGAGGTATAAGTAGGGGGAAGCAATATATTCGATACCTCATCCAGAAACGCATCCTCTCGAAACCTGGACAGCAAGCTACACCGTGATGCAGAGCGCCTATCTTGCAGAGTCTGACACTTGAGTTTGCTAAACATCTCCGTAACGCTATCACGGTTACCAAATAACCCTGTGACGAAACGCGCCGCTCTTCTTTGGATCTTCTCTATCTCCTCCGTCAACCCGATCTGGTACGGATCCCACACTGATGAGCAATACTCAAGTATAGGTCGAACGAGTGTTTTGTAAGCCATCTCCTTTGTTGATGGACTACATTTTCTAAGGACTCTCCCAATGAATCTCAGCCAACAATTAATTTTATATGATAATTCCACTTCAAATCGTTCCGCACGCATACTCCCAGATATTTTACAGAAGTAACTGCTACCAGTGTTTGTTCCGCTATCATATAATCATACAGTAAAGGATCCTTCTTTCTATGTATTCGCAATACATTACATTTGTCTATGTTAAGGGTCAGTTGCCACTCCCTGGACCAAGTGCCTATTCGCTGCACATCGTCCTGCATTTCGCTGCAATTTTCTAATGCTGCAACTTCTCTGTATACTACAGCATCATCCGCGAAAAGCCGCATGGAACTTCCGACACTATCTACTAGGTCATTTATATATATTGTGAAAAGCAATGGTCCCATAACACTCCCCTGTGACACGCCAGAGGTTACTTTAACGTCTGTAGACGCCTCTCTATTGATAACAACATGCTGTGATCTGTTTGCTAAAAACTCTTCAATCCAGCCACACAGCTGGTCTGATATTCCGTAGGCTCTTACTTTGTTTATCAGGCGACAGTGCGGAACTGTATCGAACGCCTTCCGGAAGTCAAGGAAAATAGCATCTACCTGGGAGCCTGTATCTAATATTTTCTGGGTCTCATGAACAAATAAAGCGATTGGGGTCTCACACGATCGCTGTTTCTGGAATCCATGTTGATTCCTACAGAGTAGATTCTGGGTTTCCAAAAACGACATGATACGCGAGCAAAAAACATGTTCTAAAATTCTACAACAGATCGACGTCAGAGATATAGGTCTATAGTTTTGCGCATCTGCTCGACGACCCTTCTTGAAGACTGGGACTACCTGTGCTCTTTTCCAATCATTTGGAATCTTCCGTTCCTCTAGAGACTTGCGGTACACGGCTGTTAGAAGGGGGTAAGTTCTTTCGCGTACTCTGTGTAGAATCGATTTGGTATCCCGTCAGGTCCAGTGGACTTTCCTCTGTTGAGTGATTCCAGTTGCTTTTCTATTCCTTGGACACTTATTTCGATGTCAGCCATTTTATCGTTTGTGCGAGGATTTAGAGAAGGAACCGCAGTGTGGTCTTCCACTGTGAAACAGCTTTGGAAAAAGGTGTTTAGTATTTCAGCTTTACGCGTGTCATCCTCTGTTTCAATGCCATCATCATCCCGGAGTGTCTGGATATGCTGTTTCGAGCCACTTACTGAGGATTTTCTGTCAAGTCGGTACATAGAATTTTACTTTCGAATTCACTGAACGCTTCACGCATAGCCTCCTTACGCTAACTTTGACATCGTTTAGCTTCTGTTTGTCTGAGAGGTTTTGGCTGCATTTACACTTGGAGTGAAGCTCTCTTTGCTTTCGCAGTAGTTTCCTAACTTTGTTGTTGAACCACGGTGGGTTTTTCCCGTCCCTCACAGTTTCACTCGGCACGTACCTGTCTAAAATGCATTTTACGATTGCCTTGGACTTTTTCCAAAAACACTCAGCATTGTCAGTGTCGGAACATAAATTTTCGTTTTGATCTATTAAGTAGTCTGAAATCTGCCTTCTATTACTCTTGCTAAACAGATAAACCTTCCTCCCCTTTTTATATGCCTATTAACTTCCATATTCAGGGATGCTGCAACGGCCTTATGATCACTGATTCCCTATTCTGCACTTACAGAATCGAAAATTTCGGGTCTGTTTGTTATCAGTAGGTCCAAGATGTTATCTTCACGAGTCGGATCTCTGTTTAATTGCTGGAGGTAGTTTTCGGATAGTGCACTCAGTATAATGTCACTCGATGCTCTGTCCCTACCACCTGTCCTAAACATCTGAGTGTCCCAGTCTATATCTGGTAAATTGAAATCTCCACCTAAGACTATAACATGCAGAGAAAGTGTATGTGAAATGTATTCCAAATTTTCTCACAGTTGTTCTGCCACTAATGCTGCTGAGTCGGGAGGGAGCTCTCAACAGCGAGTAGTTCGCCTTCCGTAATGTTCGCACATGCATTGACAATGCACTGACGCATGTTCTCAGGTGATGCCGGTGGATCACGATGGCAAATATCCTTCAACTTTCCCCACAGAAAGAAATCTTGGGACGTCAAATCTGGTGAAAGTGCGAGCCATGGTATGGTGCTTCGATGACCAACCCAGCTGTCATGAAATATGCTATTCAATACCGCTTCAACCGCACGCGACCTATGTGCCGGACATCCATCATGTTGGAACTACATCGCCATTCTGTCATGCAGTGAATCATCTTGTAGTAACATCGATAGAACATTACGTAGGAAATTAGCATACATTGCACCATTTAGATTGCGATTGATAAAATGGGGGCCAATTATCCTTCCTCCCATAACGCCTCACGATACATTAACCCGCCAAGGTCGCTGATGTTCCACTTGTCGCAGCCATCGTGGACTTGCCGTTGCCCAATAGTGCACATTATGCCAGTATGCGTTACCGCTGTTGGTGAATGACGCTTCGTCGCTAAATAGAATGCATGCAAAAAATTTGAGATCGTCCCGTAATTTCTCTTGTTCCCAGTGGCAGAACTGTACACAACGTTCTAAGCCGTCGCCATGCAATCCCTGTTGCATAGAAATATGGTACGGGTGCAATCGATGTTGATGTAGCATTCTCAACACCGACGTTTTTGAGATTTCCGATTCTCGCGCAATTTGTCTTCTACAGATGTGCGGATTAGCCGCGACAGCATCTAAAACACCTACTTGGGCACAATCATTTGTTGCAGGTCGTGGTTGACGTTTCACATGTGGCTGAACACTTCCTGTTTCCTTAAATAACGTAACTATCCGGCAAACGGTCCGGACACTTGGATGATATCGTCCAGGATACCGAGCAGCATACATAGCACACGCCCGTTGGACATTTTGATCACAATAGCCACACATATACACGATATCGACCTTTTCCGCAGTTGGCAAACGGTCCATTTTAACACGGGTAATGTATCACGAAGCAAATACCGCCCGCACTGGCGGAATGTTACGTGATTCCATGTACTTATACGTTTGTGACTATTACAGCGCCATCTATCCCAAAGCGAAAAGAGTGGTCCAACTAAAACATTCATATTTCTTTACGTACTACACTAGTATGTAATAATAAATGGGGGTTCCTATTTTTAAAAAAACGCAGTTGATGGACTACCCTGTATACCCTCAACAAACAAATTTACTTTCTTCGTATCACCAACAAGTCATGTTCACATTCAGACACATAACATCATTCGTTCGGATAAACACCCACTATATTTGCAAGTTTATTAGTAATCAGTTAATGTATTTACATTAATCACATTGTCTACCGGCATTAATACTCACATCCCATCTCACTTCCGGACTAAACCTCACACCACAAAGTGACATGAAACTGGATGCCACTCTCACAGCAACTTTCACTGCAAATAAAACAGAATTTCAAATCTTTCCTTTTTACAATTCAGCTCTCATCATTCGACCCACGGTTTCACATTGATGATCCAATCCGTGTGTCTCAGAAGCCCATAACAATTCTATTTCAATTGCGGTTGAATGTGGAATGCTACATACTTGATACGGTATTTGGAAAAGGGGTATAATTTTATTAGTAAGTGCATTTTACTTGTTCGACAACTTAGGTGACTATGCCAGGATTTTCTGTCCCATGTGGAACAAGATCTGCCTCTTCTTTTTATCAGTTTATGCATTGTTCTGCTGCTCTCTATAGATTATATAAGGCCAAGTCAACAACTGTTGAATGACGCATCTTGCGCTCTTTAGGCGACGCTATTGTTTCTTTAACTATCTTGGATAGTGTTTATTCTTCAGAAACAATACGGGGGGCAGTCGAGTAGAGTCATTAGGCAACTCGTTGATCGAGTCTTGAAATTTCTCCAAATATTTGTCCCACCTACGATAGGTATGGGAAAGTTTCACAAATTTCGTGTCATTCTTTTAGCTGGGTTCAAAGAGAGGTGTCCCAATTAAATAAACACGTGTTGGATCCGTCATCTCCTTAGCATCCATACATGAACTTTTGACATAAATTACGGATCCTTTGTCGTAAATTACTTTATTCACGGACTCAGTCTCACACAAGAAATGCTTTTTAAACGCAACTTTCTTTCCTTTATCTTTGCGCACAGACGTGAATGTAATGTATTTCGATATTAACTCAATCAATACCAAAATGTACGCAGATCCCCCACATGATCTCGTGACTGGTCCAGACAAGTAATTTACCACGAGCTCTCTTAATATAAATGGAGCTGCATTAAACATGATCATTATCCTTGGCTTCTGACAGACTTTACACTTACCCAGCACCCAGCATATCCTACTTGCATAGCATTAAAATGACATGACTCTTTCAATTTCTGAAAGCATTTGCGTACTCTAAAAAGTCAGTATCCAACTTAACGTGTTAGTTACCTCCTCGGGGATAACTACTATCCACATATAGATCACCAGGTCCGCATGTTTGAACAACATGTCATCTCTAACTAAATAATTATGGTCCAGATAGCATGGTTTCCTTCATTCCACGTCACTTTAATTTCCTTTAATACGTGGCCCTTATCTTGTTCACGCGCAATATGTTCAAATGATGTTGTCAAGTAATTCTGGAACGTTACACTTTTCAAGTAAATCAGACAGAAATTGATGCTTATCTGCCACTTCCGTCACAGTACGGTAAACCGTCGGGTGTCCACGACAGGGCACCCACAATTGTATTCTGTTTACCCCGGAAATGTTCAGTACTAAAATGGAACTCTTGTAGTTAGAGGAAACAACGAGCAAGCAACCCGAGAATGAGTTGGGCAGTCATGTAGAACTGCAGTGTTCGATGGCCCTTATATTCCTTTGTTATATACCTTTGTTGTTCTTCCAGACAAGTGTTATCAAAATTTCGTGAAGGCTCATACAATGACCAAGGCATCTCGCCCAGTAGCTGAGTAGTTACATTTGATCCTGGTGAGAAGGAAATTAGCAAGAGAAATAGTGTTCTAAGACATAGGTTGACCTGCTGTGTCTTGCAACAGTACCACCCGAAGACTGGTTCCCAACCCGTCAGTCATAATACAAAATGGTTTACCAGGGTCTGGCGAGCCAGAATGGGTACACCAATCAATACATTTTTATACAATCAAATTCTGCTTGTCCCGCTTTGGCCCAGCTCCAAGGCTCACCTTTTTCAGTCAGTCTACATAATCGTGGAGTCGACAAAATACTCGAGCCAACGAACCGCTTATAGAAATTTATCAACCTCAAAAAAGCTGTCACTTGTTTCTTAGACTTAGTCTCTGGGTTCTCACTAATCACTTTATCTACTCTCAATTGATTTGGGTTATAAAACTTTGATGCTTTCCCTTCAAAACTGCAACTTCTCCAGACTGACTGATGTACCCACTCATTCAAAGACAATTACTGATCGAGAAGTTGGTTATGTTCGTACCATGACTTCTCAGCTATCATAATGTCATCATTGTACAGGGTTGCTTTCGATTTCAACACACGTGTAACTACAACATCAAGGCCTCAGATAAAGGTGGCAGATGTACAGTGAGTCTGAAAGGGGGCGTTTGAAATAGTTACATGTTCCACACCAAATGACGGTGCTGTATTGTTGCATCAATGGCGTAGTATGATTTGCCACTAACTGGCTCGCAAGTCAACAGAGGATAGGACTCTTACCCCATAAAACTCCTACAATAGTTCTTCCTAACTCTTTGGTCTATCTGTTTCACGTAAAATTATTATTTAATTAGTTTAGAGTTGAACACCAGGTGGACTGTTCCATTTCTCTCCAGAACCACGAATAACGAGCTCGTGGCTCTCTCAGTTATTTCTTCAAATGGTTCAAATGGCTCTAAGCACTATGGGACTTAACATCTGAGGTCATCAGTCCCCTAAACTTACAAGTAAGTAAACCTAGCTAACCTAAGGACATCACACACATCCATGCCCGAGGCAGGATTCGAACCTCCGACCGTAGCAGGCGCGTGGTTCCGGACTGAAGCGCCTAGAACCGCTCGGCCACCACTACCGGCAGTTATTCCTTCCTTTACCATATGCAGGATTTCTCTTTCTGCTCTTTCCTTGTATTCTAAGGGAATAGAATAAGGCTTTACAAAATACTTTTGATGATATTTTACTCGTTGTTGTTGTTGTGGTCTTCAGTCCTGAGACTGGTTTGATGCAGCTCTCCATGCTACTCTATCCTGTGCAAGCTTTTTCATCTCCCAGTATCTACTGCAACCTACATCCTTCTGAATCTGCTTAGTGTATTCATCTCTTGGTCTCCCTCTACGATTTTTACCCTCCACACTGCCCTCCAATGCTAAATTTGTGATCCCTTGATGCCTCAAAACATGTCCTACCAACCGATCCCTTCTTCTAGTCAAGTTGTGCCACAAAATTCTCTTCTCCCCAATCCTATTTAATACCTCCTCATTAGTTACGTGATCTACCCACCTTATCTTCAGCATTCTTCTGTAGCACCACATTTCGAAAGCTTCTATTCTCTTCTTGTCCAAACTATTTATCGTCCATGTTTCACTTCCATACATGGCTACACTCCATTACGATTTCCTGACACTTAAATCTATACTAGATGTTAACAAATTCCTCTTCTTGAGAAACGCTTTCCTTGCCATTGCCAGTCTACATTTTATATCCTCTCTACTTCGACCATCATCGGTTATTTTACTCCCTAAATAGCAAAACTCCTTTACTACTTTAAGTGTCTCATTTCCTAATCTAATTCCCTCAGCATCACCCGACTTAATTTGACTACATTCCATTATCCTCGTTTTACTTTTGTTGATGTTCATCTTATATTTTACTCAGAATTTATAAATAAAATACTTAATTGCGCTGGAGCCTTAGAGAATACCTTCTGATACGTTAGAAGTACTTGACACAAACTTGTTCGCGCAGCCGCAGGCACACCACTAACATAACAAACGCTTTCTCTCACAATACCAGCAACATTCCTATTCCGTTTTTGTTCAGACAGTAAAGAGACCTGTTTCTACACACTACGACCAGTTCTTCCAGATCCTGTTTGCAATCTATGTTTATCAGTAAACTCTAGGCAACTCATCTCTAAATCTTCCCTTATAATACGATCCACAAATCGTATCCTCTCTTTTTCTCCCTTGACATTGAGCATTACCTCTCCGCCATCCAGGTCCAAGATGGCCTGGTGAGAACTAAGAAATCAACGCCTATTATTATTTCTGTCATTTAAGATGGCACAATTAATAAAATTACTTCCAATTCAATCCCTTGATACTCAAAATTCATCTGAGTTTGCCTCTCCAGTGCTTCTATCAAATGTAGTGCACTTCAATTTAATCCCTTCCATTCACAAAACCGGCAAGGACCTTACTACTTCACACCCCTGAAATGCATTGCCAGGGCTCTCTAAGCCGAAGAGGCAACTCAAGGTGAACGATTCAAGAAAAATATTTATCACTGGATTCTCCAATGGTATTAAACCATTTTCCTTCCCCTCTAAATTTCTCTCAAGTCTTCTCTGGCAACAAAATCCACACTAAAGTCTCACCATGGCGTTACTTCTCATATTATGTCATCTTCCGCAGCAGTTAATTGTCACTGTGAAGTTGATGGCCTGATCCCTGGTTGATTATTACTCGAACCTGCTGAACGAATTTCTACCCCTGCTGGGACCACAAATCTATTGTTATTGTTTTGCGAATATGGTCCTCACTGATTCGCATTTCTAAACTTCCACCTGTTCCAGTTTCTCCCATTACGCTATCTTTATGACGATCCCTTTCTCGTTCTCCATCGTTGTCCTGATTCCAATTGCTGTTACGATATGGATGCTGGTCTACTTCATACCTCTCCTGGTCTGTAATACCTTCACATCTTTAAATTTACTGTAACTGTGTCCTCTGTTCTGAGGTGGATTCTTACGATAGTTTGATCAAAGCTGACAATTATTTTGTGAATTCGTTCCATCTCCAGCTCTTGCAGTATATTCTGAAATGCTCCGATGTTGTCTTTACATCCTCCCACCGATATGATGCACCATAAATGTACTGGCACTTCGGTAACACATATGTGAATTAGTTTGATCGGGCTACAAGGATGTTATAGTGATTAATTTTGTTGCACCATATGCTCGAAGAACTCGATGGAGCTGACGAATCTAGAGTAGCTTAAATCTGAAATAATTATTATTCTGTACTACACTCGTTCCTGTATGGCCTCTGACCATAAACTATTGCCAAACTCCTGCTAAGTCTCACATTCCCTAAAGATTGGTCTCATTCCTACTGCAGGCTCCCCCTTGTAAGTATCCATATGCAAGTTCCATTTGATATCCATTCGACTATGTGGAGGGCATTAAAATTCATCCAACCAAGCCTATGGATGGATCTCATTTGGAGAAATCTGATACTACTCAAAGTTTATCACAGACAGGAAATATTTCTAAAGAAGACCTTAGATTTTTTTTTTCGATATCGGTGTCCCCTTACCTACCCTCCACTTCGCAAACAGCACCCATTGTCATGATAACTCGGACTGTACTCATCATCCTCATCATGTTCCGAATCGTCACAATCTCATCTATGCCGTCCTTCACAACATAAGTTAATTCCAGTATCGTTCAGATGTCCTACCTTATGTTCTAAATGTTCCAGAATGTCATATAATTTAAACATATTAGTGAGGCAGTTATCAGTTTGTAAATAATTTACAAAATGCATGACACAGAAATGTGGACTTTCCTATTATATTTTATTCCAACCAGTTTCGATCATAAGCCTTGCTCACAACGCTGCACGAAATACATAACAAAAACCATGTGAAAATGGATTAGGGAAGGAACATCACAGGATTATTTAGAATGTAACAGCATAAAAATTATTGACGTCGAAAAATTAGTCTACAGCCAACATTACATATCGAAATCGAAAATATCGTTCATTTCGAAGATTACAAGTATGACATCTGTGTGAAAAGCAGCACATTGAAGAGAACCAACACAAGATATACACTGGCATTAGACAGCCAAGGCTTATAGTCAAAATTTAGAGATCAAGGACTACAAAGTTATTACATTTGTAGCCAGGATGAAGATAACACTAATCACCCATCACATAACAAAACTATATTCCAACCAAAGATTTCCAAGAAAGCAAAGTAACAAACATTTAAAATTACATTACATAAGGGTTTTTTACACGCTTAATTATTTTACAATACCACCATCCTTTGATGTCCTGAAGACTAAAGAGTAACCTCTTTAAAATATAATAAAGTTATCACAATTAGGTAAATACCAAACTGCAAATGTCCTATTCATGCTAACATACATAGCTAAAACGTTTTAACTCATTTTACAGATTTTTTTTAGGGAAACACCATCCAGTAACACAATAACTATTAAATCCAATATATAAAACATCTTCAGCAAAGGCAATCAGAAATGATCGTAGTCATAATCATGTGAAACGTTAAGAACAGGTATTACGCATTAGGGGGCTATCCCGTAGCACAATCAGGATGAAAATCCTTAAAAAGTGGGGAAAAGTGATATACTAATAGCATATCAAATTAAGAAAGAGTAACCATTCAAATAATCATAAGTAAGAGCTGTGAAGGATAGAAAAAATTGTTATATTGTTTATGTCAGTAGCGCCTCTCCAACAATGCCATTATCACTAAAAGAGGTCCAAGAAGAAAACATAAATACAGTTTACTAAGTATGAACACAAAATTATAAAAATATATTCACTTAGCTTAGTGCAGCCCATAGCGTGATTAATCAGTTCATGCTAACGTATCAAGCTTGGAATTAATAGACCAATATATGAGTAACCTCTACCACACATTTATCAGCTAGTCAAAAACTATCACTCCTTCATTTAGCCAATCAGACAATGTCAAACTCTGTAATCATGTGAGGATCAATATTAAGATATGACCATCTACGAGGTTATCCAAGTAAGAACAAGCATCATAAATTTATTAGCTGTGATACGTCTTATAAACTACCACTAAACAAAATATGGAACAGGAGTATAAAACATTGGGGATTATAAGCAGTTACAGTAATGCTTATGTCATTAATATCTCTAATGCAATGTCATTTGTCACTGATGTGTGGAAAAGCGAGTGGGTTAAAGGTTCATCGTCATGTTGAATGATGAAAAAACATAGCCGATCAACTAGAGACAGTCGTAATAATATAAATTACCAACACTTAAAAATAAAGTCCATAAAGTAGAATTATATGGGACAAAATTATGGATAAAAATACTTTCAGTTAATAATATTTGCCATTAACTTGCAAAATTAAGCTACCTACAGCTAAAGCAATCAGACATCGCCATAGTCATAGTCTTATGAGGCATTAAAAAGGAATGTGTACAGCAACTGGGCTGCAACCAAAACATAATCACTATCCTAGCACTTTAATGTGATCTACTTCTCTGCATGTCAGACAGCTACTGATGTGCAGATTATTTAGCTATGTAAGCATAAAGTGCAGTATGGTATTTATCTCATTCTGATAACTTAGTATATGTTATTGTAAAGATGTTATTCTTTAGTCATTATGATGGCAGAGGATATTTTTATCACAAAGTAATTAATTATTTAAAAATACCTCTAGTAAAGTAATTTTAAATGTTTATTACTTTATCTTCTTGAGAACGTTTGGTTGGAATACAATTTTGTTACGAGATGTATGATTAATATTGTTTTCATCTTGGCTACAAATATACTATCTTTGTAGTATGTAGTATCTTTGTAGCCCCTGATCTTTGAATTGTTTACTGTGAGTACTGGCTGTCTAGTGTCTATCTAGTGTTGGTTATCTTCAGTGAGTCGCTCTCCAGACAGATATCATATTTGCAATGTTGGAAAGGAACGATACTTTTTGGTTTCGGTATGTAATGTTGGCTACAAATCAATTTTTCGACATCAGTAATTTTCCTGTTGTTACATTCGAAACATTGTAAGTTATTTCCATTCTGCATTTTGACATGATTTGTGTTTTGTAATTCGTACAGGACCGTAGACATTGTTTATGAACGAATCGGTCAGAATAAAATGTAAATGAAGCCATAATTTGCGAGTTATTCATTTTTTAAAGTTCATATAATTCACTGGTCAACTTTTGGCAACGCTGATTGATGTCATATTGCCCTTGCTTCAACTTTAATAATGGGCTATCTCTTCTGACTCAGAAATTCGAATGGGTCGTGTGCCTTTCCACTTCCTTCCACATCTGCTAATTCCTTAACATTATCTACCAACATATTGAGTTCATGTTCCATATTTAAATTTGCTTCCATAGTAGCCAATCTCAGTGACTCAAATCTCGATTATAATCCTTGAAATGTGATGGCTTGTTAGGTCAATTGCTCCTTTAGACTCCCATCACGTCCCAAAATTTTCAGTGCAGACTTTAGTTAGAATCTCTCCCTTATTCCTTCTCTGTTGTACACTCACGGTTTCCAGTCACAACACATTCTTTTCCCACTTAGTTGTCATTTAATTTGTTCCCTTTCAGTTACCACGATACTATCTTCTACCGTTTAGCCTAAGGCTCTCGTCCGAAAGTTATATCTTCTCGGAACTCAATGGTAATATTATGAAACCTCTGATCCGAACAACTTCGTATTTTATCGCTCTTCGCTGAAAACCATTCATCTATTTCCCCCACACTCCTTTGTACAACGTTTCTGCTCACTTTTAACTCAGTTAATTTTTCATCTACTTTTCCTGCTAACCTTTTGGTTTGGTTAATTGTCCTCTTATATTCTCACTCTATTTCCCTAAACTTTGTCTTTTTACCCATATTCACAATGAAATTCTTAAGGCACTCCATCAATGATCCTTGGTTAACAAATCATTAGTTAACACATCCTGCTTACATATCTGTTATTGCATTGGTCAACAGTAGAGAACCTGATAGCTCAGTGATGTTATTTTCCAAGCTTAAACTGGTAGGTTTTGCACAGTCCAATTGTACAATTCTACGACTATTAAGGGTCCCAGATCTGGCTATGTATTCTTGTACACAAACTGTAGCTCTGTTTTATTATCTTTATCCTCCAGTGTCAAATCTGACACGTAAATTTTCCACTAGCCCATCGCTAACAAATAATGCTGCAAGAAACAGAGTCCAGTTGATACACTAGCAACAAGGATGAGGCCCTCTGAATTAAATCATGAACAATGATGTCGGAAGCGCGATATGCAGCGTCTGTGTAGCGTCATGTAGCGAAGAGGCTCAGAGTGCCAGTGGGCTGTGAGGCTGCTGCCAGCCATCTTGTATTGCGGCGGCAGGGGGCGCTCTTGGTACAGAGCCACTGGAGAGATGGATCAGTGGGAGTACACCATTAGGTCTGCCAGACCCTACACGACCGCTATCGGCGTCTGAAGGAAACTTGCAATTCCTTTGCCAACCTTGACGCCACTAGGGTGGTACTGACAAGAATCTCATGTATTGATCTTCTCTAACTGTTTCTGATAATTATAGTCTTTTCGCTCTGTTAGAGGGGACAGTAGCTAAACAATCCCGTAAACAGTAATTGCTCTCAATGAAACGATCCAACGGTCAATTTAGTCGGACCCTTAGAACTTGGTATGCCAAAAATCCGTATTATTCAACCGTAAGAAACTAGCACTTTACTCAATCTATTCATATAGTTCTGCTCAGATCGCTCAAGAACTGGTGGCCCTCGCAAATTTAACGAACGGTCTAAGTTCTCCTGAGATACTGTCTTGCGGCTACAATCGTGATCATTGGCCAGCCACCTTGGTACTCTCTACTTCCGTACCTTCCTACATCGCATGTATTCTGTGGCAAGAGTACGCCTGTTGGCATGCATTTTCTGGGCCCTATGCTGTTTCGATGATGCAATTAGCATTGCACTATCTTACCATTCCGATGCTGGTAGCAGTTATTGTGTCTCACAGTTTCTAATATTCCCATCCATCGATTCACTCTTCTTTTACTTAAGTGTCCCCGCACTGTCCCTGCAGTCTGCTGCAGAGTGTTTCAATCGTTCTTACGGCAGAAAACAAATAGCAATTCGTAGTTCTTGAGCAGTACATGTCGAAATTAGTAACACTGAATTATCATGACACATTTCTGGTCATTGTTGGTCCTCTACATGTCAATGATAATTAAAGTAACTTTACAGCTATTTAGTAAAATACCAGAATATATTGTCGCCAGCTGAAACTGATGAAGTTTAATCCACTTTTACTCCAAAGTCACTTCTGATCCCACTGACTCACTAAAATATTTCAAGACAGCCGATATTCGTCGAGTGTGTGTTACAATCCTAAAATGTCAACTTCTTCGTATATTGGACTTCAAAGTAACTGCTGCTGAGTGCTGCAATGAACTGATAAACAGCTACAAGTGACGCAAAAGCAGCTCAAATGTTGCTGTTCAACTACAGAATCTTAACAAACTGATCGGTTTCCGGATGCTAAAGAACATGATCATATTTCTTCCAATAACTATGGCACAATGTGCAGACGCTAGCAAAATGTAAAACAAAACGGCAAGACACTGAAAGTTAAATAAATGACGATCACTGGAGGATTAGCTCACACTAACATATATTAAGAATTTATTATACTCGTAACACTTTCTTGCAGGTGATAACGATCCTCTCAAGAGGAAGAGCTATTGATGGATTGCTTGGATGAATTGTGGCTAACGATGAATCATACTGAACGGTGAGATAATAAGTACCACGTGACCTATTGACTATGAACTTACGTTAATCCTAAGCTTATTATGGGCGTTGCACATCTCGAGACTAAATCTACCCAGAGCGAGACGACAACGCTCGATAATAACCATCCTGAATTTCGAAGCTGGAAAAAAATCACAGCTGACAGTTCCTAGCACACAGACAACTCCTGGTGCAGATTGCAATCTTCTGAGCCGAGTCTGGCATTAAGATGTATGACTAGCCTTGCATTTTTGTAATCTGCTGTCATCTCGTAAGTGTGACATCGTACTTCCTTCATCATACTCCAAGAAGTTGTCTATCTGTTATAAAGCTTGAAATGCAGCCGCATAATAACGAATGCTGTTTAGTTTCTTCCATATCTGCATATTGTGTTTTTTTTTCTGTACTTTGGTCAGTGTCTTGATTAGTATCGACTGCAAAGCGCTGGAGCAATGCGCCTTTGCCATTTCAAGAAAGCGGTAATCTCTTTCGCGACGCTAAGGTATTTGAACCCAAGTCAGCCATTAGGTTTCATTTACTATGGTCACGCGGTTCGCAACAAACAAAGCATTCTACGACTTGGCCGGTCTTCATTCGTTGGGTCAGGTGTGCCGAAAGTCCGCTCGTTGCCACTGGCAGCGTGCCATATCAAGGAGTTACCTGGACCTCTGTCTAGTGCACGTGATTGAAGCTTTTGAGCAGCAAATTTTGATGTAATATCGTGAGCTGCATATCACTACGCACACTGAATTTAGTTTCGTTTCTAAATGAGCTTTACAGCATTATTTGATTCTGATAAGCGTCACTCAGTCGGGCTCCTAATCGTGTGGTAAATTCGTCTGCTATCTGAGGATCTTTGTATTAGCACTTGTTCTATAGTATATGTGATCTGAAATCCATTTCAATTATCTGCATCATGAACCTTAAGTGACTTACACAAAGCTTGTCTCACCTTAAATCGTGCCCTTATTCCAAGTAGAATATTAAACTGAGGTGAAGAAAGTCAGCCGTTCGGCATTAGCCGAGCGGTCTAGGGCCCTGCAGTCATGGACTGTGCGGCTGGTCCCGGCGGAGGTTCGAGTCCTCCCTCGAGTACGGGTGTGTGTGTTTGTCCTTAGGATAATTTAGGTTAAGTAGTGTGTAAGCTTAGGGACTGATGACCTTAGCAGTTAAGTCCCATAAGATTTCATACACATTTGAACATTTTTGAACGAAAGTCATGCAACAGTGATATGCACATATATAGAGATGTCAGTAGTATCCCGTACATGAGGTACAAAATGGCAGTGCGCTAGCGGAGCTGTCATTCGCACAGAGGTGATTCATCACAAAAGGTTTCCGACGTGATTATGGTCGCACGGCAGGAATTAACAGACTGAACGCCGAATAGTAGTTGGAGGTAGATACATGGGACATTCCATTTCGAAAATCGTTAGCGAATACGGTATTCCGAGACATACAGAGTCAAAAGTGTGCCGAGAATACCAAATTTCAAGCATTACCTCTGACGACGGACAACGCCCGGCGCAGGGCGTTTAATTAACGACCGACAGCAGCGGCGTTTGCGTACAGATGTTAGCGCTAACAGACAAGCAACACTGTGTGAAATGACTGTAGAATACAGTGTGACTTATACGTTAGGACAGTGTGGCGAAATTTGGCGTCAGTGGACTATGCCAGCAGACGACCGACGAGAGTGCCTTTTTTAGCAACACGACATAATTGTAGCGTCGCTCCTAGGCTCGTGACCATACCGGTTGGACCCTAGACGACTCGAAAACCATGACCTGGTGTGATGAGTCCCAATTTCAGTTGATAAGAGCTGATCGTAGGCTTCGACTGTGGCGCTGACCCCACGAAGCCCCAGGAAGCCCCAGGAAGCCCCACGAAGCCACGAAGTTGTCAACAAGGCACTGAGCAACCTGTTGGTGGCTACATAATAGTGTGGACTATGAAACTTCCTGGCAGATTAAAACTGTGTGCCGGACCGAGACTCGAACTCGAGACCTTTGCCTTTCGCGGGCAAGTGCTCTACCAACTCAGCTACCCAAGCACGACTCACGCCCCGTCCTCACAGCTTTACTTCTGCCAGTACCTCGTCTCCTACCTTCCAAACTTTACAGAAGCTCTCCTGCAAACTTGCAGAACTAGCACTCCTGTGACTAAGCCATGTCTCCGCAATATCCTTTCTTTCAGGAGAGTTTCGCAGGAGAGCTTCTGTAAAGTTTGGAAGGTAGGAGACGAGGTACTGGCAGAAGTAAAGCTGTGAGGACGGGGCATGAGCCGTGTTTGGGTGGCTCAGTAGAGCACTTGCCCGCGAAAGGCAAAGGTCCCGAGTTCGAGTCTAGGTCCGGCACACAGTTTTAATCTGCCAGGAAGTTTCATATCAGCGCACATTCCGCTGCAGAGTGAAAATCTCATTCTGGAGTGTGGATTATGTTTACATCGAATTGACTGGGACTGAACCGATCATTAACTGGAAATTGTTATGTGCGGCTATTTGGAGACCATTTTCAGCCATTCATGGACTTCACATACCCAAACAATGATAGAATTTTTATGAATGATAATGAGACATGTCAGTAGGCCGCAACTGTTCACGGCTGGTTTGAAGAACATTCTAAGCAGTTCCAGTGAATGATTTGGCTACCCACATCACCCGGCATAAATCTCATCAAACATTTATGGTTCAAAAAAATGGTTCAAATGTCTCTGAGCACTATGGGACTCAACATCTGAGGTCATCAGTCCCCTAGACTTGGAACTACTTAAACCTAAGGACATCACTCACATCCATTCCCGACGCAGGATTCGAACCTGCGACCGTAGCAGCAGCGCGGTTCCGGACTGGAGGGCCTAGAACCGCTCGGTCACCACGGCCGGCAAATGGGACATAATCGAGAGATCAGTTCGTGCACAAACTCCTGCATCGGCAACATTTTCGCACTTATGAACGTCTATAAAGGCAGGATGGCTCAGTATTTCTGCAGGGGACTTCCACGATTTGCTGAGTCCATGCCGCGTCGAGTTGCTACACCACGCCAGTCAAAGAAAGGCCTTGCGCGATTTTAGAAGGCACCCCATGACTTTTGTCAGTATATTTTAGTAATGTGGTTTGGAGATATTGTACAGAAAACATTTGAAGTCGATCTATTTCAGTGTGTGAGAACAGCCGCCGGAGTTGAATTGTGGGTTTAATTATTTATTCAATTCTAGTATTTGCTAATTAAATTTGCCTACAGGCATTCAATAATGTACTACGCCTTTCCTCTTAACCAGAACCTTACCTTGCAGGAAGGCGTCCGTATTATAATTTCATATTGAGCCGCACGTGGAGCTACAGCGATTCCTGTGCTTGCGGAAACTTTGCCTAACATTGCCTATGCGGTGACTGCCCATACTCTGGAGTGGGAATCGGGCGTCTTCTTCCTGCTTTGGCTGATGGACATAGCCGCATAAACTGTCCTTGATTCGCTTTGTCGTGATACAGGAATGACGGCGAGCACCATTTCTTAACGGCTTGTGCTGACACTTCTCGGTGTGGAAAAAATATGAAGAATACCATCAGATATAAGTTCATCTCCCATTTATTTTATAGCCTACCGGTTTAGGTGATATAATACGCCATCATCAGGACCTCTATACTACACTCCTGGAAATTGAAATAAGAACACCGTGAATTCATTGTCCCAGGAAGGGGAAACTTTATTGACACATTCCTGGGGTCAGATACATCACATGATCACACTGACAGAACCACAGGCACATAGACACAGGTAACAGAGCATGCACAATGTCGGCACTAGTACAGTGTATATCCACCTTTCGCAGCAATGCAGGCTGCTATTCTCCCATGGAGACGATAGTAGAGATGCTGGATGTAGTCCTGTGGAACGGCTTGCCATGCCATTTCCACCTGGCGCCTCAGTTGGACCAGCGTTCGTGCTGGACGTGCAGACCGCGTGAGACGACGCTTCATCCAGTCCCAAACATGCTCAATCGGGGACAGATCCGGAGATCTTGCTGGCCAGGGTAGTTGACTTACACCTTCTAGAGCACGTTGGGTGGCACGGGATACATGCGGACGTCCATTGTCCTGTTGGAACAGCAAGTTCCCTTGCCGGTCTAGGAATGGTAGATCGATGGGTTCGATGACGGTTTGGATGTACCGTGCACTATTCAGCGTCCCCTCGACGATCACCAGTGGTGTACGGCCAGTGTAGGAGATCGCTCCCCACACCATGATGCCGGGTGTTGTCCCTGTGTGCCTCTGTCGTATGCAGTCCTGATTGTGGCGCTCACCTGCACGGCGCCAAACACGCATACGACCATCATTGACACCAAGGCAGAAGCGACTCTCATCGCTGAAGACGACACGTCTCCATTCGTCCCTCCATTCACGCCTGTCGCGACACCACTGGAGGCGGGCTGCACGATGTTGGGGCGTGAGCGGAAGACGGCCTAACGGTGTGCGGGACCGTAGCCCAGCTTCATGGAGACGGTTGCGAATGGTCCTCGCCGATACCCCAGGAGCAACAGTGTCCCTAATTTGCTGGGAAGTGGCGGTGCGGTCCCCTACGGCACTGCGTAGGATCCTACGGTCTTGGCGTGCATCCGTGCGTCGCTGCGGTCCGGTCCCAGGTCAACGGGCACGTGCACCTTCCGCCGACCACTGGCGACAACATCGATGTACTGTGGAGACCTCACGCCCCACGTGTTGAGCAATTCGGCGGTACGTCCACCCGGCCTCCCGCATGCCCACTATACGCCCTCGCTCAAAGTCCGTCAACTGCACATACGGTTCACGTCCACGCTGTCGCGGCATGCTACCAGTGTTAAAGACTGCGATGGAGCTCCGTATGCCACGGCAAACTGGCTGACACTGACGGCGGCGGTGCACAAATGCTGCGCAGCTAGCGCCATTCGACGGCCAACACCGCGGTTCCTGGTGTGTCCGCTGTGCCGTGCGTGTGATCATTGCTTGTACAGCCCTCTCGCAGTGTCCGGAGCAAGTATGGTGGGTCTGACACACCGGTGTCAGTGTGTTCTTTTTTCCATTTCCAGGAGTGTAGATAGTGGCTGAATATTCCAACGACAACGTATGTATGCCATACGAGATGTGTGAGAAATGTAGTAAGACAGACAACAATCTGGCAATGCTGTGTTGCTCTGCATCTGTAGACGCTGTGTTCATCCCTTCCAGAAACTGAATCCGATTTTAAGCTCCGTAGAACTACAATGTGAATCTCTGATAAAGACATCAGTAAAGTTGTGTTTTATCGTGTTTTATGATAATGGAACAGCGGAATTTAGAGCTACAATATGCCATCAAATGTTGTGTTTAACTTGGAAAATCCGCGAGTGTGTCCCGTGAAGAGTTGAAACTGGGCTATGGGAAACAGTCCATATGAAGTGCATATATGTACTTTACTTACTGCTTTTCTGCGATTTTTTTAAAGAAGATAAGAGTTCTAGATTATACAAGCAGGGAGCTCTTTTACAGCTTTCAGTCTAACAAAAAGAATAGAGTGTGTAATCGTAACTATATTCAACAAACGTGTTGTTTCAAAAGAAAATGGCACCTTTTAATGTCGATCATTTGAGTCAGGATAGGGCTCGGAAAGTGGTGGAGGTATTCTGGGATTTTTTCGACATACTGAGTGATAAATTATGAGTCACCGTTAAGACTGAGTAAAAATGCTGGTTACGGATCAAATCCCCATCTGTCAATACCCTTATCGGTTGTCTCCATTAAAATGAATGTGTTGCGGAAATGATGGATCAGTTGTTGGTGGATGGTGTGATTAGGCTGACAGTGTCTCTCTACGAGTCCCCTATTTTTCTACTTCGTAAGCCCAGTGGTGAGGATTATCACCAGTAGTCGATTATCGCTCCCTTAATCAAAAGGTAGTGTGAGAATCGGTTCCATTACCTGATCACCATAAATGGTTTTCAGGAACTCAATGTTTCCCCACTCTAGATCTTAATCAGGCCTGTCATTAGGTGCCGCTGATCAAAGAGTCAAAGCACTTCGCAGCATTTTGTACGCACCGGAATTTGTTTCAATATAATCGTGTTCCTTTTTGGTTAGTCACTGGAGTGAAAGTATTGCTGCGGAGCAAACGTGAAATGTGTTTACAGTTATTTAAATGAGGCTTTAATGTATAGTAAAATCTAAGTTGATCATCTTGACATCTACACCAGGTTCAGCATTGTTTACGGGAAGCAGGCGTGACTTCAAACCTCAAAGAGTAAATTTTGCACTCATGGAGTTTTGCTATTTGGGGCACATATCATTAGATCATGTAATTAAGTTCGACCAGGATCCTCGGGAATTATCTACCACTTCTATCTTCCTAAAGACAAGAAACCCATAGCCAGATTCACAGGGATGGTGTTTTTTTTTTTTTTCAAATTTATCTCTAATTTGCCCGACTGGCCATGTCAATAAATCAGTTGCGCCGAAAGGGTGAAGAATGTCTGTGGACTGACACCCATCAATCCGCATTCAATGCCTAGAAAATGGCCTAGGTTTCTTTGCCTGACTTAACTGTTCCTGATTTTTACCGCGAATTTGTCTTGCAAACCAACGCTTCTAATTCAGAGATGGCGGCCATATTATTCTAAGACTATGAGGCGGAGCGCAAGTCAGTCACCTACTTCTGAAGTCACTGTCTCCCGCTGAAATGAACTAATCAGTATATGGGCTAGAGGCCTTTGCAGTCCTGTTCGAAATCGAGAAATTTAATTTCTACCTCGAACAAAAATTACTCCAGCTGAAAAAGAATGACCAGGTTTTGAAATGCATATGGGGCATGGTCCTATAAACAGGAAGGATCGCCCACGGGCCGATTAGAATTTCCGGGTCCATTTTGATGTAAAGCATATAATAGGTTCCGACAACCAAGTGGTTGCTGCTCTCAGTCACATGTTCCATTGCGACTCGGAAGTAGTTGACACCCTGCAAGTTCACAAGCAGTCCATAAGCGTTTCTGCTAGTCTGGAAGAGATTCCCGCTCTGTTTGCTAGCTTAGGAGAAAAACAAGACCAGGGTGTTCGATTAAAGGACAACAGCCTAGAGATGGAAAACAGGTGCCGGGTTACTCCGTCATTCAGACCTCTTATGTTACCACCTGCTGTGATGGGAAGACTAAGATTTGTCTCCCGAAAAAACTGATTCCAGCAGTTTTTAAATACTTTCCACAGTCGCAATGCAGCTGAATATCTTGCTACATACAAAACCTTCCTGCGTTTTAGAGAAAATCTAACTTGACCAACTTTGACTGGCGACGTAAGGAAATTGGTGGACTAATCCCAAGAAGGTAAAAAGGCTAAACCTAATTCTTATGCCAGCAGTGGAGATCTACATTCCAGTCGGGCAGAGAATACTAAGGATAAGCTATTTTTTACCGTTTGGGGCCACTACACCGCTCTAAAGCTGATAACAGGTACATACTGGTAGTAGTTGACGCATTTACTAATTTTGTTTGGGTGCTTCTAGTAAATCACCGGTCAAAACATTTTCGATGTCTGGGGCACAGAATGTTTCACTAAGCGATAACGCGCCGGTGTTTTTGTCCGGGAAATTCATGAGGTTTTGTTTTAGTAGTGCTGTTTCTCACATCATGACCGCTCCCCAGCCATTATTAAGTGAACGAGTTAATCGTAATAAACGTCAGCTCTGATTGATTTTCACTCCCAGTCTGAGGCCAAAGAAGTAGTTGACACCCTGCAAGTTCACAAGCAGTCCATATGCGTTTCTGCTGGTCTGGCGAAATTTCGTGTTTAACACAGCTGTACACGAAACCCATAAAACTGCAACAGACAACCTCATGTTTTCGTTTCCAGCAAACTCGCCCATGTTAAATCGGTGGTCATGAAATGACCTACTTCCTGAGCATATTAATGTGAAGTACATCAAGAAAAACTGGGAAATTGCTAGGAACAATATTCGTCTTGCATCCTGTAGGGATGCTTCGTATGAAAAGGGCACGTGTCCTGACTCGCTAAATTTGCGTACTATGGTTTTCTTAAACTTTTGGGCACAGAGCGAAGCCGGAAGAAGTTACTGCTAAGGTGCTCCCTCGCTTTGTGTAGCAATATGAGGTCATCAGTTTGATCTCCCCAGTCAGTTTCCGAGCCACTGAGAGGCAGCCCAGAGCAAATTTGCATCAGCTCAAAATTAGCACTAGTAACCGGAATGCTGACCACAGGTTCTCCCTTGAAGCCCGGGGTCTCATCCTCATCCCCCCCACCCGCACCCTCCACCCCTCCACCCCCGGGGTTTTCCTTTAATAGAGGAGAACTGAGGGTAGAGTTGCTTAGTTTCTGTATCTCGAGTGGCGGCACCTTGGCGGCGCGACTATGGACTGTGGGTATGTGCCTCGTGATCTGCCGCGGTTGATTGTTTTCATGGAGCGTCGCGTAGTACCTCAGAGCAGTGGTGGTCACTCACCTTGACTGTACGGTTGATGTTTACATCGCGAGCCAAGCCTTCGCCTACTGTGGAGTTGCAACTTTGGTCCTACCTGTGCGACGAGCAGCTACACTGAAGCGCCAAAGAAACTGGTACAGGCATGCGTATTCATATACAGAGATATGTGAATAGACAGAATATGGCGCTACGGTCGACAACGCCTATATAAGACAACAAGCGTCTGGCGCAGTTGCTACATCAGTTACTACTGCTACAGTGGCAGTTTATCAAGATTGAAGGGAGTTTGAACGTGTTGTTACAGTCTGCGCACGAGCGATAGGACACAGCACCCTGAGGTAGCGATGAAGTGGTGATTTTCCTGTAGGACCATTTCACGGGCTACCCTGAATATCATGAACCTGGTAAAACATCAAATCTCCGACATCGCTGCGGCCGGAAAACGATCCTGCAAGAACGTGGTAAACGACGACTGAACAGAATCGTTCAACGTGACGGAAGTGCAATCCTTCCGCAAATTGCTGCAGTTTTCAATGCGGGGTCATCAACAAATGTCAGCGTGCGAACTATTCAACGAAACATCATTGACATGAGCTTTCGTAGCCGAAGGCCCACTCGTGTACCTTTGATGACTGCACTACACAAAGCTTTACCACTCGCCTGGGCCCGCCAACAGCGACTTTGGACTGTCGATGACTGGAAACGTGTTGCCTGGTTGGACGAGTCTCATTTCAAATTGTATCGAGTGGATTGATGTGTACGGTTATGGAGACGAACTCATGAATCCATGGACCCTGCATGTTAGCAGGGGACTGTTCAATCTGGTGGAGGCTCTGTAATGGTGTGAGCCGTATGCAATTAGAGTGATTTGGGACCCTTGACACTTCTACAAACGATTCTTAACAGGTGACACGTACGTAAGCATCCTGTCTGATCGCCTCTATCCATTCATGTCCATTGCGCATTCCGACGGACTTGAGCATTTCCAGCAGGATAATTCGACACACCACAGGTCCATAATTGCTACAGAGAGGCTCCAGAAATACTCTTCTGAGTTTAAATACTTCTGGTGGCCAAAAACCTCCCCAGACATAAACATTACTGAGCATATCTGGGATGCTTTGCAAAGGGCTGTTCAAAAGGGATCAGAAAATCATTGAGAAAATAGACAAATGGTGCAGTGAACCAAACTACACATAAACATAACAAAGGCAGAAATGGTAATTTTCAGAAAATGAGACAAAACACCCAAGAATGCGGAAATCAGCATCAGAGGACAAAAAATAAAAATCTCATCAGGCTTTAAATACCTAGGGGTGATATTGCAACTAACAGCCAAATGCTTCACAATAATACAACAGAACGTGCAGCCCAAGCAATAATAGCAATACAGGACATCAAAAACATCTGCCTACTCAGTCTAGAAACAGCCAAGAAATTATTCAATGGAAAAATCTTGCCAATCCTGGCCTATGGGATGGAGGTTATATGGGACCATCTGACAGAAAAAATCTAGAAGCACTAGAAAAGGTAAAATCGACTTATCTAAAAAGTGCACTAGGTCTCTCAAAGACAGCAAGATCTAGACTAGTGTACCTGCTAGCGAGAGAGACATTCCTAACTGAAGACATCAAACTTCGATATAGATGCCACACATCAGGGCTTCCAGAAAGCAACTGAAGAACATGGAGGACAAACGAGAAAAAATATGGCCGGAGTTCCATGGTACCGAAGCAATGACGAACCGCTCATGGACAGCACCAAACTTCGAGCTGCGACATGTCATAACTAAACATTCTATTCAGGGCTTCCATCATCTAATTTGAAAAAAAAAACAAAACGTATCAAGACCCAACCATAACATGTGTATGTGAACTGTGTAACGAAGCCTGTGAACGATATCACATAAAACTGTGCAGTAAAATAGTGAGATCGATAAATGAATATGCAAAAATGTAAAATATAAATGTAAATGAAAAATGTTAAGCAAAGTAACTGTATATATGGCTGCAATTTTATTAAATAAAAAATAAAAAATAAAAAAGGATCTCCACCCCGTCGTACTTTTATCGATTTATAGAAAGCCCTGCAGGATTCATGATGTAAGTTCTCTCCAGCACCACTTCAGGCATTAGTCGAGTCCATGCCACGTCGTGTCGCGGCACTTCTGCGTGCTTTTGGAGGCCCTACGTGTATCAGTTTCTTTGGCTCTTCAGTGTATATTCTGGAGTTGAGGCGGTTTCCTGTTGCCTTAACTGGCTGACGTGGCCACAAATATCGTGCGTGATTCGCATTGGTCTGATGCAGGAACTATGGTTAGCATCATTTCCTAACTGATTAAGGTCGCTCTACTGGCCGTGTCTGGCAGATGTCTTTACGTTTATCTGTATCTTGACGATGATGTTTGGTTCGTGGGGCGCTCAACTGCGCGGTTATCAGCGCCCGTACAAATTCCCAGTATTTACATAGTCCAGTCTCGCCACTTCCACGAATGACAATAAAATGATGAGGACAACACAAACATCCAGTCCCCGGGTGGAGAAAATCCCCAGCCCAGCCTGGAATCGAACTTGGGACCCTGTGAACCAGACGTAGCTACGCTAGCCAATAGACTACGAGCTGAGGTCTGGCACCTGGACGATAAGAGTATCTAAACAAATTATCTAACTGGTAGAGGGTACCAGTTTCAGAAGGCGTATATGTTCTCTAAATTGAAATTCAGTGTCTGCCATTTCCGGTATTTGAGTGCCTTTGGATTTTCTTATTTTTGGTGCTAGGGGACCAAATGGAGTCATTTGTATGTCCTCACGTTTCTGTTGTGTTGGTGTTCCAGCTATTGTCTGCCATTCACTTGTTCTGTAAATTTAGTTTTTGCTCTGTGTGTATGTTTTAGAACTGTCAGAGACGTCGGGCCATTCTTGAAATTGCTTAACTCAAGTGCCGTATGTCCTTTGGTTGCGTGGGATTTCGTTGCTCATAAAAGTGGTTTGTAAAGCCCTCAGCCTGCTTCACAGTTGTGTACATTATTTTAATTTTTCTATGATTACACATGTTAGTAAAGTAGTAATTCCCTTTGGCTGCTACACAGCCGTATATGCAAATTTAAGATCTGTACTACTAATTTTCACAGCTATGTAACTGATATTTTTAAGTGCAGAACTCTGCTCCCGCATGAGTCAGATAATAATCCCCTCTGGTCGTTTTACAACTGTGCACGTATTTTTTTTAACTTACTAGTAATTATACCTACGTGTTTGTAATTAATGAAGTTATAGACCGACATATCTGGTTCGCGGGTGTGTATATTATTTCAAGTCTCAGGCCTGTGTTAATGCAATTACTTACTACAGAAATTCCTGTTAAAAGGAAGAAATAATTTATATAAATTTTATATTGTACATATTATCACGATTCGATTTCCCGTTGCTGTTTCACGGCCGTGTGTGTAAATTTACTCCAATTAATACTTTCTCCTGCGTGTTTGGTGTGTATTGGTGTGATGGTCTATTCTCTCTGTTTCAGATGTATATAATCAGTTTTCTTCCAGATGTTATTTTACTTTCGCTAAGTACCTTACCACTCCAAGATCCTAGCTCCGTATCAGTTTACCAATAATCAACAGAACCTGGAATATAAGGACGCACTGCACTAACGTGTTTCCCTCGAACTTATAATTCAAAAGCGATTTTCAGATCGTAAAGTAAGTTTGAAGCTGATTTTCAGGCGTAGGAGATGAACGACTTGCACTTATTTTCAGGTTATTGATCACTGATGGGCAAATAACATTAAAGCACCTTTCAGTATTTTTAAGAATCCGTTTGGATACCATTTGTTACTCCTTGAGATAGTGAAAGTAGGAACTCAGTTCACAATTCATGTTTGATGTTCTGGAAGGTGTTAATATCAAATGATGTTTCCCTTATTGTTATGTTTTTGCGTGAACTTGCTCTGCCTGTAACTTTTCAACTTACGTCGCTTTAACCTTTAAAATTGTTTGTTCTACCTCAGGATACATTTCAGGGCACAAATAATTACTTTAAACTTGCAAGTAAAATTTCACGAAATAGGAAACGGTTTACAAACTTTAGTACAAGATTAGTGCGGACTATGCCATAATCCTGGGTTTTATTAGGTCACCGAGTCGTAACTTGAAGTTCCACATTATGTCCATTTTACCTCATTGCCTTAGCTTGGAAGTCAATGATAATGCATTACTCTATATTCTACAGTGCTCATCAACAGTTGTAACACACTGCTGCACAAGCACAGAGTACTCAATTGCAATAACGCTTTTGTCACCTTCGTGAAGTACTGCTGACGATGGATTATACAGGGTGTTTCAAAAATGACCGGTATATTTGAAACGGCAATAAAAACTAAACGAGCAGCGATAGAAATACACCGTTTGTTGCAATATGCTTGGGACCACAGTACATTTTCAGGCGGACAAACTTTCGAAATTACAGTAGTTACAATTTTCAACAACAGATGGCGCTGCAAGTGATGTGAAAGATATAGAAGACAACGCAGTCTGTGGGTGCGCCATTCTGTACGTCGTCTTTCTGCTGTAAGCGTGTGCTGTTCACAACGTGCAAGTGTGCTGTAGACAACATGGTTTATTCCTTAGAACAGAGGATTTTTCTGGTGTTGGAATTCCACCGCCTAGAACACAGTGTTGTTGCAACAAGACGAAGTTTTCAACGGAGGTTTAATGTAACCAAAGGACCGAAAAGCGATACAATAAAGGATCTGTTTGAAAAATTTCAACGGACTGGGAACGTGACGGATGAACGTGCTGGAAAGGTAGGGCGACCGCGTACGGCAACCACAGAGGGCAACGCGCAGCTAGTGCAGCAGGTGATCCGACAGCGGCCTCGGGTTTCCGTTCGCCGTGTTGCAGCTGCGGTCCAAATGACGCCAACGTCCACGTATCATCTGATGAGCCAGAGTTTACACCTTTATCCATACAAAATTCAAACACGGCAACCCCTCAGCGCCGCTACCATTGCTGCACGAGAGACATTCGCTAACGATATAGTGCACAGGATTGATGACGGCGATATGCATGTGGGCAGCATTTGGTTTACTGACGAAGCTTATTTTTACCTGGACAGCTTCGTCAATAAACAGAACTGGCGCATATGGGGAACCGAAAAGCCCCATGTTGCAGTCCCATCGTCCCTGCATCCTCAAAAAGTACTGGTCTGGGCCGCCATTTCTTCCAAAGGAATCATTGGCCCATTTTTCAGATCCGAAACGATTACTGCATCACGCTATCTGGACATTCTTCGTGAATTTGTGGCGGTACAAACTGCCTTAGACGACACTGCGAACACCTCGTGGTTTATGCAAGATGGTGCCCGGCCACATCCCACGGCCGACGTCTTTAATTTCCTGAATGAATATTTCGATGATCGTGTGATTGCTTTGGGCTATCCGAAACATACAGGAGGCGGCGTGGATTGGCCTCCCTATTCGACAGGCATGAACCCCTGTGACTTCTTTCTGTGGGGACACTTGAAAGACCAGGTGTACCGCCAGAATCCAGAAACAATTGAACAGCTGAAGCAGTACATCTCATCTGCATGTGAAGCCATTCCGCCAGACACGTTGTCAAAGGTTTCGGGTAATTTCATTCAGAGACTACGCCATATTATTGCTACGCATGATGGATATGTGGAAAATATCGTACTATAGAGTTTCCCAGACCACATCGCCATCTGTTGTTGAAAACTGTAACTACTGTAATTTCGAAAGTTTGTCTGCCTGAAAATGTACTGTTGTCCCAAGCATATTGCAACAAACGGTATATTTCTATCGCTGCTCGTTTAGTTTTTATTGCCGTTTCAAATATACCGGTCATTTTTGAAACACCCTGTAGATTCTGTAGCTACTTATCCGAGTATGCTAGTGTTCATTTGAACGGATAAAGTTTAATTCACTTCTGTTTTCAATTGTGAAGTTACTGAGCTAGTTCACGACAGATGCGATTGGTGAAATGTTTGATCCAGCCATCAAAAAATCCTTGTTTGCATTTTGGTCTTGAAAATAACTGTCGTGGAATACTGAAAAGAGATCATAGCCACAATAATTACAAACATACGAAAGCTGCAATTGAGCTGTAGCATTAGCCGTTTCTTGATGCCAAAGTACTTGCTTATGTATCTGCGAGTATATGAAAGAAGCTAACACATTTTCAATAAATTGCTATTTTTGGAGGAACTGTGTACACTAAAATATACCAGTATTTGATATGGCTTGCAATGCCGACGAGTCCAGCACGAGAGCACCACTTTCGTACAGGCGATAAAGTACCTGTTGTGAGGAAGCGCTAATGATTGACTGCCTGCCTCGATTGTGATTCATTGGCGAGGGGTTCGGTAGCATGTGCAACAGAGACGGTCACGAACTCACATAAATCCTATTTTATTGCAGGCCTTTATTATCCGCTCAACGGCGAGACGAAAGTGCTCTACATGAGCTATTCTGAATCTCGTTGATGGAAAGAATCGCATTGGACAGATCCTACCAAAAGGCACACTGGTAGCCTCTGGCGGCGCTCTGCAGATTCTCTGTCGAGCTGACCGCCTTCAGAAACTCGCAATCTAGCTTCAAGATACATGACTAGTCTCGTGTTTTTGTAACGTAGGGTACTATCATTACCCGATAATATCATACTTCCTTCTCCACACTCTGAAAAGGTCTGGAGTTTATTGATTAGGTAATGACAACTAGAAACTACCTTCTAAAGAATATTAGGCATTTATTGGGATTTCCTAGATTTATAATATTTCTTCGTACAACAATTAACATAACTGGACGCCATTGTCTTTCTACGTAAAAAAAATCTGGATGATTTGAAACTCTATGGATCATTTACACGCCATTAATTCTTCCATTTACTGTAACAAGAAGTACTAGTAAATAAGGTCTCTCCTTTCGAGGCAGAAAGTACTGAAACGAGCACACAGAAACAAGGTACTATCCGCCCTAGTAGCTTCCCTTCTAGAGTTCACAGAAGCCAGGCTATTCCCAGCGTCGTATGGAGGCATGTTGCATGGCTACCGTATTCTAATGAATTTGTGACACTTTAACGTTATCTTCTTTTGACAGCCTCAGGGTGTTCTTTATTGAACTCATTCACAATACAAAAGCATTTGTGTCGGATGGAACAGTCCGTGAAACAGCATCAATTCAATATGGCTCTGAGCACTATGGGACTTAACATCTATGGTCATCAGCCCCCTAGAACTTAGAACTACTTAAACCTAACTAACCTAAGGACATCACACAACACCCAGTCATCAAGTCAATAGTTCGTACAATTCAGTTCCCACTCTAAAGCCCGTCACCAAGTGAGGTGGTGCAGTGGTTAGCATAGTAGCCTGGCGTTCCGTAGGTCGACGGTTCAATTCCCCGTCCGGTCATCCAGAGTTAGGTTACGTATGATTTTCCTAAATCGCTTAAGGAAAATGCCGGGATGTTTCCTTTGGAAGGGAACAACTGATTTTCTTCCCTGTCCTTCCCGCTCCGTCTCATTCCATCGACGTTGAACGGACGTTCAACACTTACCTTCCCTGAAACTTCAGATTGAAACTATATGCCGGACCGAGACTCGAACTCGGGACCTTTGCCTTTCACGGGCAAATGCTCTACAAACTGAGCTACCCAAGTTCGAGTCTAGGTCCGGCACATGGTTTTCATCTGCCAGGGAGTTTCATATCAGCGCACATTCCGCTGCAGAGTGACCATCTCATTCTGGAAACTTATCTTCCTTCATTACTAAAACCGGTCTGTAGAGTGTTTAGAAGCACGATCTGTAAGAAACCCAGGAGTGCCCAGAGGCTAAATGCGCGCAGTGCAGCAGTTGTGTGTGATAAGTAATGATTGGCGGCATTCCACAATTTTAATCATACTTACTGCAATTCATCAACGAATTCGAGAGACTATGTTCTCTTTATTAAGTTGTCAATAGCCGTCACAGATGGATAAGAAACTAAAAACTGTGAGTAAATAAAATAGAATACCACTCTCACACTGCAACCACGCACCACACCGTATCCTTATCACAAGTGAGCACCGCAGCAAACGTCCACTGGACACCCTACCTTCATGTCAAATTGTCAGCTTAAACAGAAAGAGCTTCAGTTTTACGTAAAGAAATTGTTTTGGCTGAAGGTAGTGTAACTCTAACAGTGCTCCAGAGGTTTGTTAAAATAAGATATGGTCGACTTAGGAGCACCATGGGTTGAGCGAAATGCCTTACATATTTAGAAAATAGTGGTAGATGAGAAGTAGTGTATCTGTTACAACACGCAAGTGCTTGAGAATTCCGTTACCGTAACTGCAAGTTAACTATCAGTATGTGGCTGTGATTTCAGTAACAAAAAAGTCTGCACGCCATTTGTCTTAATGGCGTTTAAACTACAATGGAAATAACATGTTATTTAGACTTTTGTTAAATAGGGTAGGACTATAGCAATTATAGTAACATAATAACATTAAGCGCTGCATGCCATCTGTTTTCTGAAGTTCGTACTTCTCTTAAGAACTGTTATATCATTCCGGATGTTCTCAAGAACAATACAATAGGTAACACCTAAAAGTAACATTCTAACATCTACTGATCATCTTCTTCTTGTTCATTTCATGTACTAGGCAAACTGCCTCTTATGCTACTCCATAACTTGTGAGGCCTTCTTACGTTTCTTCTTCCAGTGTATTTATAACAGAATCTTTACCGGAATCTTTCTCTAGCCATACCCTCTATATGTTCCTTCAGTTTTTTTCCTTTTTTTGGGTTAGGTTTTAAAATCCTAAATTATTGCTTACATCGTTTCTTTTACGATCTTCTCTTCTAAATTCCATGACCCGTTGTTCCACTTTGTTGATGTTATATTGTCGCCCATGATTCACTTATGGGTTGATGTGCTGTGGTCTAGTCTACAAAGACAAATACACTGCTTGACAAAAAAAGTCAATTATTCAGAACTGGAAGACGATACGCATCGTATTCGCAATTCGGCTGACATTATAAATAGACTGAAGCCACTTCAACTCAATGAAACTGACTTACTAGTGAAGTCCGATGTCATCTCACTTTTCACTAAGGTTCCTCATGTGGACACACTGTCGCTTATCAGCAATAAGTTCACGGCCGATGTAACAGCACTTTTTCATCATGTCCTTTCCTCAACATACTTACTATGTAACAACGAATATTTTGAGCAAACTGACCGTGTTGCCATGGGCAGTCCTCTCTCGCATTTGATAGCAAATAATTTTATGGAAGACTTTGAGCAAAGGGTACTTGATTCAGCAGAACTTAAACCGAGAGTCTTCTGGCGATATGTAGATGACACTTTTTTAGTGAGGCCCCATGGTGAAGAAGAACTGTCACGTTTCTTGTAACATCTGAATTCAATCGACAAGAACATCCAGTTTGCGATGTAAATAGTGAAGGATGGTTGCTGGCAGTTTTTGGTCGTCTTGGTTACTAGAAGAGCGGATGGGTCATTAGGGCACTGTATCTACCTTAAGCCCACACATACGGACCTTTACCAGCAAACGTCGAGTTGCCATCAACCCTCACGATCTACCGGCGTCCTTAGAGCGTTGGTGCACCGGGCTCGCATTTTTTTCTGATGCAGACAACCTTACAAAGGAGATAAAACATCTGCAGTCGGTGTTTATAGATAATGGTTAGTCTGCACAGCAGATTAGCACAGCGCTAAGAAGGAAGAAACGTGACCACCTGCAGCATCAAGAAGGTAATGTGCTGTAACTCTTCAGGCTTTCCCGGCGAGATCTTGACATGTGGATTAATCGGGTCTACTGCCGGATGTTTGTGTCGCTCTGGCACAATATTTCGGCCACGTAACTCGTTCCCTTCTTCAGGTGCTACCTGAGAGAGCGACACAAACATCCGGCAGTAGACCCGATTATTCCATATGTCAGGTAATGTGCTGTTCATGTCCAGGGCGCTCCTTCCATACGTCGGCAACCTTCCAGGTAAGGTAAGCAGGATCCTAAGGAAACATCAAGTTAATCTTCCGGCCACCAGCGAAGGTTAGTGCCCTTCTCGGTTAGGTGAAGGACGATCTGGGTCTGCGGATCTAGGAAATTCCTTGTCAGTATAGCAGAGCTTACATAGGTTAGACGATACGCACAGTGCATTAAAGGTGCGTTGAACACGATCACCACACTCGCCTTTCACACCCCAGTAAGTTGGCCGTAGCTCCACATTGTATTTTTTTTTCTTGATTGTGATTTCATTCCCCTGCCCCATATGGGCAAGGGTGGGCTGTCAGCGGCACAATCCGCCGCTCTTCAGCCGAGTGACATAACAACTTAAAATAAGAATAAAATGGTACATACATAAGGCGGTAAAGGGGAACTTAAAACAGAATAATGGGAGAAAATGGAGGTAAGAAATATAGACTAATGTGGAGATGTTCATGGAGGACAGGTAAAAAAAGTCACCAGAAAGTTTAAAAACATAGATGGCGATTCTTCAAAACTCAGAGAAGACACTGAATGGACATGCACACGTTAAAAGTCGGCCACAGTAGTAAAAACACTCCAGAACAACACACTTAAAACACACTTGGAGCACACACGACGAAGAATAAAACTGCCAGGCGGGATCTGCCGAGGGAAAGGGCAGAGGGGATGGAAAAGGAGAGGAGAGCAAGGGGCAGGAGGGGAAGTGGCGGGATGAAGAGAGGAGGGGCATCAGTGGGTACACGAAGAGGCAGGAGACACGTGGGGCGGGAGATGAAGAGGGAAGACATGGCAGGAGGGAGCGCAGAGACACTGAAAGGAGGCACAAGAGATGGAGGGGGAGTAGGAGGGGGAAGCCCCTCAGGAGGAGGGAGGGGGAGGAGAGGGATCCCTGAGGAGGAGGAGGCAGGAAGATGGGGTTAGATTTGGTAGGAAGGGTAGATGTCAGGGCGAAGCTCATCGTCTGGGAGGGGTAGATGGTGGAAGTTGCGTTGGGAAAGGAGATGAAGGGTGTGGAGATGGAGAGAGGGTAGGACACAACGGTAAAGGCGCGGCAACTGGCTGGGGGCTCCACATTGTATTACCACAGGACACACTATGGATTTTTCTGCCACAAAAACCGTGGCTCCAGCGAGAAATTTTGGAACTCAGTAATTAAAGTATCCGTGGAAATACGTTTAGTAGAAAATCTTATAAATCGTGACGATAGTTTTCCACTGGACAAGGCTTGAGACCCGGTAATCTCTGTAATTTCTTCTGAGGGAAGACAGTTTATTCATAATGACCTGTATGGCTACCTTTGACGTCTGGTTTCTAGGGACGCGAGCGCGCATTCCTAGAAGGAGTGAAAATGTAGTTTCACCTTTCCGCTTGCGCCTGCGCGCCACAAATAGAACAGTATTTGCAGAGGGCGTGGATTTCGGCAGAGGACGCTCCTGTGACGGCCGCCAATGCACATTCTTTTCCGCGTCAATTTTTCGTAATAATCCGACGCCGCCCTCCTTTGCCTTTTCCTCTCCTCCCCACTTTTTCCCCCTCATCTGTCAGCATCCCCCCCCCCTCCCCAGCCCATCAGCCTTAGTCTGTGGTGTGTTATCTTCGTGTCCACTCTTTAATGTGTTTAAGTGACTGTTAAGTGTTGTGCGTCTTTTTTTTAAGTGTTGCGAACAGGAACCATACTGTCGCTAGGTGTGATTTTTTATCTCTTGCGAACAGAAACCAGACTGTCGCCGTGTTTGTTTTAATTGTCTGTCTATTACTACTGTCTGACTACTTACTGTGTGTCTTAATTAGCATCACCAAGCCTTTTGTTTTTATATTTTAACTTCCACAACTTCCCGCCATTTTACAGTTTTGAAAAATCACCGTTTGTATTGCCTGATGTTATTGTTTATTATCTTCGTATTACGTTTATAACTATTCTACAGGCTGAAGAGCGGCGCGCTAAGCTGTAAGCTGCTGTCAGCCCGCCCCCCTCTGAGGGGGGGGGAGGGGGGGAATCGAAACTCAATGAAGGGAAAAAAAAAACTTGCAGTCTCTACGTCAGTCAAGTTGGAGCCCTGACAGTGTTTTATGATGCGCGTTGTTCATTACTGTCACGAGTGTTGCTCATCGTTGTGTAGTCATAGTGTCAGGGTCGACGTTGATTTGTCGTTCGCCTTATGAGGCAGCGTTGTTATTTCTTACGCGTCCCGCCGTACCGGGTAAATAAAGGCGATAGGCGTTCGTCCCTATAGCGTGCCAGCGCCCTGACTACATTAGTCGGGCTGGGGCTAAGCATGAACAGGGCCAAGGACAGGTTCGAATATAATGAATTTCCTTGAGACAGAGAAGTTGCTGTCCATGCATCAGCACGGTTTCAGAAAGCATCGCTCCTGCGAAACGCAACTCGCCCTTTTGTCACATGATATCCTGCGAACCATGGATGAAGGGAATCAGACGGATGCCATATTCCTTGACTTCCGGAAAGCGTTTGACTCGGTGCCCCACTGCAGACTTCTAACTAAGGTACGAGCATACGGGATTGATTCCCAAATATGTGAGTGGCTCGAAGACTTCTTAAGTGATAGAACCCAGTGAATGTCCTCGATGATGAGTGTTCATTGGAGGTGAGGGTATCATCTGGAGCGCCCAAGGGAAGTGTGGTAGGTCCGCTGTTGTTTTCTATCTACGTAAATGATCTTTTGGATAGGGAGTATAGCAATGTGCTGCTGTTTGCTGATGATGCTGTGGTGTACGGGAAGGTGTCGTCGTTGGGTGACTGTAGGAGGATACAAGATGACTTGGACAGGATTTGTGATTGGTGTAAAGAATGGCAGCTAACTCTAAATATAGATAAATGTAAATTAATCCAGATGAATAGGAAAAAGAATCCCTTAATGTTTGAATACTCGATTAGTAGTGTAGCGCTTGACAGTGTCATGTCGATTTAATATTTGGGCGTAACATAGCAGAGCGATACGAAGTGGGACAAGCATGTAATGGCAGTTGTGGGGAAGGCGGATAGTCGTCTTCGGTTCATTGGTAGAATTTTGGGAAGATGTGGTTCATCTGCAAAGGAGACCGCTTATAAAACACTAATACGACCTATTCTTGAGTACTGCTAGAGCGTTTGGGATCCCTCTCAGATAGGATTGAGGGAGAACATAGAAGCTATTCAGAGGCGGGCTGCTAGATTTGTTACTGGTAGATTCGATCATCACGCGAGTGTTACGGAAATGCTTCAGGAACTCGGGTGGGAGTCTCTAGAGTAAAGGAGGCGTTCTTTTCGTGAATCGCTACTGAGAAAATTTAGAAAACCAGCATTTGAAGCTGACTGCAGTACAATTTTACTGCCGCTAACTTATATTTCGCGAAAAGACCACAAAGATAAGATAAGTGAGATTAGGGCTCGTACAGAGGTATATAGGCAGTCATTTTTCCCTCGTTCTGTTTGGGAGTGGAACAGGGAGGAACGATGCTAGTTGTGGTACGAGGTACCCTCCGCCACGCACTGTATGGTGGATTGCGGAGTATGTATGTAGATGTAGATGTAGGAATCCACGGCTAAGCGACTCTTCCGCCGCTGGACGGCCGTCCCAGCTAGCTGCGGGCTGTGCTGATACTGACACCACCCAACGGGCTAAGGTTCGAGCGCATCGTGCCGCCTGCCACGAGTCACCGATAACCACTGAGAGTGATACCAATTCACGTGCACCCTGTGCACAGCGTCGCGTGAGGGACCGATCTTTCTCTTCGTCCTCTGACGATTCCCATGGCTGCCTCGAGATAGACCTCTCACCTAATGACAGTCATGCCATATTGGCCCCCAGCATTACTATAACCGATCGCCACACGGACGCCCCATCGGGTGCTGCTTCGTCTACACCATCTCGTCGGCCCAACAGGCCTTCTGGGAATTCTGACCCTGTCCGTCCCCCCCGTGATCGCGTCCATCGCAGCAGCCGTGTTTCGGATTCCGAGGCCTCCGCCCCTGCCATGGACCAGGACGCGGGTCCCCCTCCAGGCCCCACTTCTCAGAATCTACTGCCACCACCATCTATGAAGGAGACGAAGATCCCTCCTATCGTTGTTTACAATCCCACAAACTACATTAAACTCAGCACTGAAGTGCCAACGCCTTATTGTGGGTCAACCGCGAGCACTACACCAGACAGACCACGTCAAGTACCTGCTTGACACCGTGGATGATTGTCTCCAAATCCTAAACTTAGTTAAGTTCAGGGCTATGGACTGCTACACTCATCAGGCTTCTGGCGACAGAAGAACAAAAATCATATTTGCGAAGTTACAGAAACAGACGTCAGGGATGAATTACTCTGTCTCAAGTTCCTGGACCCTTTGGTCCACCAATACAACAAGAGGGACCCTGAGCCCCGAAAATTAATCCTTTTGCCCACCCATAGTCTCCCTTCTTAGGAGAGAGGACGTCGAACGCATTTACCAAATCAGATATCGCCTGTGCAGCAAGGTGCGTATTGAATCATATGAAGGCCGCAACGGCCCCTCCATCTGCCGTCGGTATCAACGTTTGCGTCACACTGGCAATTACTGTTCACTGCCTTTTCGGTGTGTCAAGAGTATTGTCTCGCATCCGTCAGAGGACTGCGAACTCCTGGCCTCAGAAAAACCCACGTGTGCCAGCTGTTTGGGCACCTCTCATGATCCACACCATCTGGCTTCTGGAAGGGTTGTCCCATATACCAGAAGGCTCTTAAGACTTCCCTCCCTCCACTAAGAAAACCAAGGACGATTCGGCCACCACCGCCTTCACGGGCCTGCACCCATTTCCCCATCTTACAAGGTAAATCGAACGACCATCCCCCACTAATGCTCAGACACCTGACGCATCTGCAACACAGGAGCCCCCTACAGCTCCACCCCCTACGACCACATTCACTGCTGCAGCCCAGTCTCCTCCTGATTTCCGTCTTATGTGACGCATTCTAACGCCCACCAAGCTGAAAGATTGTCTACAGCCTCCTCCGGTCCACCTGCTGAAGTGCCACAAGCCTGCATTGAGGCGCCTTCTCCACCAGCCACCACGCCCACCCCTGCCCATCGCAGGGTCAAGCAGCCCACTGGGGATGTTCCTCCAGTGGTAGAGACAGGTGCTTCTTTCCAATATAACATGTGGGAGATCCTCCAGGTCATCTCTCTTTTCATGCGGCCCCACATTAGGGATGTAATTCGTGAAACAGCTCAAAAGATCCGTTGGTCAGAGGATGGGCTCATGAAGGTCATCGCCCTTGTTGAAGGGCTCAGCGAGATTGTGTTATAATGGCAAATCGCCCACCACACAACAATCAGCCCCCTTGGGATCTAGTTGTCTGTATTTTTAATGCTAAGGGCTGTAAGGTATGAAGACATTTTACTTCTCTCCGAAACCCACCTGAAACCTGCCAACGATTGTCGTCTCCACAGCACGGTTTTCTATCGCACTGACCAACTCCTTCGCTGAGGTGGGGGCACAGCAGTGTTTCTGCATAAGTCACTCGTCCATAATCACGAGGGTTTTCCTACCACTCTAACATATAGAAGCTACAGCAGTCATTGCTCCTACACCCCTTGGAGCTACAACTTTTGCAGCGGCACATTTGAGCCCTAACCCACATCTTTTTGAAGCTGATCTCTGTACCTTGACATCTTGGGGCAAAAGCCAAGCATCCCACTTGGCATTCTCGTGTTGCTAAACACAAGGGCAGCCCCCTCCTTGACCTAGAAGACCATCGTGTGCTGTCCGTCTATGGCCCCCACACTCCCACCCACACACCAGTCCGCTCTGACTGCCAGCCGAACTTTCTGGACGTCGCCATTTTATGGAATATTGCGGCGCAGTTTTCGTTGGAAACATTCCACGAACTGTCCTCTGACCACGACCCTGTGCTCCGCACCTTACTGACGTCACTCTGTCTTCAAACGTCTGTTCCACCTTCACCATATCAGACTAGGACAAATTTTTCAGGATCCTTAATAACATCACTCAGAAACATCTCGACCTGACAACGCCTGCCAATCTGGTTAATGCTGTTGCACCACAAAAATCCAACAGGCAATGAAGACCTCTGCTTCTATTGTCCCAAGGGCTTTAATCCCACTCAATGACTTGCCTCCTCTCATGTGCGAACTCAAAATCCAGAAGAACTGCTGCTGCAGGTGGTGAATTCTGCCACCAGCTCGCCAATTGAAAAATGGAACAATGGGAGGACATTATGTCCACCTTCTTCCTCCAACATAAATCCAAAGGGGCTTTTGTCTGAGCCCTGCAGTGCTATGCAGTGAAGACCAACCATCCCATCCACACTTATGAAGCCCTCCATGTGGTAGAAACTCTGGCCGATGCATTTGAGTCTCAAAACCAATTGCTCATCCAGCATCCCACGCCTGATGAACTCCAAGATGAACATGATATTCTAGCGGCCATTTCCGCTTTCAGACAAGGACCACCTCTCACTCGCCCTCACCTTATGTTCCCCAAGATAAACCAACTGATCCTCCAGTGTAAACGTGGTCAGTCGGTTTGGATGGTATCTTAAACAAACACCTCTGCTGGCTTCCACGCAAGCCTCTTGTCTTGTTTACCATCATCCTGAACCACTGTCTCATAACTGGCGTTTTCCCCCCACAGTGGAAACAGGCCAAAATGATTGCCATGCCCAAGCCCTTGAAGTATCCTATGGTCCCTGCTAACAACAGATCCATTAGCCTTCTGAATACATTGGCCAAGGTCCTATAATCTTTGATCCTCCACCGCATTTCCCATCCTCGGCGGCGACTGTGACAATCCATATGGCAAAGACTGGATTGGCTTCCTACCTGTCGGCCAAACTCCAAGTCCTTAGGATCACAGAACATGTCGACGCCAGAGGTTTTCCTGGACCTTCAAAACGTGTATGACAAGATCTGCTAGGACAATATTGTGTATAAAATGCTGACACAGACGACCAGCCCAGACATCTACGAGTATGTGAAGATCTTGGATATTGTCCTCCATGATAAGGCTTTCTTGGTTAGTCAGCAAGGTCAATGCTCGAGCTTACGTCACATGTCAATGGGTACGCCTCAGGGCTTTTTAACATTAATGTTAATGATATGCCAGTCCTCCCATGCTGCCACTTGGCCCCATACGCCGATGATACAGCACTCTATACCACCCGCCGCAACACATACCAACTCATTGCTCGCCTCCAGTGGCAGGTGGAAGCGACAGTGACCTGGTATCGTACCAACAAGATTGCCCTCAATGCCGCCAAAACTATGGCAGTCTACTTCCCAACAACGCCCCATCGTCCGCCACAACATCACTATTGCAGGCGTCCAGGTCCCATTGTCCCCTGATACCAAATACCTAGGTGTCCTGAAGGATAAAAAACTGCTCTTCCATCGCCATGCAGAACATGTAACCCAAAAAGGACTAAACTTTGAAACCAAGCTCTGTCTGTACCGGATGGTTGTCCACCCTTCTCTCACTTATGGCTCCACTGCATGGGCTACGATAAGTGCCTCCCGGATGAAGACGCTCCAGCACCTCCAGAATAATCTGCTTTGGTGGAGCCTGCATTCCCCTCCCCTCACGAGAGTAGTTACCCTCCACGAGGAAAAGGACATGGCCACTCTCAAGACGTCCATGTGCCAGAGGGCAAGGCGTTTCTATGCCAAAGCCCTACGGGACACGATTGCTGATTTATAAAACATTGGCTCCACGACATCCCAGCACTAGCACCGACACCCTGTTCCTCTCAGCATCCTTGAGGACTCCGATTCCGACCACAGTTAACGTTAGCCTTCTTACGGCCACTTATGAAGCGTTAGTATTCACTTGACCACTTGATGGGTGTTGACCAACCTAAACCACCACTGTTGATACCTCATGTTGTTCGTAGCTCTGTTACCTCTTGCCTCCAACCTTAACTTCCTCCATCGGGGGGTTAGTTGGGACTTCAAGTCCCAAAGCCACACCTTGAAAGTGCACTCCAGTAATGTCTTTGGAATGGCATCATTGTCGAATGGAACATTTTTACCATCCACCAACACAGTAAGACCCTGAGCCACCGGTGAAGCTGTATTTCAACCTTCCATAAAAAATGCAGTCTTTAGTGGCGGACACTCACCTGAAGACGGCTGGACGTTTGCCTGCCGAAATATTGTGGGAAGAAGTCAACATGATCCAGCTGCAATCCCGAAACATAGAACATTCAGTATCCCAGGAAAACTTCAAGAATCACATCAGGATTCGTGATGTTACTGCAGTGATTTTAAAATCGAATCAAATTTACTGAGAACTTACCAGTAAGAACCCACTTATCAGTATGACCCTGAAGCCTCTCCAGCTTGGATACATGAATTAAAGTGTTAGAAAGCGTCTCAAAAAGCCGTTGTGTCATTTCCTGAGGCAAGGTGGCCCACAATTTTTGTAACTGGTCCTTGGTATCCTGAATACTGACACAGGGACGGAGTTGACGTCCGAGCTGGATCTTTGGGATCTTGAATACTGACATGGATATGTAAACGGGCTTCGTCTGTCCACAGAATTCTCCATGCCCATTCACTGTCCACTTCCACGCGGATAAGAAATTCCAGAGCGAACGTTTGTCTTACCAGCAGATCAGCAGGAAGCAACTCCTAAACGTGGGTGATTCTATATGGATAGCAATGCAGAATGTTTCGTAGAATTTTATGCTCCATGCTCGCAGGCATGTCCAACGCTGGAGCAATTGCCCCAACTCTGCATGTTACCGTTCGACCCCTCCTACAGTGCTGTGGCCACATCTTCGACTGCTTTCCTCCCTCTGCCACATTGCACTTCAAAAGAACCGGTATTTTCGGATTTTGTAATCATTTTCTCTAGACAGCAGACATCAGACCAAGGTCCTTTTTCATACCCTCTAAGTGTACAGAGCTTCTACAGGCCTACTGGCGCACAGTCACCTTTCTTGTTAAAGGGCATTACCAACAGCGCGCGATCCTTCAAGAAGACGGTCATGTTGGGCGTCTTAGAAGCAAACTGCGGAATAGCCTTTGGTATGCTATCTTGCGCTCCAGGCACTATCTATGGATCAAATTGTGGTTAAAATTTTTTTATTCCATTACGTTTCCCCCTGCATCAATAATATGCTGCTCAAAATTGACGTGACTCTGAGCAGTGGTTCTCTTCCTACAGTGTTTTGATGCTGGAATTTTAATTAAGATTGTGACGAATCACAACCAGTAATACCAGTTACCGAAAAGTAACATGGTCAGCGATGACTATGATCACCCATCACTACCAGGCAGGTACTGACCGAAAGCGAACAGAAGCTGGTGGTACGCTTACTTGATGGTTGCGGCGGCAGCGTGCTGTCTGCATCTTCGCGCGGCGTGGAGGTTTTTGTGATATTGGCACTTCGCTTTTCAGTTAGCAAACTCCTCTCTTAGAAATCCTTTTAGTATGCTTGCTTGCCGATACATAAAATGAATGCTTAGAATCCATTGTCTTGGTGGTGTTTCTTCTCAGTCCACGTTAGCTTCGAGCAGGTTTTTATTTCACTCTCTCTTGCTCATTCTTCATGGTAACGCTGTGCACTGCAGAGAAATGGTTTCAGAAGATATAATAATTTGTAAATAGGGGCATCATGCCAATGATAGGAGCTCCTTTCTTTGTTCGCTTATGTAAACACGTGTAGCGGTATTGTGACCGGATTTCTGCCATTCGTCGCATAAATGACTATGTAGTCGATTAGTTGAAATATTATCTGTGTTGTGACGTTTTGGAAAGTAGATTGTTCTCTAATTAATGATATTGAGCACCTGTTGGTCGTTAATGAGCATTGTGAAAAGTCTGTCGTCTTATCATTTTACGTGTGAAGAGGCCTAGACAAAAGAAATGTCAACAGAAGGAAAACCTTTCTGGGGGTACTGTACAAACGTAGTTGTGTATGTAGACAGTTCGACCATCCTGAGAATCAAGAATCTCGTTGATTTTTGCCTGTTATCGACACTGATATTGGCAAGACATTAGTCCTGGTATTTCCAAGACTTTCGTGAAGATTATTTTAAATTTGAATTGGGATAGCAAATGACAAAAAAATATTTATTTTCGTCTGACAAAATTATAAGTTAACAATTTTCGGAATTTTCACTTTAACTGTGAAAGCTTGCTGCTTGCCAAATTTCATGGTTCTAGGTCAACAGCGAGTAAAGTAAAGTTTTTGATAAGTGAGTTTCCGAGCATCAAAAAGTGTGACATAAATGGCCATATCTTTTGACTGCACTGACTTAGAAACTCCAACTTTTTAGACCGCCAAGGGACCGATTACCTTACTACGTCGCATAAATTTCCACTTGATGTTCCTGAGAAAAATGTTTCCTAACAGTCGGACAGACAGAGACACTTAAAGTTAAGTGATCCTAAAGGGTTACGTTTTCAACGATTCAGGCACGGAACCTTGAAAAGGATGCTTCTTCAGAATACATAAGGATTTCTCGTTTATTTTAAGTCAGTCTGTGAATAATTTAACAGACTAATCATGGGGAAACATAATCTGTTCATCACCCACGTGTGTACCGAAACCTGAATTTAGGATAGGCGGCTGTGTACCTAAACTACTTGTGTATCCATTACATGTTTTTACTGTATTTATGAATCTTATTACAAACACACCGTTATTATGTTTCTGTTGAACAGAAAATATGGAGACATATGACTCAGTATTACTAATTACTCATAGTGATTTTGGTTTAGCTACCTTTGCATATCGTTTAGTTTATATGGTTTTTGTGTTATACAGAAATTCGAAGTATACTCATCATCAGAAGGTACTGGATGGAATTTCTTTCTTCTATGAGAACTCCTACGCCCCTGAATGACTCATTTGCGGCGTGTGCTAGATGTGGTCAGGATGGACCTTGCCCGTAGTGCGACCACTTACTAGAAAGTACTGCACTCTTAGTTTCTCTTTCTTTGCTGGTTCAGAAGATGGCGTTTATCTAACACTAGTTCAAGTGAAAAATTGTTCTCTTGTTCCAGATGGGCATGACCAATTGTCAGAAGTGACTACGTAGTCTTATTACAGCAAAAGTAGTTAGAGTTTCACGTATTTACTGACATCATCCTTGGGTCTTTTGTTTGTTCGTTAAAGAACGGTGAAATAATTCCATTGTAATTTATTGTGTTATACTTGGTGGTTTTGATGACCCTTGATGATTACTTATTTCTTTAATGGTTAAGATTCTGTATTCTGTTCAGATGTTGCATAATGTATAGTACTAAGAGGTCTGATGAATTGTTTCTATTTTAGGTAAGATTGAGTAAACCGTTGCATTTAGTTGCTTGACGTATAGCGGCAAGTGTTCAGTTACTTTAGCACATGTAACTTTTGTTATCTCTCTATGAAAATAGAAAAATGAACAATAAGAAGCAGTATAACTGATCAGTTTTATCTGGTGCTCAAGAACCATTATGTATCACGTGGATTTATTTTTTGGCTATAAGCTGTGGCTGCTTCTGGTGCGATTGCCTTCCCACATCCTGAATCGAATTTAAAGACGTGTTCGTGTAAGAATGAATAAGATTTTATAAGGGATGCAAGGAAATTACATTGTCTGCATTCTGTCATAATATTTTTGTTTATGCAGTAAGCATTTAGAAGCTGTTTCATCTTGTTCATCATTACCTTCAATATTGCACTTCTTAGTGAAGAACCCTGATGGCCCGCTAGGGGACTAGGGGATCACGTTGATTGCTGGCTGTGCAACAGGTATAATGATTGTGTTGCAATTTAACATACAAGACCGTGTTTAGACAATTGTCCAACACAGTAGCTGCATATTGTCGTAGACTGTATCCTACTGTTGCAATGAAATATTTCTAGATTTTCTATTTCTTTACACTTCGTTTTCTTGTGTCCTACCCTGCTTGTGCGGTGAGGCCATCCTGGTTTTCTTCCGCCCGACACTGTGTGCCTTCCGGAGTTCCAGCATCTGCTTTACGCCGAAGAGTACTTCGTCGCAATGTCTTCTAAATTCGTTTGGAAAGCGACGAGACAGAAGGATTTTAACTACGTTTACATACTCTATATGACTTTTACTCCTCCTCTAGTCTCGGGAATAATAAGAATAGAGAAGATTTATGTACTTAGTGGCCTGACTCCAGTTTATTCTGCATCTACATATGTGCGGTGCAAGCCACCTTTCGATGCTGGGCAAAGTGCCCTTTGGGTGCTACTGTCATTTCCTCTTCCACTTGCGAATGGTGCCAAGGGAGAATGCCTGTAAGAAGTTGAATTCCACCCATTTTCCCCTGAAGGTCATTTCACGAGATGTATGTGGGAGGAGGTTAACTGCATCTTCTTAGGACGCAGGCTCTCTGAAGTTTAGCAGCAAAGTTCACCTTGATTCACAAGGTCTCTCAAGTAGTGTCTGTCACTGTAATTAGTTGACTATGTCTATGATGCTCTCGCGCTTAGTAAAAGCACACGTGACGAACCGCGCCGCTCTTCTTAGGATCTTCTCTGTCTCTCTTTTTGTCATCTGATGTAGGCCCCAGACTGATGAGCAATATTGAAGAACCGTTATTTCGGTGATGAATTATATTTTCTTAAGATTCTTCAATGAATGTCGAAATCTGTGTAGTATTTTCTTTCTCTGTAATTTATTTTTGTGATACTTCCATTTATCGTTCCTTTGAATCTATACTCCCACATTATTATTGTTGTTTTTGTTTCCAGCGACTGATCTCCGATCTTGTAATCGAACAGCAATAGGTTTTTCCGCCTATTTGGTTGGTTTGTGGGATTGAAGGGACCAGACTGCTATGGACATTGGTCTCTTTTTCAAAACTTAAAAACACCCACACAGAATAAAAACGAACAATGGAAAAGACGGCAGACGACACAGGACAAGAAACACTTAGACAGAGACCAGACAAAAGGAATTAAAATCACACAGAGTGTGACAGTGGTTGGTTGACCATAGAGACAAAAAAGGAAAAGCCAACCACCGAGAAACACACTAAAACTCAGTCTAACATCGTAGGCCAAAGGCCAGACTCAAAACAAAAAAAAAAAACATAAATACTCTGATTAAGTGATAAAAAACCCCTGCCCAAATAAAACGCAAAACTAAGCCTGCCATAACAGTGTCATCTTTTAAAAGGGCAGGGAGAGTATCAGGCAGCGCAAACGTCTGCCTGAGCACAGTTAAAAGTGAACAGGCCAACAAAATGTGGATCACCGTCAAAGCCGATCCACAGCAACATAGAGGCGGGTCCGCATGGTGCTGTAAATGGCTGTGTGTCAAGTGGGTGTGGCCAATGCAGAGCCGACAAAGGACTACTGAGTCCCTGCGAGTGGCTCGCATCGACGATCTCCACACATCCGTCGTCTCCTTGATAGGAGAGAGTTTGTTTGGTGTGGTCAGGTTGCGCCATTCCATGTGTCCCAAAGTTTGAAAATGTTGTGGCGTAAGATTGCTTGCAAATCAGTCGCGAGGAGGCCAATGTCAAGAGATGGTTTACTGGTGGCCTCTTTTGCCAGGTGGTCAACATTTTCATTGCCGGGTATCCCAAAATGGCCTGGGATCCACACAAAGACCACAGAGCAGTCGTAACGGGCAAGAGTATGGAGGGACTCCTGGATAGCTAGCACCAGACGAGAGTGAGAGAAACACTGGTTGATAGCTCGTAAACTGCTCAGGGAGTCGCTACAGATAACGAAGGACTCACCTGAGCAGGAGTGGATATACTCTAGGGCACGAAAGATGGTAACCAGCTCAGCAGTGAAAACGCTGCAGCCAGCTGGCAATGAACATTGTTCGTAATGGTCCCCTAGAGTGAGAGCATAACCGACATGACCAGCAACCATCGAACTGTCAGTGTAAACAACGCCAGAGACCTGATACGTGGCAAGGATGGAATGAAAGCAGCAGCGGAAGGCCTCTGGAGGGACTGAGTCCTTTGGGCCCTGTGCCAATTCGCCCCGAAGGCAAGGGCAGGGCACACACCACGGGGGTGTACACAGAGGGGCCCAGAAAGGAGGTGGTAGAGGGAAAACCCCAAGCCCGGAGGGAGGCTCTCTGACGCGGACCACGATCGTACAACCCGACCAGGACGACGTTCTGGGAGATGGACGACCGACTGCAGGAAGACGAGACGATAATTAGGATGCCCGGGCAAGCTACAAACATGTGTAGCATAAGCGGCCAGTAAACGTTGGCGCCGTAACCCCAGTGGAGGGACGCCTGCCTCCACAAGTATGCTCTCCACAGGGCTGGTCCGGAAAGCACCAGTGGCAAGTCGGATCCCGCTGTGAAGGATTGGATCGAGCACCCAGTCGGATCCCGCTGTGAAGGATTGGGTCCAGCACCCACAACGCAGATGGGGATGCTGAACCATAAGCCAGGCTCTCATAATCCAGATGGGACTGGATTAACGCTTGGTAGAGCCATAAGAGGGTTGTTCGGTACACGCCCCAGCTGGTGTGGCTCAAGCATCGCAGAGCATTGAGATGCCGCCAACACATCTGTTTAAGCTGCCGAATATGTGGGAGCCAAGTCAACCGGGCATCAAAAACCACACCCAAAAACCGATGTGTCTCCACCACACCAAGAAGTTCGCCGCCAAGATAAAGCCGCGGCTCAGCGTGAACTGTTCGTCGCCGGCAGATATGAATAACGCAGGTCTTGGCATCCAAAAACTGGAAGCCATGCGCTACAGCCCAAGACTGCGCCTTGCGGATAGCGCCCTGCAGCTGACGTTCAGCAGCTGCAATGACAATGGAGCTATAGTAAAGGCAAAAGTCGTCAGCATATAAGGACGCTGATACAGACGTTCCCACCGCCGTTAATTGCAATTAAAAACAGGCAGACACTTAAAACAGACCCCTGCAGTACGCCGTTCCCCTGAACTTGGGAGGAACTATGGCACGCAGTGACTTGCACGCAGCAGGTACAATGAGATAAAATTTCGTATGAAAATCGGCAGCGGACCCCGAAGACCCCAACCATGAAGCATAGAGAGGATGTGATGGCGCCATGTCGTATTGTACGCCTTCTGCATGTCAAAAAAGACAGCGACGAGGTGCTGACGGCGAGCAAAGGCTGTATGGATGGCTGACTCCAGGCTCACCTGATTGTCGGCGGCAGAGTGGCCTTTACGGAACCCACCCTGAGACGGAGCTAGAAGGCCCCGAGACTCGAGTACCCAACTCAACCGCCAGCTCATGATGCATTCAAGCAACTTGCAAAGAACGTTGGTGAGGCTAATGGGGCGGTAGCTGTCCACCTCCAATGGGTTCTTGCCAGGTTCCAAAATGGGGATAAAAATGCTTTCCCGCCATTGCGACGGAAACTCACCCTCAACCCAGATACGATGGTAAATGTCGAGGAGGCGTCGCTGGCAGTTCACTGAGAGGTGTTTCAGCATCTGACAATGGATTCGATCTGGCCCGGGAGCTGTATCAGGGCAAGCGGCTAGGGCACTGTGGAATTCCCACTCAGTGCATGGGACATTGTAGGATTCAGGACGGCGTGTGTGAAGTGAAAGGCTCCAATGTTCCAACTGCTCTTTAATGGAGCGGAAGGCCAGTGGGTAATTCACAGATGCGGAACTGAGAGCAAAATGGTCTGCTAAGCGGTTTGCAACTATGTCAGAGTCAGTAGAAGTTGCCCCGTTCAGTGACAGTGCAGGGACGCTGACAGGGGTCCAATAGCCACAGAGGCGTCTAGTCTTGGCCCAGTCCTGCGATGGAGAGACATGGAGGCCAATGGTGGAGACATACCATTCCCAGCACTGCACCTTGTGCTGGCAAATTATGTGGTGGGCCCACGCACGGAGCGGTTTAAAGGCGATAAGGTTTTCTAACGATGGATGCCGCTTGTGACACTGAACTGCCCGCCTGCGATCTTTTATCGCCTCGGCGATTGCAGGAAACCACCAAGGCACAGTCCTCCACCGAGGGGACCCAGAAGAATGGGGAATGGCAGATTCTGCGGCAGTAACAATGCCGGTGGTGACCGAGTGAACCACTGCATCAATGGCTTCATTAGAAAGAGGCTCAATACCAGCAATGGAGGAGAACAAGTCCCAGTCAGCCTTATTCATAGCCCATCTGCAAGGGCACCCAGAAGAGTGACGCTGTGGCAGTGACAGAAAGATCGGAAAGTGGTCACTACCACACAGGTCGTCATGCACACTCCCTTGGACAGATGGTAAGAGGCTCGGGCTGCAGATCGAAAGGTGTATGGTGGAGTACGTGCCATGTGCCACACTGCAATGCGTGAAGGCACCATCGTTTAAAAGGGAGAGGTCTTGCTGTGCAAATACATTCTCAACAGTGGCGCCTCGACCTGTTGCCACTGACCCACCCCACTGAGTGTTATGGGCGATGAAGTCAATCAGTAACAGGAAAGGTGGTGACAATTGGGCTATCAGCACAGCCAGGAAATCCTGTGGGACATCGCCATCCAGTGGAAGATACAGACTGCAGACAGTGACAGCCTGTGGCGTCCACACCTGAACAGCGACAGCCTCTAAAGGCGTTTTAGAGGGATAGACTCGCTGTGAAGAGAGTGAAGGACATAGACGCAGACACAACCAGATAACCTTTCATAAGCTGCCTGGTTCTTATAATAACCCCGATTGCCATGGAGGGCGGGGGTTCGCATCGCTGGAAACCAAGTTTCTTGAAGGGCAATGCAGAAGAAAGGGTGAAGGCTGAGAAGTTGTCAGAGCTCAGCAAGATGGTGGAAGAAACCGCTGCAGTTCCACTGGAGGATTACACTGTCCATGGCTGAGGAAGGCGTGAAGGGACTGGGGAGGCAGACTACGCCGCTGGGTCACTTGCTGTCACCAGTTCAGTACCTGTGCGAGTGACATCCATTGCGTCCAAGGATCCGGCGAGATCCAGGTCTTCAGCAGACGCCAAAATCTCGTCCTCATCCTCAGACGCTGAGCTTGTAGGAAGCGGTAGGACAGGTGCCACCACAACATCGGGATTCTTGGGAACCTCCTTTTTCTGTTTCTTGTGCTGTGCCTTCGGTGGTTCAGGCTGGGAGGGCTTCACTGGATCAGTCTCACGGATGGACGACGACCGTAAGGCCCTATGGCCAGCGACCGGTGGTTGTTTCAGCCACTTGCAGGTGTCCGCTTTTCCGCTGGTCAGAACTGGCGAAGGAAGGTCCCCAAGGGACCACTTACTGGCGAGAGGAGCTGAAGAAGTCTTACACTTCTCCGGCTGGGAAGTGGGAACTGATGTCCCCAATGGTAGAGGTGTGTGTGAAGTATCCCCCACAATCAAGGGGGCTGGTGGATTCTCATGGATCATAGAGCCAAAAGTACATGACGACACGGGAGATTGGAGAACCATCGTTGCAGCAGCAGCGTAGGTTGATGTCATTGGCGCAGGATGTAGCATCTAGCCGGCCGGAGTGGCCGTGCGGTTCTGGGCGCTACAGTCTGGAGCCGAGCAACTGCTCCGGTCGCAGGTTCGAATCCTGCCTCGGGCATGGATGTGTGTGATGTCCTTAGGTTAGTTAGGATTAATTAGTTCTAAGTTCTAGGCGACTGATGACCTCAGAAGTTGCATAGTGCTCAGAGCCATTTGAACCATTTTTTTTTGTAGCCTCTAAGATTTCTGCTTGGCCTCAGTGTAGGTCAGGTGGTCCAGGGTCTTATATTCCATGATCTTCTGTTCTTTCTGGAATACCCGGCATTCTGGCGAGCAGGGGGAATGGTGTTCTCCACAGTTAACACAGATGGGAGGCGGGGCACATGGAGTATTGGGATGCGAAGGACGTCCACAATCTCGACACGTGATGCCAGAAGTACATTGGTATGACATATGCCCAAACTTCCAGCATTTAAAACACAGCATTGGAGGAGGGATATATGGCTTCACATCACAATGGTAAACCATCACCTTGACCTTTTTGGGTAAGACATCACCCTCGAAGGCCAAGATGAAGGCACTGGCGGCTACCTGATTATCTCTTGGACCCCGATGGACGCGCCAGACCAAGTGAACACCTCGTCGTTCTAGGTTGGCGCGTAGTTCATCGTCCGACTGCAGAAGAAGATCCCTGTGGAAATAATACCCTGGACCATGTATAGACTCTTATGGTGCGTGATGCTAACTGAAACATCCCCCCAGCTTGTCACAAGCGAGCAACCTCCATGACTGGGCATGCTGTTTTGATAAGAACTGAACCAGAGCGCATTTTTGACAAGCTCTCCACCTCCCTGAACTTGTCCTCTATGGGCTCCACAAAAAACTGAGGTTTCGTCGTCATAAATGATTCACCATCAGCTCGCGTACAGATGAGGTACCGGGGTGAATAATCTGAACAGCTGTCTTTAGCCATACATTCCTCCCATGGAGTGGCCAGGGAGGGAAATGATCTCTGATCATATTTCTTGCCATTGATGTTAGACCTCGATCGTTTAGAGACTGCTGGTGGAGGCTCACTAGCGAGAGATGATGTACCATGCTTCATTGCGTGTCATCTGCCATGATGCCACCCACTCCGACCAGGGGCTGACCCCACAGGCGCCACCCAGCCACAGAAAAGACCACCTGGCAGTATGGCCTTTGTAGTCAGGGGGCTACTACCAAGAGGGTACATGACGACCCCACCACAACGAACTGGCTACCATGCTGGATGTCAGGTGTCTAATACCCATGTATATAACGAGGGCAAAGATGGAAGTGCACAATGGAGGGAAGGTATGCTACCCAGAACACACTGCAGCTGATGTGGCCGGAAGCTCGGTGTAGGTCCAACTCTATGACAATATCGGGTGTGCCAGATCTTAGGGCAAGATGGATATAGAATGCACCACGTAAGGCGGTCTTCCCCAAATGGTACGCACTAACGGAAAATTTGGAAAGGTAGTGGTCAAACCCCTTAGGGGACCATCACATTAAAGGCCGAAAGAGTTGAGACTCCTTTTAGTCGCCTCTTACGACAGGCAGGAATACCACGGGCCTATTTTAACTCCAGAACCCGTCTATTTGTTCTCGATGTTTTACGTGTGCACTATGAGTAGATTCTTTGCAGTTCGTTCTGCATTCTGCTACAATTTTCTGGACTCGTGACTTTATTATATACAACTGTACCATCTGTGAACAGCCCCAAAAAGTTTCCCACGCTGTCTACGTGATCATTTATGTACACATCATGAACAGGAACGATGCTGTCACTCTCTATTACCTTTGAAGAAAATGTACGAAAGTACCACTTTATTCATAACAACGTGCAGTGATGCAACTTTTTTTCGCGGTCGAACTATGTATCCTCGTCTTCACCAATAAGTCAACATATTGACAAATCATGGAGGAAGAAGGGGACTGGGCTGCGAAATAAGAAATCTTTAATAAATCTGTGACACCATGACCGGTTGGACGTCACCTAGTCGAAAGTAAAAAGCACTTGGCGTGTGCATGTGATATTAAACATTGATCAGACAGTGACTCATACGGAGAGCAAAGTGAAAAAGAGGGAGAGAGAGGGAGAGAGAGATAACTACTCACTATGGCGCCCAACTTTCAGACAGTAACGAAAGACTCTGGCTGAGATGTTAATGGAATGGAACAGAGAGTAGGCCAACATCTATCTTTATTTCACGCCATTGTTCCCATTGTGGATCGACATATGTGAAGAGCCTTTTTTACTTTAGGGTGACACGATCACTTCTTCTGCTACTTAACGTACTATTTAAGAGTTTCACGTACGTTGGCACGGGTCGTAAATATCGCCATCCACGGTCAAAATATCTAGTACACTGTTACAATTCTGACGAGTACAATAGCTTCATTTTGTCTGATTGATCGAAGTGAAGTTGAGTCTTATCTAATTTAATTGTTCGGTGGTAGTTCCTGGAGGGTAGCTGCAAAGATCTCCTCCCTCCGCTCGCGTTGACACCCTTCCTTCGTAATGTGCGCGTATTGAAAGTCATGTCTAAAGTCAGTGCCGTATGACCAGTCGTCGACTGCGCTTTTCTTTTCAATAAATAGTATTATTGGCTTTTTCTGCGTTATTCAAAGAATTATCCCTTATTATGAGACAATCACCTTTTTACCACGTCAGTTTTTGAGAAAATGGCATTATCTTACGCCATACAAAAAGGGTATCATATTTTGATTTCACTATTAGTTTATATTTGTTATCTGTTTAACGGAAATTTCCTTCATCAAATCTATTAGTGACTCACAAGACTTGATAGATCTGTTCCATAATTGCTTTATTTCGTTCATAAACATTTCGGTTTATTTCATAAAAGGAGGAAATCATAAATATTGTTTTAGTTTACACAAAGGACAGAGCTGTTGGCTGGCATTGTGATTTCATTACAGCAATAGCGAATGTGACTTCCATATTGCAATTGAGCAGTCACCTCTCCAGAAGCTCCACGATTTATATACGCCATGTCTCAAACAGGAATTCCAAAACCACGAAATGGAAGCAGGTTATTTCCCAGGCAATGATTTTGTGGAATTTTTAAGAAATGAAAATAAGAAACGTAATGTCTCGCATTGGTTTACTTAAAACTAATGTGTATGATATTTACTCTACACACCGAAAAGTAACGGGCAGAGACTTTCGTCTTACACTAATCTGTCATGGTAAAAGAAGAAATGTGTTTGTTACAACTTTGAATTTGAGGAAGGACTCTACGGACGACATTGACAGAAAAGATACCAAATAAGATGTCTAAAAGGAAGCTGAAAATAGAATCTGAGTACTGCAAACGAAATTACAATATTTTGAGCACGTAAGAGGTACCTAAAGCATTATTCATTTATTTACACTTCACGTTCAGTAGGACTAAATTGAGGAGCAAATCTCCAAGGTCATTGAACGTGTCAGTACATGAAATTACAACATAAAAGTAATAACAGATAAAAATAAAATGTTTATGAACTAGAAACAGTCAGTCCATAGGTTTAAACAAACGCAATCAACAATGCACTTATTTTTTCAACTATCTCCTCGACATAAGAGAAGGAGTAATTGTCCGAACCGCCTGTTTCTCAGTCAAAAATATCCTTTTAGAATGGGAAGAGTTAACCCAGAATATAATACCATATGACATAAGCGAATGAAAATAAGCAAAGTAGACTAATTTTCATGTTGAACGATCACTCACTTCAGATACCATTCGAATAGTAGAAATGGCAGAATTGATTCTGTGAACAAGATCCTAATGTGGGATTTCCATGACAGTTTACTATCTATCTGAACACCTAGAAATTTGAACTGGTCAGTTTCACTAATCATATGCCCATTCACTGAAAGTAAAATGTCAGGTTTTGTTGAATTGTGTGTTAGAAACTGTCAAAATTGAGTCTGATTGTGATTTAGCGTTAGTTTATTTTCTACAAGCCATGAACTTAGGTCATGAACTGCACTGTTTGAAACGGAGCCAAAGTTGCACACAACATCCTTTACTACCACGCTTGCGTCATCAGCAAAGAGAAATATTTTAGAGTTACCCGTAACACTAGAGGGCACATCATTCAAATAAATACGGAACAGGAGTGGCCCCAACACTGATCCCTGGAGCAACCCCCACTTGACCGTACGCCACTCAGACCCCAGATCACAGCCATTCTCAACATTGTGATTAATGACCTTTTTCTGTCTGATGCTAACGTAAGAGGTGAACCAATTCTGAGCTACTCCACGTATTACGTAATGGTCCAACATCTGGAACAATATTTTGTGATTAAGACAATCAAATGCCTTAGTTAAATCAAAAAATATGCCAAACGGTCGAAACCTTTTGTTTAACCCAACCAGTTCCTCACAGAGAAAAGAGAATGTTGCATTTTCAGGCCGAACTGTATATTTCATAGCAAATCGTGTGTTATAGAATGATCAATTATCCTTACATACACAGTCTTTTCAATAACTTTTTCAAACACTGATGGCATAGAAATAGGTCTAAAATTGTCTGCATTATCGCTTTCTCCCTTTTTATAAAGCGGCTTTAATACTGAGTACTTTAATTGTTCAGGAAACTGACCATTCCAAAAAGCAAAAATTACAAATATAGCTAAATACAGCGTTAACATATGCAGCACCGTACTCTAATATTCTGATAGGCACTATATCATAACCATGACAGTTCTTTGTCTTCAGTGACTTAATTATTGACTCAATCTCCCTCTTGTCTGTATCACAGAGTATTTCAGCCATCAACCTCGGAAAAGCATTTGTCATGAAAGTTACTCGCTGTAGAAACTAAAATTTTATTTAATTCACCAGCAATGTTCAGCAAATGATTGTTAAATACTGTACATATAACTGATTTATCAGTAACAGAAATGTTTTTACTGCAAACTAACCTTATATCGTCGACCTAGTGCTCCTGACCAATCACTTCCTTCACAACACTTAATTTTATCCTGTGAATTATGTACTGTTTCTACTGGGTAGACTTGGGTTTAAAAAATGCGAACTAATTATTACTATAAATTTTATAAATAATCGACAAATACGCCAAAGAAGAGGAGATAGAACTACAATGGACATATCATTCCATCGACTCTTGCGCTTGTATGCATGAACTATCTTTCCTTTGTCTTTCACTTATCTGCTTGGATTCGGACCTAAGAGGACATTTTTGTGTAAAGCTCATCTTGCTGTACCAGCTGATAATGTAAGTTGTACGTAAAACCCGAAAAATATAATGGTTATTTTGTCAAAAGAATTTGTGTATGTGGTCAATCAATTTGTAGTCTGATACCTGGATTGTCTTAAGTAGATATGGGCCTTAACAAAGAATGTTCATTGTTAGGCGCCATCTCAAAAAAATCTTAACATTTATCTTTTAGTTCATCTACGGGACGGCTGTCGGTTGGGACAATTAACCTTATTGTAGATCCCACGAGACCGGAGGCAGCTACTAATAATTTAACAATTTTACTTACAGATTTTCTTTATACAACGAGATAACATCCCAGGCAGAAAAGGTCTGGTCACAGGATTCCAGTTCCATTATAGGATTCCATTTGTAGATGCTACTCTTGTTATCTTATATTGGGGAATCGAGACGAAACCACGATGTTAAGTTATGTATTACAGTAGTATACATCACACAGACTTGACAAATATTCTCTGGTGCAGTAAGCACACGACTTCTCACGAACCTGGAATAATACCTGTAGTGTTGGGTAAATAAGAAAAGAACACTTAATTATCGACGATTACGTAGCTACCCTGAGAACTAAGCTAGTTTACTGAGTGCCTATACACGTCAGGCTAAATTAAACGACATACTACATTGTTAATATTCCTACATTAGTTATTTCTCTTTTATGCTGAGCCATTGCATTAATCTGTGTTTCTTTTTTATGTAAGTCACGGCTCATATTCATTCTATTACATTACACTGATAGCAAAGAGAAAGAGACACAAAATAATTATTATTTTATTACATTACACTTGGCGCCGGTAGTAAGTGTTCTGCAGCATGTATGATTGAATATCTAAAGAATTATTATCAGTACATTTTTTTGTGTTTAAACAGCTAGGTGCATGCCAATAACTGAATTCTCAGAACACTTACTAGTGGGCCAAAATCGAAACTGGAATCCTACGACCTATCTCTATTGTTGTAATTGATTTCCTGTATGTATACCAGAAATAGTGAATTGTAATTAATGCGTAAAACGTTTCCGTTTCATGTACCATACGCACGGGAACTACGGCAAGCTGATAGAAAACTGAATGAGGGATTGCAGACCGACGCTGTTTCTTACATCTCACGTAGACCCTATGGTAAGGAACCGAATGCACTCGACCAGATTTCTAATTAAAACTAGTCAGTAGCACCTGGGCGCATGCAATTAAAACAATCTGTGCACTTAGCTTCCTTCTAGTTTTTCAATTGTGACTATTAGTGTACGGAGTGTTGGGTAGTTATAGTCTGAATTTTTGTGTGAACTGATTAGTATCAGCTAGCAACATGGTTAGGCCAAAAACTAGACGTAATCGTGTGGAGGTTGAGAATTATGAAAGTGATGACCAATTAGAGAATACTCCTGGATCACTGGCAGTAGGGTCGAGAGCTAATGAAAATGAGCAAGCTACGATACCACATGATAGTGTAGTATCGCAGATTGATATTTCTCAACCGAATATACAACCGCTGGGCGGACAAGGGAATGTCGAGACCGCGAGAAAAATCAATTGAGAGAAAGCAGACGAAAGTATACGCGCGCAGATCGACTTTGTAAATCCAAGTGATATACTTGCACAGCTATCCCGGAAATTAGAATTAATGGAACAGCAAAGAAAGAAAGAACAGGAATTAAGGGAACTGTAGAGGAAAAGAGCGCGAGGATATCTAACGCCAGAATGGGGTTTTCGAAAAAGCTGAGACTAGCCTAATCGCCACAGTGGACGAGCGGTTAGTCAAACGCGAACAAGCGTTGATGCAAAAACTGAATCGTGCTCTTGACGATAGGGATCAACGCATATTAGAACATGTTAACAACGCGATAGAAAAGGTTGAATGTGAGGTATCGGAAGTGAAGAAAAATTTACAGGAATTACCCGATAAAGTAAATACTTTGGTCGGAGAGGTATCAGAGGTCAAAGAGGTGCAGGAATCCCTCGATGCCAAAGTTAAGCAATTAACCAAAGGCATCGAGGAAATCTATTGAGCGAAAGGTAGAAGCTGAAGTGAAGCTCGTAATGTTTGACCATGTTCAACACAAGAGTCAGAAATGTACCTCCATGAACCACGAACCCGTAAGACCCGAGATTACAGAAAAGCCAATGAATGACTATGATAATAGAAACATGAACTGTGCCGCATCTAGTCCCTGTTGCAGTCGTTCATGTAATGCACAGCAGGGCGAAAATTACGTTTCAAATCGAGGTGCGTGCGGAAACCCACTAGCAAACAGTGTAACTGTCAGTCCATATGCAGCGAATTACAGGTAAAAATAACCCGATTATTGTCCGCAATGAAGCACACACTCTGTCCACAATTAAACAAGAAGAGTCAATACTGAAACATACACAATTTCAGGTATTTTCCGAAGACAAAAAATCCTGTTAGCCAGTAATACCTATAAAAAGTTTTAAGAATGTTTTACCTGCATCGTGGCAGGAAAGGCAAAAGATACAGTTTGTTATTTCATATTACCGGAGATGCCGCATTATGGGCAACTGAAGTTGCAGAGAACTGTCATTCTTTTTGTGAGTTCGAGCAACAATTTTTGGCCAAATTTTGGTCGGCTAGATTACAAGAGAGATTGCGGAAACAGATATACAATACGGAGATGTACAATTTCAAGCAAGGAACACTTAGAAAATACTTTCAAAAGTATATTAACAACACAAGGTACTAGTCCGAGCCGATCGCTCCACCCGACGTCCTTAGGATATTGAAATCTAAGTTGCCGATCTCAATAAGGAGAGCATTGGTACACGTACCTGATAACGATTTAGAGACATTCGTGTCGGTTGTGGATTCTCTAGATTTGATACAAGAGGATGCACGACAACAAATCAATAGCGGTGATGGGATGAATAATAACCATAAACCTAGAAATAACGGTTTTGGAAGTCAAAACAGAAATAATAATTGGGGATATGAATGTGGCGACAAGTTATGAGAGAGCGAATGGGCAAAAAGGAGGTAATGAGATTAGAGGAAGCGATATGTCGAGCGATAACTGCTCGCCTAATAAAGACAGAAATGACACGATGAATCGAAAAAGGAGAAACGATGGGAATTACAGAAGTGATTGTCAACCTAAAAATATGAAACAAGGTGGCCAGTGGCGTCAGAATGTGACTGATAACTGGTCGGCGCAGTCAAATATTCCGGAGCAGGGAGTCCCGATTAATAGTGTCGGGGCTGTCCCCATGCCGGGGAATACTGTGACGCCAACATGGGTTAATAAACCAAGTACCTCACAAAATAGTGCGAATAGACAGCACAATGTGCAAATAGTAGAAGTTACAGAGGAGAACCAGCCAAAAAACCATAGGCGGTCGATGTAAGCCTTCGGCACTCGATCACCAGGAATAGAAGCGAAGGCACACTCGAAAATAACAATAATCGGATTGCTATGCCGCGCTATAATGACGGCCAGGATTTGCGGGAGGAGTTAATCACCGAACCGCGTAAATGTTCTGACCAGCAAACAGAGATTGTGCAGGCCGCAGTACACGTGAAAGTAAACGGTGTACTTGCTAAGGTTTTGATTGACACAGAAGCGGCTCTGTCAGCTATGTCCAAAGATTCATTTAAGATTATTAACGACAATAAAAGACTGCCTACGTTGCCGGTTCAAAATTGTAAAATTACGGGGGCGCTAAAGGCAAAGGCACAAAGTGTCAAGGCCCAGGTGCAGGCAGGAATAGAAATAGGAAATAATGCGATATTATGCACGTTCGTCACTGTTAAAAATTTAACTGCAACTTGCTTCCTGGGATGGGACATCCTGAGGAAAGAAGTGCTATAATCGGCATCCCTCAGGACTTGTGCTTCCTGCGAACGCCTACCAAGGATTTGCAATTACCATTGATTAAAACAATGGCAAGGCACAACAGGTATTGTCGGTGGTTCGAAAAGATAGAAGTAGAAACCTTCATACTCAATATTCAGGATAATGTACCACTAAAGGCGTATCCTGAAACAAATGAGCAATATGACGAAGAAGTCATTCAGATACGACAGGAGATTCGATCCAAGGTTAAGGAGACAGGATATTTAACCGATTAGCAGCAGCATGAGCTCTCTAAATTATTGAATGATTACGCTGTCACATTTTCGGAAAAACCCGGAATAATTCAAGGCTACGTATATGATATGCAGGTAGATACGCATCAGACGTTTTGTCATGCTTCTTATTCCGTGCCGTGGAGTAAACGTGAAGCTGTTTGGAAGGAAATAAAGAAAATGTTGGATTGGGGAATCACTGAACCGTCCCTTTCTCCCTATAGTAGTGGCTTACTAGCTGTGGGAAAAGCGGATGGGAGTATCAGATTGGTACTTGATGCTAGAGACATCAACAAAATTATAATACCAGCAAGGACAAGGCCAGAAAACGTGGACGAACAAGTACAGAAGTTTCATGGAGTAAAGTTCCTATCAAGTATCGACTTGAAAATGTCATATTGGCAGGTCCCTTTAACAGAACAATGCAGGAAATATACTGCCTTTATTTTTGGTGGGACGACGTACCAATTTCGCGTGCTTCCATTCGGCTTGAATACCAGCGCAGGTGTATTTATCTCTGCACTGGACACTGTGCTAGGACCAGAATTGTTGGATCTAGTAACACTATGTGGACGATTTATTGATCACCACAAATACGTGGGAGGAGCACGTGGAACTCATAAAGCGAGTGTTAGGTAAATTCTCACAAGCTGGTGTTACAGTTAATTTAAGGAAATCGAAATTTGGGTGGCACCAGTTGAAGTACCTGGGACACAACATCACCTAAGGGTATTTCTCCAGAACCAGGAAAACTAGTAGCAATAAAGAATATGCCGTACCCTATTAATCGTAAACAACTAAAGGCATATCTGGGGTTAGCTTCCTTTTTGAGACGGTTCATACCAGTATAGTTGATGAACAGAACAGCGTTATTGTCACTATTAAGAAAGAGTAGTCAGTGGATGTTTACTGATCAATGCAAGCACGACTTTGATCAAATTAGAAAGGCCTTGTTAAATTCTATAGTACTTCACCATCCTGATATGTCGAGGGATTTTTGTATTGCGACGGATGCTTCCAGTACAAGCCTGGGGGCGAGCTTATTCCAAGTGGATGACACCTCAGGGACTACCGAGATTGAGATTATTGGTTTCGCTAGTCGTGCTTTGTCATCCTGTGAACGAGCCTACTCCGCCACGGAGCTAGAAGCTATAGCTGTGGTCTGGGCTTTCCGTAAGTACCACTACTATGTATACGGAAAATAAGATAATAGTCTTTTGTGATCACCAGGCACTAAGTTTCTTACTATCATGTAAGTTGCTACATGCTCGATTAGCTCGGTGGATTTTGACCTTACATGAATATTTATTTGAAATAAGACATGTAGAGGGAAGTCATAATGTGGTGGCGGATGCATTATCGCGTTTACCACAGGGCCTAGGCGAATTCGCTGAATTAGCAGAGCAATCATCTGAGTATAAAGAACTGCTGTTGCAGGATGGAGCTCGACGGCAGAAATATTTGTCTATGTTTAAGAACATAGCGAATTTGCAAGAGGCACATCCGCTGTGGCGAACTGTGCGAGAAATAATTAACAGTGGGGAGGATAGTGAATTATAGAGGCACTATAAATTCAAGTACGATGTTTTGTTCAACAGAAAGAAATCTAACTGTGAACACGGTAAATGATGACAGCCAAAACAGTTGCAGGATAAAGATTTATTAAAATTCATGACCACGGTTTCGGTATATCTAAATATATCTTCATCAGAAATAAAACACACCTGAACAGGAAGACACCATTGGCAAAAACTTACCATCGAAACTGAGAAAGAAAAAAAAAAAACGCTATAGCTTAAGTAACTGTAAAATTACCAGAGTATTACAGGAACAAAAACTTTTAGTCACTTTCTAAAATCACATCCTGCAATGGAGATTCATAAAAAAATTGTGCCAAAGGCGTCGTCAGTAGTTAAAACATAATCTCCATTTATGTAACATAATTATGGACAGAGGATCGATGCGAACACAGCTTAGCATCAGTACTTCGCCTATGAACTAACGTGAAGAGGGTGTGAAAGCCCTAGGGCAGACAGTTTCACGGAGAGAGGTTACTTGTGGTATGCGCGGACGCTCGCGCACATTAAAAAGCATGGATACATACACATGCGCATCAAAATTATTAAAAGTTGTGCTGATTCAAACCTTCTGTCTTCATAAATAAAACATATCAGAACCATTTAAAAACATCTACGAAAAATAGAAAATATGAAACCAATTTACCTGTCTCCTAGTGTCAAGCAGATGAAGCTTGCGCTACGGAACACATCTAACGAGAGAGGGCACAAGTGTTATGCTCGAGAATCTCGCGTATCTTAATCGGTAAAATACATACTAGGGGAAACAACCAAAATGTTAAAATAAAACGAAACCATCTGTCGTTGAGAATAAAAACATAACAATTAACCGCACATACGCATCAAAACCACAAACAGCAATCATCAAAAATACGCAAAATCCCAATAAGACAGGATAAGCGCATCTCACCGGTATCAACAGGCAAGAAAACTAACTTCTAGTCAGCCAGAATATATTACATTAAAGCACGGAGGGGTCTGAAACTGTCTAAAAAAATTTTGTTTCTTAGCTGCACCTGTTCATCTCTAATTCTTCGAGCAGGTCCAGTTTGCAACCCTTCCTCGCTTCGTGAAGCAATTCTACGCCATCCAGTTTACGTGGCGTATGCTGTAAGAGCCATAGATGTTCGGCAAACGTGGAATTATATACGTTTTCCCCATTTTTAGCTAGCATGTGTTCTTTATACCTTACTTTAATGGGTCTACCTGTCTGTCCAATGTAATAGTTTTGGCAGTCGTTACAAGTAATTTTGTAAACTCCGGATTTAGTGCCAAGTTCTTCCCATGCTCCAGTAGTATGAATCACTCTTTGTTTCAGGCTATTATTTACGGAAAAGGTATCCCAAAAATGGGATGGAAATCAAGTTACTTTTTTTCTTTTTTTTTTCTTCCTTGGTTCCGATGCTAAGTTTTCCTAATTGTGTCTTCCTGTTCAGGTGTATTTTACTTCTGATGAAGGTATATTTAGATATACCGAGACCGTGGTCAAGAATTTTAATAAATCTTTATCCTGCAACTGTTTTTGGCTGTCATCATTTACCGTGAAATATTTCAACAGTTGCTGATAAAGCCATGTTTAAAATCTTGGTAATTGTGAACAATGGGTTGTTTGCATTCCAGAAGGGAGTTTAGAAAATCTAATTTGGTATATACACCATTGTTGGGGACATTTCGATATAAAATAATATACTAGAAAGATCGATACATATTGCTATTATCCAAACCCACTGAAACATCTACAGAGGTTAATAAGAAGCTGTACCACCTGTCAAATGTTAAAGCCACTGATATAGGTACAACAGGGGAATTGCACCCTATTATACCGAATAGACCATTAAGCCTGGTATCAGTCAATATCGCAGGACCTTTACCCACTGCTCACAGAGGTGTAAAGTATATCTTGGCGATATATATGACTTGTTCACAGAGTATGTGAAATTACATGCTATAAAACGTGCCACATCTATCTCTATTATTAACCGGATAGCAATGGAATTCGTTCCGCAAGTGAGCAAGCCTATTACTATCTTGTCAGATAATGCTTCGTATTTTAAGAGTACGAAGTCGAAAGAATTCTTAAGGGATCAGGGGACCAAGCACATATTGATATCCCGTTTCAACCTACAAGCAAGCCATGTGGAAAGAATTTTTCGGAAGTACAATAGATTCATGAGGGCGTATGCTGCAAGTAAGCATACGAAGTGAGTACATCAACATTTTTGAGCAAATATATAACAACTTGCCTCATGATGCCACAGGTAAACATCAGTGGAATTAGTGTTTGACCATCAGGAGAGAAATGAATGGCTTCAACCTATACCTCAGCTACCCAAAATAGAGTCATGAGGGAAAAATAAAAGAGGCGCTGCGGGCTTTGAGTCAGCAGGCGGCTCTAAGGAAACGACGATATGACCGACAATTAAAAAAGGTGCAACAATACCGCGAAAGAGACCTCGTATTGTTAAAGGAGCACCCAAAAGCATCAGAAATAAAGAAAGTATACCGAAAATGGCAATAATTTACACAGGACCGTACAATATATCAAGAATTCCAAATGAAAGATGCTATATTCTGGGGTACCTCGACTAAGGAAAAATACACGGGTTATACCCACACCATGACTTAAAATTGTACATACAGACAAAGAGAGACACTTGAGAAACAGAACATTTGTTTTTGACTTGTAATGTACATAGTAAAATACTTAAGTAAGTAAGAAATTTTATGTTCATGTGTCAATATCATTGATATTTTTGTAGTTTTAGGATAAGATATGGTGGTAATAAGACCTTCAGTCTGAAGGATGAACTTGATTTCGAAACAAAAAGAAGTAGGAAGGAATAATAAGGTTTTTAACATGGCTATCAATTAGAGATTGGTGTATGATACAAAATTTTGAACAACACAGCCCTCAGTCACGAACACAATTAATTTCTAACCTATGTTTCGGTATCACAAGGGACACCTTCTTCGGACAAAATTAGAACTAAATGTTACAGCATAACGTACCAGAAAATACGAAAGCTACGGTTATACCTGACAGCGTCAGATAGTTGGAATTAAAATAAAATGCAACAGAGGTGCAAGCCACTAGGGGCTGCCAAGTGTCGCCTGCTACAGTCAACACTAAAACTGAAACATCATGTGACTTATGCGCCAAGGCAATTTCAAGACAATACCGGCATCTAGTGGTTAATTGGTAAAACAAACTATTTTGTACACATCTCTCGTAACAGCAGAGAGGGAAATAAACAAACACCTGAACGGTGTACATGAAGTAATTACAATAGCGGGATACTGCATGATATAAAATACAACTAATGAATGACGGGCTGTAGTACAAAAATTACAAAATAATACCTAAAGAAGACATATACGAAATAATATATTGAATGACATTACTGCTTTAATCCGAAGCAACCTTTGAATCTGGTATGACACTGGACCTAAAAATGGAATCGAGAAGAATTTTTTCCGCGATTCTTCTGGGATGTTGATGAAAGAACCAAGTTTAGTACCCTACTTGCCAATCTTCTTTCTGAGGATATCATCTACCAAGCGAGCTTCGTAATCATTATTGACCGCCACAGTTTTAATAAGATTACTCTCATTATTAAGGTTTTCTTTCGAGAGGGGAATGGAAAGTGCTCTATGAATAGCCGAGAAAAAGAAAGCATTTTTGTGAGAGGCTGGATGCGTAGAAGAAGCTGGAACGATTTGATCAGTTGGAGTCTTTTTACTTAAAATGTAGAAGGAAATTCTGTTTTCAATTAATGACAACGTAAGATAGAGGAAATTTAATTGACGATTTTCATTTCCTATTTTATTATCATTAAACAGATTGAAAATGTGGTAGATCCCATCAGGACGACCTTTGTAGACTACTAACAATATATCGTCAACGTATCTACAGTAGGACAAAATGCCCAAATCTGTAGCTGAAAACAATGTAAAGAATTTCACTTCTAACGAATTGATCAAAATATTGGCAAGAATTCCGGCTATCGGCTTCCCCATGGCTATGCCGTCATTTTGTTGGAACAGCTGCCCATTGAGCTGAAAGTAATTGTACTTAACTACAACGGTGATCAAGTTCCTGAAATCTGTAATTTCTTCATCACACATATCTTTTTTAAACCTACGCAGATTTACCTCCACAATCTTAAGGGTCTCTTGCACGGGAACATTGGTGTAAAGGTATTTTTACGTCCAACGAAAACAATCTAGTAGCCTTGTCACTGCCTATATCCTCTACTTTGCGAACTAAAGCAGCACTATTTAAGACAGAATAGCAATGAGTGAAGACAAAAGACTTTTTCAGCAGGTCATGTAAAAATCTAGCAAGTTCATGATAAGTACTGTTCTGACTGTTCGAAATCGGACGAATATTTGTAAGCGCATCATTATCTGTAAATTTCTTATTAATATTTGTAATCAAGGCCTTGTCTTTACATGAGGCATTAGGGGAAGCAGCCCCTAATGCATCATGTAAAGACAAGGTCTTGATTACAAATATTAATAAGGAACTTAAAGATAATGATGCGCTTATAACGAAAGCTGATAAGGGCTCTTCACTAGTAATTGCATATAGTGAAGTATATATTCCGAAAACAATGTCTTTTTGCGAAGAAAATGGTATTCCTGAACTGCAAGTCGATCCTTCTCCCTCCCTCCAGAAAGAAATCAGATCAGCTGTTAACAACGCCAATTTCTTGCTTAAGCCATTTCACAAAAAGTCACTTATTAATATGAATCTACAACCTCCCAAATTAAGAGCGCAATTGTAGATACATAAGCTTGGCCATCCCATTCGTCCGATTTCGAACAGTCAGAACAGTACTTATCATGAACTTCTAGCCCTTTGCAGAATTCTGATCTCTGCAAGATTGCTCGTGACACTTGCGGTGCCTATTACATTGGTCAAACAGGACGTGCCTTTTCAATTCGCTGTAAAGAACATTTTCTGAGGAAAAACGGTTCGTATGCCCCTAATTCTTCTTTTGCAGATCACTTGTCAATCACAGGGCACTCTCCTAAAGGGGTTGAGAAGTTGGAAATTTTCCATATTGGAAAAAAGGGCGTAAACTTGATATTTTTGAGGAGTTGGAGTTTTTCAAGTATTTACTTTCGAATGACGGACTTTTTCTCAACGAGCAGGTGCAGTTGCGCGGAAGAAGTTATTTCAATGGTATAAAGCCGCTGCTTGACGGGATCTAAAACTTTGATGTACCAACTACTTCTTGCAGATTCAGAGATACCTTTTCTTTCTACTTTTTGCGGCTCATACACGTAAATTAAAAAAAAAACTTATTTTGTTTTTATAGTGTATCTACTATAGCAAGCAGTAATGTCATTCAATATATTATTTCGTATATCTCTTCTTTAGGTATATTTTTGTAATTTTTGTACTACAGCCAGTCATTCATTAGTTGTATTTTATATCATGCTGTATCCCGCTATTGTAATTACTTCATGTACACCGTTCAGGTGTTTGTTTATTTCCCTCTCTGCTGTTACGAGAGATGTGTACAAAATAGTTTGTTTTATCAATTAACCACTAGATGGCGGTGTTGTCTTCAAGTTGCCGTGGCGCGCAAAGTCACCTGATGTTTCAGTTTTGTGTTGGCTGTAGCAGAGGACACAAGCAGCCCCTAGTGGCTTGCACCTCTGTTGCATTTTATTTTAATTCCGACTCTCTGACGCTGTCAACTATGACCGCAACTTTCGTATTTTCTGGTACGTTATGCTGTAACATTTAGTTTTAATTTTGCCCGAAGAAGGCGTCTCTTGTGACACTGAAAGCTAGTTTAGAAATTAATTGTGTTCGCGACTGAGGGCTGTGTTTTTCAAAATTTTGAGCAACGAATAAATTGTATTGAAGGTAGAATTAAAAAGACAGTTGTCAGTTTTGTGTGTATATACTAAGATGAGAATTTAATGTGCAATTTTTGTGAGGAACCAATTTTAGTAAATAATATGTGATTTAATTTCATGTGATCAAGAACTTGCCAGAGTACATGAGAAATAATAATGTGGAATAGTGACTAATAACTGATTTCTCGATGTGTGAATGTAAACAAGCATATTATGATTACTTAAGGACACAATTGAGACCACATGATTGTTTCTTCCAAAAGTGGCCTTCAGCCATGTAATTGCATGCGTCCGAGGAGCACTATTGAGATCTAAAGAGAGCGTCTCATGTAGAGAAAGTAACTTCATGACACCAAGTTTAAGGTTGACGTCTATCGGGAAATGACGCGTACGAAAACATGGATTGTATCCATGAAGTTGAGTCCTGGTCTTAGGGCAAACGGTTCCTCACTTAAAATTTAGGATAGTTAAGGGTGTGCATCTGTGATGAATGGCTCACAACACACACGTAACTGCCTGAGGATCGGTAGTCCAGATGGCCCAAGGTCTACTTTCGGCACGAAAGGTTGAGGACAGTTGGTGACAAAATCTTATAAATAGCATCCAATCCTAATGTGGACAAAATGTTAATGTCATACCTTGTCAAATTGAAAATGTAATGTCAGTCTTAACAGGATAAATAATGTTTCAATAGGAACTATATGTTAAACAATGTCATTTGTAGAAGCATCAGTGTGTGCTATGTAAGAAAAGAAAAATTTCTAGCAAACGCATCAAGACTGTATCAATGTGCATTTTGTTTATCAGTTAACGATTTAAGGAGAAAAAGACTACAATTGGAGTTTGACGACTGACATAGTAATTTATTTTGTTCTGATATAAAAAAGTGTTTTTAAATAGTTAATATGTGAAGACTATAGCTGTGCAGCAAAGATGATTTCACGAAATAATATGAATGGTAATATCGTGTGAAGCTAAATGCTTTACACGGGGAACTCGGTAGTAAGCGTGAACCAAAGTGAATCTACCTTTGACACCAACCATAGTGACAAGGTAGAAAACTTAGTGCGTGTTATACAATTGTGTACGTGCGTGTTGTGGACGACGGTACAGTGTTGGAGTTTACGTAAAGTGAATGCAAAAGTTCACAGGACATTCTAAGAGTGCCAAACTTAGCTAGTCACGGAGTAATAAACTGTATAATTTTCTAAGGAATTTGACAGCAGACACATCGTGTCCCGAAAACTGGACTAAAGGTTACTCGGAAACTTGAATACGTTACAGAACACTGAAACAAACACCCGTGAATGAATATTGAATGAATGAACTTCTAGTAACTCTCTTTTCCCCATAGCCGGTAACATCTGTTACGGAATTAGTTAACACTAATGCTAGTATGGGTTATTTCATGTTCACGCGCATTCAACGGACACGGTGCTGAGACGGCTCGCAAGAAGAGGCGAAACAGCTGACGGGCGCCAGGCAGCTTCGCCACGTGCAGCATCGCCGCGCCACCATCTTCGTTACACCGGCGCCGCAACTGAGGAGAATCGACTATCGACGACATGCATTGCGTGTGGTGAGTGCGTGTGTTGTGGTAGCAAGCTCCAGTTACAGGAGTCATAGTGTGTCTGCCACGAAAAGTAATCAGTGTGCTCCGATTATCACATGTGAGAAATTTATGTAACGTATATCAAAATGTAACTTCTGTCACTGTATTTTCTTTGATTGTACCTTTTCTCTGACCTAATTCACTTGGGAAACATTCAATTAATATGTCCTTAAGCAATAACAATATTCAGATTGTGATTTCTTTTGACACACTGGATAAATGCTGTAATAGTCCGAAGACCCTGGGCTAGATTTTGACTCCCAGGTTTCCCATGCCCGTGAACCCGGAGAGGGGGGGGGGGGGAGGGGGGGGGGGGGGTTAACGTAAGTCGGTTTCCAGTGAGAATAGTCAACATTTTTCCGGACTTAAACTTATGTCACACAAATAAGGAGATTATAATTCCTCTCCCTTATCATTTGAGAAAACACGCATTTCAAATGATAATATGCGCAAACTAATTTTAGAAACTAACTGAATAAACATGCATGTACAATCGTGTGGAAGAACTGAACAGTACTGTGGTATGTCTGGTTCAAATACATCCTTTTGTCCCACCCATACCAGGGGGCCATTGTACTGTTTCTACTGGGTGGACTTAAGTTTTAAAAAATGTAAACTAAATGTTACGATAAATTTTATAAATAATCGGCAAGTACGCCAAAGAAGAAGAGATAGAACTACAATGGACATGTTATTCCATCGCCTCTTTCGCTTATATGTATGAACTGCCTTTCCTTTGTCTTTCACTTATCTTATCTTCTTGGATTCGGACCTAAGAGTACGTTCTTGTGTAAAGCTCATCTTGCTGTACCAGCTGATAATGTAAGTTTAAGTTGTACGTAAAACCCGAAAAATATAATGCTTATTATGTCAAAAGAATTTGTGTATGTGGTCAATCAATTGGTAGTATGATACCTGGATTGTCTTAAGCAGATATGGGCCTTAACAAAGAATTTTCATTGTTAGGCGCCATCTCAGAAAAATCTTTAACATTTTTCTTTCAGCTCATCTACAGGACGTGCCGTCGGTTGGGACAATTAACCTTATTGTAGATCCCACGAGACCGGAGGCATCTACTAATAATTTAACAATTTTACTTACAGATTTTCTTTATATAACGAGATAACATCCCAGGCAGAAAAGGTCTTGTCACGTGATTCCAGTTCCATTATAGGATTTCATTTGTAGATGCTGCTCTTGTTATCTTATATTGGGGAATCGAGACGAAACCACGATGTTAAGTTACGTATTGCAGTAGTGTACATCAAACAGACTTGGCAAATATTCTCTGGTGCAATAAGCACACGACTTCTCACGAGCCTGGAATAATATCTGTAGTGTTGGGTAAATAAGAAAAGGACAACTAATTATCGAAGATTACGTAACTACCCAGAGAACTGAGCTAGTTTACTCAGTGCTTATACACGTCGGGCTAAATTAAACAACATATTACACTGTTAATATTCCTATATTAGTTATTTCTCTTTAATGTTGAGCCATTGCATTAATGTATGCTTCTTTTGTTATGTAAGTCACGGCTCATATTCATTCTATTACATTACACTAATAGAAAAGAAAAAGAGTCACAAATAATTTTTATATTATTACATTACAGTTAGGTATTCTATTTGCATACGACATACTCTTTGCCTTCCTAATAACATATTAAGCACCTTACAGTATTGTTTTTAATGGGCTACGGTAGCTTGATTGTGACTACTAACATTTTGGTGTAATTCCTACTTTGTTCTACAAGATATCCTTATCCCACTAGTCAGCTACCAGGGCTGCCTATTACTGCTATTACCCCGTTTAGAACGTTTTAATGGAAAGCAACTCTCAAAGAGCATAACAAATGTGTTAAGGAAAGCATTATATTTTTCATGTATGTTATCGACACTATAAATATCCTGCTACCCTTGTTCCTAGACAAAGTTTAAAAAACTCTCTATTGCTGTTGGATTAACTTTCCTTCATAGTTTGTAACTATATGTGACATTTGAGTACAAAAGCCTTTTAGGGTAAAAATTTGAGCATCATGGTCTGAAAGGCCATTCACCCTTTTACTAACAGAATGCTCATCTAGTAATGCAGAACGAATAAAAATATTGTCTATGGGTGTGCTACTGTTACCCTGCACCCTAGCTGGAAAAAACACAGTCCACATCAGATCATATGAATTTAGGAGACCTACCAAGATCCTTTTTCTTGCACCATCATACAAAAAAATTATAATGAAGTTACCACATAACTAATTTCTGGTACTTTCTACAAAGTGAATCAAGAGCCCTCTTGCTTGAGCAGAAATGCTCTGAAGTCAGAGTTAGGGGACCTAGAATCCACAACAATTGTAAGTTTAGTTTCACTAAATTCAACTACCCCTGCACAACATTCAAATATCTGTTCAGTGCAGTGCCGTGATATGTCTATGGACTCAAATGGAATACGGTTTTTACGTACTTAGCCACTTCCCCACTCCACAAGAAACTCCTTGAGAAACAGTCAGCTAATCTGTATTCGGTAAAGGAAGCCTCTGAATTGTCAAATTATTTAAGTGATGCTCCGACATACCAATAATTTCGGAGTCAACATCTATAAGCAGTTCACTATCTCTAATAACTCTTACATTTTGATGGAATATTCTAAATCGTTCTCTTGGAAACATGGCATGGTTCTAGTGACGAATGACTGACAGCATCACCTAACATATGACCTGAATAAAAAATCTGTAGACTTTGCTGTGGAAAGCGGAGAGGCATTGGGAGACCTGATAAAACCAAGTAATTTCCTTACACCAGCATACTATGAAAGATTGCTGGTCTGTAAAAATCCATACTCTAAATATTTATTCGCAACTCATTTTCAGACGACGCTGAAGGCGTGGTTCATTTTCACCCTGTCTCCCCTGCGATATATTTATTTGAAGCAAAAGACGAATTCCTTTGCTCCTTTGCAATTTCCTTAATAGAAAAACCTCACTATTCGATGAATGAGGGTGGACGATTCAGTCAAGATGTATATACCAGAAGGCAATTTTCACTCTGTAGCGGAGTGTGTGCTGAAGGAAACTTCCTGGCACAGTAAAACTGTGTGCTGGTCCGTGACTCTAACTCGCGATCTATGCCTTTCACGGGCAAGTACGCTACCAACTGAGTTACCCAAGCACAATTCACGATCTGTCCCCACAACTTTACTACCCGAGTTGGAGTCTCGGTCCCGAACACAGTTTTAATCTGCCAGGAAGTTTCAAGATTATAAATTTTCATTTAAAGTCATTTTTATTTTATAAGCGTTGATTCTGACTGTTGGGAAGGAAGGTTCTAATCGATGGAAAGAAGATAACTGGTGTTGACTACCACTGAAGAAGAAAGCCTTATAGCCTCTGCATCGCACTAGCGAGAGCGATTACAGAGATGTGTGTTCGGAGATGGTACACTGAATCGTGTACACGATTGCCTCAACGGAAAGCTGTTGCCGCATCGTCCAGTGTCAGACGCGTCGCAGCGGATGATGGTTATTGACCAGGACAGTCTCAGAACGGATCCATATGGGGAAACAACTTTCAGTGGTCTCAGATGTATTAGCTTAGAAAGGAGTAGCGATTGTGATGAACCAAAAAATTAGAGAATTTTCGTGATAACGGTAATAGTGCAGTAGTACAGACAGCAGTAGTACTTGCTCAATGGAGGTCTACGTAAATCAGTAGCAGTACTGACTCGTTAATAGGTTAATGGGAAATTAGTAGTTTTGAGGCGATGGTAAGTACTTTTTCCTTTTCTAGTTCTTTCCCTGTCGGTTTTTTTTCCTTTTTGCATTTGTAATTTTGTTCTTCACTATCGTATTTTCTCCTAGTATGTGTATGTAGTGAGTACTAAGACTTACCTACATCAGAGATTATATGTACGAGGGTTGGAACTTAAAACGTCGCAACTATTGATTCGCAACCGATACAAGGGAGTTACATGTTTGCACCTGTTACTGTCTTCAAAGTAGTCACCAGCGTTGTGTAGAACCCGTTGACAGCGATGTGGAAGGAGTAGTATACCGTTAGAAGAGTCTGTTCTGTTGATGGTGCGAATGGAGCGGTCTACTGCCCGTCGAAACTCTAGAACAGTTCTGAAGCGAATGCCACGAAGTGGTTCCTTCATCTTCAGATTGAACTCAAAGTCGCAAGGATTTATGTCCGGGGAGTATGGTGGATGGTACAGTACTTCCCAGTCCCATCGAGCGAACAGAGCAGCCACAGCTTGCGCTGTATTTGCCCGCTGATTGCCGTGCAAAATGATGGATGGGTTGCGTAGAAAGTGTCGCCGCTTCTTTCGCAAAGCTGGTCGCAGGTGATGCTCCAAAAACGAACAGTAATACTGTGCATCGACGGTGTGAAGTGGAGGAACTAATGTGTTAGGATAACATCATCACAGTCGTACACGAGAATCACCATAACTTTCTCCATACTGGAGCTCTGACGCACTCCCGACTTTCGCGACGACCCATAATGACGCCGTTCGATGGACTGCCGTTTCAGTTTTGGCTCGTACGGTGTGGCCCATGTCTCATCCAGTGTTACGATACGGCGTAAGATAGCTTCTCATTTGCACTCATAGCGTTCCAAGTGCGTCTGACCAGCGTCGTGACGCATCCATTTCTGCATTTCCGTCAAGTCAGGCGGAACCCATCGTGATGCAATTTTTCGCATGCGCAGGCGTTCCTTCAGGATGCGAAGCACAGTCGCATGCACTAATCCGGTTTCGTGGGCGAGCTCATGAATCCGTATGTCGACGATCACTGTTCCCTAACGCTGCAACAGCATGCACTTCTTCGTCAGAGAGTCTAGGACGACATCCCCTATGCATGTCTGCCACAGTTTGCCGACCTTCGTTGAAGGCTTTTACCCAAAGTGCCACTGTTCTGTACAGCAATGCCGATTCCCTCACGCCTCTTGAAGATCTTGGTGAGGCTGTCGCACTGTACGACGTCTGGCACATTCAATCTTGATACAACTCCGTTATTCCTGTTTCGAAAACATATTGAAACACCATTACGTTAGACCGCTCGCTCACAAGTGACTGTTTCTCTCGATTGTGAACACGCCGATGACGTGGGACGGGCGAGTCCATTTGCTCGGAGGTAAGGTAGGTGTGTCAAGAACGTGTGCTATCAGCGACAGTAGTAGATTCCATTGCATAGTGTCTCCACAGCAGTGTTGCCAATATTTAAATTCCAACCTACGTACATCAAAATGTGGATAGTATGGCGTATTTTAGGTATCCAGATATACAAATGAATAAAAATTAATTTTGGTTCCATTCCTAGCAAAAAGCTTTTTGTACTCACAATTCTGCAAACATGATAATGTATTTCACATGCGTGATATGAGGGTAAATCTTTATCCCAAAATATGAGCTTTCTATTTTGTAAATAATAACAGATATATATCAGTAAAACAAAATTTATTTGAGAATATGAAAAATAATTAAATACTTATACTCTACTATTTACATGTTCTTAAAATGACAATGTGGCACTGAACAGACATACAAACATACACAAGTGTAGCAAATAGTGTAATGTCAGTTAATTTGATGATGGAGTATTGCGAGAGTCACACCGCTTTGTACGTGCTCATTACGCTTATTACGTAGGTATCTGACTAGACAAGAATGTTTCATCACACGGAATTACCTTTATAATAAACAAGAAGCTACCAACATTTGTGCCCTGTGTCAATCTTATTTCAGAAAATAATAAAGTATATAGAAAGACAAAAGTTCTTTAGAGAGCCCATAGAACGGGCATTGTGTCCAACACGCTAAGATCAACGTGCCGAAATAAATAACAGTGTGAACATAAATTTCACACTAAGTAATGACACGGTACTGACGTTCCGACGCACTTGTTAGGCACACAGTGTTCCGGAGACCCCGATATCACCGACAGTCTCCCGTCAGAACGCACATCACCGATGTAGTCACAGCTTGCACGTAGTGCCTTTCACTGAACAACTGGCGTTCTACCCCGAGTAGGTGCGGATGATCTCCAGTACCGCAACGTAGGAGCCGGTGACGAGTCCGAAGATAGAGAAGGCAGCGATGAAGATGTTCTTCCAGAGTCGCCAATTCAGGCGCCCCATGCCGTCTTCCCAGAAGACGACCGTCTCCAGCACAGCGGGGCAGAAGAGGCCCAGGGTCGATACGAACACCGAGCCCACAAGCGAAATAATCGGCTCCAGTTTGGGGATCGCTACTGCCACCGCAACTGCAACATCAAACAATTTGGACATCTGCTTCAGAAAAACAGTGACATAAACTGTGGCATTACCATCACTTCACACTTGATTACTAAGCTACTTGCACATAACCGAAGTACGAAAAGCGGCTTAAACTTCTGCCCCCCCCCCCCCCCCCCCCCCTTGGATCGACACGGTCCAAATCGCGCACGGGAGCCGTGAAGCTGCCATGGACGGCAGCCGAGCCGTTAACACAGTGCTGTGTGCGATAGTACGAGCTTAGTAAATACTGGCGTCATTTCATTTTTCAGGTACGGAAAAGCAGTTATTAACGAAAATAAAAGATTATGGCTTAACGTCACGTCGACGACGACGTGGTTATAGAAGGTACAAGCAGATATTGGGGTAAGTTAGGTACGTAAACTGACCTCTCACTTTCTTTAAGGCACGCCGTGTAGCCGCGTGGTGTAGGGCACCTTGCCACGGTTCGTGAGGCTCCCCTCCCAGCCCCCCTCCCTCCACCACCTCGGCTGACTTTCGAGTCCTCCCTCGCGAATGGCTGTGTGTGTTATCTTTAGCGTAAGTTAGTTTAAGTTAGATTAAGTAGTGTGTAAGCCTAGGGACCGATGACCCCAGCAGTTCGGTCCCGTGGGAACGTACCACAAATTTCCGCCACTTTCTACAACCGATTTAGATAAACAACGGACAAGCTAAATCTGGGTAGTAAGGTGGGGACTGAGAATGCGAGTCCATTGTCTCACTAGTGCCCCACCTCATTTGGTGACAGTCTTCGAGACAAACACAGCGTGCAGTTCCGTATGATCCATTTATCTTTGTATTTCTTTAAGTGTTTTTAATGTCTTGCCATTGTTCTGCACATAGCTTGGGAATTTTACATTGAGCCATTCACTTCTTTAGTAGAAGATTTGCGCGTTTTCTAGGAAAAAATCAAAACCCTTGAAACAGGAATAAAATGCCGAGCATTTGCTTCTTTTTGAGTTAAGTGAATCCATTCTATAGAGTTTTATACTTTTCGTAAGGACGATAAACTAAAACCCACGCCAACGTTTGTACAAGTTCCATTGCGCTAGTACTGTGCCGAGAAAGTGGCAAGGAATGTAATGTAAGGAGCTATGACATACTTTGCCTAGCCAAGCAGTCCAGTAGCTGATTATACGAACGTGAATCCGCCGCAGCACCTTGGCGTGAACATGTTATCGTTCCACATGTGTAATCAGCGTTCTATGTCCTCATATAAATAAGCCACTTACAGTATGTAAACGAAATACCGCAGCAAGAATATTATGTTGATTTTTCCCTTGCTCTTCTTATGGAGAGTTTCTGAGGAGAGGTTCAATGTGATATTACCGACGGTGCATTCCACTCCACTTCTAATCTTATTTGAAGTTGTTGTATGAGGAATATGACTAAAGTAAGGTGTATAGTACCCTTTTGAACGAAATGTACTAAAAATATATATGTATATAAATACGTGTACACGTGAGGGTCATAGTACGTAACGTAAATCTTTTGCTCTCGTCAGCTGGGACGCTGTGCATCCGCGCATTATCATATATGTTTTCCGTGATACCTCAGATCCACTGAAGTAGAATCCAGAGGTAAAATGAAAATAAGGAAAAAATTGAATGGAAGAAATCTTGAGGTTGAAAAGCAGAACGGGCAGGAGGCGAAGTGAAACATATAGCAATTAAAGTTAAGTACAGAAAAAGCTATGCCTACAGAAGATTGGAAGTGTTTTGTTCCTGTATGGATCGGACTGGTTAAAACACTTATTATGTTCACTAATACCGTTTTAACCAATATACACGCACTTCATTTTATTTTATTTCGCCACGAAAATATAAAGTTTTTGTTGTTACCTAATATGTTATTTTAGCTATTTTTGTTTAGTTGTTTGCTTGCATTTTTATTTGACAGTGGCGCGCAACTTCCGAATGTTATTGACCTTTCGAGTGTTAGTGCTGTGTGCGTGCGCGGGCGAGGGATGGAGAGCGAGTGAGATAAACAGGCTGACAGTGTGAGTAATAGAGATTGGAGGGAGAGGACAACCATACGATATTTGGGAACGGAGAATGGAGTTGTCTGAGAGTACAGTACGAATCGATGAGTTTCTTTTGCGGTTAAGTTTATTTGTACAATGCTTTTGTTCTGACAAATTGTGTTTTATTATAGAGTGATGTGTCGTAAAATAGCGTGTTTCTTCCCCCGCCGATCAATTTTTGTGTATAGTAAGACTCTTGTATTGCCAATTTCTGTCTCGAGCTATTGCTCACTTAAGAATTTTGAAAATGATATCTGTGTTTGTTGGGTGACGATTCTGTGCTGTTACTTGTTCAGGAAATGATGAGTTGGAGCTGTATTACCTTTAAATTTTCTGAGAGTTTTTGCATATATGATACTAAAAGCCCTTACATTCTCGGTCGAATGTACTGTTTGACGGCAGCTGGAAATAAATTGGTAGAAACGGACCTGGCTATATTTAGCTGTGCTAGTTGTTTATCTTGTAACTCCAATAAGTTGAGTGTCTGCGTGTAACTTTATTTTTGTATGTGAATGTGAGACATCTGTTGCTTGCTATGTGTTGATCTGGTCTCTCTTGTGTTGAGGGTGTCTCGTTTAGGGGGGAGACGTAAAACACATACACAGATGCGATCGCGTGTGCGCGCGCGTGTACGCACGAACATTTTATAATATGTATGGGTTGTCTGTTGTTTATTTTATCAATTTCGTAAGTATCACGTCCATATTTCAGTGCTGTTCGCTTCGTTATGTTCAGTTCTTCGATACAGTCATGTTTGTTCATAAGCAGAATGGTAAGAAAAATGACACTGAAACTGGGAGAAAATGCTGATTGATGTCTGATGAAAATGAAGAAACTGCATAAGGCAGGAATTATGTCTAATTTTATTTATCACGTATGGATATCAAGATGGGCTGCAATATTTTGAACTTTGCTACACTACAGCAACAGTTACGGAAGAGCAGGAATAGGCAACCAGTTGCAAAAATTGTGATTTTCAAATAACTTTGACAACGGTTTCGACGCATCTAAACCCGTCTTCTTCGGAAGGACAGACAAAGTTCACATTAGCAGTTCACTCAGTAAAAGTACTCTTCACATGACACAAATCGGCAACTGTCTGTACGTCCATAAGCAAAAATTAAGACCCCTGATCAAGGGCTTGTCGCATCAGTAAAAAGAATCACTTAGAAAGACGGACCTTGGTAGTAGTTCCATGCCGGCATGTGGACATGCACACCGTTGCCGATTAAAATAATGTGGAGACAGATTTTTCCAAGTGAATACCTAACGTGATGTTTTGTCTCTCCTACCGAAGAGGGGTTTAGATCCCTTGAAACCGGGGTCAAGGTTATTTGAAAGCCATTTTTGCAACTGGTTGGCTGTCCATTGTTCCTGCTGGGCTGCAGTGTCCAGCATATGACTGTTACGCTAAAACACTATTGAATGTGTTACTTTCAGGAATTCAGGTCCACGTATTATGTGAATAACTTTTCTTTATAAACGCTCGGACATGTTTTAGCACCTTCGTGCCACTGTCAGATGGTACTTCTATGCAGTTCTTATTTTATTTTCTGAATAAGAGAAACACCCGATGGAGGCACAAAGATGCTGAAATATGTCTGGACGTTTATGAGCAACAATCGTATGCGTAATAGAAACGCCGTGCGAACAGGCCTCTGAAGGTCCGACCGACCGTCGTCTCAACCTCAGACGGTGTCAGTGGATGCGGATGTGGAGGGGCATGTGGTCAGCACACAGCTCTCTCGACCGTTGTCAGTGTACAAGACAGGAGGCGCCACTTCACAGTCAAGGAGCTCCTCAGTTGGCCTCACAAGGGCTGAGTGCATCCCGCTCGCCAACAGCGTTCGGCAGACCTGGGCTGTCACCCATCCAAGTGCAAGCCAAGCGCGACAGCGCTTAAATTTTGTGATCTGAAGGGAACCGTTGTTACCTCTGCTGCAAGACCGTCGGTCTTGATAATAGGTGGACTTCTGATTTGGTCTGCTAACACGACTGGTGCTGCTACTACTACTAATACTACTACTACTATTATTATTATTACTATTATTATTATTATTATTATTACAGCTTCAAAACCGAGATGAATGTGTTAGTTTTCGACCGAAAGGATACGGCCTAATTGAATTGGAATCCATTCTATGCTGAAACATTTAATTCCATATCGAAACAGTTACTGAGAGCCAAGGAGCTGCAGCTAGGCGCAGAAAGCGTCAACTCACCGGTAGCGAGGCAGGTCCCGATGCGGTAGCAGTACTGGACCAGCTCTGCGCGGTGTGGCGGAACCTTCTCCATGACCAGCGTCAGGCTGATGTCGTTAGGCACGAACATCTGCAGTCCGTACGTCAGCACTATTGCCAAGGCGATCAGGATGTTCACGGACTGCGCCAGTCTACAAGAACAAGTCGTGATCTTCAGGATTACATGAAAATATTGTGAAATACACATGTGGTCAATAGCAGCACTCTAGCAAGTTATAAAGGCCGAACATAGCTTATTAAAAAAGAATAAAACGAATATACCACAGAGAGACGAAATAGTCTGTAGACATACGACAGCGCTGATTGCTAATTTTTCTGTGTAAAACCGGTTACCAGTGATCAAGGAGACCTTTCAGTACTTTTCTAATCTATCTTGGTTGTACTTTGCGGGAAACTGTCTCTGTGGTGTCAATTATGATTAAATGATCACTTGTCTCATTAGGATAGCTTTATGTTATTATAAAATTCAGTTATCGTAACCCACTTTAAAATACACAGACTATACATAGTGCCTTATGGGAAACACAATGACCGTATTAAAAAAATTATTATGTAAGGTGTAACGGGTGCAGATATATTTATTGGTGATTGAGGACGGTGTACTGGATAACATTATATCAGCGGTCATGATTAATAATTATAGCTATTAGGATTACTATGTTTTTAGGTTGGTTAGTGCTTCTAAGTGCAAGAACAAGCTAGGCATACGTGCAGGACGCAGTATGTTGTCTCACTCTTGTTGGTACGTAAGCTGTTGGATTTTCAGCAGTAAAACTCTACGGAATGCACAACGCCTCTCCTGTAGCGTCTGACACTGTAGTTTGTAAAGCATTATCCGAGTAAACGATCCGCGACGAAACACGCGGATGTGTGGTGGGCAGGTGCTACTGAATGGCTTCGTGTTTTTTTTAAATAAGAAGAGACTGAAATGGAAATCCTTTTAGTTTATAAAATATGTAATTGGGACGACGACTCTATTAAGTGGTCCTTCGGGGCCAGAAATGGAAGCGAAACGAGGCGGAGGGTGAGATGGACTTTGTTAAGGATTAGATCGTTATCTGTTAGTGTTTGGGAAAGGATTCGCGTATGGCTTTCACCCCGTTGGATGCCTGTCAACGACAGGGAAACGGAGTTCTTAATTTTTTGTTTTTATTTTATTTAGTTAATTATTTTTTTGTGGTAGTGGGAACGATTGACAACCCAGACTTGGTTCTCGCAGCCCTCTGTGTGCACCGTCCAGATGGAAGAGGTAGTCGTACGTCTAGACTATACACCCGCTTCCGCTTGTACTCCTTAGGCCTTTTGCTACATTACGCATTAAAAAACTACTTGCTTTTAACTTATTAAAATCAGTGTGAAGTCTACGCCTAAACAAAAATCTCTTATATTTACTCCAAACTGAGGCGGATGCTGTTGGAGATACGTTACTTCTTTGATTGACACAGGAAAATTCCAGTTCATTACTTTTTCAGTAAGAGATACAGTCCGAAATTTTTCTCTTGATGCAACAGGTAATACTGTAGCAGTTGCAGTACTCAGTGGTTTTCGGGTATTGCCATCAGCAGCACGGTTTATTAAACTCGGGTAAGCCAAAGCACAAATGTAAGCCTTCTATCAGCTTTTAAACCACCTTTGTGTCACAAGACACAGACCTAACCCATTCCAATTAGTTTATGTAGGACCAGGGGCTAAATGTAATTTGAAGAGCTAGTGTGGCGGCAAACATTTTATTCTCGGTGTCGCTAGGGGAGAGCGACAGTTGTGTTTCGGATTTTGATATAAATCATCACATAGAATCTACAATAAAAAACAAAGTGACCTACTTCTGTCACTAGTCCGATGGTCCAAATTTTTGAAAAATTCCGTAAATGTTTTCTTCGTAGCACTACTCCTAGGGACTAGCGCTTATATGTCTACCTAGTGTGGTCGATATGTGATAAAAGACGGATTTGCGGACTCATGTTCTTGTTCGCATTCCGATTAAGAGGAAACTCATCATTCGTCACGCACTCTATCTTACGAGTCACTTGGAATACTCAGACTTCGTCGACGTCCAATTTATCGGAAACTACGGATTATTCAGCAAGAAACCGATATAGGTGTAGACTTTTTTTCCGAATGAGAAACATCTGAGCTACACCTCATCGAAATTCTGCCGTCCCTTGCCAGAAACATAGGACTGGCACTGTTAGTCAGAAGTCTTGAATGTTACTCGGAGAGAGTGGTTGAGACCCTGGCCTCGTGGCAGGAAGGACAAGTCTTCAGTTCGGTCATCGAGATTAGTGTGTTCCCTATACAGAATAAGGCGAATGCTGGCATGGTTTCAGTAGAGGAAGACTGCGATCAGGTGCATATCTGGTCATTATTTCCCATACCATTCAACTACAGCAGGAATTCCTTATCTGTGTTCCTGCTGGTCTGCCGGTGTAAGACGTGCCCCAGCTGCTAGTGTCGTTCTATTCAAGGAGAATATTGTTCTTAAACACACTTTTGGTTTTGTTTATTCGCCCAATCGCAGAAGATAACAGAAAAAAATAAGTGAAGGGTAGAAGCAATAGTCGCTCTTAAATGTGGGGTTAAGAAACACTGTTAGGAAACGAAATACAGATATTCACTATCACAATGAGGATTCTGGTTTGGATGTATGATTGCTTCATACGTCTTCCGTGACTTACGAAGAAAAACATAGTTTATGTTCGTGATATGAAGTCTTAAAAACTAATAAAAGAACATTAAATATCAACTCACGGCTCGTCGCTTGGCAAGTTGAGTGTCACGCTGCCTTCGGTGTCTGGTCCGTACTTCAGGTAACCACAAAATCCAATGATGGCGTACAGACCCACGACAATGGACATGGTGATGTTGAGCACGCCTGGGCAGCCCAGAAAGCGCTGCGGGTTCTTCATGCTGTTCTCCACAGGCATCACCTGTAAATAAAGCCGTTGTCACAACAACGTTCAACTCAAGTCTAACCCTAATACAAGGTAAAAACGATGATCGCACATAAGAGCGAGATAGTAGAACTTTCTTCTGAAGTGCCTTCACTATAGTCCCTTAAATATGTCTAGTTACTCTTGCTTCAGTGTTAACTTTAATACACTGTACTACCCCAGTATATTTTCTGATCAGTTCTCAGGTAAGAGTGACTAGTAGTCTACCGATGATTATCGGTTTGTCACTGTATGCAGAATGCTCCAGGAGAAATGGTCAGTATTCAGGGATCTCACAGAAACTATCATTCGAGTCGAAAAAGTGCGTACCTTAACAGCTAGGAGCACTTTCTCATCTCCGCTACTGCGAAAAACATCTCTTCTACTGAACAACTGATCGTAGCCAGTGAGATATGCATTTTGGATCCCATATTACCTGGACAATTTTTCTTGTTTTGTATCTTACTATCTCCTCCCAAAATACAGAAAACAAAGAGCTTGCAGTAGACGAGCTTTATTTCAGAGTATCGAAGATGAAGAAGTGCTCATAACTCATCAGGCATGCATTTCAGATGCCATGTTTACTAGACATTTTTGCTTCGGAGGTTCATTCATGCTATACTCCTGAATATAATAATTCCTCCAGGGATACCCTGTATATGACAACAGATGTGCAAAAGGAAATGCTGCGTTCTACGTTACTCCAACAGCACAGACACAATGGTCAGTGTCTTTCGCATTTATGAAATGGTTCAAATGGCTATGAGGACTATGCGACTTAACTTCTGAGTGAAACGTCCCCTTTGAACAATTTTAGATGTGAAACGTCCACTTAGAACAATTATACAAGCCTGTGCTTAACCTGACACACAATATTATTTAGCGCAACGCAATCTGACTTTCAATAACCCCTACAAAACAATGGCCCTGACTAACTTTAACCTATACCTTTTACAAATCACTTACCTCACAAAAATCTTCGCTACTCAAGCTACTACAAAACAGCGAGCGCCACTACTGCCAGCTAAATAAAAGATTCAAACTACTGAAGGTACTAACTACTGATAGGGATAGTTAGCAAATGAAAGATATTAATAGAGAACAAACAATGTATTTACCTTAATATTCATAATTGACATTCAGTCTTACAGATTATCAAAACTCCGCCATCTCTCTCCCCACGTCCACCACTGCTGGCGGCTCACCTCCAACTGAACAGCGCTACGCGCTGTTCGCATCCAGCTATAGCAGTTCATGACAACAATGGCAGACAACAATGCAAACTAGCCACATACTGCACACAGCACAGCCAGTGATTTTCATATAGAGCGCTACGTGGCATTACCCATATAAAAATCTAAACAGACATTCAGTCTTACAGATTATCAAAACTCCGCCATCTCTCTCCCCACGTCCACCACTGCTGGCGGCTCACCTCCAACTGAACAGCGCTACGCGCTGTTCGCATCCAGCTATAGCAGTTCATGACAACAATGGCAGACAACAATGCAAACTAGCCACATACTGCACACAGCACAGCCAGTGATTTTCATATAGAGCGCTACGTGGCATTACCCATATAAAAATCTAAACAGCCTACTTACATAGCCCCCATGCTCCCCACAAAAAATTTTACAAAATATTTTTGGGCAGTGGCCAATAAAGATTTGATAAAATTTTTCATAATTACAATAACAAAGATATCAAATGCACACACTTATTGATACAATGTTGGTCAACAGCTAAAATTTTTTCACAGTCAATAAAGACAGTCCCGATCATTCATCATAAGAGTAAACCTGCAGTTTGTTTGCTCAAAGTCTGAGCAGTAGAATACAATGCACACGGAAGTAGTGGATTTCCATGCAGTCTTGAAGAAGTAGTATTGTCCTTCCAACAGTAAGACAGTGCTGACTCTTGACATGCTGACAGGTAATGGGCCACAACAGAGCAAACCCACAGCAGAGTCAGTCGACGTTTCGAAAAATATTGGTAGGTAGGTCATCACAGAGTAGACCCACTGTAGTCCTGGTAGAGATTGTGGTATTGGTGGACCACCAGAGGTGCAGACCCACTGTTGTCCTTGTAGAAATTGTGGACAGGCCCACTGTAGTCCTGGTAGAGAGTATGGTATTGGTGGGCCACCAGAGGTGCAGACCCACTGTAGTCCTTGTAGAGATGGCCAGCAGCCATCTGTTGCGACTGTGCAGGTGCACAATCACCATTGAAGAGTCTTGCGGATAATAGAGCAAGTCCATAACCACCACTTGTGCATTCACAAAGTTTTTGGAATTGTCCTTAGAACCAGCAATGCTGTTATCCAGTCCCTTGCTGAATTATTAACACACGTGCAAACACTAACAGTCCCTACTTCTCACATATTGTCCATATACTATGACCAACAGAAAAGTGTGCAGTGAAATGAATGCTTACAAGTTAATAACATGATGAACTGGTGTCAATTACAATTATATAACATAAGAATACAATTACAAAGATACAAAATACAACATTAAAGACATAACAATACAGATAATATTTGTAGTAATAGGGGCTTTACAAAAGAATAGAAATAAACATATACATCAGTGTTACAGGAATGATGACATGAGTACATACATAAAAGATCAGAATCACTTTTGAAACGTCAACTTCACACATGAGCATTAAAACAAAGGAGAATAAATAAAGTCTAAGCATCTTTACAAAGAAAATAACAGAGTATTAGAAAAATTCTACAACATAGCTCTCATCAGCTAAACACATAAAGACAGGAAAAACACAAATACACAAGGGTACACAAACATATAGCGGAATAATAGAAGGAAAGGACAGGGTTTGTTTTACTGCAGTATTGTGCAAACAAAACTTTCTTTACGTCTCGGAGATCTCCCTTCATTCATCATTATTCCCAAAAAGTCCTATCTATACCTCCTTCCTGTATTCTATTCATATTTCTTTCAAAATAATTATTTCTGATTGTACAATACTCATTGGGGCCCAAATCTTTCTTCGCAATGCATTCTTTACCTATTCTCCATAGTCAGTTTCTTATATAGTCTACCCCCTCTTAAGCTAACTTAAATCTACTGAGCTCAGATATATATACCAAGGGACGAGGCAATGCAGCAAAAAAAATAATTAACACAAACATCAATGACAAAAAATAGAAATGGCAAAGCAAGCAGCATAAATTAGCAAAGCAAGTGCAATATTACAACTAATATAAGGCAATGCAGGAAACAAGAAAAACTAGCTTAGAAGAGTAACACAAAGTCAAATTCAGTAACACTATGCCTGACAAACAGCAGCAACTTATACCTAAACCTGACATAGCGCAAGCAGAAAAAATATTACAGGAAAAACAACAATGCAGACAAGGGAAATGTGTATTCACATCTTAATGTCTATGTAATTAAAGTGGTGCACCATAACAACTTATTGTAAAAAAAATATTACCATGTACTTGAAAAGAAAATCATGTTTTACTGTTACGAGTTCCTTCGTATTGTTCTTTCCTTTCCAAGTGCTCCTTTTTAAAGAATGTGGATCATAAAATAATTATTTAATAGATCTGTTGACAGAAAGTGTTCACATTAGCAAATGCATTTTATTTTATAAAAGCAATGCTGCTACACAGCTGGAAACCAGACATCAAATGAAATAAGCAATTACGCAAACCAAAGCATAAAAATGTCATTCAGTAGTCATGTGACATTTCATTTCATAAGTTAATTGCTCTCAACTCTCGTACAAAGACTCTTGTCATAATCAGGTGTGCAGATGTAAAAATATTTCTTGTCATTTTGTTAGGCATTTCAGTAAATATCATAAATTTTTAAGTAACGAGGGTGTCGCATTAGCGATGAAAGGCACATCCTAATGGTTTATTCTCCAGGTGTTTGACACAGCTGTGTGCCCACAACGCATTACAAAAATCATATGTTTTCAAGTAACGAGCGTGTCGCATTAGCGATGAAAGGCACATCCTAATGGCTTTCTTTTCTACCTGAGCGTCTGAAAAGGCTTGTTCTCCAGGTGTCTGACACACCTGGGTGCCCACGTCACATTATGTGCAGGTGGTCACTTAACTTTCTTACGGAAATATTTACGACAGTAGTTTCCGCTACAGTGACAGTCTCATATAAAAACATTTCACAGGTCAAGAATTTTATTGACATAAACATACCTCAACAGCATAATACACATCGTCGTCGTAAAAATAACATCATAACACCTCAGTCAAATGTCAAAAACGTCGTAGCTTCTTCCAATGATTTCAAAACCTAAAGAAAATTCTCTGCTCATTTCGGTAGTGTCATCTACCTCAAACGTACTTTAAAAATTATGATCTCATACCAAAATACATCATTCAAAGCTCTCATAGTATCACAATGGTACCAAAAAAATATGAACAGTGCACAAAGTACAGACAAAGTACAATTTCTTAAGTGTGAAGTAATCCAACTCTGTAATGGCGTAAACATGTGTCACTGACGTAGAAAAAGGATGTTTGTTTCTCTGTTAAATGATCAGATAGGTGTGTAATTTATGTGTTAGAGAAATATGGTACCGATGTGTTAAATTGTATAAGAAAATACCATATTAGCTAGGGCTCCTTGTGCTTGCCAAACACATGGTACACAAAGTAGGCGTGTACCCCCCTGAGGTTTATTGTAATTATACCCTCAGGTGTTACAGATTTCAGCAATGGAATGAAATGTATTGCGAAAAACTTTCTTTGTAATTCAAAAATCTTTAAAAATAAATGTTTTAAGTACAAAATTAATCACTCAAATACGTGTCCAGTAGCGCTAAATATGCGTCTTGCTGTAAGATAATCTCTGGGAAGTGTCGTAGTTATTGTCCTCCGAAAGCTAAGTTCTGTAGAAGTCAATGTACTTACCTCATGATACACAAAAGTGAAATGCTTTGCGTATAGATAACTTAGTTATTACGCTTATTGCCGTGATGAGGAAAGTACTGTGCTGTAACGTATTGTTGTCCTACGGAAAAGGCTGTCTCCTTGTAGCAATAGCACAAAAGTCACCACTAAAACATGTCTCACTTTATAGAAGAATTCAGAAAAAACTGTGCAGATATAAAACAGATACACCGCAAAAGCAACATTGTAACTTGTCACTCATTAGTAACGTCGTGATATAATCGTGTAGCTGTCACACAAACCAACCACTGTGTCATCTGGCATTTCACAGAAAGCACCTCAAATCCAGAATCCACTCGTAAGCAAACCAAAATGTTGCATGTTAACAGTTTCTTAACTCTGACAAATTGTACAAGTAGCGTGAAGTGAAAATTGCAAAGACTAAGTTAAAAAGCAGATTATCTGTCAATAAATGGTATTACATGAGAAATGTGGTGTAATCTTTTACCCTTTGCTCTTCTCAGTACGCAGAGTTTCAACTTGAATGCAAGTATCATGCGGTATTCGTCCGCAAAGAATACGGGAATTTTGCTCAAGGTTAGCGTCAATGTTATTTTTCTCGGAGCCAGCCGGCGCACGCGGCAGCCTGCGGTGCGAGTCATTGTCTGTTTCTTTGTTGGCGCGCGCCGTTACTGGGATTAGGAGGCCGAACTTCCACAAATTCGCCTTGCCGAGAGGGCCCAGCTCTGTTAGAAACCCGCCAGTTCTGATGAAATTCACGTCTGTCGTTTTGTCGGTAGTTTACATAGTTTCTTTCTTGTCTGTCACGTGGTGGAGAATTTCTGCCTGAGTCGTGACTACGCGCTGGACCGTTGCGTCTAAAGTTATTCTGTCTCCCTTGATAATAGTTATATTGGTTCCCATATTGTCTGTTTCTCTGATTGTCTCTGTGATAGTCATTACCGCGGAAAGGTGATCTTTCCCTGTAACTATTACTCTGCCAGTGGTTGTCATATGGGTGGTGTCTGTTTTGGTCACGATTTACGTTGTAAGAATAGGTTTGTCGTGGCCATTTATTGTTTCTGTCGTCACGGAATTGTGACGGATGTGACCTATAGTGATTGTTTTCCTGATTTCGCATCCCGCGACTGTCTGTGTCAATTTCCAGTTCTTGTAACAGTCCCTGAAAAGCTTCAATGTCGTCTTTGCAACGTCCTGCCAAAATAATATGTCGTAAATGTTCAGGCAGTTTGATTAAGCAAATGCGGATGAGTTCTGAGGGGCTGTATGGGTTTGACAGGTACTGATTCTTGTGCAACATGTCTTCAAAATATTTGACAAGACTGGAAAATTCAGATTGTTCAAAGTGTTTCATCATCATGATGCTATGTTTTACGCGATCTTGTGTAGCTTGTGACCAATATGCTGAGAGGAAGGCGTGGTAAAATTCTCCTTCACTATGACAATCGTGAATGACCGATCGCATTCTTACAGCTGGTTCATTCTCTAAGTAGCCACACATAAATTCTAACCTGTGCTCCAATGACCAGTTGGGAGGGAAACAATGAGAGAATTGATGGAGCCATGCTTGTGGATGAATGTCGTTGCCAGAATTCTTAAATGTTTTGAATTTACGTGTAGTAATGAACAGCTTATAGTCAAAATCATCGTGTCGGCGAGTAGCATATCGTGTCGGCGGTTCCATCTCAAAATTCGGTGTACCTTGCCAATTTCTTTCATAATTACCGAAATGCCCTGTGTTATTATTTTGTGGCTTTTGCGTATTTCTAAGTTCCTCTTCCCGTGTTGGAGCGCGAGTGTCCTCTGAAATACGTAATTCTTGTATTACCTGTGTCAGCTGATCTTGTACTTCCCGCATTTCTCTTTTGTACTGTGTGTTGATTTGATTTTGATTTTGTTTGAATTTTCTAATTTGTTCATACTCTTCTGTGTCAGTGAAGGCTATGGGTCTTGTGTCATTCAGATCATCATCTACCTTTGTAGATAAGTTAGTGACCTGATCCGAAAGTTCGGCTACTTTCTCTGATAATGAACTAATTTCCCCCATGTGTCTTTCTACTGTGTCCTTTAAGTTTTCCTGAGTTTTTGCAAGTTGCGTAACCGAATCGGTAGATGCAACTGAGTCAATTTTAGCTTGCAAGGTCTCATGATTTTCATGAACAATAGTTTGCAGTTCTTTTATGGCTGCTTCGTGATTCTGTAATGTATTTTCATGCCGCGAAAAAATAGGTTGGAAATGCTCACAAATTTGTGTTTTTACATCATTACAGACTTTCTGACATTTCGATTCAATGTTATGTAATTCAGTAGTTAAATCTTCACGTGTTTGTTCAAGTGTGGTGTCTAACTTTTGAAGCTTTTGCTGTGTTTGTCTCTGATTTTGTTCCATTGTGTCTAACTTTTGAAGATTTTGTTCCACTGTGTCTAACTTTTTAAGATTTTGTTCCACTGCGTCTAACTGTTGCTGTGTTTGTCTCTGGTGTTGTTCCATTGTGTCTAACTTTTGAAGATTTTGTTCCATTGTGTCTAACTTTTGAAGATTTTGTCCCATTTGTCTCTGATTTTGTTCCATTTGTTGCATTAATTGCAATAATAATGTATTAGTGTCTGGAATCTGTTTCTCTATGCTTTTTGGCAGTGGATTTTCACCGGCAACATTCACATTTTGACAAGCAGAAAATGTGTCTTGACTCATTTGAAAAAACGGTGAGGACGCAAAACCTGAATCTACAGTATTTGCAAAATTGTGTCCTATCATTTCGGATTCCTGAGGCGAGCTGTTGCCGACCGATCGATCGATAATGCTTCCCTGTTCATTACCTGTTTGACTGGCTACACCATTGTTTGACGCCCGCTCCATTTCCCTATGCACAGTTACCAAATTACTACTTTGAATATTAGTTAACTCATTACATGGTGGGGCCAACACACTGCTTTCGTCTTCACTGTCATTTCTTAGTTTACTTTGGAGCCGAGTGTTACGTTTTTCACACGCCATTATTGTCACAATATTTCACACGATAACACAGAAAAGCACAATTTGAATAGCAAAAATAAGAGAACACATTAACATAGCACTGAAAATAATATCTAGTTAATTGCAGCAGCGAAATACTTGGCGCAAAGCTACATGCATGCCACAACTGTTTTACTGTACAACAATGAAAGACTGCAACTACAAAGGAGATTCTCTCTACAATTACGCACTAGCAATAAACAAAAGCTACACTAAATACACAAACTACAAGAAAAAATCAGAAGATTCCAGTGAGGTATCCTAGGCTAAGGGTCGACATATGAAACGTCCCCTTTGAACAATTTTAGATGTGAAACGTCCACTTAGAACAATTATACAAGCCTGTGCTTAACCTGACACACAATATTATTTAGCGCAACGCAATCTGACTTTCAATAACCCCTACAAAACAATGGCCCTGACTAACTTTAACCTATACCTTTTACAAATCACTTACCTCACAAAAATCTTCGCTACTCAAGCTACTACAAAACAGCGAGCGCCACTACTGCCAGCTAAATAAAAGATTCAAACTACTGAAGGTACTAACTACTGATAGGGATAGTTAGCAAATGAAAGATATTAATAGAGAACAAACAATGTATTTACCTTAATATTCATAATTGACATTCAGTCTTACAGATTATCAAAACTCCGCCATCTCTCTCCCCACGTCCACCACTGCTGGCGGCTCACCTCCAACTGAACAGCGCTACGCGCTGTTCGCATCCAGCTATAGCAGTTCATGACAACAATGGCAGACAACAATGCAAACTAGCCACATACTGCACACAGCACAGCCAGTGATTTTCATATAGAGCGCTACGTGGCATTACCCATATAAAAATCTAAACAGACATTCAGTCTTACAGATTATCAAAACTCCGCCATCTCTCTCCCCACGTCCACCACTGCTGGCGGCTCACCTCCAACTGAACAGCGCTACGCGCTGTTCGCATCCAGCTATAGCAGTTCATGACAACAATGGCAGACAACAATGCAAACTAGCCACATACTGCACACAGCACAGCCAGTGATTTTCATATAGAGCGCTACGTGGCATTACCCATATAAAAATCTAAACAGCCTACTTACATGAGGTCATCAGTCGCTTAGAACTTAGAACTAATTAAACCTAACTAACCTAATGGCATCACGCACATCCATGCCCGAGGCAGGATTCGAACCTGCGACCGTAGCGGTCGCTCGGCTCCAGACTGTAGCGCCTAGAACCGCACGGTCACTCCGGCCGGCGCATTGGTGAAGCTACATAAGGCAAGTAACTTACAGCTCCCAGTTAGGAATAGGGGAGAGAATGAATTTGTTATTTGGCACGTTGCACTAAATAATTCAGCTAAGCAGAACGAGCTGTTGATGAAGTTCGTGTCTGATTCACCCTCGGTCCTCTAAGTTAGAGGGTAGACATTAGGCCAGTGGTAGTCACAGTTGAGAATATGTGGCAAAATATTTTCGCTTACTCTCTCTTCGAACCTACCAAACATTTCTGACTGGGAAAGAAGATCCAATGCATGATATGTACCCAGTTCTAAGCAAAAAAGGGAAAGCAGAAAGATGGAAGGAATATATAGAGGGTCTATACAGGGGCGATGTTCTTGAGGACAATATTATGGAAATGGAAGAGGAGGTAGAGGAAGATGAAATTGGAGATATGATACTGCGTCAAGAGTTTGACAGAGCACTGAAAGACCTAAGTCGAAACAAGGCCCCGGGAGTAGACAACATTCCATTAGAACTACTGACAGCCTTGGGAGAGCCAGTCCTGACAAAATTCTACCATCTGGTGAGCAAGATGTATGAGACAGGTGAAATTCCCTCAGACTTCAAGAAGAATATAATAATTCCAATCCCAAAGAAAGCAGGTGTTGACAAATGTGAAAATTACCGAACTATCAGCTCAATAAGTCACAGCTATACTAACGCGAATTCTTTACAGACGAATGGAAAAACTGGTAGAAGCCGACCTCGGGGAAGATCAGTTTGGATTCCGTAGAAATGTTCGAACACGTGATTCAATACTGACCTTACGACTTATCTTAGAAGCTAGATTAAGGAAAGGCAAACCTACGTTTCTAGCATTTGTAGACTCAGAGAAAGCGTTTGACAATGTTGAGTGGAATACTCTCTCTCAAATTCTGAAGGTGGCAGGGGTAAAATACAGGGAACGAAAGGCTGCTTACAATTTGTACAGAAACAAGATGGCAGTTATAAGAGTTGAGGGACATGAAAAGGAAGCAGTGGTTGGGAAGGGAGTGAGACAGGGTTATAGCCTATCCCCGATGTTATTCAATCTTTATATTGAGCAAGCAGTGAAAGAAACAAAAGAAAAATTCGGTGTAGGTATTAAAATCCATGGAGAAGCAATAAAAACTATGAGGTTTTCCGATGACATTGTAATTCTGTCAGAGACAGCAAAGGACTTGGAAGGGCAGTTGAACGGAATGGATAGTGTCTTGAAAGGAGGATATAAGTTGAACATCAACAGAAGCAAAACGAGGATAATGGAATGTAGTCGAATTAAGTCAGGTGATGCTGAGGGAATTAGATTAGGAAATGAGACACTTAAAGTAGTAAAGGAGTTTTGCTATTTGGGGAGCAAAATAACTGATGATGGTCGAAGTAGAGAGGATATAAAATGTAGACTGGCAATGGCAAGGAAAGCGTTTCTGAAGAAGAGAAATTTGTTAACATCAAATATAGATTTAAGTGTCAGGAAGTCATTTCTGAAGGTATTTGTATGGAGCGTGGCCATGTATGGAAGTGAAACATGGACGATAACTAGTTTGGACAAGAAGAGAATAGAAGCTTTCGAAATGTGGTGCTACAGAAGAAAGCTGAAGATTAGATTGGTCGATCACATAACTAATGAGGAGGTATTGAATAGGACTGGGGAGAAGAGAAGTTTGTGGCACAACTTGACTAGAAGAAGGGATCGGTTGGTAGGACATGTTCTGAGGTATTAAGGGATCACCAAATTAGTATTGGAGGGCAGCGTGGAGGGTAAAATCGCAGAGGGAGACCAAGAGATCGGTACACTAAGCAGATTCAAAAGGATGTAGGTTGCAGTATGTACTGGGAGATGAAGAAGCTTGCACAGGATAGAGTAGCATGGAGAGCTGCATCAAACCAGTCTCAGGACTGAAGACCACAACAACAATGTACGTTGTGATCCAGTACCGTAACAGTTAGACAAAACTGAATATGTGTACCTGTGTGTAACGAAAAGTAATTTCGATTTCTGTCCCCGCAAATTCTGAGCTATAAAAGGGTATACCTGTTTAAGCGAGATCAATGCTAAAAGAAAAGGATAGAGTATCCCAGATTCGTCTTCCAACGTCCACCTCCGACACGAAGGTCCACTTCGTCTCGTGAGATCCGATGAGAATGTGCATCAGTAAATATAAGCAGCGCCACTAAATTGTTAGTGTCAGAAGTATCGTGAGATCCAAATGATTTGAGGATGTTGGGTGATACATGATGGTTTTTTAGAATTTTGGTGTTCAACGTCGCAGCAAAGCGGTCAGCTTTTCTGACTGATGCAGAGTACTCCACAGAACTACTTCGGATTTTTCTTGCTGCGATGACTGAAGCAAGTACAGCAGCCTAGTGTAAAGAATTGAGAAGGGGCACTTGGGGAAGTTGCGGCACAGTCCTGTATTAACCACGTGCCTCTCCATCCTGACGTCCAACATCGCCCTAGACAAAGTATACCACACCGATATTTTGGCACCACTTGTCTGCTTGTGGTCTAAAGTTCCAGTTTTGCCGGCCGCGGTGGTCTAGCGGTTCTAGGCGCTCAGTCCGGAACCGGGGGACTCCTACGGTCGCAGGTTCGAATCCTGCCTCGGGCATGGATGTGTATGATGTCCTTAGGTTGGTTAGGTTTAAGTAGTTCTAAGTTCTAGGGGACTGACGACCACAGATGTTAAGTCCCACAGCGCTCAGAGCCATTTGAACCATTTTTAGTTCCAGTTTTAGTTTCGTTTCACTTGAATGAGCAACTCCCTTTACTAGTTTTTGTGAGCTATTTGCAACCTGACGATGTAAAACTGTGATGAAGTTCGACAGTACAAAGAAAATTTTCTGCAGGATTTTTAGAAACAGGAAAGCGGGCTTATCATCACAGACTCACCGCTTATTTGTTAGATGTACCGTTTTTTTTTTCATGTTTGGGAGTGAAGGACAATGTGAATGACTAAGTATGTCCACGACCACGTCGTTCGAACAGAAACTGGAATTGCAATTTGTTTCACTATGAAATCTGTGAACCTGGTATTCACTATGTTGTACGATGTATCTGCGGCGAGAAACTGTCGATGAATCTGTAGACTCAATTGTACCGCTCTGAGCAGGACTTGTGAAGCGATATTTATTACAAATTATGCCTAAGAAGAAACAGGTGCAGTACTGTGCAGATAACTACAAGTATTTCGGAAGATGGATAGATTAGGCGTCATCAGAAACTATGGTGCTAACGAAATGATATTGAGAAAGATGACCGTTTCGATGAAGAAACTGAGGTTCGGCCGAGATTGTAGTTATTGTGTCAGTTCACATACGAGGGTTATTCGGAAAGTAAGGAACGATAGGTCGCGAAATGGAAACCACAGTGAAAATCAAAACTGTTTTATTTGCAACGGTTAGCTACACCTTCCAGCTATTTCTCAACACAGTCGCCGCTCTGACTTAGGCATCTGTCGTAGCGTTGCACCAGCTTTTCAATTCCTCGTTATAGAAGACAGCCGCCAGTGCTTTTCGATAATTTCTACTCTGGACTGCAACTCGTTGTCTGTGTCAAAATATTGTCTTCATAGCCAGCGGTTCATTTGAGCAGAGATGCTGGAGCATCTTCATTGCCCCTCCAGAATGCGGCCGAGAATTGTCGTGTAGAACGAACCGCATGACAGCTATGTTATGTGGATTGTATAGCTTCAAGCGAAATCTTTCGCCAGGACCTCATACTTTTGGGAGACACTAATTTCGAGCTGTCTTTACGTTCTCACTGTAAACTCACAACTGAAAAGAGCGACATGATGCGATCGACGGGCGTACTAGACACAGTGCCCAATGCATCTGTGCAAAGCTTCATAAGACTTTCACTGTATTTTCCATTTCGCGATCGATCGTTCCTTACTTTCCGATTATGACAAAAGCTACAGTTGCTGTCATGATACAGACGAAAAGCTGCACATATTTCGAGTATTGTGACCCAATCAGCAGACTTAACTTTAAAAAAATAACATTTTATAAGCCTGTGATGGCGCCGTTTCTATTGTGGCTATAAGAGCTCGACGAAGGGATGGAAAGACGGCAGTATATAAATAGGAGAGATGAGAGTATTGAGAAGAGTGAATGGTTCTGTAAGAAGGGATCCATTGATGAGTAAAGACGTATACTGTTGATAAGGAATACTGAAACAGCACGTGAAAAAGGACATAAAGGTGACCCATGGAAACTGCTGTTGACATTCCCGAAGGAAATTGACACTCAAGCAGAAAAGATACTAAGGATCATAGAGTAAACACTTTTAACAGGCTCGTAAGCTTTCAGAGCTGGTATTATTTTAAATAAAGTAATTTTGGATATTGGACCGTGCCATCAAATACTACTAAAACAATTAAACTGCAGACGTTTCGACCAACTTGCTGCGGTTCTCTTCAGGGCGGATCAGTGCTGGATACTGGTGAATGTCTTGTCTTATGTACTATCTGTTTCGGTTATCTGGTAGCTACCGACATCACATATCTGAGATGTCAGTGGACAATATGAAGAGAGGTTGTTATGGAGGGGCTGGCAGTATGACAGGCTATTGCGTGTGCTACCCCAGTTTGCTGACGGCCCTCTATAAGGAAAGACATTCATCAGTTTCCAGCATTGAACCGCCCTGAAGAGAACCGCAGCAAGACTGTCGAAACGTTGGAAATTTAGTTGCTCAGTTTATACTGATACAGTCCAATACCTACAATTATTTTATTCAAAACCGTCCACCCTGTTACATGGCTGTGAGTGGTACGCCAATCTTCGTAGGCGCGCGAGTACTCGTTGATACACCAAAAACCGAGCAAATTCATCCGCAGTGTGATAATAGCCATGATAGCTCCTTCTGCCATCCTGTCACTTTTCCACCACGATCCATCCTATGGCGCCGATTCCAGACAACAGGCTGCCATGACTTAAATCACTTTTGGGTGCATATGACCTCCTGGTACTAGTTCTGCACCATGCAGAGCACTTCAAAGCACAACTATGCTCTTTTAAGGGGTGTCTAATACACCAAGACAAAAAAATCAACGCACCACGAAGGAATTATACAAATACAGATGTACATACAGACAAACAAATGATTACAGTTTCAGAGAAGCTGGATGATTTATCCCAGAGAAAGAGCTTCACAAATTGAGCGTTAATCCACCTCTCTGCCTTACGTAAATAGTTATACGGCTTGACACGAAGGCGAGCAGCAGAGACTGTGCTGAAATGTAACCACAGGATGGCTTGCCATGAAGGGCAACAAATCGGTTTGTAGAGTATCATCGATGTACCTCAGTGGTGTAAGTGTGCCGCAGATGACAGCCAAAGAGGTCCTGCTATGAAAAGAAATTGCACTGCAGACCATTAATCGTGGTTTTTGGGTCGTTTGGGGCTGACAGTCAGGTCTGGGCATTTTCTGAGACTTCTTCGGCCTGGAATCTCATTGAATGGAATATAACTGTCTTCAGTGAAGAGTCCCGTTTCGAACTGTGCCCCGACGACTGGCGTAGACGTATCTGGATACGCCCCGGTCAGGATTAGCGTACCATCCTGACAATCGCCCATCATATGGCCCTTCAATCATGAGTGATGGTCTGGGGTACCTTTTCTTTTCATAGCCAGACCAGTTTGGTTGTCCCTGCGGCACCTTTACAACACAACGGTAGGTTAACGATATTTTACGCCCCGTTTTGTTGCCATTCATGGCATGGCTAGAGTTTCTATTGCTCGTCTTAGCCAAACTCTGCCTTTGCCAGCAAGGTCACTGAACCTCTCCCCAATTGAGAACGTTTGGAGCATTGTGGGCAGGGCCGTCCAACCAGCTTGGGACTTTGACGATCTAACGCGCCAATTGGGCAGAATTTGGCACGACATGCAGGAGGACATCCAACAGCTCCATCAACAAATGCCAAGCCGAATAACTGCTTACATAAGTGCAAGAGGTGGACCTATGGTTATTGACTTGATGAATTTGTGAAACACTTTATGTTGAACAAATCATCCAATTCTTCCTGAAATTATAATAAGTTATTTGTCTGTACATGTACATCACAGCTATCGATTTATTTCTCACTCGACAATTCCTTCGTGGTGTGTCTTTTTGTGGTGGTGGGAGGGGGGGGGGGTTCTATTTTATCTGGTGAGCTTATAGTTACATGTTACATGTTAAAAGGCTATCACGGACCAAGTATCAGTCAACTGCTACGTGGTATCGAGACTCACCACGCCGATGCCCTCCATGGCGAAGATGACGGTGCTGAAGAAGAGCGGCAGCTGCGAGACGGGCGCGATGAGGTCTCGCTCGCTGGCGCTGGGCACGCCGGACAGCGTGTAGTAGAGCGTGATCACCAGACTGACCAGCAGCGCCACGTCGGCCGCCACGGACACCGGCACCATGTGCTTCAGCTGGCGCACCAGCACCAGGCCCAGGAACACCGGCAGCATCACCACCATGTACACGCGCACGTCCAGGTCGTCCATCCACGGCACGTAGTAGCCGCACACCTGACAACCACACATACAAACTTACTCTCCACCAGTGGGTCCCGTGTGTAATAGTTACGTGACTGATGCTTCGTCCAGTGACCAAATGGCACCAGTAATCTGTGACGATGTAGGCAAAAGATAAAACTGCAGCCTGTGTAAACTATTCCTTTACAAATCAAGTACATTCCACTTCCTCCAATATTTTGGCTGTTCTGTTACTTCTTCAATTATCTATGAGATCTGCAACGCTATACAAGAACTGTTAGTTCTTAATACAGCACCCCTAGATAAATAAACTTGTAACTTCTGTACAGAACTCTTGTGTGTCTCAGGGACTAAGACAGTTAGTGTAGCACTGCAGAAGTTTGCGGTTCAATTCTCAGTAGGCCCAATAACTTTTTTTTTGTGTCACTGTGAATGTTTTGTATATGTGAGAAAAAAATTCTTGGTATGATTCGCAGTCCACATTAAACCTTACACTGATGAGCCGTGGTAAAAAAAAATGGTGTTTTGAAGAGCGCACCGCAGCGCGTTGTGTGAAGCAGTCGCTCTCCGTTTCTGGCGGCGGGGGCGCCGCTGTGGTAATCGCAGCTTTGGTGTCTCCCTCTGGTGGGAAAGCGGAAAGGTTGCCTGTTCACGTGCATTTAAGGGGCGCTATGAGCTCGGTAGAGGCGAGTCGGTCAGTAGAGGAGAGTCTAGTCAGTTGGTCAGCCGGCTCAGTGTGGGGCAGTCAGTGTCTGTCTGTCGTCGGAGTGCGAGTATGTCTGTCGTTTGGATCAAACTTTAGACCAGAAAATGAAAGTCTTGCCACTCCGCCAGTAACAGAACTCAGCTGGTGGTCGATCGGTCGGGGCTGAGTTCCTGCATCTGAGTCTGCGCGTTAGGCCGCCAGTCTGCTCGAGTTGCTCGCGCAACGGTCATTGACGGTTGGATTAGTCGGTTGGTTGGTCGCGCACTTAAACACGCGATGACTTGTCAGCCTTGAGCGTCGGCGCATGTGAGGTCCCCTCCTGAGTCCAGTGGGCAGCGCCGTACAGAAAGGGGTAGTGGCTTCGCGGTTCACAAGCGAGCAACAGGAGCGTAACCACGACATCGGGCTGGCCGGGGCGAGCTGCGACGCCGTGCGACGGGAGATCGGCGCGCCTTCCTGCGTCCGTTGAAGCGGCTGGCAGCGGACGGTTCGGGAGAGCGTTGGGGGTGCTGCGCCAGGTCTTCTCGGGAAATCGCAGTTTATTAGAAGTTAAGTGATTGGAGATATGTTGTTTCATTTACTTGTTAAATTGTACTTGTTTTCTTGGTGAGGTCACCAGCAGCTGGTTTTGGGATCGTCCCACCATTTTTCTCCGCTTGCCCACCCGAGGGAAGGTGGTTATTGTGAACTGGGTGGTCCGTTTTTCCCTTGTGGAATTGCGGAGGTTTAGAGCAATCTGCGGTTCGGGTTGTTTAGTAACACCCCCCCACCCCCCTCTTGTCAATCTGCCATAGGTTAATAGCTGCGTCTGTCATGTTTTTCGGATTCGGTGTTAACGAATTTACTGCTTAAAGGCCGAATTCTTGAAATATGTTTCTATCTTGCTTATCATCTTGAGAGGTGGTATATGTGTACGAGGTGCATTCAAGTTCTAAGGCCTCCGATTTTTTTTCTAATTAACTACTCACCCGAAATCGATGAAACTGGCGTTACTTCTCGACGTAATCGCCCTGCAGACGTACACATTTTTCACAACGCTGACGCCATGATTCCATGGCAGCGGCGAAGGCTTCTTTAGGAGTCTTTTTTGACCACTGGAAAATCGCTGAGGCAATAGCAGCAAGGCTGGTGAATATGCGGCCGCGGAGAGTGTCTTTCATTGTTGGAAAAAGGCAAAAGTCACTAGGAGCCAGGTCAGGTGAGTAGGGAGCATGAGGAATCACTTCAAAGTTGTTATCACGAAGAAACTGTTGCGTAACGTTAGCTCGATGTGTGGGTGCGTTGTCTTGGTGAAACAGCACACGCCAGCCCTTCCCGGACGTTTTTGTTGCAGTGCAGGAAGGAATTTGTTCTTCAAAACATTTTCGTAAGATGCGCCTGTTACCGTAGTGCCCTTTGGAACGCAATGGGTAGGGATTACGCCCTCGCTGTCACAGAACATGGACACCATCATTTTTTCAGCACTGGCGGTTACCCGAAATTTTTATGGTGGCGGTGAATCTGTGTGCTTCCATTGAGCTGACTGGCGCTTTGTTTCTGGATTGAAATATGGCATTCACGTCTCATCCACTGTCACAACCAATGAAAAGAAAGTCCCATTCATGCTGTAATTGCTTGGCAACATGCCACATGGGCAGCCATGTGGTCGTCCGTCAGCATTCGTGGCACCCACCTGGATGACACTTTTCGCATTTTCAGGTCGTCATGCAGGATTGTGTGCACAGAACCCACAGAAATGCCAACTCTGGAGGTGATCTGTTCAACAGTCATTCAGCGATCCCCCAAAACAATTCTCTCCACTTTCTCGGTCATGTCGTCAGACCAGCTTGTGCGAGCCTGAGGTTGTTTCAGTTTGTTGTCACATGTTGTTCTGCCTTCATTAAACTGTCGCACCCAAAAAAAAAAATGGTTCAAATGGCTCTGAGCACTATGGGACTCAACTGCTGAGGTCATTAGTCCCCTAGAACTTAGAACTAGTTAAACCTAACTAACCTAAGAACATCACAAACATCCATGCCCGAGGCAGGATTCGAACCTGCGACCGTAGCGGTCTTGCGGTTCCAGACTGCAGCGCCTTTAACCGCACGGCCACTTCGGCCGGCTGTCGCACCCACGAACGCACTTTCGACACATCAATAACTCCATCACCACATGTCTCCTTCAACTGTCGATGAATTTCAATTGGTTTCACACCACGCAAATTCAGAAAACGAATGATTGCACGCTGTTCAAGTAAGGAAAACGTCGCCATTTTAAGTATTTAAAACAGTTCTCATTCTCGCCGCTGGCGGTAAAATTCCATCTGCCGTACGGTGCTGCCATCTCTGGGACGTATTGACAATGAACGCGGCCTCATTTTAAAACAATGCACATGTTTCTATCTCTTTCCAGTCTGGAGAAAAAAAATCGGAGGCCTTAGAACTTGAATGCACCTCGTAATGTAGAGCATGTTGTACATTTTATGTATGTCTGCATTTTATGGGTTTTATTTAAATAGTCCTTTTAGGTTATAAGCTTGCAACCCTTCCATGGTAAGAGCCCTTAAAAGAAAAATTGTACATTCTGTGGCAAATAATTTGAGGGTTGTACCATTTCCATTCCTCTTACAGGGTGCATAGTTTACATGTTTGTATGAATTGTTAAAATTTTTTGTTTAAAGTAATGTGGTGTGTTGCAGATTTGCACCAGAGTACTCTTTCAGAAGTTGTTGTAAGTGGTCATGACTACGGCCGTGTTGAAAGGGAGCAGGCAAGCTTCTCAGCCCAAAGGGTCCTACTGTTAATATTGTTCTTGCCTCTAAATAAATCTGTAACATGATATTTCGAGTGAGCTTTTCTGCTTGTAATTTTAAATCTGTTTTGAAAAAGTTTTTAGGAATAAATTCACATTTGTTAATGGTAATTTTCCATCAGTTACTTCCTGGCAACTACTTCCACTTTCACCTAGTGTGATTAAATGTGTTAATGTTCTTGATGAATCGCCAGTAAGTAAAGTAATTTTTTAAAGAAAAGATTTTGAAAGTAAATTCACGGTTCAACTGAGGTGACAAAGGTCGTGGGGTACCTCCTAACATCATGTCGGACCTCCTTTTGCCCAGCGTATTGCGGCACCTCTGCGTGGCATGGACTCAACAAGTCCTAGGACGTCCCCTGCAGAAATACTGAGCCATGCTGCCTCTGTAACCACCAATAATTTGAAAAGTAGTGCCAGTGCAGGTTTCGAGCCCACGTTAAATTTTACATCCCCGTGTAGCTAGTTAGCTATGCCAGTTACTGATCAGCGAAGGGCAAGAATGTATGACATTTAATATAACCATGTTAAAACGCTTATGTGTGTACTAACCAAATTTGGGTTAAAGATAGCTTCAGTTTTCGGTGCTGATTCCACAGTACAAGAAAAGGTTATGACTGACTATCAACTACACGCAGATGTGGAACGTTTCTAGTGGAATGGATGTATTGCAATGAACAGAGGCAGTCACTGAAGGTGCCTGGTATTACCAGGCAACAACGTTTGTGCACGTTAATAGTACAATATTTAATTGCAAAACATAGCATTTATTTATAAGAGATATACATAGAGGGTAACTGACCAATCAGATCACAGATGAGAGAAGACACACACACAGCGGAAGAGGCACAATTTTTCCTCATCCAGGGTTTCTGTGTTTCATCACGTTTAAGTAATTTACTTCCCCTTTTTGTTACCCACATCATCGAGACTACCTATAGTTAGTTATCTGCTCGGAATCCTGAAAGTGCTGATGTAGTAACCTTCAGTCGTATTACGCCAAGTCCAGGGCTCTATGACTTTCAGAAAGGAGTAATAAACACGGACGTTAGAGCTATTGATAAAGTGCAGTTCGGGGCTAAAATGTTTCCTGTAATATTTGTACACCTTGCAGTTAATGTAACCAGGATCTGTCTTTCGATACGTGACTATGCACTGGATCAAAACATCAAAGAATCGCTTCCACATACAAGATTAAATCTTCTTACCTTGTGAAGAGATTCCCCAATGAATACGACGTAGACACAGCATGATCCATAGTAGGTGGACAAGATGGCTAGCACGACAAAATTCCTGTAACAGAGGGCAAGAATATCGTAAGTCTTTGGACTACAAAAGTAATTTCGTAATACGATTATTATTCAGTACAATTATCATTGAGCGTCCTCTGCCTGAAGAAGATATAAAAGTGAACGAGATGTTCTAAAACTTTGACTCATAATATTTGTGCCATTTATATACTCTGATAAAAAACAATCAGTGTAACGGCAATGAAACTAGGAAAACAGTCAAACAAGAACTGAAGATGGATTGTCAGCTCTTAATTGTAACCCTTACGAACACAAGTTCTGCTCTCCCTTTTTGGAACACGTATGAAAGTTTATATGAAATTTGAGAACCCAAGTAGACGAAAGGTAAATCCTCATGTCAATCTCTGAATGCATGTTGATGAGATATGGCAGTCTACGTTAAAAACTAGAAAATCAATTTTCTGTGACTTATTAAGGTCTGATCGCATAAAAAAAGTGCTTTTCTAGGACATTTTAGTAAACGTCAGAAAAAGATAAAATCGTACAACGAAATGGTGAAGTAAGGCAAAAATATGTAAATGTACTGTTTTCAAGCCTGCATGTACATGTATTAATACACTTGTTATAAGACTAAAATAAACCGATGACGAGGGTACAAAAGTAGCGAAACATGAATGGGAAAACGAAAATGTTTTTTACTCAATGGGTAAACCTGAAATTATTTTCACACTCTAACAAGACCTTTTTACTATTAGGTGTCTAGCTCAATAAGTGAAGAAAAATGATAAGTGGAAGAAGTAGCATGTGCATACAGACTGCAGGCAGGTGACTATTCTCCCGTTCAGGAGATGTGAAGTAGTGTGGTTCCTTTTGCACAAGTTTCCAGTCTATGAGATATTGCATAGGGAGACATATTCTAATAGTACATTACAGAAAGCCATGCGGCTACTCCGAGCGAGTACCGTTTCCCGTTGCATCTCTTGCTCATTTCGTGAAAAAGAGGCATCTATTCTTCAACGAGGACGTAACCGATATCTTCCCGCCATCCTTGTTCAATTCGAGCTGCAACACCATCTGTAATGATATCGATATCTACACTTGTGAAGTTTCTTTCCTATTGAAGTCCTCCTTTCTGACTATTTCGATATGTCAAGATGTACCAGGCATAGATTAATATCAATACACTAGCATACGCGCCAATAAAGCAACTGATGGTTGTTGTGCGATTTTGTACACATGTGCAAATTCTAAGCTGGATTTTCTTTCACGCTTCATATAGACAACAAACCAATTGATTAAATAGAAAAATAGTGCCTATGTAATCCGCAAATTCGTGGTGCACACGACTTTTACCCCGACATACGTTGGTGTATTGATGTGATAACCTGATGAGCCATAGGAATATACACCAATGCTGGACATAGTACGTGCCCTAGATTCAATGTTTTAACGACAGTTGTCTATATATTCAATTATTTTTAAAAAGAAAAAGAAGGGTGTCTGACATAATGAAAAAGGCAGAGATTGTACAAGATGTGTTTGTTTACAGCATTTGACTGATCTGAAATCGTTCGACGCATGCGGTTAACTGATGACGTCAATCTCGGAATGTAAATCTTGTGATGTTTACCACAACGGGAAAACACGACGCATGAGTCACTTACGGAAGACTGAAGGACGGCAAGGCGTAGGTCTCTTCTTGGTACTATGAGCGGAAATCTGTTCTTCAGAAATGGCACGTTGTGATGTTGTGGCCTGACTCACGGTAGTGCAAACGGAAGTGTGAGATCAGCTCACACTATTGGTCAATGTGAGCAAACGACGAGGGAGGAGGAACGAGGAGGCCAGTAAAATGGTTTATTAGTTTCTGTTTTATTTTGCCTAACGGGTTAGTGCATAATATTGTGCAATATATTTGAGCAAAGTCAGGACTCAGTTGGAAACGAAACCCTGAGAAATTAGAAATGAGGAAAGCATGGGTGGTTCTGGGTACGAAACCGAAGGTCGGTCCTACAATCTACATTAAATATTAGGAAATGAGCACTAGAGTCGTTGACAAGCATCTAGTGAAGGCCATTTTCCATTGTCTTACTCCAAACACACATGAAATATCATTCGTATGTCTACACCACACATACCACTGTGAGTGTTTATGTAGGGTGGTGTGTAATAATCGACGAATTTAACTTCAGAATCCGTGATTATCATCAACAGTATCACATATCTCCGTGCGTAGTGGCTTGGAAATAGCCCAGGGCATGCGCTCACAGCCTGGCGAATATTAATTGTGAGTTTTTGACCTCTCCTCGAAAGGTAGGTGAAATTTTCACGCCTGCTGTGAGTTCACCACAACAAGATTCCTTTAGTCCCAAGAAAAGTAGAGGGCACAGTAAAATTAGCATTGTCCTTGCTGATCTCATTGAAGTCGAAAATGTGTAGGTAATATATCCAGATTCGAAGTAGTAGCGTAATAGAAATTTACGTAAGAGATTATATGAAATCACTCGAAGCAAATTGAGAAAGGCCGTCAGTTTCCATAATATTTATTTTTTATTTTTTGCGGGTTGAAACTGCAAACAAATCTCTTGCATAAGACACCTGACAAGCAACTCCTTTCTGAATCTTTCCATGCCAGACATGAGACACCATTCCAGAGTCAACGCAATTTTTACTAATGGATTATTTTCCTTTATTAATACGCGATAGTATAAAATGAACATTATGTAATCTTATGAGAATAAATATCAAGGACAGTAATATCTACGGGTTTTATAAACGACATTTAAGTGAACAGAACAGTATTGTAGACATTTAAGTGTACAGAATAGTAGTGTAGTATCCCACACAAGACCTGTTTCGTTATAGTTACCACCAGCAGCCTTGTAAATAAAACTGCTATGATGAAATTTTCTTGCTGCACCAAAAATGTAACGCCTATTAGCAGGTGCCAGATGTGTTATTGAAACTCACCTGGCGAACTTGGAGTAAGAGCGAAGCCGCTCGAAGCAGGAGGTCTTGAACGCAGCCTCGGCAGTCTCCCCAAAACCTAGGAAGGGCACTTTGGTCCTCCGGCACAACTCCTGCGAGCACTTCACCTGCAAGCAGAATGATGACGTAAGACCCCATACACTGTGGTAGTTAAATGGTGTAGGTCAAAAATAGGAGACGTTAATGACGTCTAGATTCTGTAGAGGGGGCGATATTGTGCGGCTAAATGATTCAGATGGCTCTGAGCACTATGGGACTTAGCATCTGAGTCATCTGTCCGCTAGAACTTAAAACTACTTAAATCTAACCAACCTAAGGACATCGCACACATCCATGCCCGAGGCAGGATTCGAACCTGCGACCGTAGCAGCCACGCGATTCCGGACTGAAGCGCCTAGAACCGCTCGGCCACCACGGCCGGCTATTGTGAGTCTCTGGAATCTGAAATAGTATTAACCTAGTAATCAGTTCGAGTAAGGAATCAGTGTCCAGCTGTGGAGGAAGAATTACCACCGTGCTATTTGGTTCGACACTATGCCAATCCTCAATCTTATTGTACATTATTTATATCTGTTACTGATGAAACGGTACTGATCATATTTGGCGAATATGACGGTATCTTCTCCGATATTTAATGCATGAAACATGTGATAGGAAGTGTCCCGAGTTGCAAATATACAGCCCAAATGAACGTAATAATTAATTTGTCTCACAATAAATACATAAAATAAATATTTAAAAACACGTACCTATAATCGTTAATGATTATAAGGGACACAAACATACCATGCCTCGGGCATGGATGTGTGTGATGCCCTTAGGTTAGTTAGGTTTAAGTAGTTCTAAGTTCTAGGGAATTGATGACCACAGCAGGTAAGTCCCATAGTGCTCAGAGCCATTTGAACCAACCCAGCGTAAGAGGCGTATCGCGACTTCCGCTGTTTCCCACCGAAGGGAATGCCCTTAATTATCACCTTGCGAACGTTACAACAATAACTGGAGCATATTATGCAAGTCTTCTGGAACAACAGTACTAAATAATGCGCAAGAAGAGGCCTGGATAGCTAGAGGAAAAATATAAACCTATACAATTAAAGGTGCTTTCACAAGGGAAAGTGACGGATTTTAAGAACGAATTTTTGGCAAATACACCTCATTCAACAGATTTCGCCCTTTTTGACTTCCACCGACCAACCAGTATGGCGGATCTTCTAGAATCGTATGCGAAAGATAGAAGCTTATTACTGGAGAAAGGACAACTGAGGTCTACGTCGAAAATTAGATGTATTTACGTGAAAATGGTAAAGTCTTTTGCAGACAAGCTTAGAATCTTTTACCTACATGTACATCTACAAACATACTTCCCAGGCAATTGTGTTCAAAATTTATCCAACGGGTCTCACTAGAACACGTCGCCCTTTCTTCCAAGGAGGCCCGTTTAAATTCGTTGGAGAAATCTTTTTACTTTCGAATGGGTCATATCGATCTCTTACGGTTCTACCAGTGCGCCTCTTTTGATGCCTGTTACCATGAACGCTCGGTAAGGACTCCAAACACTGCAACTACATTCGAGAATTGGTCGCACTGGTATATTGTAGGCACTTTGGTTTACAGAAACCTTCCAAATAATCTAAGTCTTACTTTCGACTTTCCTAATACTAACTTCTCTTCGCTTTTCAGTTGTACACCTAAGTACGATCCGTCAAGCTTAAGATGTTCTCTTGTATGTTTGTAATTGCGATTCTTTCTCTTCCTTGCAGGCATTATACGATACATTTATTTTATTATCGTGTCAGAAGTACAGAAAACATAATCATCTAAAGGAAATCGATCGCTGGCATCATTTTATACATTGGTTGATGACAAACTGGCCACGTCGAGTGTATTCGTTATCGCCTTCATCTGGTCTCTCATGGTGCATACGGCTGTAGATGAAGAACACTGCAACATATGGCGCGGGATTAGCCGAGCGGTCTAAGGCGCTTCAGTCATGGACTGTACGGCTGGTCCCGGCGGAGGTTCGAGTCCTCCCTCGGGCATGGGTGTGTGTGTATTTGTCCTTAGGATAATTTAGGTTAAGTAGTGTGTAGGCTTAGGGACTGATGACCTTAGCAGTTAAGTCCCATAAGATTTCACACACTTTTTTTGCAATATATGGTTGTTAGTCTGCACAGCACCACACTTGCAAAAAACAAGGAAGACGCCATTTATGCAGGTTGATCTCGTGTTACTAGATAGTGGTTTGTTGAGGGCCTACCATGTTGCTGAACTTCTCTGAATGACCATCCAGTTCACCAAATGGTGTCATTTCCCCCGCCACTGTGAGATCTTTGTTCGCTGTGGTCTTCCTGTAAGAACTTCTGTAACTGCCAAGGAGCTTTTTCTCGATTTCTGCCAAGGACGTGCTGGCTGACGGCCATAAAAGGGTGGATTTCAGGAGGGGACACACCAGCAAGACAGTGCAGTTTATCTACGGATGTAGATCTTGAACAACCCATGATAATGCGACAGGTCTCATTAAGCATCATAGGCCTATGTATGTCTCTGGCATGCCGAACATGCTTATTCAGCACTGGAGTAACACAAAGCTAGCGATCAAGAAATCGTCAATTTGGTAACAGAAGAACTGCAGAAGAACTGACTACAGTAAGCAAGATTAAATGAATGTAAGCGGCAATAGTAATGTAGAGATGAAACGGTTTAGAAGGCGTGGAGAGCTGCATCAGATCAGTCTTCGGACTGAAGACCACAGCAACCACCACCGTATTATCTTAAGTGTATCCTCTTTTATAGAGAGCTGCCATTCATTACACAAAGCGGAAATTTTATCCAAGCGTTTCTGCATTTATTTACTATCGTCCACAGACGGTACGCTCATAAGAGAAACACGTATCAGTTCTTTTGGCAATGCACTGTACCTCAAGTGACCTATGCACACTGCCCTACCGTTATACCGCTGCTGGTCATCCTTTTTTAATGAGCCGTAACTTATGGCGTCATGGCAGGTAAGAGAACGTTAAGCGAAGATGGCGCAGGCAAGGACTAAATGCCAAGGCTACGGCTCGCGAGCAGACGTCGAGGTGCATCCTTTGTCTGTGCTCAACGCGCAGAACGCCGTCATACACCTCAGCCGCGGGCCTCCAACCACGTTCTTTTCCAGGAAATGTGGAGGATATCCTCAGCAACGTCAGTTCCTCCTTCTGGCAAAAGGCACTTCACGACCTACAAATCATATTAAAAAATTCATAGCAAACCGTCTGTCCATTTCCTTCGGGAACATTTCTTTTTTTTCCATGAACTTTCTCCGCACATTAATCTAAAAGTATCTTAAGATTACCTACTACTGTACACGTGTCATTAGACTACGACAACTGAATCATGACGCAGATTCTTTGACAGCTGCTACATGAAAGTGGCATTAACGGAAAACTGCATTAAAAATGGACGAGACAATTTCGAAACTTTAAAGGATTGGATTGGGGTTCTTTTGCAGACGTCATCCTCACCTTCCTAACGTCGTCACCAAAAATATTCTAACCGAAACTAAAACACCACATACAGTAGCCACTAATATCTGACGGGCACTAACACTACCACAAAATTTTCATCGTCTGTTCTTGAATGTTTGCAGTGTAGCGAAAAGAACACGTCGTGTCCAGCGGTGCCTTAACCAATAAATATATCCTTAACTTTGTTGCCGAGCTGTCTTCATTTTTATGTAGAGTGTGATTCTGCTTCAAATATAAACGTCACTGTTGAGCTTGTCACATTCCACCTGGATCTAGATATTCCGCAACGGTGGTTCTACTTCGATATCGTCTTTGATCACTGCGCCCGACGCTGACTATAGTATTAGAGAGTGTGCTGCTGTCGATGACCATAATAGCAACAGTTTTAACATGAATTCTAACGAATCAGCTTTTTACATTGATAAGAGGGTACACAATGGTATCGGTACCGAAACAAACTGAATTCTTTCCTAGTAGTGTGTAGCACAACCTTTTCGCATGACATTGGTAGAGACGCGTCATGCCACGAACCCCATTACACACTAAACGGACTGGTGATGAGCCATGATGTCATGGCTCTTGCCCATAACTCGGATGTCTGAATCGCGTACAAAGTGTGTATGTATCCCCACATGGCGGCTCAGCCGTATTGCGTGTGAGTAATGGTGTAAGGGGACCTGGGGGCCACACAAATATCATATTCCCCAAACCGTTCAGACAAAACTGGGAAACAAAACGAAGTGTGAAACTTCCTGGCAGATTAAAACTGTGTGCCGGACCGAGACTCGAACTCAGGACCTTTGCCTTTCGCGGGCAAGTGTTCTACCGCTCTAGCAGGAGAGCTTCTGTGAAGTTTGGAAGGTAGGAGACGAGGTACTGGCGGAATTAAAGCTGTGAGGACGGGGCGTGAGTCGTGCTTGGGTAGCTCAGTCGGTAGAGCATTTGCCCGCGAAAAGCAAAGGTCCCGAGTTGGAGTCTCGGTCCGGCACACAGTTTTAATCTGCCAGGAAGTTTCATATCAGCGCACACTCCGCTGTAGAGTGAAAATTTCATTCTAAAAACGAAGTGTGTTATCTTACCGAAGGTATAAGGTGCTTGTGGGCTTCATCCCATTTCTGTCCGATGTAAACATCCTCCAAATGAAAGTAGATGCCACTTTAATCGGCGGGACATATCGCATTACGACGGTTTTAAGGTGTTCGTACCCTGCCATTGGTGTGCACCAACCAATATTGCGACGCGTCTCTATCGACGGTTCTTTTTTCCATGTTTCGGGCATGTACTGATGCTGTTGCGCCCATGCTAAAATCTGTGCCGACTGAAGTGTAGTGAGTATAGGTTCAGGTGTGGGGCAGTGGATCTTGTAGCGTTATAGAAGTAGCTAAGACGTGTTTGTATGACAGATCATCTGATGCAGATGTGCAGCAGTGGCCTATTGACTGTTCTGCCGCACTGTAGCCTTCTTATTGGTTCTTACTATCCTCGAATATTGACTGCCATCTCTGTCGTCATAGCGTTGCTGTACTCAGGATTTGACTCTTGTTCCGGCGGTGTTCCACGAATCGATGTAATCGCTCTACACACTTGACAGTGTGGGTGAGGAAACCAGTGCCTGCACTGTTTTGGAGATGAACTATTCCATGCATCGGGAATCAACAATGTGACATCGATTAAATGGAAATATACCATGCATATTGTCCATTTTTTGGTCAGCTGTCACAATGACAGCGAGTATATTGTCTGTCACGTGGCTCACCAAACTATTCCTCATGTCGTATCGAAAGGATCCCTCTTTCTTTATCACAGCTGCCATCTCTGATTCAACTGCTCATGAGTTTACACCTTTACTCCTAAGAACTGTTGCAGTATTCGTCTAATCTCCTCTCACTTTGCGTGGGGCGAGTACAAGACCAAATCCAGGGTTTTAACAGTGGGTGGCCCTGGATACTGCAGAGGCACGGAGAGACTTTAGATTTAGCGCAGTACGGGAGAGGTTGCATTTATTCATCTGTTTGCAGGCGTTTTAACTGAGCACCACACCTATGTGGCTGTGTTTACAGTTCGATGTAAATATGGATTGCTCTGTTATTTTCCCGTATCGTGTCGTCAAGATCCGAGTACCTCAAGACTTCACTATTTTCGCCACGAAATTATACGCAATCGTGCGGGCATCGGAACGGAAGTGCTAAATTCCTCGTCTTTTCCGATTCGCTAAGTGCCCATCTTCTCTCCAACGCTTGTGCACAGCAGATAAATCCATAATATCCAGGAAGCCCTCCTCCATCTACAAAGGTAGGGGAAGGAGTTGTTCTTTCGCTGGAAGGCAGAGCACGTGGGCATTAAGGGGAACTGAATGCCGGATGTAGCAGCCTAGGAGGCATGCCGTGATCCTCTGATATTAGAGTGTGCCATCCCCCACCTGCACATTCCGCAATTAACACTAGGCTGCCCCTTGACAGGATGTTCGACGGGCGTTTCATAGGACGTGGAGGACGCATAAATTGGCCAGCCCGTTCTTCTGATCTTACACCTCTGGACTTCCTTCTGTGGGGTACGTTAAAGGAGAATGTGTACCGTGATGTGCCTACAACCCCAGAGGATATGAAACAACGTATTGTGGCAGCCTGCGGTGGCATTACACCAGATGTACTGCGGCGTGTACGACATTCATTACGCCAGGGATTGCAATTGCAATATCTACCAATTCTAAATTTGCCTGTTTCGTCGGTTATTTATGACAGGACAGATTTTTTTTCCTATTCTTATCATCATTCTGCAACATGTCAATTATAGGACGTTCAATAACAAACTTCGTCATTTTCAGAGTAATGATACTAGCACAATAACTGTTAATTAATGTCGAATTTAAAAAAAAAAAGATTCATAATTACGAAGGTTTCTTCCAATGTTTCACTAGCAGCATTATTTCTCATAGAGTTTGAATAGTCATTTTCACCCCTTTGAATGTTTCTTGGGCTTGTCTCTGTTAATTTTGATTTCGTTGTGTACTAAAATGATGTGGATGTATTGTGTGAAATATTTATTAAAGGACTATTTCCTTGGGAATGCATACAGTTTAATGTTTTGGATGATAAATGCAGCCTGTTAAGTGTTCTTTTATGCTCTAGTTAAGTAGAGTTTTGAAGAAAATTACGTGTGCAGCCTTTTATTCGTTGTAGTCCAAATTTCTGCAGCTAGCTCTAATTTTAAGGAAATATCACCCGGCTATGAGCACAAGGTTGTACAGATGGTATCTCGCTGCTTAGCAGGAATCCTTGTTGCGCTCAGTGTAAGGACGTGTTCTGCATTTGGCTGACAGTATTAACACAGGTCTAATGGAAAGAATGCCCTCTTAATTCCGTTAAAACCACTATTACGGTTGTGGAAGTTTGTAAAACTAAATAAGAGCGCTATGACTTCATAAATGATAATAAAACTATGCAACACCAGATCAACAACTTCAAGCAGGTGATCGACCTTTGTTGGTCCTCTTGTATTTAACGGAACTTGGAAGGCAACAATCATTTACTGGAAAAATGACTAGTCACACCTTAATTCGCTGGTTCTGAGCATTATGTGACAACTTCTAAGGTCATCAGTCCCCTAGCACTCAGAACTACTTAAACCTAACTAACCTAAGGACATCACACACATCCATGCCCGAGGCAGGATTCGAACCTGCGACCGCAGCGGTCGCGCGGTTCCAGACTTTAGTGCCGGAACCGCTCGGCCACCCTGGCCGGCCACACCTTAATTCAGAATGATAATATGTTGCAGATGTTTCCTTATTGGATGAGTTGTTTGTCTTGTTGTAAGTCCTTAAGAATGCACTGTAATGTTTAAGCCAAAATCACAATATGACTTTATGACAGACAGCACTGTTTTATTTATGCGATGTGTTAAAAGCTAATATACGACTGAGACTCCAAAAGAAAGCTATTCGCGACTGAGCTATCTTAAACATCTCAACAAAATCTGTACCAATAAAGTAGGTAATAAGAGAAAGAAAAGTTCGAGTTTAACATCCCAGAGTGTGGAGGTCAGGTGGACTTCGGTGCAGAAGGAAATCGGCTGTGGCTTAGGATAATTCCAGGATTAGCCTTGCTCAGAAAAAACCATGAAAACCAACCAAAATGCCAGACGTAGATCTGAATTCCACTCTTCTCAAATACTTCCTCTTAACAATCAGGCCACTTCGCATTGTACGGCAGAAAAGAAATAGGAATAAAAGTAAAATGCGTGGACTGCCAACTAAAATGGCTGAGAAAAATCTTGTCTAGAATTCAGGGCAACCACACGGGAATGGTAAGTTAGTTTGGTATAGTTGCAGAAAAGTCATACGTAGAAAATGAAAGACAGCGTGGCGAAAAGACTAGCGTGTGAAGTGAGGGTGCAAGAATTTGATGGATTCGAGCTGTTTGCCAGACACTGAAATGGAGGAGCATACTAAGGCTGAAAGCAGAGAAGAGCAGCAAAGCTACCGGTGCCAATTACGTAATGGTCGTACAAATTTGGGTAGTGATTTTCGTTTGAAGGAGATTTAAACTACGCTTCTTCGGCTTGAAACAGATGACCATGCACGTAAGGTATAATTTTACGTTACTATGGCCATTTGCCTCACTACTATTCCAACAAGCAGTTTAAACAAGTAGAGCTCAAAGTTTGCAGTTGTTCCCTTAATTCATAAATTTTAGGTTGCTTAACAGCACTTGGATGGAGGGATGAATAATAACTGAACATCCCTTCGAAAGGAACTTTAGAACCGAGCGGCCCACAGTGAAGAAGGCTGAGGTTTGAACCGGCTGTGTCCTAATTTAAGGAGCTGCACAGCCTTCGCCTGAATAATTCAGGAAAATCACTGGATGGGTGAAGCCTGCTCCTGATGAACAAATAGCCAATATGCAAAACGCCGCGTGTACTCGACAATGAGCTCAGGCTCAGGAACCAGCTGCAGTGGTCTTCTTTAGGGAGGCATTCCTGCATTAACGAGAAGTAACGTAGCTTAAAAATTTGCCAAAACAAGTGTTTCAGAGGCTAGACCCATTAGAAAAGCGTAATAACTCCACATTTGGTGGCACCGACATCCAGTACCTACCAGACGACGCATGGACGCCTCCTGTGACGTCGTATCTGAAAGTCTTACCAGTATCTGGACGGTGTGTGTGCAGATGAGCCCGACGAAGAGGGTCGCGACCATCCCGAAGGCGAGCCCCGCATTCCGGAAGGCGTTCGGCATGGCCAGGATTCCGCTGCCCAGGCTGCTCTTGAGCAGGTGCGCCAGCGCGCCCACGTCGCTGCAACACAGGAAGACGATGACGTCAGCTGGCCACCTCGCGTTTCGTCATGTGCCCCGCGCGAGAACTGCTTCGGAGAATCCCTCAGTACCGGTTTTATGACGGCTCTGGTAAATATTCACAGCTTTGACCTTTCATTACTATTTGACTTCTGCAGCGCGCTTTTTCCGTGCTGTAAGAGAAGCTTTTGCGGCAAACATTGCTGAGGTAGTTAAATATAATCGGAATGACCATTCAGACGTCTGGGGGAACAAAATAAAACCCTGCAAAAGAAGCCCTGGGAGTTTATTCACCAAGTCTCCATATATAACATCCTTTTGCATCTACAGTACTATTTCAGCAATTTAGTTGGGAGGTATGTGATCAGGTACTTTAGGTACACATTGAAAGGTTGGGGGATGATATGTTTTAAGGAAAGCAAGGATGTCATGCGGTGGAGAAGTAATGCGATAGCGTAACATAAAAAGGAGGAGAACGAGAGTTTAACGTCACGTCCACATAAAGGTCTTTATAGACGGAGCATAAACTCTAATTGTTTCAAGGATGGGGAAGGAAAATGACCATCCCAGCATTTTTCCGAAGAGATTTACGGTAATGGCTGAAACTCTAGATCAGGATGGTCGGACGCCGACCATCGTACACCAGAATCGAATCCCTTGTGCTAACCAGTGCACCACCTTGCTCGGTATCAGCAACTAAAAGTTTTGTTAGTATGTCTTCCCGGCGTGTACAGCTGACGAAAAGCTCTCGTGTCTCCTGCCGTGTGGCAGTGTCGTACTATCATCTTCTGGTGACTTCGCCATGATACGACGAGTATGGTTATCTGAAACGTCGCGACCGTTAAATACTTCCACTCGAATGGCGGCCCCAAGAGCTTTGAATCAATCTTAAAACGGGAGGACATTAACGGGTATTTAAGGTCTATGTTTGGTCATTTTATGGTGACAGAAACCAGTCATTAATCGACTAGGAAGGGTGACCGCCTGCTAACATCTGCTGCCGTTTGGCGCCGGAGTCCAACTGAAAGATTACCACCAAAATCTTGAGCAATACAAAATTATTATTAGCGAATTCATGTCGCTAAACCTTTGCAACCGATCTTCAGGCACTTACAAAGTTTTTCTTCCCCTTTTTTTCTTTTTTACATTTGTGAAAACTGTTAAACGTACAACAACGGTCTGAAATGTCTGCTATAAAGGGTGTCATCAAAATTTTACCGTTCGAAGGCCGTATAGTCCAGAATCGGTAGGCCAATCAGGCAAAATCGCCGTAAGCATTGAGGCAATAATGCCACCGACGCACCAATACCCGTTTGGTAAAAAACCGTGTGCTGCTGCTTTGAGAGGTCTGATGCACATCCTCGTCCGACAGCCCTTCAAGGGACAGATGGCGTGATAGTCGCATGGGGAGAGATCAGGACTATAGAGTGCTTGCCAAGAATGTCTCCCAGTTGGCATAACTTCTGTATAACGACATTTGCGATACGGGAGCGTACGCCATCAAGAAGCAGCAGCACCCCGTGGCACACCATTCTGCAACGGCGGATTCTGACGGATTTGCTGCCCCACACGCATTCTTCATTCTCCGATGGATGTCTACCAGTGTATCTTTCGGGAGCCAAGAAAAGAATATCAGCTCGTTGGTAATAACTTCGCCATAGTTCACGTTCCCGCATTTATAACATGCACATCGGAAAGACACGAATGCCATATTAATCCGTTGCCTACACGTCGGTACTTGTATACGCGCAGCGGAGTCGCGCTGCGTTGCATGTACGCTGCAGAACCACCCTCAAACAGGAACTCTTTGATAGCCCCTTATAAAACTAACAGTGTAAGGGAGTGAACATTAGCAGCAAATCTGAAAGCGGTTTGGTGAAATGAGTTCTGTTTTCATAACTGAGTTTCCAGTTCCTTTTAAGTTTCTATCCATTTATCATAGGTAAGATGTAGACTTGGCATTTCTTTTGTTCAAAAAGTGAGTTTGTATTGTATATCCGCGAACGGCCTACAATCTTACAAACAGGTGGAAAGATTGTCTACTTACGAGTAGGCATTGTCGAGATTTCTTTCGGCGAAAGGATCGTACTCGTCGCCGATGCTCTTTTCCTTCTTCCTGTCTTCTGCGAGTTTGGCTCTGAAAAATAGGAATGCTACTTAAGTAATTTGGTTCAGTGCGTGAAATCGCAAGTAACTACATTCAGTGAATACATATATTTCATTTCCTAGAATAGCTATGCTTAATTTGATTTAAATTATTAGACTGCAGTAGAAACGAAAAGGATTGTAGCTTACGTAGAAGAAACGGTGCTGATTGTGATAATAGAATCACCCAGGGGTACTTTCCTTTCCACTGTCATCTGCAAAAATAAAACATAATTTGGTTAGTAATTCTAAAGGATGACTGTGAAAGTAGAAGAAATGTATGAGCCGAAAGGTTTATTTCACTAATCATTAAAATCTGTGCGTCGCGCAGTACTGCAGCACTCCAAGACAAGATTGCAGTAAATCGAACAAAATTCATAATGGAAGGTTACATATCATTCACACCATCTGTAACGCGGTCTTCTGGTCCAAGTACACCTGAAAATGCCAAAACGGTACCTGTTTGATCGCAATTTTTCCGCGATGTAGCACGACATTCCACACTGATAATCGTGTAGAGTGTGGGGTTTTTGGGTCACCATCTCTCGACATCACCGAATTATCTCGATTTATTCGTACGTCATAATAACTAGATCGTTAACTTTTGGGTACAGCTTGACTATCTTTATTAGATAATGGAGCACAGCACATAGGCCGTTTGCTTCTGACGTATGGAACTAAATTAGGTACCACTCCAATCTGCGTGGTTCTCTGGCCAGACTAGCAATAATTGGACGCGTTCTGTGGTTTACCGTATTTCCCCAACATGGAAACGGAGATTAGACATTTAAGATATTTCCAGTTAAGATCCTGAATCACAAAGTATATAAGCGCGCCATGTACATAAATGTCCAAATAGAGGATGACTGAATGTCCATCATGTACGAATCCTGCAACACAAAGAACAAGTAAAAAAAAGTAAGGTCTTAAGTTTGGAGATATTTTTCTGGCTTACAGTAAACAGCATATTTCCCACGGTAGAAGGGCATATCAGCACCTTGCTCCGTCTCAGAAAGGAGTTCACACCTCCCCACTAAGATAGGACAGCGTCATATCCGAGTACATATTTCTTTTGGACCGACTTATATGGGTGTTCTTAATATTTGACATTGTGAGGTGGGTATCCTTCTTCTCTCCTGAACAATAGTCTCTCTTGAGCAATAGCACAATGAGTGCCTGACCTGTGATGTGTTGTCGTACATTATTATTGACGAACTCCCGAACAAAAGAGTGGTAAGGAATAGCACCCTGTTCATACAGACAGTTTACTCCCCTATATGAGCGCCAAGACGCCATCCGAGCTTTACAATGTCATCAAGAGTAAGAATCATTATCAGCAATGTCATTGGCCTCATTCCATTTTATCCCTTGGCACACACTAACAATGTAGTAATCTGGATTTGTATGTAAGTATTGTCTCTTACTGTCGGAGAACTTCTGATGATGGAAATTTCTTCATCTTTCTGGATCCATCCGACTAATGACTCTCAATTTGTCACTTCGTTAGTTACAAAAACTGCCAGGAAGTTTTACAAAAACTGTGTATCGTTTCATTGCCAGATGAATGGGGAAGTGCCCTGTTATAGAAGTTATTTTCCAAACGGTGTAATTATTAATCCGAAATTTTCTTAGTGCTTGGAGTAACCGTAATTGTCTTAATCAATAAGTGGGACACTGAATGGAGATGATCCGAGGAATAACACAGTCTGTTCAACCTCCGTCGCTTTATACGTTTCCTGGCTGGCAACGTGCAATAAAGAAGGGAGAAAGAAAGTAAACTGAAAAGGGAAGTTTAATTTACCTTGAAATAACAGAATACGTACCTACATCCATTTGTTAGAAATTCCTGTGATTTGAGACGAAAGCATTTAGTCTGAGTTTTCAGAACTGTAGAGAAACCAATATGTCCGTATTTTGCCTATGAATTGTTCCTATACATATCATATTACTACCCCTTGTTCCTCAGTAAGGTAAGGGAGAGAATCTCGGAATCACTGATAGCCTGTCCAGAATTCCAGAATGCGTCTGCTAATCTAGAGAACGAATTAGATAGCTATAGCTCATTTCCCTGTCCCGCAAGTTTTGGCTTTGACCATTTAGTTCTGCTTCTTATCTCGATTGTCTTGCGAAAGTGTAGTTCTGTCATAGGTGTCATGTGATCTGCAGAAATGAAAAACAATTGTAAATTTTTTATTTGTTGCGTAACTACAACTGTGTCACAATCGGCTCAGTTTGTAGAAGTAGGATACTTACTTTGCTATCAGTGGAATGTGTATTACCTACAAATCTGGTGACAAACTCTGTACGTTACTCAGCATTCTTACTTTAATTGCATTATCAACGTCCCAATATTGTTCGTCTCCCTCCATTGCCCTCTTCATTTCACGCGGCGATCACAGCTGGGTGCACAATGGTGGAAGCGTACGTTATCTGCCTTGTTTGGTCAACACTCTGGACTTTATCGGCAGCTTGCTACGAGTTCTGTTGGGTTCTTTGACAGCATTCTTTTGAACACACAGGTAAATATAACCTTACAGAAATTCAGGGAACTATATAGCCAGCTTCTTAACTATTTCCGGATATTCTCGACGGAGACGACGTTTAAGAGTTACAGGAAGGAAATTCATGACAAAATTTTAACCAGACCACACACGCGATGAGTTATTTTTCGGAGACTTAGCTCCCTTGTTTTAATGCAACCACAAGAAACCTTTTTTAATAACAAGAATATGTTAAATGAATGTAGTTTCGTTCCACTAAATCATGAACATTTTGTGACAATACGTTTGCAACCTCGCTTCGTACCCCTTTCTGGTCTTTCTGTTTCACGTTCTGCTGATCACTCCCAGAAATTCACTTTCTTCTGGCTGAAGGTGCAAGAATGAGTTCTCTATCATACACGTTGTTATTTAGCGTGACTAGGTATACATTGTTTAACAGTCTCGTGGTTCATATCGAATCAAGAAATGAAAATTACATGCAGCTTACGTAGACAAATCAAACCATTTGTATCTTCTGACACGTTTAACGTGACACGAAATGAGTGCTTCCAGCCTATAATACCATTGTGTACCGACGTTTATAAGACCAAAGGTACACATTTTTTGATTACGATGAAGGAAGCTATCTCCTGTGAGAACTTTGTACACGAATATCATGATAATTACCTGGGGGTGGTCTTGTGAAAACCAGAAAAACAGACCACCACGTGCGACCGCGGTTTGAAATCTAGGTAACGTGTGTTTGCTGCCTATCTATGAACGATGTCTTTTGGAAAACAAATAAGGCACTGGCTTTCAATGAGGTGGCGAGAATAGTAAATAACGAAATCAGACAGTGGCCGAATACGCAAGTGACATCACCTTCTCATTTGGTTTGTGTAGAGCTTCTAAGGAAATGACTGCTAATTATGAAATTCGCGCAGTGGAGGCAACATTCTCTAATATTGTGGTATGAATAAAAAATTGTCTACTGTCAGTGTTGATTCAATTATTAGACAATCAATGTACCATGATTTTGCTGATGCAATGAGAGTATTATCGCATTGCACTCCACCTTGGTTTGGTATGATTGTTCGCATCTTCCATCATAACAGACAGCTTCTTAGGAATATGAAGAAATTATTTTTTTCTCTGTGTTTTTTTTCTTATCATTTGTATCTTCTCTCTCCTGTTAAAGATTGTCAAGTTTCGATAACATGATCAACTTCCCCTCTGTACATGTTTGCGTCGTCTTCCGGCGTATTTACTTCTGCACAATAAGTATTTAAAGTAACAGCTCATCTCATGACGCATTCTGTTCTGTTGTTTCTTGAAACTACTTCAAATATTGATACGCCAACAACCCCACAACCGTTCCCATTCCAAATCTCTACGTTCCTAAGCTCACGCTCCGTCTGTAATAACCTCGGTATTGACGGAACATTGATGTTCAGTTTTTCCGTACTGGAATTTCCAACATCGCGCTTATATGGGTTCAGGACTATTAGATCTGGCCCAAACTGTCGCAATGGGAGGCACCTCGATGGCATAAATAAATAACTATATAGTTGTGACGTATTTACTCTGTCGCCAGCGATTAAGCAACTGGTAGTAGATCACCTACAATTGAGGGAAAGCAAGGACGGAAAGGCCTATCCTACTATTAACAGAACAAATTAACGTTTTCCATTTTCGTCGAAGACATTTTATGTATTTCCACTCAAGGATCCATATGTCTGTTTATTTGCTTCGCGAAGAGACGTAACTGTCACACAAGCTTACGGCTTCGTTGCGCACACTGCTTAAATGCACATCAAGACGCTGTGCTGAAAAGAGATCAGTGTGCAACCACAATTGTAGAGGAATCTCATCAGAGCACTTGGAACCGCGTACAGCTACAAGAAGTCATCAGCTCTTCCGCATTGCGTCACTGCGAAAACCTGTTCCAACAGCCGGATGCCACTGAACTTGTCCGACGCTCAATGCTGTGCTCGCTTCATAACAGCCGACACGTGATCGACATACGGTACATGTCGGCACCAGTTTCTTGTTGTTAACGAACTCAGCGCTGTGATCTAGTACTGAAGACAAAACACTAATGCCAGTGCACGAAGAAAGACGACATCTGTCTGAATGCAGGACTAATTTATTTTTGATTTATATTTTTGATTTATAAGAGCTTCACTTGGTCTTCTTTTTTTAGAGAGCTGTAAAGATCAGTTGTAGAAAAGGAGCAGATAAAATTATAGACACAAAAAATGAAGCGGGATGCTGATAACTGGGAAGGGGAGCGATCCTTTCAGGTGACTGGTGAATCTTGCAAAGCGGGAACGTGTTGCCTACGTGTACACTGTGAATGTTCGGTTACCCGGGACAACATATGACAAATTATATGGAGACAATATCACAACGTACCTACAGTGTGGAGGCAGTAGCGGCTTTTAGAATGGTAAGAGGAAAGTTTGTGGTACTATCAAAATATTACAACTCTCTCTCTTTCTCTCTATCTCTCTTTTTCGTGCATTTCAGTGGTAGTGTAACTTTGCATTGTTTACCATACTGGCTATGTGCTGTATCAAGTAGTAGTTACTACAATCCGAAAGAGAGGTAGGCAAAATATGCCACTTCCACAGTCCTTCCTTTTAACCGGAAAACATACTACTCGCTAAAAGTACGAGACGTATGAACCGAATGATCATTCTATGAAACAGAACCTGGTCGCATCCCCAGACTCCATAACTTTATCTAGGAATGCGATAGGATCTTTTTTTCATCAATGCTGGCTCTCCCTATGCGGAGGGTAGGAAGATTATGTATTAAAAGGGAGAAGGCGCTCAGAGTAGGGGAGGAAATCGACCGCGTCGCTTTCAGAGGAATCTCTACATTTGCCTCGAGTGATTCAGAGAAACGAGGAGAAAGTTAAATCTGAATGGCTGGACGGGGATTTGAACTGGCCTTTTCCCGAATGCGAGTCCAGCTTCTTACAAGCCGCCTCCTGTCGCTCCGTCACTTAGTTAAGGACGTAGTTACGACTCAACTGAACGAGAAAGGGACAAAAAAGTGAACGTGACATTTTTAAGAAACCATCCAGCCATTCGGTTGACGTGATGTGGGGAACCCACAGAAAACTAGAATTGTAGTTTCTAGATGGGCATTTCTGGTAAGGGCCTGTTCTGTAGGCAACTATTCGGACTAGTACAGATCTCTGGTAAGTTGGTCTGTAAGCATTTAATGACAGTGCATATTAGATTTCAGTGAAACAAAGTTGACAGCTGTTTCACCCTTTGTAATGTTTCGTTGGCGCTTTCATTCAGACAGCACAACGTTTTCTAGTTGTTAATAGAGTACTTCTTTATCGACAGCCTATTCGACTATGACCAACATTCCAGATACGTATTTTTGAGGAGTGAGCTTCATATTTTGTTTCGTTTAGCTTCATTACCTCAGGTTCTCTGTATGCAAAAAGGTTGGTCTCCAGCGAGATCATCTCCTCATCTCTGAGACGTGATAGTAATCTGTTCATTATAGCCGGAGATTAAACACCAATAAATAATATTGCAGTACCAAACACTGTCTGTCTTATCATTAATTGAGTCATCCGTCTTCTGACTGGTTCCATACGCCCGCCACGAATTCGTCTCCTGTGCCAAGTTTTTCATCTCAGAGTAGCAATTACAACTGACGTCCTCAATTATTCGCTGGATGTAACCCAATATCTGTCTTTCTCTACAGTTTATACCCTCTACAGCTCCCTCTAGTACCTCGGAAGTTATTCCCCGATGTATTAACAAAGTAACATAATCCCGTCCTTCTTCTTGTCAGTTTTGTTTTCCATATATTCCTTTCCTCGCCGATTCTGCGCAGAACCTCCTCATTCCTTACTTCATCAGTCCACCTAATTTTGAACATTCATCCGTAGCATCACATCTGAATTACTTCGATTCTCTTCTGTTCCAGTTTTCCCACAGTCCGTGTTTCACTACCGTATAGTTTTGTGCTCCAAACGTACATTCTTAGAAATTTCTTTCCCTAATTAAGACAAATATCTGATAACAGTAGACATCTCTTGGCCAGGAATGCCATTCTTGCCCGTGATAGTTTGCTTTTGAAGTTCTCTTTACTCCACCAGTCATGGGTTATTTTGCGGCCTAAGTAGCAGAGTTCCTAAACTTCATCTACTTCGTGACCATCAATCTTGATGTCAAATTTCTCACAGTTTTCATTTCTTCTGCTTCTCATTAGTTGCGTCTTCTTCTGTTTAATCTCAAGCCATATTCTATACTCACTCCATTCAGCAGATTTTGTAATTCTTCTTCACTTTCTCTGAGAATAGCAATATCATCAGCTAATCTTATCACTAATATCATTTCACCTTGAATCTTAATTCCACACTTTAACCTCGCTTTTATTTTCGTCATTACTTCTTCGCTGTGTAAATTGAACAATAGGGCCTTACACACTTTTTAATCTGAGCACTTCGGTCTTTGTCTTCCAATCTTACTATTTCTTCCTGTTTCTTGTACAAGTTCTATATCACCGAGTGAACAACGAAGCAGTGCTATCTAAAACTAACTGCAACAGTATTTCAGCTATCTTGAAGCAGAGACGACTCCGCTGGCTGGGACACGTCCACCGGGTGGATCCTGACAGATTACCACGTGAGGGGTTGCTTGGAGAGATCTCTATAGCCAAAAGACATGTAGGACGCCCTGTACTGAGGTTCAAGGACTCCTGTAAACGAGATATGGAGAGCTTTGGAATCGACACAAACAGATGGGAGGCACGGGCTAGCATGAGACCAGAGTGGCGTGATGATATATCATCTGGAATGTCGAAGCATGATGAAGGCTTGATAGACAGATTAAGGCAGAAAAAGCTTCGCAATGCCTACCACTGCTCCTGCCTCAGCAGTCAGATACACTTGTGACAATTGCGGCAAGAGATTCCATGCTGCCATTGGCTTGACAAGTCATATGAAAAAATGCAACCCATGAACACACAGACACTGCAACAATCATCTACCAAGATGTCGTGGCCAATATATATATTTTCCTCAGAATTTCGAACAACTTGCCCCATTTGACACTGTCGAATGCTTTTTGCAGGTCGACAAATCCTATCAAGGTGTTCTGATTTTTCTTTAGCGGCAAAATTTGTAAATTTATCGTACGTTCCTAGGGGACCAAACTGCTGAAATCATTGGTCCCTAGGCTTACACACTACTTAATCTAACTTAAACTAATTTAGGTTAAGGACAACACACACGCCCACGCCCACCTCCGACTGGGGCAACCGCGCGAACGGTGGCAACGCGCCCTAGACCACGCGGCTACCCTTCGTGGCGATTTTTCTTTAGTCCTGCCTCCATTACCAGTGTCAGAACTGCCTCTCTGTTGCCTTTTCCTGTCCTAAAGCCAAACTGATCGCATCTAACACATCTTCAATTTTCTTTCCCATTCTTCTGTACATTATTCTTGTCAGCAACTTGGATGCATGAGCTGTTAAGCTGATTGTACGATAATTATCGCACTTACCAGCTCTTGCAGTCTTCGAAATTGTGATGATATTGTTTCGAAAGTCAGATGGTATATCGCCATACTCATACATTCTACATACCATCGCGAACAGTCGTCATGTATGCACTTCCCCTAATGATTTTAGAAATTCTGATGGAATGTTATCTGTCCCTTCTGCCTTAAGTCCTCCAAAGCTCTCTTAAATTCTGATTCTAATACTGGATCCTCTATCTCTTCTGTATCGAATCCTGTTTCTTCTTCTATCACATGAGACAGACAAATCTTCCCACTCATACAGACCTTCAATGTACTCTTTCCACCTATCCGCTCTCTCCTCTGCATTTAACAGCAGAATTCCGGTTGCACTCTTAATGTTACCACCCTTGCTTTTAATTTCAGCGAAGGTTGTTTTGACTTTTCTATATGCTCAGGCAGACCTTCCGACAGTAATTTCTATTTCGATTTCTTCACATTTTCGTTGCAGCCATTTCTCGTTACATTCTCCGCACTTCCTATTTACTTCGTTCCTAAGCGACTTCTATTTGTGAATTCCTGAATTTCTATTAAAATTTTTGTACTTCTTTCTTTCATCGATCAGCTGAACTATTTCTTCTGTTACCCATGATTTGTTTGCAGGTTCCTTTTTTGTATTTATTTCTTTCTTTCCAAGCTTCGTGATTTCTCTTTTTAGAGATGTCCATTCCTCTTCAACTGAACTTCCTAGTGAGCAATTCATTATCGCAGACTCCATAGTTTTAGAGAACTTCAAGCATATTTCTTCATACCGTAGTACTTCCGCATTCCACTTTTTGCGTATTCATTCTTCCTGACTAGTCTCTTAAACTTCAACCTACTCTTTGTCACTTCCACATTGTGATCTGAGTCTATATCTGCTCCTGGGTACGGCTTACAATCAAACATCTGATTTTGGTATCTCTGCCTCCGGTGTAATCTAACTGAAATCTTGTCGTATCTCCCGACCTACTCCAAGTTTAGCCCCTCCTTTTATGATTCATTGTCCCGGCGGAGGTTCGAGTCCTCCCTTGGGGACGGGTGTGTGTGTTTGTCCATAGGATAATTTAGGTTAAGTAGTGTGTAAGGTTAGGGACTGATGACCTTAGCAGTTAAGTCCCATAAGATTTCACACACATTTGAACATTTTTTTCTTTTTATGATTCATGAAGAGAGTATTGTCTGTTACTAGCTGAAGTTTATTACAGAACTCATTCCTACTAGCAAGTCCATATTCTCCTGTGATCGTTTCTTCTGCTCCTTGCCCTACAACCACATCGCAGTCCCCCATGACTTAGATTTTCATCTTCCTTCACGTATTGAATTAGCCTTTCAATATCCACACACACTTTCCCTTTCTTTTCATGTTCTTCTTGCGACGTCGGCATGTATACCTGAACTATTGTCTTCGGTGTTGGTTTGCTGTCGATTCTGATAAGAACAGCCCTGTTACTCAACTGTTCACAGTAACATACTCTCTGCCCTACCTTCTTATTCATGACGAATGCCGGCCGGTGTGGCCTAGCGGTTCTATGCGCTTCAGACTGGAACCGCGCGACCGCTACGGTCGCAGGTTCGAATCCTGCCTCGGGCATGGATGTGTGTGATGTCCTTAGGTTAGTTAGGTTTAAGTAGTTCTAAGCTCTAGGGGACTGATGACCTCAGATGTTAAGTCCCATAGTGCTCAGAGCCATTTGAACCATCATGACGAATCCTACTGCCATTATACCATTTTCTGCTGCTGTTGATATTACCCTATGCTCATCTAACTATAAATCCTGCTTCACACTGCGTTATTCAACAAATCCCTTGATTGTCAGAGGAGTACCGTGGCTGTCTGTAGTCACGCTGGAAGGCTCATTGTCGTTTGACAATGTAACACGTGTATTACGTCATACTTTAAAATGTGCATTTATGCAAAACAACTGACGAGGTGATCAAAAAGTCAGTATAAATTTGAAAACTTAATAAACCACCGAATAATGTAGATAGAGAGGTAAAAATTGACACACATGCTTGGAATGACATGGGGTTTTATTAGAACAAAAAAAGTATTGATAGACGCGTGAAAGATCTCTTGCGCGCGTCGTTTGGTGATGATCGTGTGCTCAGCCGCCACTTTCATCATGCTTGGCCTCCCAGGTCCCCAGACCTCAATCCGTGCGATTATTGGCTTTGGGGTTACCTGAAGTCGCAGGAGTGTCGTGATCGACCGACATCTCTAGGGATGCTGAAAGACAACATCTGACGCCAGTGCCTCACCATAACTCCGGACATGCTTTACAGTGCTGTTCACAACATTATTCCTCGACTACAGCTATTGTTGAGGAATGGTGGTGGAAATATTGAGCATTTCCTGTAAAGAACATCATCTTTGCTTTGTCTTACTTTGTTATGCTATTTATTGCTATTCTGATCAGATGAAGCGCCATCTGTTGGACATTTTTTGAACGTTTGTATTTTTTTGGTTCTAATAAAACCCCATGTCATTCAAAGCATGTGTGTCAATTTGTACCTCTCTATCTACATTATTCCATGATTTATTCAGTTTTCAAATTTATACTGACTTTTTGATCACCTGGTATTACAATTTCATCAGTGACTGTGTGCTGGATTAATTCATTTCGCTCTAGTGATCTTGTCGTCGATGGGTTGTTAAATAATTAATTTCCTTATTTTCGATCACTGCAACAAAAACCGTGCAGTAACACTATTCACACACAGCCATTTATGTGGATAAGCTCTTTGGCCCTAAAAAGCATAATATCTTCATTTAAAGTAAACACTTGAGTATTAAGTGTATGCTGTCTAGTAATGTATCACAAATGAAGAGGTACTTACAGGTTTCCTTATTGTTAAATGATTAGTTATACAACAATAGTAGAAGTACACAGTGTTTCAAAAAGAAAGTGCGTATTGTAAAGTATTATGTTGCCAAGCTACCGATCGCTGCGCCATGGCTCGATTATATTAAAGGAATGGATACATAGTGCAGTCTATACTCATTACCGCTGGATGATGGTTACCTTCTGTTTTCTTGGTTAGCATCACATATCGCAAAGTGGCTACTCCACAGCCAAAATCATTTTGTGTTCTCGAGTTTGTGAAGCGTTATTTCCTGATCACAGTGCAAAGACGTTTCAGACTGAGGTCGAAACTGATTCCCCGAATGGTTGGAACATTCGCAGATGGTATCGACAGCTTGTAAACACACGATGTATATGTGAAGCAAGAAGTCCTGACCGCACTCATGTTTCCGACGAAAATGTCGCACGAATTCTAACCACTTTCAGGGTAGTCCCACAAAATCAACTCGTCGTGCCAATCTGGAGTTACAACTGCCTACAACAACGATTTGGCCTGTTTTGAAACATTGGTCGGTTATGAAGTCGTACAACTCAGAGCTGCCTTAGAGTTTATTAAATGCATGTGTTCGAAGTACTCTTTATGAAACAACCTGTACTTCAACTCAAATTCTATTGCGGTGCTGGATTTAGGTACGGCAAGAGTTCTACGACTCCTAAATCCACTTCGGCCGTGTATTAAAAATATATGAGAGAGAGTGGCTCTAAATTCTCTTTCGACAGTGACGTTTAACTCTGTTGAGCGGTTCCTACCTCCAGAGGTAAAGGACTATCGGCGTGCCGGGACGACGAGCGAGCGGAGGGCGACATGTGGACGTTGTGTCTTGCAGGCGCCAGCAGGTGTGCAGAAGAACCGTCGCTCGCGATGCCTGGGGACTGACTGCCGAGCGGTGAAAGTCACTGGCGGGTTATTACCGGAGGACGACCAGTCCAACAGCCGGTTCTGCGCGCATCCTCCTCCCTCTCCCCACCACCTCATCGGTGACGCACTCTGTCCGTCATTATTAATTCTACGGAATTCAGTGGATTGCTCAGCGAAACATGTTAAGTCGTATCTGTTCTCGGATGGAAAAACCCCAAAGTGGACACATTTCCGACCTGCAAGGTGCCTCTAAGAGAGTCTATGACTGGTTCGATCGTAAATCACAACAAATGGTAGAGATACTTCAAACACATAGCACTGAACCACATTTGGTACTACTAGGTGTAAAGGGTGACTGAGACGTACGGCTTTTAAGTGTAAGCGTATGGAACTCAGCACATGAGTGGAAAAATATGTTTATGATGAGTCCAAGAGGTTTTCTCAAGGAAATGATTTATAGCAATCGGCGATATCGAGATAACTGCAACAGACATTGATTTAAAATCGGAGTATGTCCCTGTTGTTGATATAGAAGGGATTGACGATAGTGAAGGATATTGCTGACGCTATCATTTAAACGTAGACCTAATTTGGTATAACATAGTTCTATTCTCGATTTGTATCACACAACGATAGATAGGAGATGATAATTAATGACGTTGGAAATAATTTAATTGATATATGTCACCGAAATCCACCTTTCCTGCAAACCGACACGTTAGGGAATGATGCCTATTGCTTCCATGTCGATCCGCAGTAGGACAAAGAAACCAAAGTAAAGCAGAAGTAAAAAGATGTATCAAATGTGTGGTCATGGACGTGTGGCATCAGTGTCACGATGGATAGAAAATAAGTCACTGCTGACATTACAGCGAGTTTATAGGTTTCCCAAAAGTATACAGTCAGAAATGTTGAGTACTTTGGCGTTGAATAAAGGCATTTTGTTTGTATCTTGTTTCCTTTGTCTTTTCATTCCATTTACTACACTAGTAAAAACATAGTAAGCAGTACAAAATTGTTAAGGCTTTCGTGGCTACTTGTTGACAAACTGCCTGTTGGCTTCTGTCTCGGATGCTTTGGGCGACGTTCATCTGATGATTGTAATGACGTTTCGCCAGCGCGAGTGACTGGCATTGTCAAAGCTTCACCCTCCATTGCCGGTGGTGAACTGGAGCCGAGCTCGCGGCCACAGACTATATGTACCTGGCGCGCTAACGTCCGAGGGCTTCTCCGCGGTCATTTACAGTGCGGTTCTCCTCTTGCTAGCTGCGACGGTCGTTCGCTGCAGTACAGGAAGCCAGGATCCGTTTACCTTAAGGCTTCCCTCTTCCTTGTTGAAGCTGTTCGCGTGTTTTTGTATTGCTACAGCTTCTCTGAACAAGCGGGTGTGACAGTGCCAAGTGAGAAGCGTCTCAGCGACCGCCGGCGCACGGCCGCGGGCGCGCACCGCGGAGAGAAAGCCTCCCAGGGGGGGAGGGGATTTAAGACCGCAGCCCGCCCTCGGGAGCTCAGTTCGTCAGCGCATCTGACGATGGCGATGTGTCTGATCGCCGAAATATTGTGCCCGATGGACACTATGGACCAGCAGTACACCCGTGGACTGTTCGAACAAGAAATACGCCAGGAGAAACTGAAGAATCACATGCCTGGGATAGAATGAAAAGGGCTGTTTATGGACGACGTGACCCACCAACCACTCTGAGGGATCTAAGCTGAATCGCCGTTGAGGAGTGGGACAATCTGGATCAACAGTGCCTTGATGAACTTGTGGATAGTACGCGTGCAAGAGGACGTGCTACTGCGTTTTAGAGGTACCAGTGTCTACAGCACCACCACCTCTCATGGTCTCGCTGTATGGTGGTACAACATGCAATGTGTGGTTTTCAAGAGCAATAAAAATGGCGGAAATGATGTTTATGTTGATCAATATTCCAATTTTCTCTACAAGTTCCGGAACTCTCGGAACCGAGGTGATCGAAAACTTCTTTTGAAGTGTGTTTAAAAACAGCCATGTCTCCCTGATTCAGTGGCATAAGCTACAACTTATTCTTTAGGATATACTTCCGAATAAGTGTATAACTGCAGATTATTTCGCCGAAGACAAGAGCATGTAAACACATATTTCATGCAAGAGAAGCATTTAGTTCCGTTGTTGCCTGTTCTTATTGTGATAAGCAGTTTCCTTGACATGTAACGAATTGTATGGAGTCTAATGGTTCCTTCATTCTTACGCTTCATTCGACTTCCCAATACAAGACTATTTTTGTAAATGTAATTACTTTTACTTCAAAAGCGAATGTGTTAAGGAATCTTGTCGTTTCCGGCTCCAATGTAGGGACAATTGTGTAACTGATTTCTTCTGTGTTGGGAAATAGTTTTGCTGACGTCGATGTATTACATCACATCTCCGTGGTTTTCCCATCAGCTGCAGTTGTAATGGCTTGTTTGGTACTTCAAAAATGTAGTTATTGCGCCCCACACAAGTTTCCTACGTACCACATTTACTTCACGTTGTTGAGCAGATAATACGACGTCTTGCTGGAACAGGTCAGGTCTTCTGCTTTTTACTAGCTTTTTTTGTTCTTAAAAGGAAACGACATTCTTCAGCAAATATCTGTAGGTTACAAGAGAATCGTAAATAAACTATACTGTAATTTACTGTTTCATACCTCTCAGAATTCTTAGGAAATTAAAGAGAGAGAAATGTGGTGTCATTATTTTGGTCAGTGTGCTGTAAATCAACATAGATAGTACTACTTGCGCTCGTCCGATATCGTGTTCAGAAAAGTAGCTTTATATCCGCTTGGAGCGCTGTTATCGCAGTAAAGTATAACAAAAATATACCAGGAGTCTCGTGACTCTACGTATTAGAGCGGTAATATCATTTTTCAAGTGCAGTCAGTCAGAGCAGTCTATATTGTTTTACAGAACGCACTTTATAATAAATCCTCGGGAAGATCTTGGTTGTATTTGATGCCTATAGTATCAGTTTTACGTTACTTCCTGCTTTTTAAGTACCCAGTAGTTGTCATCGTAATAATTTCAAGAGGATTAATATGCTTTGATATGAATATTTGATTACAGTAATTTTACAAAAGATATTCATAGACGACAGGCAGTGGTGAGAATGAATTTCATCTTAAGACTTTTTATTGTGTTATTAATGTACTTATAAAACCGAGAAACATTTGAGTTGTTAGTGTCCATTAGCACCATAATAAAAACATTATACATCTCATTCGTCCAAAGCCACATGCTTCAGTGTTGCTAGTCTGTTAGGCATAGAGCTACATAAAAAATGCAATTGTTGTGACATAGCAATGCATTTGTCTTGTGGTTAAAAACAATGGAGATGTATAAGGGTTGTGAAATGAAATGCAGTGGTTTCATAACTGTAAATATGGTTTGCTCATTATAGCAAAGGTAAAAATAAGTGAGGCAGAAAAGAGCGGCAATAACAATAAGCTGTTATTTCAGTTTGCTAAATAGGAGTGATTGCAGCTGACAAGTTAGCGAATACTTGCAGAAATAACAGTAACAGGATCAATAGCTGAAAATCAGGTGAGACATGTTACACACTATGGCAAGTCTTCAAAGTAAGGGAACAAAGTGTGATAAAAACGAGGATATATCAACCTGTCTTCCAAACCTTCGGTTTTTATTTAAAGACAGTTACTAAAGCGTATGTAGACTGTTCAAGAAAGAGTCACAAAGCAAAATAAAAGTATGTTATTAGCATTAACTACGGTTAATCAGGATCATTTTAATTTCAGATGCTTATTAAACGCGAAAATAATTCTTCGGAATATGGAGAAGTGGTCCCGTAAACCTCTGATCAGCGAATGTATAGGTGGTCGACAAATTATCCTGTCTTAAAGGCACAATGTTCTACGTCACTGAAAACGGTGCACTCTCTTACAAACATTCATTATCGTGTGAAAGATTTATGACACAAAGCCCTTGTCACACGTCTGTGCACATGCGCTTTCTTTCTCTCGAAAGCCGAGGCAAAATGCGAGATCTGCAGGGATAATAATGTAAGAATGTTTACATGTGCATCAGAGGCTAGTCTGCAGACAATGGGCTCTGACACGAAGCTCACCGTCGTACAAAAAGGCACCAGGAGCTGTGGAGTTATCCATCATGATTTAATGCAGAGGCATACTACTGGATTTCTTTAGATACTATTGTGAGCGCTTGGAAACTACTAGAGTTTTAATTTGTTTTCCATAAAACGGCTGGCTTGACATCGTTCATGAGTATGGGTGTCGCACCACAGAAATAAATCAGGACGAACATGTGAGCCTTTCATCACAGTTGAATACACATCCGTCATTTAAATTAAAGCTCTAGCTTCCTCGGTAAAGGAATACCTGCATGCTCCACATTCCTATTATCTGCTTATTCAAATGAAGTCCTGAAAGCTACGTGGCTATATGATTTCTTCAAAAATGAATTCTAATAGTAAGGAATATTCGTCATGCTAAATAGGTAACTTTGGACAAGAAAATTCCTCCGGCACAAAATGCTAATATATTACTATAATATGACCAAATCTCTCAAGCATATTCCACTATCTTACAGTAATAGTTCATCTAGCTTTATGAGCGGGCGTATTTACCTCGTTAAAATTCCTAATCCAAGGTTTTTCATGACACCTAAGAGCTTTCTACTATTCTCTGTGGGCACTGACTATTTAAGGGTGCGGCACATATTCTTGACTAAATTACGAAGCTAAAGTTCAAATATTGTGTGTCTCGGAAGTTATAGTAAGATAATTTGTTTTATATACTTCATTTGTGTCATGGTAAATACGCAATGTTACCTCGTGTGATAGATTCGTGAGGTGAAATGGCGGCTAGACTTGTGAGGCGCATGACAGACAAGAGAGGCAGTACAAGCATCCTTTTCTGGGCAAGTTAAATTACTTCGGCTAAGTCGTTACTGTATGGTGAAACAGTCCAGCAACCGCCACACAAGCGTTCTGTAAACATTTCCGTCGCACAGAAACAGATGTTTTCGTGTTTCTAACAGGTAAACGAGGATTGGAAAGTACCTTCATCGACATATGCATCAACTTCAGTATCTTTTACTATTAATTTGATTTGCGTGCATGTTTTTATCTACAATTTTCTAAGATGTTGCTGAATTCAATAGCAATCATGCAGTCAAAAGTTACTCCTATGACTTCCCAAGCTAAATCACAGGTTTTCTTAAATGATTTATATACTTAGTAGCTGATTTTCGGAAGTGAACAAGCATTAGGGTATTAACTGCGTGATATTAGAAAAGTAATTACGATTCATTCTGAGAATTTTTCATGGTAATTTATGACAGTAAACAGATCCAAGTAGAGTACCCTCTTTATAAGTTGTGCTTGCGACTAATGTTATGGATAAATTATTGTTGTAGAACATGACCTATGCAGATCTGTAAAATCATGCATTTAGAATCACGGTACGTATTTTACTTCTGGTCAACCTATCTGCTGTTTTCACGTGGTATTGTGAAAATCTCCCCATATTTTCAACTTTCTTGTAGTCCTATTTTACTAATTAATTAATATACTGTCCGTATTTCCGTTAATCTCATTCGCGGTGCTTTCCTTCCATAAAGACGTCAAAGAGGCTTATATTTTTAAAATCAATTAAGAAATCAGTGAATAAAATGTCATCGAGTTTCCAGCCGCGTCATGTGATTAAAATTACACGAGATTTCGGCCAAACACACCTTGGACATTATAAAGTGGTAAGACTGCCAATGTGCTGCTGGTACGCCCCCTATGCAAACTAGCTGTCGGCTGTGACTTCAATGATGCTCGCGGCATCGCCGTATAGTAAGGAAGATTCGTCATCCTAAATAGGTAACTTTGGACAAGAGAGTTCCTCCGGCACAAAATGCTAATATATTAATATAATATGACCAAATCTCTCAAGCATATTCCACTATCTTACAGTACTAGTTCCTTCGTTCGAAATACGTGCTTTAACTTTGCGATCGCTAGATCCCATGCCGCGTTGAGATGCAGGCCGCCGTCTCCATTAACGGTGTTATCTATTATTTCTATTTCAATGGCTTTTTTTTTTAATTACACAGTCCCAGAAGCCGTTAGTGCTACTGTTTTCTAAAGGACACCAAGTGAAAGCGAATTCTCAAGGAAGCGTATGGGACAAAACATCTCATGCTCCTTCCTGCGTTGTTCCAAGTGAGAACTGTTTGCCAACCTAAGACCTGCGACAGTTCTCGAAGTGCTTCGTAGAACGCAGGTGTCCTGAGGCCTGCTGCGTCTTTAACTGTAGTTGGCGAATTTTTGTCGAAGGCCTGAAGATCGATTTGATCTTTTGTCTTTTCAGCAGGCGGCTATCTTGCCCGACACGGAGCCACAGAACGACAAGAAGGCGAGTTTCTTTTGTTGCTGTTCGTCGGTGGTCTTGTGATTCTTGCTTGAAATCTCTCAATTTGTTTGATGAACGTTATTGCCGTTGTTGCTGAAGACCTTGCATAGGTAGTTTGTCTCGCGGATCAGATTGTCAGCGTGTGATATCATTCATACACGATCCACCAGTGTTTGTAACACAGTACGCTACAGTGCCGTTTACGATGGCCGATTACGTGCACGTACAGATTGGTGTGGGTACGTTTTCTATAGACGCTGTGGCTAAGACATCCATTTCGTTTGCCGCGCATGAAGACGCCGAGGAAGGGCAATGCAATGTCTTTTCGGGAAGAAACAGGTATAACGTTCATCAAATAAATTAAGTGTTTTCAGTCAAGAATCATAATAGGGGGTGATCACCAGTGGCGTCACAATGGGCCGCTAGTATATATAGGGGCGTACCGGCGGTCCACATGCAGCCATACAACTTGACAAAGGCCGAGGAGTGCTTGACCGAAAGATCGTGTAATTTTCATCACTTGACGCAGCTCGAAAACAAAGAACTTTCTATTCATTGTTGCAATTATGAAATCAATTACATAAAAATATAAATGGAAAGTAAAAGCAAATAAATATTTTACGCATCGGAAAGACGTTAAACACGGGTAGAAAGACTCTCTGCCAGACGAATAGCAAGCAGTAAGATATCTGAAAGTCGACAGGTTCACAGGGACTCGGGCTACCATAAAGAAAATAGTTCGATTACTCAGCCCGTTATTGGTATGGAACTAGCAAACATTAGATGGTCAACGACCCGTCCTACTAGGTCCTTTCGCGACTGTGTGAGCAGCTACGGTGACAGTGCTGCGTCCCACGCAGAGAGAAAGCGGCCTACTTCACGAGTTATGCGCCGGACCGGCCGCTGCCCTCCCCGCTCTACACTCTGTTACTCGATGCCAGCTGTTCGCTGTGGAAACACTCACCGCACCGATCCTCTTTCACTGTGGAAGATATGTGTCCCCACTTACTGTCGTGATCCTCCAGTATACGTCTTCTAACGTCACTATCACTCGGCAAGTGCACAATCAGCACCCTCATATCCATCTCTGAAGGATAAATGGGATTAATGCGATACCGTTTACTCTTCGAGGCAGGAAAGATATTCTAGTCCTCTGTTGCGTAACATTTCACTTCACGTAAACATATAATTTGCCAAGCACTAACGTCTAATCAAGATCTGGATCTGGTTTTAATCTTTCAATCATCTTCGGAAAATTTTACACGAATCTCCACTTCTTTAAGGTGAAATTTCTTCCACTCGCTTGGACGCCACCTCGAGAAACTCTGTTGTGCGATCTATACTTTGTTGAGAACCTCGGCTAGCTCTTTGCCGTATGAATGATCCAATTTCTTTCCAGAGTAATGAAATTCTTGTAACTATAGTGACTCCTACTGTGAAACTCTGTTATGGGCATTACTTCGGCGTTCTGGCCACTACTCCCTATTACATCATACATTGAATGAGCGTCTGGATGTTCCTGTAACGAATAGTGCTAACCAGGCACGAACCAGAAACAATGGTAAATTCCACCCTGAAACAGCAGAGACGATTGTATTTCTGCTCAAAATCGCGCCACTGTTTGCGACGCAACAAATGGTTCAAATGGCTCTGAGCACTATGGGACTCAACTGCTGTGGTCATAAGTCCCCTAGAACTTAGAACTACTTAAACCTAACTAACCTAAGGACAGCACACAACACCCAGCCATCACGAGGCAGAGAAAATCCCTGACCCCGCCGGGAATCGAACCCGGGAACCCGGGCGTGGGAAGCGAGAACGCTACCGCACGACCACGAGATGCGGGCTTCGACGCAACAGTCAGTAATATGTCAACGAACACGCGTAATCAGTGTCTCGCATCGCATGAAACATTCATTTCCAGCTATTGGTTTCTAAGCCCGAAGCAGTCTTTGAAGGATCTTCTACCGTGTGTTAACTCGTATTTTTAACCCTAAATGTTTGGTGAACCATGTATCCTTCTTCTAAACCCACGGAATGAAACTGAAGACTTAAATTTTAAGTGATTAACGCTGTGCTGCTGTAAGAAGCAATGGTTTGGTAAAATTTCTTGTATAGTGAGCGATCAAAAAGTTTCCGTTCGAAGACCGTACAGTGGAGAATTAGTATGCCAATCAGGCAAAATCCCCGTGGGCTTTGAGGCAATAATTCCACCGGCGCTCTACGTTGAAGATACCCGCTTGGTAAAGCACCATGTCCTGTTGCGTGAAGAATTCCGTAACTGCCTGCTGCGACTTCTCGTCCGACAAGCCTTTTTTCAGGGACCGGATGCATGATAACAGCACGGGGAGAGATCAGAACTAAAGACCGGCTGCTTGAGTTGAGGGTAACTTCTGCTTTACGGGCGTTTGCCATATGGGGACGTGCGCTATCATGAAGCAACAGTACCCCTTGTGCGCACCGTTCCACATTCACGATTTTCGACAGACAGGCAGCCCCATACACATTCTTCGTTCCCCGCTGTTTGTCCTTCGGCAGCCAGGAAACGAATAACAGCGCGTTGGTCCTGTTTGGACATTTTCGATATAACGTTATCATAGTTCACGTTTCCATATTTACCGCACGCGCGTCAGAGAGACACGAACGCCAATGAAATTAGTGTGTAGCATTGTTGACCGGGAGGCCCCATCCGGGGAAGTTCGGCCGCCGAGTGAAAGTATTATTTCAATCGACGCCACATTGGTCGACTTGGGTGCCAGTGATGGAATGGAATAATGATGAGGACAACAAAACACCCAGTCCACGACCGGAGAAAACCCCCGAACCGGCCGGGAATCGAACCCGGGCCCGCTGCATGGGATGCAATTATGTTACCAGTCAGCTACGCAGGTGGACACTACACTAATTTTTTGCCTACATGTGGTGCGTCGGAATCGCGCTACGTTGCATACACGCCGCAGCAACGTCTTCAGACGGAAACTTTTTGATCGCTCCTTGAAGCGTAAAGCGCCTGCAATTTATGTTGAACGGTTGGCTTCATGTCAGGGCGAATACATTTTCAGTGCGCTATAATAAATGAGGCATGTAAGTAAATAACGGGTCAAGCCAAAGAAAGATAATTTGTTATAGGTGAAATTCCGCTGTAACCACCAACGCTAACATATATAACGGTACAAGCGCCAGAACAGCGCGAAACAGTATTTGCAGCTGTCACAAGATGGCACTCCCAAATTACTAGATCGATGTTCAATTAACGAGCTATGCCCCTCTGTTATTTGTTATTGTCTTGGCGGAACTTGTCTGAATTGTTGACAATTTAAGTAGCTCTATGGTTTGTTTGCAACAATACGACACTGCTGAAGTAATTATTACAGACACATAATACACGATATTGAAAAATGGAAAGGAAAACTGCACCAAAACGGAGGAAGAGAGGTGAAGGTAGTGCTCAAAGTGAAAGAAAGAAATTACACAGCGAAGGGTAGGAATTCCCGAAAAGACAGCACTATGGTTCCAGCTAAAGAGGATCCCAAGCACCAGGTAGGCCTTGATTGCCGTTTTAATTTTTATTACAAGGGTTGGAATCTGCATAAGTTATGTTCTAGTACTTTAATGCTTTTAATTTGTTATTGAAACGAATTCCGTGTCGACAGAAATCATCGTTCTGATTATGAGGTTACAGTTAACTACTTCAATGAAATCATTTACTTACCTGCAAATACCTAGGCATGTTGATTTAAACTTATTATATATACTGCTTCACTCTTTCAGGTATCCTGTGAATGTCAGTTTAAATGCAGGCATCTTTCATATGACCACAAACTTAAGTTGTTTAAGGAATTCTACTCACTAAACGATACAGCGAAGCAAAATAACTGTGCAATGTCTCACATGTTTGCAAAGTGAAGAGGCGAAGGTCAAAAATATATGATGATAGTAACGAAATTGCTCAGCTGTCTACTGAGGAAGGTGCAGGACAACTGGTCATACTCAAGAAGGAAAACGAAACTATGTTTTACACATTTCCTGATGATGAGAGGGAGATGTAATAAGAGTATGTAAAGGAACATTTATTGAGGTTCTCGCTTTGACCAAAAGAAGAGTTCAGGCATTAGCACAGTTGAAGCACAGTGGTGAGATTTTACATGAAGAAAAGCGAGGAAATAAGAAAAAACACCTGAAATATATAGAAGGAGATGAAGCGCTGGTTGTTGCTCATATTAAGGCCATACCAAGACAAGAAAGCCACTATTCAAGGGAAAAATCGGGTGACAATACTTAAGAGAAGACCTGACTGTTTATCATTTATTTAAGGAATTTCAAAGGCAACATGAAGACACCAATATCACATACAGATTCTATGCAAAAGTCTTTACAGACAAATTCCCAAAGCTAAAATATCATCTTTTGTCAAGTGACACTTGTTCTACATGTGACCTCCTTAAATCCAAATTGAGGTATGATCCCAATAATAAAGACAATAAACTGCAGCTAGAAACACATCACCGAAAAGCAAGGAAAGCTATGGATTCCATGAAAGCTTACACAATCAAGAGTCAACTCGGAATTATGTACAGCGGCAATGGATTTGTAAAAAGTGACTACTCTTCCTTCATTGACAGCTCTCAAATTACAATTTTTACATTCATGTTGGTGATAATCACATGTTTCTGTGGCATGAGACCGTATGTGGCAGGAGTGGAAATGAAATTACTTCCCGTGTGCACAAAGCTTTTATTTCTACACTTGTGTGACAACTGCTGTGGGCAGAACAAAAACAAGATGACGATGTTTCCGTGGGCTTACTTTACAGCAAAGGATTACTTTACGGAAACAGAACACAAATTTTTGGTGAAAGGACACCCTTTTATGTCTTACGATCGTGATTTTCCTCACATTGAGAAACGAAAGAGGCTAACTGTGTGTGAAGTTCCAAAAGATTTAGTTCGCCGCATCACTGAAGCTACGCACACAACACCATTCATAGTGACTATTATGCAAGAAACAGATTTTTACGATTTTCAGTCAGCTGCTGAAAAATACATGACTTTTACCAATGTGCATATTTCAAAAGCACAGTGGATCACACTGACTACTGAACGGCCTGGGGTACGGCAAGTTCGGTCAACTCTTTGTGAAATTGAAGCGTACAAGGAATATTACCTCATGAAGAAAAACGTGAAGCCTTCTGATCTTCAACAAGTGAAGCTGGAAACACTACACTGAGTCTGAAGAAAAGAGAAGGGATTTAGCTAAAGTGATACCATTTGTAAAAGAGGAGAATAAGTGACTTTACGAGAAACTTGTGAAATGAGTGAAAATGGACAAGATGGCACTTGTATCGTTATTTATATTAAACCCATTGCAAACAAACGTTTCATTTTCTTCAAATTTTGTATCATTTTGTTCTTAAATCCATTACAATAGAAACAAATATGTGACAAGAAACCTGTATAGTTTTTGTGTTTGCATAGTGATCCCCAACTTTTACACTGCTTTTGTTGAAGTTCTATACACATTTTGTTGATTATCTTTAAATAAGTATTTTGGCGCTCGCCCCATTATTTAGTTACATGTCACAAACATTCAGTTAAATTACTAATTTGAGTTCAAAATAAATTTCTATTAAGATCACATGAACTAGCAAAAATTCCTTATTTATCAGAGTAAAATTCAATTTTCGTGGTGGACAAGAGTTATGTCGCTGGCAGGACTACGATAGTGCATTACGCTAGCCATATTTTAATAAATGATCCATTTTAGGGCATCTGAAGGTCCGTTCGAAGTTTTCAGCGTGTAACGACCTGACATACACTGTTGGAATAACTATTTGCAGAAAAGAGAATGACTTTATCATAGAATTAGTCTTGTTTCCTCAGTTAAGAGAAGGTGTGTTGCTACTGATTCTTCCCAAAAGAGACATTTTAAATGATGTGACTGTAGTGACTTTGACATATTTCTCAACGAAGTTCTGCACTCAGGTAACAAGAAGCTCCCACTATCGCTTTAAAGTACACATGGCAGCGTCACCACTGCACTTCCACGAATGAGTCAGTAACGCGCACAACCGGTACGGTAACTGTTCGCTGCGCGTGAACTGTGGGGCTGTTGCACGTGGCTCTCAGGAATTTGCCACGCGGCGTGTAAGTTTGGAACGCCTGGCAGCTTCCGTTATGCCAGAAGCCGGCCCGAAATATCTTTGTCACTTCGTGTGTATTGGCTAAGTGGTCTTGTGTGCTAATCACGTCTGACGCACCCACACTCGCTGTATCCTTTCGGTTTCAGCGTTTGGGCGAGTATTCTCCTGCGCTCCGAAACACTTTCATTGCTGCACTCATTCTAGCAGCCTAGTTTCCTCTTTCAAACAATGTCAATAATACGTTCACTTCTTGAGCGGAACAAACCTATCTTCGTTGTTGCGAAGAAAAATCCATTCCTCTTCCCCTGTATAATGTCTAAACTGACTCGGTGAATTTTCGTTACATGTAGAGATAGTCAACAGCGACTTCTTTAGCTATTTAGAATTAATCCACTCTTGGAAGACGTAGGGAAAGAAAACAGCTATTACCTTAATGAAGAAATCACCTGATTTCCTCCCATGTCATTTCAGAGAATCGAGAAATTTTTCGTGTTTTATACTGTTCCTGACAGCTAGACGCAAGTCGAGCTCTAGTTTGCATTCTGTTAATAACGAAAAAGTCGTCATCAACGTGATGCTTGGTTAGAATACCACAGTTTTAGTAAGTATTGTCTTGAGGCGGAATTACGCTCTTGGGTTCCTCCAACCTTTTGCACCCAGTTGTATGGGGACCTACAAATTAACGTGCACTCCGAACCACGTCTGAACTTGATGTTTCCATATATATATATATATATATATATATATATATATATATATATATATATATATATATATATATATATATATATATAATTACTAGAAGTGAAACAGGCACCAAATGACAGACAAAATCCTAGGACCGAATGGGGCTTGAATCCGGACTTTGAACCTAGTAGTCCATCACTTACCCAGTAACCCAAGGAACTACACAGAGTTCTTTTACCATTTTAAAAGCATAACGATTTTCAGAATTTTTGCTATAGTCACAGTTGGTATGGAGAATGTTGTCTGTGACTCACCAGGTTTAACATCCTGCTGTAAACCTTAATTACATGTCAATATCGCTTTTCGCCTTGTTTAAGGTATCTTCAGATTGGCTGGCACAACAGTTGTTAAACACATAGGCTGCCGTCTATGCAAATGTCTTAGCAGGCAAACATCGCTATCAGTATTTTAAGTACATTGCGTGGTGCCCTGATGTAAAATAGTGTTGAGTACACCGGAAGTCACGTATCGAATGCACTAAAGACCTCAGTAGATAGCTGCCCATAGCGAGTTTTAAGAGACTTCGCGCAGTGCCCTTGTAGTGTATATAACGCAGTCCAAAAGACACCAAAAACGGAATCAGCCCTGCACAAGGGCATCACAAAATGTAAAATGTAAACATGTAAGAAGTGTCGTTGTACATGTCTGCCCCTGCCTGCTAAGGCATTCGCCTGCGTTTAACATCTGTTGTAGAAATGGTTCAAATGGTTCAAATGGCTCTGAGTACTGTGGGACTCAACTGCTGTGGTCATAAGTCCCCTAGAACTTAGATCTACTTAAACCTAACTAACCTAAGGACATCACACACATCCATGCCCGAGGCAGGATTCGAACCTGCGACCGTAGCGGTCGTGCGGTTCCAGACTGTAGCGCCTTTAACCGCTCTCAATCTGAAGATGCGAAAAGTGTTACTGGCAAATTATAAAATAATTAAGCCCGCTTTTCAGCCAAGATTGTTTACCTCTTCAAATCATTAATTGCATTTGTTAATGATTCCTGAAATACAGAAGCTTTTAGTCTTCAATCATCTACAGAAGCATATCTTACTAACCAGATTGTTAAGGGTTGTGCAACATATCCATGTGAATAGCTGAATAGCTACTAGAGTTTTACAAACAGGAAGACAGTTATGTTACGTTGATGGGAAACGGGGAAACGACGTTTTCCTTTTCCGGTGATACCTGAGAACAGAATTTAAGGCCAACACACTGTTCCTGGTCGCTACGCTATGACCCTAGCCTGGTTTATAGAGTATGGTTCAAATGGCTCTGAGCAAAAAAAAAAAAAAAAAAAAAAGGTTCAAATGGCTCTGTAGCACTATGGAACTTAACATCTGAGGTCATCAGTCCCCTGGCTCTGAGCACTATGGGACTTAACTGCTGAGGTCATCAGTCCCTGGAACTTAGAATTACTTAAACCTAACTAAGCTAAGGACATCACACACATCCATGCCCGAGGCAGGATTCGAACTTGCGACCGTAACGGTCGCGAGGTTCCAGACTGTAGCGCCTCGAACCGTACGGTCACACCGGCCGGCTTTGTAGAGTAAACACAAGATAATTCATTTCTGAAAGAGAGTTGAAAAAACAGTTGCAAAACATAGATTTCCTAGCGCTTGACCTAGGTTTCGATATTTTTAAAAATATTTTCTTCAGAAGGAGTGTCCCTTGTTACATCACCTTTTAGTACATTAGGATAGTTGACGCCGAGCGGCTCTTGTCCTACAAAAATTTCTGAAAGTGGATGTTTTGTTCAAGAAAGGGAAATCAAATAAAGAGTTGAGGTTATCAGTTATCTCCGACTTCTTCGGTCTTCAGTATCTGTGAACAGTCTGAAAGTCATCGACGAGGAGCAGCGCAACCTCTTTTGGCTTAAGTCTGTTCACACGTTCGTAGAAAACGAGTTTATTTTTATTTATTTGTCATTCAGCAGCTTACGTCCATTTAGCTAGCTAAGGTGAACGAGACTGCAGCAGTAGTTTTGAGGCGGTCACTGTGACAAGGCCGCTTCGGGAAAAACGGGTTTCGCATATGAAGTCACCTTACTTATCGTCGGTACACCTTACGAAAGAAGGCTGGCACACGGCCCGTGAGGGCCTGTACGCCGGCTCACATAGCAAACAGGTGTCTGAATATGAATGGAGAAGTATTATGGTTACCACCAGTTGACTGCTCTCTCCCTGTCTGAATTCTGAAATTCCCAGGTTATATTTTTTTTTTCTTCTTCCTTTTTTCAACGACCACTAGCCTCCGTTCCTTATACAAATGCTTGCACAGTACTCTAAAGGAAAAATATATTTTGCGGGACATTAAAGACGGCACTGTTGCTAGGCACAGCTAAAAATACAGGGAGACACTTGGTGATGCCCGCATCTCGTGGTCGTGCGGTAACGTTCTCACTTCCCACGCCCGGGTTCCCGGGTTCGATTCCCGGCGGGGTCAGGGATTTTCTCTGCCTCGTGATGGCTGGGTGTTGTGTGCTGTCCTTAGGTTAGTTAGGTTTAAGTAGTTCTAAGTTCTAGGGGACTGATGACCATAGATGTTAAGTCCCGTAGTGCTCAGAGCCATTTGAACACTTGGTGAGCAGTTATGTTAAAAAAATTCAGTGGTTTGGAAAGGATTTCTAGCTCAAAACAGGTATAGATATCGCCAAAACGAGAAGAATGGAAGAACTGCAGTCTGAGTACTGTCAATCAGTAAAGAACTCAGGGGGAAAGAAGAAAGCACATTTCTGTAGGGCGGAGACCGACACTGGTAAAACATCACTCAGTGGATCGCGAGAGAATGTGCACAGTACTATGAACAAATAAAATGACATCTCTAGTGCAGTGAAGTTAGAGTGTCAACAGACATACGTAATGGAGAAATGGCCCGAGTTCTCTTCTCTACCTAAGCATGGTTTAGCGTTTCTAACATTAACGCAGTTTACAGAATTCTTAGAGTGGTTTTCAATTAATCCTGTTAAGTTCCACTCTGCCCTTCGCATCTGTGTACAGGACCATCAACGGAAATTTATGATCGTAGCTAACAAGAGGTTTTCTCGATTATCACCTCAGTTTCAAACTGTGGTATGAACAGTAACGTTGGTTTACTAATAATTATACCTTAAATAGTTCGAAACGTCTAATACAAGAAAACTATAAAGTAACGCATCAGACTCAGTCAATAAAGAAAAACTCCAATATTTTGAAAGTGGATACTTCTCGAGATGTAGTGAACAGAACAGTCGCTGTCAATAGCACCATTCATCTGGGGTCACAACAAAACTCATGACAACTGGTCAACCGTCTTGGAATCATTAGATCCTTCAGAACCTCGAAAATCCACTTGTGAGTAAAATTCCTCAGTAGTAACAATTCATTGCCTTACTAACGAATACCGTGATTAGATGAAAATATCTCTCTTTGTTGTGCGTTTTAATCCTCTTAAACCGACTACGATAAGTTTACGTCGGAATTGTCGTACTGACAAAATGTGTGTGTGAATTCCTAAGGGACCAAACTACTGAGGTCATCGGTCCCTATAATTACACACTACTCAAACTAACTTAAAACTAAGCACAACACACACACCCATGCCCGAGGGAGGACTCGAACCTCCGGCGGGAGGGGCCGCACGATTAGTGACATGGCGCCTCTAACCACGCGGCCACTCCACGCGGCTCGAATTGACATATTAATACAGTTTGCCATGACGAGATGACGTCTGTTACACTCTTAAGATATCGCGTGCGATAGCAACACTTCAGAAACCCGTTTCTCCCACGCTTTGTAGTTCACTATGATGACCAGTTGCCTATAATCTGATTGGGATTTTGTGGTTTTCCAACTGAGGTAATGCCCAAGGTTCACAATTAAATGGTAGTTATACATTGGAGATCTCAAAATAGCGCTAAGGTGCTTGCAAGTCTTATTCGAACCATCCGATGAGGCATTTAGCTGATTTCAATACAACGTATGCGACTACAAACGTGGAACTTACTTGGGAATCGCCTCGTGAATTTCCAAACGAATCTTCACACTGTGTTCATTTTCAGTTGGTTTTATAACAGTAAAATAATGACTTGATGCTGATCATCTGGTGCAAATTTATTGGCATAATGTAATCGGTGTGGCTTTCTTAGCGCAGTAATAATGATAATGACAACAGATGCAAGTAGCCAATTTAAGTACTAACAGTACTTGATAATTAAAATTAAATGATTAAATTGATACATTTCATTCTTGCATGTGGTTGGTTGCTATGGCTTTCCTGGTCGTCACGAATTCTAACACGAGTTTGGAAACTCTGAATGAGTTATTCAGAAAAAAATCTGCATTGTTTAATTTAAAAAAGGAAAGAACAAAAAAAATCACGTTTCGTCGGTTTTTCTGTTGTGGAGAACAACTACAACAATAAACTGGAAGCAGCGGCATATTTCAGTTTACTGTGTCATCCTTCTTCGGAAGATATGTACAAAAAAAAAGTACAATGAGAGCATTGTACATTGTAGCCCATAGGACTGCAGACTGTCACATTTCGGGAACAGTCGAGGGCTTACGCACTCTCCTCTGCATTCCCTCTCCCAGAGGAGCAAATGATATAGCCAGAAGCATTTTTAACTGGCTCAGATAGAGGATATAAGCTACAATCTGGGAACAAACTCTACGCTGTAGGTAAAAGCATTTATCTGTCACACTTTGTATTCCAAGAGCGCTAGTCCACAAACAAGCGCAAGGTAGGTTTTGTGCAGTATCGTAAAAGTGGGAGAGAGGTACGGGCATGCAGTATGATCGACTCGGACAATGACGCGTGCTCTATTAGCTCTTAATAATAAAAGCGATCGGCGCGGAGTACAAAGATATTTGTTCGAGTCCTGGTCCGACAAATAGATCTAATCTCCATCAAAATCCTCATTTCGTTTGCGATCACAAGGTGTGTGGCAGAGGATACTTATGACTACAACTATAATAATACCCCCTTCCTTGATGCAGTCACGAATGGTTTACTAGGACAATGAATGTCGATACCTCCGTGCCAGCACTAGTCTCTTTGAATTTACCGTCGTAATAATTTCACGTGACGTATGTGGGAGCAAGTAAAATGTTGTTTCAGTCTTCTTGAAACGTGCGCTCTCGCATTTCAGCAGTACACCTCTCCGTGACGCACAACGCCTCTTGCAGCAGCGTCTGCGGTTCGATTTCGTTCAGCGTCTCCGTAATGCTCTCGCACTTACTGAACGAGCCCACAACGAACCTTAGGCTTCTCCATTGGATCTTCTTTCGTTAATTCAACCGGGTAAGGGTACCAAGGTTGAATGACATACTGTTTTGCACCTTAGGACATGTCCTGTACATGGTGATTCAAGAGGAGAGGCACATGCTTTGAGGGGTGATAATATTGGCGATTCTGAAAAAAAATCTTTAAATGAACAAATGTCCCTTTCTTAACCGTATTAAATAAGCAGCTATTTGATAATCATTGGTGCGATTGCATGTCCTCCTTCAACAGCACTCACATCCGAATACAACTAAAGCGACGTTAGGATCTCTAGTGGTGTCTTAGCTGACCATTTCAATGCACACTTGAGTTTGGTGGGGCGACGGATCCTGCACCTGTACTCTTTCCATATCTCACGTCTCACTACTACAGTGAGGCCTTGGTTTATGTGGAATGGGGTTGACCTGATCTTCGCCTACGGGTTTTGCAGTGGGAATACCGGAGCCGCTATTCGATAACGAAGATTTCCTAATCGCAGAGTTCCGGATAATGGGGTATCTAAAAAGTGTTTGACAGATGCGTGGGTGCGATACGCTTCACAGTGCATATGTTGTATCTGAATGTTCCGTCCAGTAAAGACCTTAGAGAAGTTGAGAACATTCCTGAAACGGTAGAATGCAACCCAATTAGACATCTCCAGAAGAACTGCTGCACAGCTTGGTATTCCACAAACACGAGTGATGCTCACAGTACAGAGCAGGGTCTGCACCCCTATCTTCGGCAGGGTGTGCAACATCTGCTCATAGGAGATGATGCCAAAGGAAAGGAATTCAGTCAATGAGTCATTGCCAATGAACGCTGTATTCCACGTGTTCTGTTCACTGATGAGTCAACATTTACTTTCATCCGCATCAATAACACGCTCAACTCTGAACCGTGTGGACACGAAACTCCATGCGCTACCTTGGACACAAATTTTCAACGACGTTTATCAGCGAACGTGTGGTGCGGTATTACTGATGACCACCTCATAGGTTCAGTTGTTTTAGATAACCGTCTTAATGGAGTACGTTATCTCGATTGTGTGTTAATACACTCCTGGAAATGGAAAAAAGAACACATTGACACCGGTGTGTCAGACCCACCATACTTGCTCCGGACACTGCGAGAGGGCTGTACAAGCAATGATCACACGCACGGCACAGCGGACACACCAGGAACCGCGGTTTTGGCCGTCGAATGGCGCTAGCTGCGCAGCATTTGTGCACCGCCGCCGTCAGTGTCAGCCAGTTTGCCGTGGCATACGGAGCTCCATCGCAGTCTTTAACACTGGTAGCATGCCGCGACAGCGTGGACGTGAACCGTATGTGCAGTTGACGGACTTTGAGCGAGGGCGTATAGTGGGCATGCGGGAGGCCGGGTGGACGTACCGCCGAATTGCTCAACACGTGGGGCGTGAGGTCTCCACAGTACATCGATGTTGTCGCCAGTGGTCGGCGGAAGGTGCACGTGCCCGTCGACCTGGGACCGGACCGCAGCGACGCACGGATGCACGCCAAGACCGTAGGATCGTACGCAGTGCCGTAGGGGACCGCACCGCCACTTCCCAGCAAATTAGGGACACTGTTGCTCCTGGGGTATCGGCGACGACCATTCGTAACCGTCTCCATGAAGCTGGGCTACGGTCCCACACACCGTTAGGCCGTCTTCCGCTCACGCCCCAACATCGTGCAGCCCGCCTCCAGTGGTGTCGCGACAGGCGTGAATGGAGGGACGAATGGAGACGTGTCGTCTTCAGCGATGAGAGTCGCTTCTGCCTTGGTGCCAATGATGGTCGTATGCGTGTTTGGCGCCGTGCAGGTGAGCGCCACAATCAGGACTGCATACGACCGAGGCACACAGGGCCAACACCCGGCATCATGGTGTGGGGAGCGATCTCCTACACTGGCCGTACACCACTGGTGATCGTCGAGGGGACACTGAATAGTGCACGGTACATCCAAACCGTCATCGAACCCATCGTTCTACCATTCCTAGACCGGCAAGGGAACTTGCTGTTCCAACAGGGCAATGCACGTCCGCATGTATCCCGTGCCACCCAACGTGCTCTAGAAGGTGTAAGTCAACTACCCTGGCCAGCAAGATCTCCGGATCTGTCCCCCATTGAGCATGTTTGGGACTGGATGAAGCGTCGTCTCACGCGGTCTGCACGTCCAGCACGAACGCTGGTCCAACTGGGGCGCCAGGTGGAAATGGCATGGCAAGCCGTTCCACAGGATTACATCCAGCATCTCTACGATCGTCTCCATGGGAGAATAGCAGCCTGCATTGCTGCGAAAGGTGGATATACACTGTACTAGTGCCGACATTGTGCATGCTCTGTTGCCTGTGTCTATGTGCCTGTGGTTCTGTCAGTGTGATCATGTGATGTATCTGACCCCAGGAATGTGTCAATAAAGTTTCCCCTTCCTGGGACAATGAATTCACGGTGTTCTTATTTCAATTTCCAGGAGTGTAGAATACTTGGAGGATATTCCTTTGGCAACAAAATGTCTTATGTACATTGAGCACGACTGAGGTCAAAGCGTATTCCGTGTGGCCAATGACACACTAACTCACTGAAACGTATCCTGGGTGTGGGATCAGTCGCAGTGGAGTCATTTCTTCGCCACCGAAGTAACCTGATCTTAT